>NC_140074.1:59519868-60119868 GCF_964194135.1 Talpa europaea | reverse complement strand
TTCAGCTTCTAGGAATGTGTCAGCAGACAGCCTCCAGCTGTCAGATCCTTCTTTTGCTTCAGCTTCAGAGAACTGTGTTACCCAAGGGCATGCCCTTCCCTAGGTGGTCTGTAATCCAGTGACTGATAGCAGAGAGGGTACTAGCATCACTTGGGCCCACTGTCAGATGCTCAAATGGGATGCAGTGCTCCACAGCTCCTGGGGCATCTGAGGCTTTATTGCGTCTGCATCTAATTCAACTTCAACAATCTTGCTTTTTCCTCTGCTTTCTTTTTTATCCCTGAAAAGTGTTGATCTCTAACAGCAATCCTGCATGCCATACTCCTTCTCGCCATCTACTTCTGGAGAACCTAAGCAAGCAGAACTCTTTAGGGCTTCTGCATAGGAATTTTCTTGTAACATTCCTTCACTAGCATCCTGGAGATCCCCTTGGCTGCATTGTAATGTTGGGTTTTCTATTTTCATGATTTCACACTTACTTCTCTTCACTTTACTGTATTGTTTTAATGGAACATATCCTTTTCTAAAGAAAGATAGATGGAAGATAAATTTAAAAAAAACCCTTTTTGTGTTAAAAATACCCTTATTCCCAATACATTTAATTCATAGTTTAGTTAGATTATAGTGTACTGGGTCCTTTTCCTTTAAAATTTTGAAGACATTGCTCAATTTTCTTTTGGTTCCAAGATTTCTGTTTAGAATTATGATGCCAATATAATTCTTGACCTTTCATATAAAAACTAATTTTTTTTCTCCTCAGTCTTGTAGAATCTTATTTGTCCTCCTTGTTTTGAAGTGACTCCTTCTGTTTTTAAGATTCTCCTAAATCTGTTACTACTCATCTAGTTGCTTTCCACCTTCCAAAAGTTTGTTGCTCTTCAGCAACTCTGCTTTCTTTGTCCTTGTGAATTTATGCATTTAAACAAATAGGCAGACAGACAAACAAGCAATAACAAAACATTATAGTGCCTGATGGCATTTAACTAGACTTTTTTTTTTAAGATTTATTTATTTATGCATACAAGAACTGGGATACAGGCAGTGAGAGGATTCACCAGAGACATATGTAGTGCTTTCCAATGAAACGGAAAAAAAGCTGGAGTTACGTCTGGTCTAATAAAACTGGGCCTGACTGAAGCTGACCTGTGAGAAGGAGCCACAGAGCCCCCTCTGTGACCCCTCACATTTTTCCCCAGGCCACTTCTGTTCTCCAGACAGACTGAAGAGCAATTCTTAGGCGACGTATCTGTGTTTCCTCATGTGTACAGCCTGGCAGCTCCTTACCTTACACTTGATCTGGGGAAATGGCTGTAATTGATTTCTGGACAACCAGGTTCTTGCTTATGAGGCTCTAGTCCTGCTTAACATCCGTGTTGGTTGTTAGTGGCTTTAGCTGACCATTGGTGATAGGCCTTGGTGAACTGTCTGATAGGCCTTGGTGAACTTACAAACCACCAAACCATCAAAAACTAAAAATCACCTTCCTATTTAAGAATGGCATTTAAGGGGCCACCCTGCTGGCGCAGGGGGTTGAGCCAGCACTGTGAAGCCGCTGAAGCTGTCCACAGACTCTGCAGAGCCATTTCAATTCCTGGCCGGCAGGGGAGGAACCCACAGCAGACCTCTCCTGTCTCGCCCGCTGCTCCCCTCAGCAGTGTATTTCGTCAGTCTGCATGTTCTGTTCACCGTTCTGTGTCTGGTGAATCTTCTCACCCTCCCACACATCTGGCCTATACTCCAGTTCTTTTATACATAAAAATCTTTTTAAAAAATTAAAAAAAAAAGAATGGCATTTAAGACCAAGTTCCTTGATAAATTCCTTCTGATTCCTTTAGAGAAGCAAGGATGAAGGGGCTTTCCTTTCCCATTAGTTTATCCCAGGGAAAGAGAACTTGCCTGCCGGAAGGTGTTTGGAGCCCCTGTATCTGTCTACTCTATAAGAGGGAGACAAAGACCCTCTTGGGCGGGGCTATGATGTGGTGGTGCCCCTGGTTCTACCACAAAGTACTTCTCCATGTCCCAGGATGAAGCATCATGGGGGCCATGTGCCTTTTAGTCAAGCACGGCCTGTCCATTTGTGATGCTCTAGGGTTTAAGCTCTTTCTCATCTCTATTTTGAAGTTCCAAACAATGGGAAAAGCAAAGGTGTTCGAATGGATATGCATGCTTTGGTAATTTTACAATGTAGTGGGTATTCTTCTTTCTTCTAGCTACTATCAGTTCATCTAGCTTCTTTCAGGTTCAAGAAACTACAATCACAAAAACTACTGAAGTGGAGAAATCTGTGGGAAAAAAACCACATGGTGAGAACATAGTTTGGTTTTCCATCCAGCACTAGGCAGATCTTTGCCCTGGCTCCATCCATCCAGCAGCCACAGGGTGCCTGGCTCTGGCCTGTGGCCCATGGTCTGTGAGCACGTTCAAACTCTCATGATACATCCCACTGTACTCCATGGTCCGTGCTGGCGGGAAGCAGAGCAGGGATGCCTCAGCCCCATTTAATGTTTCTGAACCTTTGTCTGCACGTGTGTACAGTAGGAGTAACCACCACGAAGCAGGTGCTTGCTGCAGTCCTGGAAGTATAACTGAAATACCACTTTTGATTTCCCTGCACAGTATGTAATTAATCTCTTTCCATTCCTAAGTTAGAAGCAATCCAGAGTCATTGTGCAGTCTTCACAATCTCCTGGTCCCCTCTCGAGGAAAGTAAGAAAAGCCCATCCTTTTTTCTTACATGATATACTAGAACTCTATGCACTGCCCTGGCCCATCTCTCCAGCCTTATTCCCCATCTTCTTCGCCATTCCTCCTCTCTTGCCCCAAATGCCACTGCATTAACATCATGCCCCTTACACACTGCACTTGTCTCTGTGAACCACTGCAGTGTCACGTCTAGTTCCTGTTCTAGACAGTGAACTCCCTGGGGGGGATGCCAGGGGGCTTTGCCTTCTTTGTATTTGATACAAAGTATCTAGTACTTTATATCTAGATACACACAGTATTTAGACTGTGTGTGTGTGTGTGTGTGTAAACTACCTTGATATTTTAGGGAGATCCTTTTGGTTTCTTTGAAGACACCAAAATACATACATATGATTTCATTTTAGAAGGGAGAATAACTGATTTTTCTCTGTGAACAAGGAAGAAACTTCCTTTTTTTTCTTACTGTGATGTGTGGTGAAGGACAAAATTACACAGGAAACAGGACGTAGAGACATAAACCTGCCTAATCCAATTATATATTTCAGTCAACCCACCGGTCCCGAGAAAATGAAGGATGATGTTCAGGGTGGAGGCTTTTGCAGGGAAGCGGTGTTCTTCACTTTTCTTTGGAAAGAAAGAACGAAGAGCAAAGAGGAGAGAAGGAGACAATAGCAGCTGTCAGAGGAAGTGAGAATCAATGTTATTTGTAACAGAATATAAAACAAACTTGAAAAGGATGTTCAGTTTTTTGGAATGTTAAGCAGTGGAATCATAAATAATTTTCTGAAGACAAAATGAAAAGCAGCAAGAAAAGCATACAAGCAAGGGGGAAAAAAAACAAAACAAACAAAAACAAAGAAACTGAAGTGAGGAAAATAAGAACCAGGTTTTTAAAAGGAAAAGCAATCTAATTACAGCCATTTGACTAAGAAAGAGTCAGGCTTGTCTGATGCAGACAACACATGGCTTCCAATCCCAAGAAGGCACACCTGAAGAAGGGTTTTGGGGTGGAGGGTGGGCAGAGGGTGCAGAGGAGCAGTGAGCTGGACCAAGCACTTTCATATTACTTAGGGTTTAACACAGCACATGAAACATTTGCATCAAGCTTGTTACTTACATTCTGCAGATAAATTGAAATTCAAATATTAATTATTTCATGGGCAAGGATTTTGTTCTGGTGGTTCATGGTACAGCTGAGATTTGAACTCGTGTCTGCAGGACCCGTCTTCCACATCTCTACCATGCCATGCTACTTCCAGTAATGGAATGGGACTCACAAACTCTGTCCCCTCAACTCCAGGCTGTAGACTATTTGCATGTGGATTCTCAACTCCAGGTCCTCTCACTGCCTTGCTCCTACTTAAGTGATCCTCTATACTCATGCAGCAACTGAACCTCTCTCTTAGTACATCCTTGGCTCTCTGTCCCACAGCAGAGATCTGTGCTTCTGATCTGGGACCCAGGCTGGGGGAATGACCATCATCTGGAACCTGCCCCACTGCATGGCAGGGGACAGAGTGTCCTGGATTGTCTCAAACTAGCAGTTCCTGACTCCAGCCCAGAAGTGGCACTGCTGGCCACACCTTCTAGAGCCAGACTCGTGAATGCCAAGCACAGGAAGCATTTGGACAACATTGATGATGACTCCAGCATGTGCTGTCTTTAACAGAGTGCATACTTTAGATATTTGTCATGTTTATTATCTGCCTCCCTGTTCAGAATGTCTGTCCCAGGACAGAGGCCTTTGTTTCCTTCACGGATGTATCTTCAGTGCCCAGAACAGTTCTTGGCAAAAGCAGACACCAAACAATCAGTTGAATGAGTAAATAAATACAGTGAGTTCTACTCCCACGTGCTGAGTGGTCTTGGGCAAGTCATCTGAGCTCTCTGAGTCTCCAAGTTTCCTTTAGATCAAACAGATCAAAGGATGATCACTCGTAGGATTGGGGTGAGAATTAAAGCTGGCAAAATGCTAGTGTGAGACCCAGTCTGTGAAAAACTGCATAAATGTTGGTCTCTTTACACCTCCAGAAGTCAATCTTATTCTCAAGCAAATGTGTGTTTTTTAAAAGAAGAGAAGCTGTGTAGTTTAAATACATTGAATACTTTCCCCAATTTTCTGTTTCTTGTCCAGTGTGCAGAACAATATGGACAGTCTTCCCAAAAGTGTCTCCCCACTAATTTGCAGAAAAACTCTGGAAGTAGAGCAAGCTTTCAAGCTCAGGGTGGGAGGCAGGATGGATCCAGGCACAGGCCAGGCCAATCACAGAGTGTGACAAATGATGTGTGGGCACAACTGGGGAGAGAGCACACATTCTTCATGGGTCTGGAGAAACCATGCTAGGTTCCCAGGCACACTTGACCTGCTAACTACACTTAGACAGATTTATCAGCTGGAGACTTTGCACCAAGTGAAAATATAAATAAATAAAATAATATAAAAAGGGAAGAAAAAAAGGGAGAACACTTTTTCCCCTTCCTCTAAACATAAAGCAGAAAGATTTGTCAGCAACTGGGGAAATGCAAACAAATTAAGTAGATGACTTAATTCTCTCAGCCCCTCAGCGGCTTGGCTATGGTGCATGTGCGCCAGGTGTCAAAGCCACAGAACCTGGAGGGTTTCTGGGGACAAGCATGGATGGTCATGAAGTGGGTACTTTAGCTCGGACTGCTGAGCGCTAGTAATAGGAGCCTGCACTGAGTAAAAAGGGGATTACACATTCTTAATTAACACCATAATGAGGAAGGAAGAAAGCAAGCAAGCACATTAAAAAAAAAATCATACAAAACTTTCTGGAGAAGCTTTTTGTGGTTCTCTTCTCTATGTATTTTTATGAGATCATCTGCTTGGAAATGCATTGTTTGAAAAACTAGATGGAGTTAGTTTTCAAACGCCCTAGATCAAACTGATTGCAACTAGTCAGAAGACCATAAGCCTTATGTTTATGAAACGTCATTCAGGATACAGGGCAGGAGGAGAGGTTTGGATCGTGTATGTGTCCACGCTCCGCACTTCACTGGTTGTGTGACTCCGGGTAAAACACTAACTCTAACCTGTTTCCTCTTCTGTGATGGGGGATTATAAAACCCCGTTTAGGGAGTTGTCAGAATTTCATGAGCTAATGTTTATGAAATCTTGTTATCAGTTTTAAAGTTCACTGTTGGCATTGATAGTTTTTCTGGTGGATTATAAACAATTGAAAAAAAACGTTTCTATTTGTCTTTGGAGAGGAGGTAAAGACTCATCACCTCCCTCTCCCTTAGGCACCTCCTTTCTGTAGAGTGAGTTAGTGTGCATGTATGCATGTTATGTAGATTTATATCTATCTCTCTTTATAAATGTGTATTTAAACCAATAATTGGCATAAAATGTATTCGAGTTGTTAGTGTATATGACGATACATACAATGTTTATACAGTTATGTGTGTCTATGTGCATCAAAATCTATATAACACAGAGAGAGAGAGACTGAGAGACGATGGGCTCTAGCATTCCTACCCTCACTTTTAATCTCTTTCCTAGACTGTTGCAATAACCACCGAGCCCAGCTGGCTGTCTTTGTCTATCTTTCTAATCTAAAGCAATCTCCATTAAATGCGTATCTGACCATGACACCTCACCTTAGGAGGCTGCAACCCAGCATGAAGTTAAGAGTTCCCGGTTTACTCCAGTGGTTCTTAACTGGGAGATTTTAGCCTGCAGTGACCATTTGACAATATCTGCAGACGTTTTTGGCTATTACTATAAGAGGGAGTGTGTGGCATCTGAGAGGTTGAGGCCAGGATACTATTAACCATCCTCTAAAGCACGGGACAGCCTCCCACAGCAAATGTATCAACATGCAGTGAGGAGGTTGAGATATCCCCACTCAGCTCATGAAGTCCCTCCATTAGCTACTACTTACTCCAAGCTCCAGATTCCCCCTTGCCTGCACAGTTGGCCTCTAGAGGAGGTGAATTACTCTTGTACCCCCAGATCATCACAACAGTTCCCAGATTGTGTGATGCCTCTGGGCCTTTGTTCTTCCAACTCTGCTTGGCCTTCCTGCCTCAAACACACTTCTTTGGCCTTTTTTAGCTGGTGGATTTCACCTTCTCATTCTTTTGCATGTCCCCTTACACCTCATATCCTTTGGGAAACCATAACCCCCTTCTCTGTGGATCCACATTCCCTTCGCTTCCCTCTCTCACTTGCTTATGGCTTTGTGATAAGATGGTGCATATTCCATCACAACATCTGTTTGGCTCTGAATCTCCCATCTGTAAATTTAGAAAGAGCTAGGACTTTTCTGTCTTCATCATACAACCCAGTGGTGACTGGGCATATAATCTCAGTAAATAGTGTTGATTGAGGCAGAGAACAGACCCAAAGCAGTCACCATCTTATAGTGGAAGTTACAGGGTTCTTTTACAGGTTTCTTTGAGCAAAGATTGTGTCCTGTGGCTCCTGTGCACTCAATTGCCCCCCCCCCTTTTCACTAATGTTAAAAGACTTTAATCCTTCTGTGGGGCAGGAACTTGTAAAGATTTGATTCTGAATCTTTGCTCTTACTCATCCTCTCATGACTTCAGCTTTATTGATGTAGAAAGTAAGTGTTAGAGGTCAGAAAACAAGTCACACAAAAAATAATGAAGCCAGGGTTTCATCCAGGCATCCAGACCCCGGAGAGGACATCTTAACTGCTGTGCTACATGGGTCTACTGTCAAAGCCACTGTCCTGATGTGAGTCCCCTGGGAACACAGTGTCTGCAGCAGGTCTGCATTTTGAAGGTGAAGAAATAGATTTTGCAGAAGATAGTCATCCGTGACACATTCATGTCACAGCCAAGTGAGAAATTTGTTTGAAGTCTTTCTGTACAACTCTATTCCAGGGATCTAAGTCTGTATTTGCCCAAGTGCTCCTCTGCTCGGACAAAGAAGCCTGTGTTTGCAGGTCTGCCTGAGAACAGACCCTCGGAGTTTCAGTGCCCACCTTGGGGACCTGCTGCAAATAGATCTCTGGTAATTACTTAAGCCCTTGGAAATCTTTACCAGATCTGGGACAGCTTTGATTCCTGTCTGGGACAAGTTCTACATCCTGGGAGGTCTTTGTGCTGAATCCCATTTGCTACAGATCCCTAAAAGCTTCCAGGCCGCTTAACTCTTCCCAAACTTTTTTTTGGTTTAAAAATGCATTCCTAATCAGTGGATTTGGGTACATTCTTTGTGCCTAGAGGATGCTGTTCCCTTCAACTTTGGAACAGGCCAGTACATAGCACAGACCAAAATATGTGACACTACATTTTCAGACTGAGTGGGCTGAGAGCACAATGTGGGTGGAGGGGGTTCCCACGCAATTCTAAGAAGAAGGCTTTGCTTTTTCCAGGGTGGTCCAGTGGTCTTGGATTGCAGTCGGCTCCATTTGCTGGGATCCTTGGGGAAATCTCACAGAGAGTTATTGCAGAAATTCTCACTTTTGCTTTGTTTCCTCCAGAGGATGTCTTTTTCCAGGACATGTAGCCTACTTTAAAGCTATGTGGTTGCCATTCCTCAAATGCAATTCCTGATTTGCTTTAGTTCTTTTCATTTATTTCCAACTACTTACTGAGTACCCTTTCGATGCCAGGCAGTCTGGTAGGTGCTGAGGAACAAGGACTTCAAATGCAGGCTTATTCTTAAAGTGCTCAGTCTGGTGAAAGAGACATAGTACAGCCAGCTGCTGGTCATCATTCCTGTAATGGAAGCTTAGCGAGCCAGGGATGCATGCAGGGCATACCTGGAAGCAACCCTGGCACATAGAGATAACTTCCTAGATGATGAGGATGCTGACAGAGCTGAGGCACGAAGACCAGAGATGAGCCAGGAAGAGGGCACTGAGGGAGATGGTAGACAAGGATTTCAGAAAACAGAATTAGAATATCTAAAGGGGCTGGGATAAGCACAACAGATTATAGTAGTGGGTTATAGATGATTGGGTGGTGGGAGAGCTAAGGTGACCACACCTGAGGAGAGATAGTCTTTATTGTGGAAAAAAAATGAACAAAGTTATAAAGGTAGGTCAATAAAAATGTATATTTAAAAATCAATTAAAAAAAAGAATATCTAGAGCCCCTGAACAAGTATAGCATGTTTGGGATGTGCTAGTGTTTTAGTCTGACAGGAAGGTTCCTGCAGGCTTGTGGGCAGGTGTGGCAGGGCACGAAGGAGTGTCCGTGAGAGTGGAAGTTAGAGAGGTTGTCATAAATTGTGTCCTGTGCGACTTTGCAGGTCATACTAGGGATTTTGGACTTTATCTTGAGGACAAAAGAAGCAGATTTAATCAAGAACCTGACATGGTCAAGGCTGCCTTTAAGTCCAGTTAGGAGGGAATTCGGCAGAAAGGGCTTTGTGACTGATTTTATCAGGAAAGAAACTTGTTCCTGCCCTTCTGTTCAAAATCAGCTGCAGGACAGGTTACAGAATTCTGGAAAGGTTACAGAATTCTGGACAGGTTGATGACAGAAAATTGTGGCAAAGTCTGGGCAGCCCCAGGAGGTCCAGAAGAAAGGAGTGTGCAGTCATTCTGGGGTGCAGGAGGAATGTAAGACCCAGCAGGATGGAAAGCAAGGTAGGAACAGGTAAGAAGACTCGGTTCTAGAGACCCCATCCTTGGAGGTAGTGGGTTTCCAAGGCTGTTAGTATAATGAGGGCTGAAGTTCAGGGAGGCAAGACAAAATTGAAGCCCGAGCTCCCAGATCAGTTACTCAGAGGAGGAGGAGAGAATCAAACATCTACCGAGTGTAGTCACTTGGGCACTTTGCAAACATTTATCTCCACAACAGTGCCAGGAAGTTGGTAACACAGTCTACATTTGTCAACTGAAGAAAGGGAGACTTAGGTCAAGTAACTTTCCCAAGTTTATACAGCTAGCAACAACAGAACCAGGATTTTTACCTAGTCTTCTCTAACCTCAAACTCATTTTCACCAAATGTTAGAGTTGGCACTCAACCCAAATGCATCATAAACATCCATTGTGCTTGGACATCTCTTTGATCTTTCTTCTTTAAAGGAAATGTGGATTTGTATTAACTTTTTCCCAATGTAAAATATCTACCCCTCAATACTTTGCATCAATGACTCTGTGACTCCAGGTCATTACTAGAAATATCATCTCATACCAGATGGGGAGCTATGTTCAAGTTTTCCGTACTTTTTCAGAAAAATGTTCAGCTGCTCAGTTGATCAGCACAAGGGCTGAACCTCCATGTTGTCTTTCAGAGTGACACCCCTATTTCTATTAGAATGCAGTGTCACCAGTGTCAATGACATACCAACACCTGTTTGATCCTCAGGGTGCAGAATACATCATCCTAGTCCTGAAGTTCTTTTGATCTCATCTTAATCTTCTTCAAGGAACTTCTCACAGCCAGCTCCCTTGGGTAACCCTAGGTGCCAAGAGGAAACCACTCTAGTTTTCTCATGAAGCCAGTATGGTGCTGTATATGCAAAGAGTTGCTATATCAGACCCGGGTCCCTGGATTTGCACTTACTACCTGTGTGAACTTGAGCAAGTCACTTAACTTCACTGAGGCTTACTGTCATCTGTGTGTATGGAGAGCACAATGCCTACTTCCCAGTGCTGTTTTGAGAAAAGAATTTCTTAAACTTGCCCCAATGCCTGGCATATAGTAGGGCATTGAAAATAAATAGTATTCAGTATACCCATTATAACTGTAGGTACCCACCGGGGAGGCCCCTCAGTGGCTAATCTTATAACTCCTTAACATTGTCTCTTGAAAAGAAGAGCATTTTAATTTCAATTTTAATGAATTTATCATTTTTATGGTTCCTGCTGATTGTTCTTGTTCAAGAAAATTTGCCTACACAAAGATTAGATTTCTACCTAGAATCTGCAAAATTTTACATTTTTGTCTTAATGTCTGAAATTGATTTTAAATTAAATTTGTGTGTGACTTAGAGTAGAAGCTAAAGTTCTGGGTTAGTTGGTTGGTTTGTTTTGCACATGGATGTCCAGATGTTTCAGACCCCTATGTTGAAAAGATTCCCTTTCCCATTGAATTATGTTGTTACATTTGTCAAAAATTAGTTGGCCACAGATGTGTGAATTTGTATCTGGACTCTAGTCCTTCTCATTGATCTGTATTTAAATTCTTAGTCAGTGGAATGATGTCTTGCTTAACAAATTTTATTGTAAATCTTCCCACTAAGTAGCATAGCATAATTCACCCAATCTTTGTTTGTTTGTTTAAAGAAACAGTGCTTTTGTTATTCCTGGCTCTTTGCATTTCTACATAAATTTTTGAATCATCAGAAAGTTTTGTAGTTCTTAATATAATGGTCTTGTACATCTTTTGTTAATTTATTTCTGGTAATTTTTTATCATTTTGATGCCATTGCTAATTGTACTTTATTTGTTTGTTTATTTTTTAAAGATTGATTTATTTATTTATACAAGGACTGGGTACAGTCAGAAGCACGGAGGGTGAGAGAATTCACCAGAGCCAGAGCGGGGAACAGAACAGGCAGACTGATGAAATACACTGCTGAGGGGAGCATTGGACGGCAGGAGAGGTCTGTCACGCCATGTGGGACCCTTGCTGGTGGCTGGGGATTGAACCGATGCTGCAGAGGCTGCAGGCAGCTTTGCAGCCCAGCTCTTAACTGCTGTGCCACCAGGGGAGGCCCTCTAATTATATTTTTAAATTAAGTTTAATAATTGTTTTTGTTGGTTTTAAAATTTATAATAGGAGGGCCTTCCTGGTGGTTCAAGGGGTTAAGCACCACACTATGAAGCAATCTGCAGCCTCTGCAGCATGAGTTTGATCCCTGGTCAGCCAGGGAGAAACCCACATGGTGCAGCAGACCTCTCCTGTCTTGCCCGCTGCTCCCCTCAGCAGTGTACTTCGGTCAATCTGCCTGTTCTGTTCCCCACTCTGTCTCTGGTGGAGCCTCTCACCCACTGCATCTCTGGCCTATACCCCAGCTCTTGTATGCATAAATAAATAAATCTTTAAAAAAATAAAATAAAATTTATAGTAGGAGAACAAGATATTCTCTCTCAGATATTCTGTCATAGCCAGAAGTAAGATTTTGTTTTCAGTAAAACAAATGTTGAAGTGTTTGTTCATGAACTATTTTTTTTAAACATTTCCAGGACTATATATAGACAATTTTGGGTTATTGTTAGATAAATCCCAAAGAATTAAATATGGGAAGATTGTGTGTGTGCGTGTGTGTGTGTTTGCTACTAAGATTTCATAATTTCTCTGCTAGAGAAATTTACTGCTATTGGGCCTCCCCTGGTGGTGCAGCGCACTGGACTGCAAAGCTGCCCGCAGCCTTGGCAGTGCCAGTTTGATCCCTGGCTGCCGGCGAGGGTCCCAGATGGTGCGCAGATCTCTCCAGCTGCGCCCGCTGCTCCCCTCAGCAGTGTATTTTGGTCCATCTGCCTGTTCTGTTCCCCACTCTGGCTCTGGTGAATCCTCTCACCCTCCGTGCTTCTGTACCCAGTGCTTGTATAAATAAAATAAATAAATCTTTAAAAAAGAATTTACTGCTATCACCATTTTAAAAAAGATTTATTTTTTTATGCATAGAAGAACTGGCGTACAGGCCAGAGGTGCGGGAGGTGAGAGGATTCACCAGAGACAGAGTGGGGAGCAGAACAGGTAGATCAACTGAAGAGGTCTGCTGTGCCCTGTGGGTTGCTCTCTGGCTGACCGGGGTTTGAACTCATGGTACAGAGCCTGTGGACAGCTTTACAGGTTGCATCTAAACCCCTTGCACCATCAGGGAGGCCCTGCTATCACTTTAATCAATAAACTAAGACCTACCTTTATAGATAGCAGGTATAATATTATCAATATTTGGTTTACTCATCATCCTCAGAAGTATCTCAAACACCCCATTTGTACAGTTTAGAGGGAGTACTAAATAAAATATTAGCAGAAAGGCCAAACTCAAATTAGAAAGCATATAAAAAGGTAAAAATTGGCTAGTTCAACAATAGTTTTATACTTGTATTCAGGGTGTTTTTGAAGGCTTTAAGAAGCAAGTTTATAAGCAAAAATTAATCAAACTATTTCTATAAATTCTCACAAAGAAGGTTTAGCAGCTATGTCAATAATGATATTGTTCTATATTACTTTCTAATTCTTAAAGTTTTTCAGGTTCCACATTTTTCATATGTTCCTAGGCACACGTTTATTCTGCTCCCTACCTCCGCTACTTTAGTTCAACTCCTTTCACAGAATCCTACCGGTCCCATACCTTCTCAGTGCTCTGTTATGATGCCTTTTACATTCAATTCCACTTTGTATTCCTTGTGCCCTGCTTCTGCTCAAAATGGAGTGCCAACGAAACTCCTTAGGTATCTTCATATACCACAAGCATTTGTAGATTTTTTTTCATCATTTTTCTAAATGTAATCCTGTCATCATTTAGGATTTGCTTTAGGTAACTTCCTTCACCACTTGTAAGGAAGAAAAAATTGTTTGGAGCCTTTATATACTGTTAGTGGGACTGTAAACTAGTCCCTACGGAGAACAGTATATGTATTTCTCAAAATATTAAAAATAGATCTACCAAATGAACTAGCAATTCCATTGCTGGTTATCTACCTGAAGAATGCAGAAACACTAATTGGAAGGGATAGATGCATTCCTCTGTTTCTTGTAGCACTATTTATCAATACAAGAGCCAAGCTATGAAACAACCTGAGTGCCCAAGGACAGATGAGTGAATTAGGAAGATGTGGTATCAAAAGCAATAAACTCTTGACTATTGCATCAACAGGCATGGAACAGGAGGGAATTATGCTACATGAAAAAGTAGCATAAGTCAGAAGGGGAAATACAAATGCTGGATGATGTCACTTAGATGTGGACTTATATGTCACTTATATGTGGAATATAGAGAAACACAACAAAGAGTCAGATAAAACCAAACCAATACCAAGCCCTAGAATTTGACTGTAGAACTGAGGCTATCAGAGCAGGAGGGAGAAGAGCAAAGTAGAGGAGAGGACACAGTAGACTGTGGTGGAGAACATTCAGTGCCTTGATGTGGTGTGGTCATGTACACCAGAAGAGTGTGATCCTATACCTCTAACTCATATACAGTGTTGTAAATCAGTGTTGCCTCAATAATTCCAAACCAAGACAAAACTAATGGTGATTTCTGAAACAAAACTAATTCAGGAGCAGGAGGTAGATGTGGAAGGAGCTAAAGTTCAAAGGTTGGAGGTCTTTGTCTTGACATTGTCAACAACCAAGTCCAAGACCATCCTAGGAATGAATGAACTTGCAGAAGTCATTTAACCTCTGTTGGTCCCAATTTCTAAATCTTAGAATAATCAAGGTGGAGTTGAGAGTCTCTAATTCCATTTAGACTTTATAATTTATGAACTTTTGTGATCCTTCAGCACCACAATCAACCACTATAGTAAAAGTTATTATTTATATTAATTGGGAAGGGAGAATGGAAGTTATACTTATAGAATGCCTACTATGTGTTAGATGTTTTACTGTATTTGGAGATGTTTAAGTCCAACTAATCATATTTGTCCTGTCCTCTCAATCCCGCTGGTTTCTATTATCTTTTCTTTCATACTCCTAATTTTTCTGACTTACCTTTCAAATTTAGTAAGGGTTGCTTCTATGGGGAGAGAGAAAGAAGGGAGCTGTTTGATGAAGTGAGATAGATGCTTCAGACTTGATACACTCATTATTTACATGCAAATACACATTTCTAATGCACTTGAAGTTGATCAAAGGAAACAGACCATTTCCTTGAATTTCATTGATTAATTTCCTTCATTACCTCATTTATACCTTATAGAAAGATAAATTTTAGTATAACTCCTATCACAACATTCACGTAAGTGGGAGGTTTGAATTAATGAGCTCTTACTACATATGCCAGGGCTAAAGTTATAGATTAAGTCTATTTGATAGGGCAGACATTTTTCTTGAGCAAGATGTTTAGATATGGGCTGCTTCATGAAATATGACCTTGCTCAATGACTTCCAAAAGCGAAATCTGCCTTACTTCAAGGCTACCATTCTTTCCTTCCATGGCTCAGAGATTGATTAGCTTGGCTTATGCTTCTTCCACAGGGAAATGGTCAGATTTGATCATGTCAAATGATAAAATGCTAAAGCTCCTCGCACCCTTTGGGTGCTGGACTCTAGAATTAAAGTCTAGATCCATGTGACTTTCTGGATTGGCCTATGTGCTGGTTTTCTAGAGCTTCCATAACAAAATACTATGGAGTGGGTGGATTAAACAACACAAATTCATTTTCTCGTGGTTCTGGAGGCTAGATGGTAAAAATAAAATTCAGGAAGTTTTGTTTTATCTGAGACCTTTCTCCTTGCCTTGCAAAAGGCTGCATTTTCTCTTGGTCTTTACATGGCTTTTTCTATGTGTGGTGTGCTTGGTATCTCTTCCTCTTCTTAGAAGAATACCAGTCCTATGGGATTAAGGCTCCACCTGTAATGTTTCCTTTAAACTCAGTTACCTCTTTCAATACCCTATCTCCAAATAATGGTCACATTATAAAGGAGTGGGAGTTAGGACTTTAAATATGAATTGGGGAGAGGGGTCACAATTCATTTTATAATACCCTATGAACAACTGGGAATCTGAGTTTATTTGATAAAAGCACATCTATTCTCTTGTATCTCTGTCAGCAGAGGGAAGGATCAGAAAGATTATGTGTGATTGATGTCATGACTGAGATCTCTCTTAATCACTGAGATAAGAACAATCTTAGTTTCTCCAATGAAAGGAAGCACAGGAATGAAGAGTGACTCTTTTCTCCTTAGACCCTGAAATGCTGTGGAGGTGAAATATAGACCCTCCTTTAAGAGTTGCTTGGGAAAAGAAAGAAAATAGCCCAGTTACTGTATTTAGTGGCAGTTCTAGAAATTTAGGAGATGTACAACCTGCATCAAAGAGCTTCTATGAAAGGAGGCAGTCCTCGGTCTATAGGGAGTGATCCTACTCAGTAATTCACACCTGTACTGCTACATTTATAAGCATTTGCCTCATTTGGTCACTTGCAAGAATCTCTTATTCTGTGGCATGTGTATTTAGACATAAAGCCATTATGCTTGCACCGGAGTTGACCCAAATCACCTTAGGACTGCTACTGTTAGACTGGCATCAGCAGGAAGACCCAGGGGGACCTGGAGTGCTGAATGCAGAAAGTTGCAGTGGTACAGAGGAATGAGTGTGTGACAAGGTTAATAAAACCCTGTCCTCCCCAAAGGTGAAGCTTGAGTGACTTTAGTCTGCTCTGAGCCCTGCTGGTCATCACAGGTGGGGATGTGGGAGGCTTTCTGACCTGGTTCAGCTTGCAAGCTTTGATTTCATGCAGTATGGTATCAAAGGCTGCCACAGTGCCGGCAGGTCAGAGGCCTGTGTGAGGGCAGTGGCAGGAATGCTACACAGGGAAAGAGACTGGGCACGGTGACTCACTGTCACACTTCAGACAATGTATTTAGCTCCCTGCAGGTCTCTACTTACGCCTCCATAAAATGGGATAAAAGATCTCTCTAGTGCCTTCCAATTCTAAAATGCAGTGTTCATGCATTTATTCTTGTAAAACACCTTCGAACAGTGAAACAAATTGATTCACCAGGAATTAATCAGACCCTTAAGTCACATACACAAACTGATCATTCGGTGGGAGTTTATATTTTTCAAGTACGCTGATCATGACAAGTCTCTTAAAACAAAAGGTAAGTTTTTGTGTGTCTTTAGGATTGTATTCAAGTGGTATTATAGGGGGAAAAAAATCCATCCATCCGTTCACCCATCCACTGGCTTATTGTGTTTTTCCAGTTTTCTACCTGTGCCTCTCATTGCTGAACCTACCCTAAAGCCACTTAGCATAGAAGCCCGGGAAATGAAGTTTTCAGGAATCAGTCCTGAGATAAGAACGACCTTATGATCTCCTATGGAAGGATGCACAGGGAAGAAGAGTGACTCTCTCCTGTGATATTGTGCTGAGTAGCAGAAAGGATAAGGAATAGATCCCAAGGCAAAGAGGCAAACAACTAGCATGTACTTCCTCCCTGAAATCACTCTTTTCCTGTTGGAATCACGTAGCCCCAATCCCTCTTTCATGCTGTTTGAACCTTCCCAACAGTGTTTAACAACCTTCCCTGTATCAGATTTTCTTCTGTTGCATGTGCTTCCCAGTGCAAACAATTGAAGGCAGGGAAGGTTTGATTAATCATAGTAAATCCAGGACTCAGTACAGTCTTTGGAATTTAGTAAAAACTCAGCGATATTCTATATGAATTAGACAGGAAAGAACTTTAGCACTAAGAAAGATCAGGGATGTCTAATTAAGAAATCAGTTATAAGGGATATCCCATGTTCGAAGGAGAGAGAGATGAAAGGAAACAAGGAAAATCAAACCACAAACCACTCATAAGAGCAGAATAGGAAGACATTGTGCAAGAAGAGTCGAGCGCTTAAATCTTATAACTTTCTAAGTTGCCCATAATCTCAGAGTCTCTTTACATTAAGTTTTTCCTCAGAGTGGATCCCCTTGGTATGGCATTCACATTGGGAGATTCCATGCAAGTCTGCAAAACGCCACATGCAATTATGCTCTTCACTGCTTTTCATGACTTGTCTAAGGGAGAAAGCACTTATTAACTTTTCCTAATTACTAAAGAGCAGTCCATAAAAGGGGAATTAAAAGCAGAAAGGGGAATGTGTATCATTCCTATGGGCTTTCATTGGGATGATTCAATGTTGGGTTTCTTATACTTTTATAAGTAAAGAATGAGCTTCTAAATTCTGAACTGGGGAGAACCTGGGTCTAGTTCTCCCTTTCCTGAGTTGGCAAAACTCCTCTGCTTTGCGTTATGTTTGCTGTTTTAGAAAATGAAACGTTCCCAGGGAAGAATATATTTTATTTTTGTTTAAAACACTTTTTTTCTAATTATAATATCAGCACATTTACTACATATAGTTGGAGACTATAGCAAAGTACAAAAAATATTGGTATAATATGTTATACTATTTATTATCAGTTTGTTATTACTGCTATAACAAGTTACCACAAATGGAGTGATTTACAATATAAATTTATTCTCTTATAGTTCTAAAGACCAGAAATATAGATCAGTTACACTGGGCTCAAGTCAAGCTTTCGGGGGGCTTGTTCCTTCTGGAGGCTCTGGAGGACACTGTTTCTTTGCCTTTTTCACTTTCAAGAGACTCCTGATTCCCTTGTCACATGGTCTGCTTCTTGACCCCCACTCTTCCTGCTTCCCTATAGAAGGACCCTTGTCATCAGACCCAACTGGATAATTCAGAATAATCTGCCACCTCAAGATTCTGGGTAAAGTCCCTTTTTGAATGATAAAGTGTCATTCCCTGGCTCTGGAATTAAGCATCCTTGGGGCCCTCAATCAGCCTACCTCCCTGCTATAAACATGTATGAATGTAGGAACTTTTCCAGACCTGTCCCAGCTCTGTAATTCTATGGAGAGACTTTCAGAAGGATGACTGTAATTATTGTAGCTTGAGCAAGATTTGGGAAAGCAGAATAGTAGACAGAAAAGCTGAGAGTCAGGACTCTAGGGTAACCCTGTATGTGCCACGGACTAGCTGTATGTCTTGGGGTTTGGTTAACCTATTTTTCTGCTTCAGCATCCTTGTTATCCTGAAAATGAGGGGATTGGAGCTGCCTTTCAATCTAAGTTTTCCATGATTCTTTGAAATGAAGCATGTGAAGTGTCATATGCCTATGACAAAAAAAAAACTACAGATATGTTAAAAATATTGATAGAGTTGAGATATCTATATCTGTATCTGTATCTATCTGTATCTGTATCTGTGTGTGTATAGATAGATAGATAGATAGATAAATAGAGATGATAAATATATATATCATCTTATGACCAGGACCACTGTAAGCATCTTTTGATAACTGAAAGTCTTGGAAGAAAGTATCACCTCAACCTTAATTATGATTTAGTAAGCATCCATTACATGCAGGATGTTTAGTATACATCACCAATTAAACCCCCATAAATTAAGGATACTTTGCATACTTATTAAACAGTTTAACTTACTAAGGAAGCCTTCACAGTTAGTAACAAAATTGTCCAAGTTGGATCCAGGTTGAGTCTCTTCCCTTTCGCTCTTGCTGCCTGTGTGTGTACACTGTGTAGAATGTGACAGTAGAACAATTACCTGACATTTCCTGAATAATTGGTAATGCTGTGTCATTGAGGGTTTGGTATTTTTGAGGCACTTAGACAATACTCTGTGAACATGCCCAGCAGTGTTGAAGAGCACTCTGTTTCTCTTGAAAGCAGCTTTTCTTGCCCTGGTCTGCAGAGAGGGACAGAGGGAACTTTCTTCCTGCTCTTTGGCTCCTTTTCCTGGTGCTCTTGCTCAGGATGTGCACGTGCTGCAGTTACGTGGCCAGCTATTCACCAAGTTCCCTGGCCTTATGGAAACCAGATGGAAGCTGGAGTCGAAGTTCTCAGCCACAGAAGTGAGGCTGGGCTGCTCTCTGGATGGAATCTCTGAATTTAGGAGGCATAATCCTCTTTCCTCCCCCTCCCCCTGCCCCACTTCTCCTCCCAGAAACCAAGAGTCAATTTCATATAGCCTTTCCCTGTGTGTTGCCCAGATACTTTAAAAAAAAAAAAATGGTAATTGCAACTTTGTTTGTAGCAAAAGCCCTGTTTGGTTGTCATAAATTGTAACCAAGAGGAATAATATCCACAAAACAGTCAGTGCTAGCATATGCTTTGAATAGCCTGGAGTGATAATGTGAGGTCTTGCACAACTTCACTAACCTCCACTAACGTTTTAGGAGAATTAAACAAATGCATAGCAAAAACAAACAAACAAGTCCAAACAAAAAACAAACAAATAGCTGGGACAGTAGGGAGGGAGAAATTTCAACTGTGCTGGTAATCAGTGAAACTCAAGGAGATTGATTCTGAACCTTATTTAGAAATTTTCGGGGAATCAGCATGTCCAGAGTAGGAGTTACCTTCAAATTCATCCAATAATTAAATTTACCTAGCTGTTCCCTGCTGGAAGAGCACAGAAGAACCCAGGAGTAGTTCTGGTGTGAAATATAATTGCTGTAAAAGTTCTGTTTGCTAGTTTTTAATTTTTATAGTAGAAAGAGGAGTCATGATAACAAAGTAGAGCAATTGGTATAATGTAAAATATGAAGGGATGAGAATTTCATGCTTTGCTAGTCACACGCTAGTTACATGCTTTGGGGAAAGTCTCATCCTGTAGTCGGAGGATAACACACAAGCCCGAAAGATACTGGACTTTTTACTTCTTGACTGTGTGGTCTTAGGTAAAGTATTTAATATCTGGAAGTTTCCATTTTGGCATCAGAACAAAGTTAGGATGCATTTAAAATGTGATGTAGCCCAGCAGTAACTTCTATGCTTGTGCACATTCCATAAATTTTCTGTGTATCTGTGTCTAGCCTGGAGGTAAGCTTGCAGCAGAGGTGATGGGGGAACTTATCTTTGGACCCAGCCTCTATCTTTTGCTTGGAGCCCAGACAATCACATACAGAAGGTCATGGTCCCTTTTGGAAAAGTCCCAGCATAGTGGAAGTCAGCTAGACAGCCTTGAGCTCATTTTCTGAGCTGTGCATCCTTGAGATAAGTCACTTAAAAGAGGGCTAAGCACATTGTAAATGCTAATACATTTTGGCTGGATAAGTAAATAAGGGAATGAATTGCCCTTTTCTACTCCTTTCTACCTGGAATGTTTTCCACTCATTCCTGAAGGCCCCATTCACACTACTTCTACTGGAGACTTCCCCCATCAACACTGATTGACCTTTTATAACCCTGGTCACCCTGCACACCTCAACACTGGTCAAATGAGCTTAATGGCAGGACTGTGGATTTACATCCCCTGAATGTAGCAGTTTCTGGAAATAGCTTGCTAAAGAAAGAAGTGAATGAATAAATGACAATAAAATCCTAAGACAATATCCCCACCTCTTCCTGCCCTCACTTCTGGTTCTTTTGTTGTCCCCAAGCTCAGTTCCTTTGCAGAGAATTGGCTGCGTCTTGCATACTTCCTGCCCACTGTACAGTCACAGTAATTTATTGCCAGTGCTTGTGCTTATCTTGTCAGAAAGGTGACCCAGAATATTTAATGAGTAGAAGCAGATGCCATTGCCAAGGTGTGTCTCAGGCTTTGCAGCTTCTAAGACAGATGGACTGATTTGGTAAACATGACTTTGGCTGAGCACTTTCAAGACACCGGCCCACTGAGTAATTTGGTGTCACTCAGCGGATTCGAAGCATGGTACACTCCAATCCAAATGATTCTGTACTCCTAATTCCTTTTTATTCAAGAAGTATTCTGGTGTTAGCCAACTCAAAGGTCTGTCTCTCCTCTCTTTCTTCCTCAGCACATTTAATCAGACATCAGACCCCATAATTTCTATTTTGTTAGTGTAACAGAGTGGTCCCAGGAAAGGGGGAGGTTCCCTGCCCCACCCAAGGGAGGGTGGAGCTGAACAACAACAACAAAAAAAGCTGCAGAAGAGACTGAGGAAAAAAACAGGATGGAGCCAAAAGAAGACCTGGAGGAGGCGCATGGAGCCTAGAGACACATAAAGAAACTACGCTTGTCTTTTGGTCGTGGACTGGGTGACACAGATGTGGGTGAGACCCGTGGGGAGGTGACAATGGCAGCTTTTATCTTAATGTTGATTTTGATCCTTTCCTTCTGGGCTTGTCTGGTTGTTTCTGGCCCTTTTCTGTGGGTCCCCACTGGAAGATGCTTTAGACTTGTGGCAGGCTTTGGGGCCTTACTCTGGGCCAGTCCCATTTGGATGGACTTTTACCCACGAGGGGACGGGTAACTTTGGGTGCTTCATTTAAAAACTAGATTCTTTGCCTTACCTATATTGTTTCCTAATTAAATTTCCTTCCCATTAAAGTCTCCTATGTTTTGTGTTGATGCGGCGGATGACAGAACCCATTTAAAATAGGCAGGTTTGCGGGGCTTGGGCTGCCCCTCTCCCTGTCCTATAACATTAGCTGAGGGGGATTTTCATTCTTGTTCCAGTACTTTCTCATTAATGCATTTGGGGGTAAGTCGTTTGTATTCTCTGAGCCCCACTTTCTTCATAAATGGCGTGGTAACCCAGACTGCCTTTCTCTCCTGGATGTGGCCTGCATGATCTGTTCAGGATAGGAAAAGAAATGTGGCTTCTATGAAACACTGACACCATGAGTGGCCTTTCTTTTGTGATGTGATGCTCTGGAGTGACCGCATATCCTGGTTTTCCCTAGACTGTCTGTTTTAGCACCGATGGTTCCACATCCTGGCAAGCTCTTCGCTCTGTGAAAGCCGGGACAGCTGGCCTCCCTCAGCTTTTCTCTTTTCCCTTTGCCTCCTCGATGTTCAGTTCCTTCCCACCACGCGTTGCAGCCTTTCTGAGACCTCTAAGGACCGTCTCCACCCAGTAACCCCCACCTATCACCAGCAGCATGCTTTCTTGGACGTGCATAGATGTGGTTGCTTATGTTTAATAAAACAGAGGAACTGCCGCTCCAGGCAACAATGTCAGCATGGTCACAGTTGCCACTTGGGCGGGAAGAAAGGTGGCTGTTCTCCCGGGCAGCTGGTGTGGAGCCCCAGGGCCACTGTACCAGAGCTGCCGAGTTCCTGCCTGCACTTTTGATGTGAGACTGGCTGAAGCCCTCTGACCTCAAACTCATACTCTGTTCCACATGGTCCCCAACCTTGCAGGAAGTCGCAGGACACAAAGGCTTTGGGGTCATTCTGGTCTGAATTTTGGCTGGACCAGCTACATATTTGGCAGCGTGATAGAAAGTGAAAATGTGAGGCATCCCAAGCTGGGGGAGTCAACCTCCCTTTCCCACAGGATCACCCATTAGTTCAGGGGCTGTAACACCTGTGCTGGTTCATTCTTGGCCACCAGGTGGGAGTGCTTGAGAAGGCCCCGCCGAGTCGCCTGCTGGCTGTGCTGTGGCTCCGCTAACCCAGGGTAAGACAGCCACTGCCTTGCCCTGTCCAGAGATGCTGCAGGGCATGTGCCTGACTCAACCCTCCCACACCCATAGACCCTCTCTGGAATGGAGAGGGCAGGGGCTAAAGGCAGATTGCTTCATGCCAGCGAGACCTGGTTGCTGCCCTGAAGGTTCTGGTGGTGGAGGTTCTGGTGGTGGGGCGGTGGAGGGAGGAAACCAGGCAGATGGGCGCTGAGTCAGGAGCAGGGATCTAAGAAAACCTTCAGGCAGTCAGAGAAGCTGGGGAAGAGGAAGGTGCCCCCAAATAGCGGAGGCAGGGTCATGGGCTTCAAGTTCTCGGAACCAAGCACCATCATCCTGTCAAGCATCATTTATTACACTCAAATTCAAAATAAAATTATTCAAAACTTTGAGATAACAACACTGGGGTCTTTTTGAGCACTGGCCCCTGTGTGACTGCAGACACTGCTCACCCTGAAGCCAGCTGGTTCCTGATCTATTTCAACTTCTGAGGGCATTTCCTTTCTGCCCGCAGCCACCACCATGTGAAGTGGGGTTCCCAGACTCAGGGCTGCCACAGAGATGTAAGAGGCAAATGTGCGAAGGGTGGATGCTCCATATTCATCGGCTTCCTTCCGCTTTCCATTGATACACAGGTTACCAAGAACTTCTAGCTCCTTTGGTGCTATTTAGTTCATCAAACGAGCGAGCATGTCTCCTTAAAAAAGAACAAGGTCTGATTCAACTTTACAATCCTCAGAGCCCAACATAACTGTGCAGAGTATGTACAAAGTGAGAATTAAATAGACTGCAACTTCTTTATATGTTTTTTTTTAATATAGAATAGGCTTTCTTCATTCCTTCTTTGCATCTTTTTTGCTTATTTAATTTGTAATGTATTTTATATTTATATCCTTGAGTTGTGAAAGGAATTTTAGGAAGACATAGTTGATGATATACTATAAAACAGTATATATTAGAGTACAATATATAAGTTTTGGAATGGAGGATGGCCTTTAAAATAAAAAGCAATAGAAAATTATAAAGGAAATGTCTATGCTATTTGACTTTAAAAAATTGGAAATTTAATTGTATAATCTGTTACATGTAATCATGTATGAGAAGAAAAAAGGTCAGATAGTTTACCAAAATTTTAACAGTGTTCATATCTGGATGAACCATGAGTCAATAAATTGGAGTTTTATTTTTCTTTTTTAAACACATTGTATTTTCAACATTTTGTATAGCAATGTGTATTATCTTTATTTTTTTTTTTTAATAGAGGCATGTTTTTATTTATTTATTTGTTTGTTTGTTTTGTTTGTTTATACATGCACTGGGTACAGTCAGAAGCGCAGGAGGGCGAGAGAATTCACCAGAGCCAGAGCAGGAGGCAGAGCAGGCAGGAGGACCGAAGTACACTGCTGAGGGGAGCAGCGGGCGGCAGGAGAGGTCTGCGCGCCACGTGGGACCCTCCTCCGGTGGCCGGGGAGCAGCCGGGGATCGAACCGGCGTCAGAGACCGCGGGCAGCTTCGCAACCCAGCGCTCAACCGCTGCGCCACCTGGGAGGCCCTGTATTATCTTTATAGAATACTGTTTGCACTATTTTTCAAATATGGAAAACCTAGAACAATTGCCATTTATTGCATACAATCATAAGTTGCTGTAAAGGCAGGACTGACACAGTGCAGGTTTCTAATCCCATGCAGACTGGGTAAAGGAGGAGTCAGAGCCTTCAGTGGTTTTTTTGCAGGCTTTTATTGGGATTTACCCGGTACACAGCAGGCAGGGGTGCTGGGGGACCGGGAGGCTGGCAGGCCTCCCAGCCCCCAGCAAGTCTTCATTCTATCTGGGCTCTCTGCCATTCTCTGCTTCTCTCTCGGCTTCTCTTTCGGCTTCTGCTGGCATCCCCATGACGCCGCCCTTAAAAACCCAGTCTTAGCCCAGGTGATTCCCATCTACCTAATGCCCACGCCCTACTCCAGGTGCCCACCATCAGGCATGCATTCAGGACCGCAAGGATCCATCATCCTGATGGCGGGAGGGCAGAAAAGCCTGACATTTTTCCTTACCCTACAGTTGCTTTCCAACCTCAGCTCACTTTATATACACTACAACCCTACGAGACGAATATTCTTATTATCTACATTCTGAAAATGAAAATTCTAAAGGTAAATGATAGTAAAAACTTGACCAAAGTCATACAGCAAGAGATAGCAAGGCTGTGTCTGACCCTCAGTTTTTCAGTTTTGCATAGTCAGGGACTTTACCTATCACAACTTCTTCCAATCTTCTTTAACACTTTGTTCCTTGTTTATAACACCATGCTTCACTGTTTAACTATTGGGGTTTTCATTTGTGTTAACTCACCCTTGAATTCCTCAAAGACCCTCACAGGCAGGAAGGGTTCAATAGGAACCACCTGTTGGTTGAACCAAAGCTTGAAAATGAATGAAAGTGGACTCTGCCTAACACAGTGGTGAAGTTAGTAGCAATCCCGTCTCTACTACTCATTGCAACTACTACCTAAGACAACCTGGACTTTTTGCCAATTGTTCTGGTGGTTGTGGGTTTTCTGCCAGTTGTTCTGGTTGCAGGTGCCTGATGCTCAAAGCAATAGCAGTCTTCTATTTTAAAAAAGTGTTTTTGAAATACCAGGACAACAGATATTAAACTGGAGGTCCCATGGCCAGAAGTCAAGGTCGTTCTCTTGTTTTGACCCAAATATGCTTGTGAGTGAAATAACATGTGTTGCTAACCCAGGATACAGGAGATTTAAAAAATCAAACAAACAAACAAACAAACAAAAAAACAATAATGTAATTGTTCAGGTTGATGTTCTGACCAAGAAGTATTCTGTGAAACACTAAAGCTTTCGGGAGGTGTTTGTGGTGCAGAACGAAGACTTGTTTGACGTTTGAAGTTTTTAGAGTAGGATTCCAGTTTGTTCTAACCATATCATTCTTTTTGTGGGCTTCTGCCACATGTGATGAGGCATCCTACCTGATGAGTCAAAATCCTGGCATCTTTACCGTAAAAATTGAGCTTGCTGCAAGCAGTGTTCCGTCAAATACATACTGGAAATTTCAGTGCATTTTGTTTGTTTTTAAGATATAAGGATTTCTTCCCTCTCCCACGGCCATGCCTTCTTCTTTTGAAAATTTAAAATTGGCACCACAAAGATATGTCTCTAAATCAGCCAATCGTCTTAAATGTATCTATTGACTTTAATGTTTTATTGGAGAGAAAAACAACACAGAATAAGAAAATGTTCTTTATTCCTCTCGAGAGGAAATTAGAGATTGCATGTGTCATATTTCTGAATACTGATTTGAATAGAATACTGATTTGCATTTATCTGTTGTGGCAGATAAGTCACAACTGGGCACCCCTGATTGGAATAGGTATGGATGCCTAATCCAATCAGATTCTCTGATCTAAAAATTTTAAATTGTGACTAAGAGGTTAATTTCAGTTTGGGATATTTGCTTGAATTTAACCTCATAAGGACCTGGGAGAGACTGAGAAATCTAATGAACAGGGTGGGAAAAATAAAGTAAACAGAAAAGAAAAAATCAGAACATGAGAGAGACTGAGAGAACCTACATCTAAGGTCTTCCAGCTCATCTCAGGGAGTGTTTGCTGGAAATGTGACTTGGCATTTAACACAACATTTTGCTCCTTTCAGCAAATTCCCTATCTTTATTAATCTTTATTTGAGATTGGCTTCTGTCATTTGCACAGCAAATAACCTTGTGTGTATGTCCATCACCACTGTTACCAATTTGCTTTAAGCCAGACCATGGGTTACTCTCTCCCATTAAATTAAGAGTTTCTTAAAGTAGTCAGAGACCTGTTCCTATCCTTTGCACTCAGCCTACGTCTGGCACCTAAAAAGGTTTGGTGACTATGAAATCAATAGATAAGATGGTACCTTGTCAGCTTAATTTATTCATGGAGGGGAGTTTGTATTAGAACAGTATACAGAGTTGTCAGTCATTTTTAGGTTGTAGGAGTGTAGTCTGATTCATCTCAGATGTATAACAAGTCACTTCCCCCAACCACCTCCCCCAGCCATACACATCTCTGAGATTCTGGGAAAGCTTTGTGGCAATAAAAATGGGAAATAAATCATTTCTCAACTACAAAGTAGATGCTGGAGAGATAAATGTAGTAAACTGGGATGCATATCTAGAAGGATTGATTCTTGAAAGGGAGTAAGAACAGAGAAATCGGTCTGGGGATAGATAAAAGAGGAATGACTTTGGGTGTCCCTTGAGACGACTGTTTCCCAGAACTAACTCCAAGAGGACTCCTATGTCCTCAGCAATTGGCATGTGATATTGATAACTCCTCCAACCCAAGGAGAGCCTTTGCACACAAGGAAAGCTCCTCCTGTTCACGTGGCTCCCTTGGGAGAGGTGGAGGGCAGTCAAGAGCTGACTGCCATGCCCAGGCACACTCATGTGAGTCTGCCAAACTCAATAGCTAAAGAGGCCTTGACATGTTTCCATTTCTGATTCTGCCCTTATAAAATGTGTTACTAATTAAAATAACTGCCAGCTCAGACTCTGCAAGGGAACTCATCCCCGTGTTCAGAGGCTGTTGTTTTCCATGTTTCTAGCTCTGGTTAAATAAACAAGAACTACAAATCCAGCAGCAGAACTCAACTACCTGTGAGAGTTTGAGGGGTCCCTGCTCCATGGATCAGCAATCAGACAAATGCATTAATTCAGCCTTCCTTGCATTAGAGGAGGAAAAGGGTTAAGAAGCAGATTATGCTACTTCTACACAGTGCTATAGGCATGTTTGATTTGGCAAGTGGAAAGAGAAACACAAAAACACATGTCCTGACAAAGTCAAGAATTATCAAATCGAATTCAACACACTTACCAAATTGAATGTGGAATATAGGTCTTTCTTCATTTAAACCATGTTTGTGCAGTTGTTTAAAAATTCATATCTAGTCATGTCATTCCTTGCTATACAGCTTTCATTGACTTCCCGCTATACTTTGCATAAACTTTAAGCTCATTCACATGGTTAGAAGACCTTTTGTGATCCAGACCTCATTTACCATTCTAACATCTGGTCCCATTGCTCACACTTTGGCCACACCAAACTTCTTGCAGTGCCCTGAAAGTGCCATATTCTCTCTTCCTTTCTGTGCAGTGCTATTCCATCTACCTGGGAGGCTCATCACCTGTATCTTATCCCCTCTGGCCAGCTCATTAATTTCACAATACAGGTTAGGCGCCTGCTCATTTAGAAAGTCTTTCCTGACATCTCTGCTTCCTCTCCACAAAAACTGAAGAGATACCTCCTTTGAGCTTTCTCGGTACCTGCTCTATCCTTCAGCGTCACACCAACCACACTGCTATGGATGAGTGAAGTGCGAACTGCTCTGTAGCTGTATTTAGAGCCTAAATCTCGGGGCCTCTAAAATCGTAATGTTGCAGACATCCCAACTGACAAAAGGGCTGTACAGAGGAATGAGGACCAAAAGTACCAGCCTGTCTTAGAAATGGTATGTGAGTAGAAGGGTGAAATGATGAATTCATTCACTCATTCATTCATACTTTTAACATTTTTTATTATGCACTTACTCTGTGCTAGGCCCACATGGAGGGCTAGGGAGTATGAAGTATGACTTTGGTGGTTCCTTTTAACTTGGAACTTAAATACCTGCCTACACACATGAATATATGAATACATACCTATAAGCAATTATTTAATCACAAACTTGATAAAATCTACAAAATAAAAGCAAGGCATTAAACTTGGGGCTATAATAGGGAGATCCAATCCAACCCGAGAGTCCAGGAAAGCAACTTGGAGAAAAATACTATTCATGGTGAAGTAGTAAGGTATCAGTGCTGTAAAGCAGAGTGGGTGGAATAGGTAGAAAACAAAAGGAATAGTATATGCAAAGGTTCAGAAGCAAGAAAGCGATTAACACGTGTAAGGAACAAGAGAAGGATAGTAGAATTAGAGCAATGTAAAAAGAAGACAGAGGGAGAAGAGGAGCCTGGCCTAGAGAATCCATGGGCTCTAGATCGTGCAGAGCCTCACAAGACAAGGTAATGCTTTTGAATTTTATCCTAATTGTAATTGAAAATCACCATGAAAGCTTAAGCCTAATTTTAGATTGAACTTGCATTGTTAAAAATTATTTTGGTTGTGGGCCTCCCTGGTGGTGCAGGGGTTAAAGTCTCATTGCTGCTAAGCTATTGCCAGCCACTGTGGCATGAGTTCAATACCTAACCAGGGAGCTGACCCACATCATACAGCAGACCTCTCCTGTCTCAATGCTGTTCCCCTCAGCAGTGTATTTCAGTGGATCTGCCTGCTCTGCTCCCCACTCTGTCTCTGGTGAATTCTCTCATTCCTTGCACCTTTGGCCTAGACCCCAGTTCTTGTATGCATAAACAAATAAAAATAATTTCACTTGTAATGTGGAGAATGGATTGGGAAGAGGTAAGAGTGGAATAGAGTAGATCATTGGGAGGTTGTTGCAGTTTTTAAAATTTTTTTTACATCATTGTTCATTTTTAAACAGTATTTGCTTCCCCCACCCCCTCAGGTGTAGTCCCCATAGAGTTTCCTTCACCAGTGCACCCGTGCACCATCACCTCAGTCCCCTGTGCTCCTCCCTCCTTCCCTCTGATCTCTCCCTCCTCCTCCCCTGTTGCAGTATTTTTGAAAGAGATGATGGTTTGCCCTAAAGCAGTTGGGAGAAAAGATACAAAACTACAGATAGAGTCAGAGCTATTGAGCACTAGAATCAGTAGCTTTGGGGATTGATTGGCTGTGAGGTTTCAAGTAGCATGAGGTAGTAACACTCCACATATAGTTTCTTTCTTTCAGCCAATAGGTATTAGCTGCCTGCTGTGTTCCAGATAAGCTCTTTGAGGATAATGCTTTGTGCAACTGACTGCCTTCTCTCAGACATTGTAAGACAAATCTAATGTGTTTTTAAGAGATCATTAAAAAGTTTATTTCTGGTGCCTAAAATCTGTAATAGAATATTTTAGAAAAGGTTTTCCACTAAGCATTTTATCAATTCATGTTTATCTGGTCACAATTCAAAACCCCACTCCTGCCTGCTGCCATTGAACATAGTTCTTTTCCAAGAATAGTGCTTTCTCTTGTTCGTCCTGTAGTTTTGCTTTTATTGCTTATCGTATAGCTCCACTTTACCTACTTGGATGTTTTGAGAATCCTTCCATCAGCCTGATGTACATGAGTAGAGAACACATAGAATCCCACCTCAGCCTCTTAATAATTGCAATTTCAGGGCTGTCTTCTGTAAATAGTCAATTTAATGGATGTTAGTAGCACTAATATCCTTTGTGAGCAATCAGGTGTAATATGCTTCCTAACTTGGTGGGAAGTGAAGTAAAACTACTTACTTCTGATGTATTCTCACCCAAAACTTTTAACAAAGCATGCCCATTTAGATCTAACTCCCACCTTACTGGAAACAAAGGGATAAACATCACATCTTGAGGAACTGATCCCATGAAGCAACAAATCCAGAAAGTGGACATTTTATGTAACAAATGGCCCCATCAGTGGGAGCAAGGGATGGCACTTGTTAAATTTCTGTCCCATTCAGTGCCATTGACAAAAATACTCTAATCCTTTTCCCACTTAAATTCAAATTCAAATAACTTATTCATGTTCAGAAGTGCAGAACTGTCTAAAAGTAGAAAGATCTTTGCTGAGCTGGCTACATGGTCCTTACATATAAGGTGTGATACTGGCCTCAACAGAGTTCTAAAACTTATAATGGAGCTTTCTTGGCTAGTCACAAGCCATTTTCCTGATGTCTCTGTTTCCCTGGGGTTTGCTCCAGATCCAAAATAGGAATGAAGTAGCTTGGGCACCTGGGGACATGGGAAAAGCTACCCTCGCATGTCAGGAGACATTGCTACGTAACGCAAATACATTATGTACATAGATGTACCAGTTTGATTTTACTGCTCCAGAAATTATAATTATCATTCCCTTTTACCCTCAAAGGTGTCCTGGTTGCATGAAAAATGATTTGTTCTTCTTAAACATATAGCGTATTTCTCTCTGGACTTCTCTGAACTGACCTCGTCTTATCCCTAATCAACCCTTGTGCTGCCACTCACCTCCTCACTGCTGTATTAATCTTCCTGAAAGCTTATCATGAGCTAATCTTGCTTTCACTTCTATATTGTGCATTTACTGACCCATCAGCCTAGGATGCTCCCATACTTCCCATCTTTCTTTGCCTGGCTAAAGTCTGTCCTGTTTTCAAAGGCTTGACTTCAAAGTCATCTACTCTAGGAAACTTTTCTAGATTCCACAGAGCGGAGCTGGGTCTTTCTTCCCTGTGATTCTCCTGAAGGGGAGGCAGGGAGAATAAAGGTGAGATAAGTGGGACACATTGACACAAAATTTAAGGAGGCCCTCATTTTCAGGGTGGTCCAAGTGCTGACTCTTGAAGTTCCAGGACCACAAGAGTGAATGCCTCCTTAACTTTTTCACCCCAGGTGCCACACTTTGCTCAGCCTATCCTGGCCTGCTTACAGTGGTGTATCTGTGATGGTCACACAGTATGTACTTCATTCAGTGGTCTGCCTCCTTGGTTGGAATGAGAGCTCTCTTAGCTGAGGAATCATGTCTTATTCATTATCACCACCTCAATCCCTAGCATTGTGTCTGATACACAGGTGGTGTTTATAATAGATGGTTTAAATAGGAGAATGGTGGCAGATGTCAAATGATGCTAGAAACACAATTGGTATTAGAAACTTACTAAACTATCAGGAGCCAAGTAGTATTTGCTAGAGAGCTAGGAGAGAATTCGGAGGTGGAAAATGAGGTAGGATAGAAAAGTTTTCATCTGAAATGTATCTAGTAAAAAGATAGTGGTGAACTGCTTAATAGAACTATCAGCTCTCTAAAGTGAGCTTGAAAAGGTGGCCGAGGTACAAGGTCTAAAACAGCAGTAAAGCTTTGAGTAAGGGGAACTCAGTTTGTCCACTAAATTCAGGTTCATTCAAGTAGGGAACCTCCTGTGATCTCCTCCATCCTTGTGCTTTACATGATATGTTCGTGGTATCAGATCAGGAGGACTGACTGGCACGGGCTGGACTTGAGGAATCTGTCTGATATGCTCATTATCATATTAGGCCCCTTACAAAGATTACAGTGTTTGATAATCATAACAGTGCAGTGAAGCACGCATTCCAGTCCTGGTCTATGGATGGAGAAAGTGAGACATACAACCTGCTGAAGCCATGCAGCTAGGAGGTGGATAAAAATGAGTACTCCCAACGTTCACTTTCCCACCCCCAAAACAGATTTCATATATAGCTAGTCCATAGATTGTCTTTACTTGTTCCTGTAGAAATTTGAGCACCCACTGTGAACTTTACTATGGGCTTAAAATCCTAACAGGTTGTGCAGGGAAACTTTGTTGGGGTGGGGCTAGGAGAGATGGAAGACAGACATTGAATGATTCATAGGTGGGTTTAGGAGAACAAACATATTCTCTTATATAAATGCTCATCAGAGGAGAGTACGCGAAGCTACCATGTTTGCTGCAATGCCAATAGCCAAAGACCAAACAACCCAACAACAACAAAATCATCTCATTAAACTTTCCCAAAGACAGATACCTCCTGTGCATTGTGCTTATAACTCACCATAAGGTAGGTGAGTGGGTTAAAGCAAAGAATGAGACTATTGTACAAATAATTTCCAGAAGGAGCTGGCCATTGTTATTTGGTACACTTTCTTTTGGACAAGGGCTGTACTTTTTGGGCAAGAAGCTAAAATCTCAAAGAAAGAAAATAAAATATTTTCATGGGTGTAAACAGAGCCTCCTCCTTCACCTTGTAGACCCACTGAGCTATGATTTCAGGCCTCACATTTGGCCTGTTTGATGTGTGCTTCTCCTGGACAAACTCCTATTGTACAGGAACCCTGTGCAAACTTCAAAAAGGCCATGAAGGCTGAAATGTTTCTCAGTTCATTTTCAAATTACTCACTCATCATTTCCAAGAGTCAGTGACAGGAGAGCTCAAGTGATTTCAGTCAAGTTTTCCCAACTGAAGCCCCACTTTCTATGACGGCGTTATAAATGCTTTTAGTTCCTCTTTGCATACATTCTAGAAAATTTCTTGGCAGAGTCCATAAAGCATGTTTTCATATTCTTTGGATTTCATCTTTGTAGCACAGCCTCATGGAAAAACATCACATTCCAAGTGTGACTGGGAAACTTCATTCACCACAGTGGTTGCCAATAACATGTGGGGAGTTTATTGTCCCTGCAGCGAGCTCATCAAATCCAAACAAAATGTGTTCCCTGAAATTTCAGCGGATTCATTTCCATAAGATGCAAGTTGATGCTGGTTACTAGATACCCAAAGACCAATTTAAGAGTCTAAACTGTGGTGGAATTAAATATACAATGGTTTTTAACTCAATGTATCATTAGAGTCTAAGCAAGAAACAAATTGCACACGCAAAAGGGGTTAGCTGAAGAAAATTTTATGAAGAGAGATTTAAGAGGAATGGGTATGGCAAAGGGAATTAGCAGTGAGTGGGGAGGAAACCAGGCAGTGTGACCATTGGGAAGGTCCTGGTGCCATAGGCAGAGATACCAGAGACACAAAGGGTAGAACTTGCAGGCTGGAGTCCTGGAGGAGAGATAGCACCAATGGAACTGTAGCTGCAAGAATGCAACTTGGCTCCATGCTGCAAGGCTGGATGGAAGCAAGAGAACAAATCCCCCAGCCTCTCTCCTTATCCCCTCTCATCACTTGCTGCTGCTGTCCATTGGCCAAGCCCAACCACAGAAAAGAGGGCAGGGGAAATGGGATACTGATCATTGAGGTCAGCCTCCTAGGGGTTTATGATGAACAGAGAAGGGCAGATACTTGTCTTGAGGTAACCTGTCCCAACTGTTTTCAGATTTTACTCTGAGAAATGAGTGGTATAACAGAAGGCAAATAGGTTTTGTTAATGGGAAGATCTGGATTCAGATGCCACCGACTAATGGTCAGATTTGAGAATCTTTTCTGGAGAAAATCTTTGGACAGCTTTAGGAGAGTTCTAGCTGAACCACACTCAGTTACAGTTTCCTCCTCCAGTAAAATGGAAATAACAACTACTTACCTAACTGAGTTATTGTCAATATTGAACTAGTCGCCCAAGGAAAAGAAGTTGACATAATATTTGATGCATGGAATATATTTTTTGTTGTTGATTTCTTCCAGTTAGCCCTCTATCAGTTACCCCTTATTTGGTGAGCTGCTTGCCAGGTGAAGGTGGGAGAACCAGTCTGACCATTTTTTGCTTGCTGGGTTCTGACTGTGAATACCCTGCTGACTCATAGCTGGAACAGTGAGTGGGACTGTGTGTTTCTGGAAAATTGTTTACTGAAGGGCCCCTTGTCAGGTGAGAACTAAGCAATTTGTTTGGACAGCTTTGGGAAAACGCCAACGTTCTCTCTCCATAGGGACAGTGGTTCTTAGGGAGCTATTCCCTGCATTGCTGTCCACGTCTTCACCATTTCTTTACCAAGTTTCATTTGCCATTCACAGGCCGATGCTCAAAATATTTGTTCTTTCCCTGGTACGTATTTGCTGTTGGCATAGCTTTTGCCTCGACTGGGAAAATTCAGTTCCTTATAATTCGAGGTCATTTTTTTTAAATGCAAAAGCGTTATCTAAAATGAGAAAAAAATGTCAAATTACAAATTTGAATACAAATACATACTTAGGAAATGATGCCAATATATGTATACACAAATTCCAGGAAAAAACGTCACCAGGAAAGTTTTTGTTTGATGGTTTTGGAACAGGTGAGGGTGTTTGGTTAGTTGTGAATTTTGATTGGACCCTTGGAAAGCATACTGGTGGTAGAACAATCAAAAGCCACAGTGGTCATTTATTTAGTCAGTGGTTCAAACTGTTATGTAAGTGCTGCACAAAATCTCCTATTTTCATAACTATCCTATAAAATACCATCTTGCTTTTAGGTGAAAAGACTGGTACCGAGGTAGATGACATGATGTGTCCAGCTGGTAATCTGGGATAGATCTCGTAGCACTATCTGGATGAAAACACAGATCTCTGTTTACTTTTGAAGTGGTGACAGAAAGTCAATTGTAATATTTTCATTCAGCCATGACCATTTGAAAATAAAAATTACAAAGCTCTGAGTTTCCTCATGACAAGGGATAAGTCTTATTTATCTCTTTCTTTTTACTTCTGACCACTGCCCTTGTCATAAAGGGGGTACTTGATTAATGTTTGTTGAATGAATAAATGATTGAGTGAATTATCAATACAAAGATATTTTTGTCTTTGTAGATCATTTTTCTAATGCATATTTATATTTCATTTGACAGTGTTTGCAAATTGCATAATATTTCCCTTTAGCATAACTTGCAGTGTGGAAATGCTTCCATATGCTAGATGTTTCCCCTCATTTGACTGAGGGAGAAAAAAAGACTAAGAAAAACATCACATAGTGGCTAAGCATCCATATAAACACAAGTTATAGCATGTACTGTTCATGAATAGTGTATTTTGGAAGGGTGATTTTGCAAAAAATATGGAAGTAGACATTCAATTTGGAATGAAATGGGTTAGGAAAATGTTCTTGTGCTGCTAAATATAGTTTCATATTAATTCACTATGTTATAAGAGGTATAAAGGGGGGAAGGAGAACATAGTCCTGGAGTAACTGCTGATATTCAAATTCAGTCCCTACTACTTAATAGCTATGTGATTTGGTCAACTAATGCAATCTCTCTCTTAGTTTAACTCCTTTGTGAAATGGGGATAAGAATACTATTTCTCTCATGGGATAGTTGAAAGAATTAAATAAAAAAGGAGGAGTTCTTACAACTGTCCTAATAGATGTCAACACTCAATAAATGTCATTATCCCCAATCTCAGTGGAGTCTAGTTCAGAAAAACATTATCTCTTTCACTGTTTCCATCCCCATGAAGACATCCCCATCTGACTTACCCTCTAGCTTGTCCTTCACATGATCACTGGGACAAATCCTTGAGGATTTACATTCAACAAGGTTCTTCACCTTCTGGAAACCCTATCATCATTTCCTATCACTTTCAGGACTCAGTACAACTCCTTTAGTATGACATTTAAGGTCCTTCACAAACTCATTACTTTTCCTCCTCTGGCCTCATGTGTCATCACTCCTACATGTGTGCTATACTACAAGCACCAACAAATGCCCAAAGTGGAAAGAGTTATATTGACTTGATGAATTAGTGGTACTTGAGTACTAGGAATAAGAAGCTTATTTTGGTCATGGGCTCATGAAAGACTTAAAAAAGATATATTTAATTTGTATCTTAAAGAATAAGTTATAGGCAAGATAGGGAATATGGTTGAGTAGATCACCTAGAATATGATTTGTGCCCTGGAATAGAAAAAAACAAGGTGCATTCATGAAATTAAAACTGTCTCATGTTGACAGGGATAAGCTAGGGGATGTTTAAAATATGGGAACAGGAGGATGGGAACATCAGTAAGCGTCCTTTATTCTGGTATGAATGCCTGGATGAAATAGTGATATTGTTGGTAGAGATGAGGCATATACAGGAGAAGGAATGTGTTTTATATATATATATTTTTTTTTACATCATCCTTCATTTTTGTACAATGCATGATTTTCCATGAAGTTCCCACCACAAATTCACCCATGTACCATCACCATAGTCCCTTGTGCTCTTCCCACCCCTGTCCTGATCATTCTTTCTCCTCTTCCCCTACAGAATGTCTCTGGTCTATGGTTGCCTGTTGATTTTGATTTTTACTTTATTATAATTATTTTTTTCCTGATCCCTTATTTGGTTCCTCTACATTCCTCCTATAAGTGAAACCCTCTGATATTTTTCTTTTTTTCTTTCTGGCTTATTTTGCAAGGCATAATCCCTCCCAGCTCCATCCATGTGGCTGCGAATGGTGTGAGTTTATCCTTTTTGATTGCTGAGTAATATTCCATTGTGTGTATATACCACATCTTCTTGATTCAGTCATGTATTTTTTGAATGGGAAATAATAGAGGTTTGCTTTGCACACACATGCATAAAAGTCACCTGGAAATATTTTGTCCTAAGCTCCTGCTCTTGTTCTCAACCCCACCACCAGACCTGTTTCCTGAGAAATTTCCCCTTCTTAGCAGATGACAATTCTATTCTTTAGTGTCCTCCATGAAATCCTTCTCTCTAAATCCTGTTTTTCATTTTTCACCAAATTCTGTGTTGACTTTTTTTCAAAATATATTCAACATCTGACCAATTCTCACCATCTTCATGGCTGCCACTCTCATTGAAACCACCACTTCTTTTATAGGATCATGATGTAGCCTCCTAAAATGCCTCCCTGCTTTCCATTCTGACCTCCTTCAGCCTACTCACTACAACAACTAGAATGGTGTTCATAAAAAAGAAGTCAGAGCCTGAGCCCTCTTTCCAGAATATCTCCCCAAACACCCCATCTCGTGTAAAGTAAGCCCGTAAGTACTTATGCTGGTGGTCTGCATGACCCACCACTTTTAGTCCCTGCAAAATGTCTCCATTGCCACTCAGACTCTTCTCCTCCTACTGTGGTCATCCTTGGAATGCCTTAGCATTCCTCAGAAACATCTGTGTGCTTCCTTCCAGTGATGCTCATCTGCCTGGAGTGGCTTTTTCTCAGATGCCTACTTAATCATTCCCTCACCTTGTTCAGCTCTTGATTTTAGTATCTGTGGTCTCCTCTGGTCACCCTATCTAACTAAGTTATCATTTCCCTCTTAATGTTTAATATCCTAATCCCTTCCTACTTATCTACATTTTTCTTTAGCATGGATCCCCATCTATTATACTTGAAATTTTATCTTTAAGTTTTAGCGGTGTTCTTCCCCTTACTCTCATTTCTATAATACAGATCTCTTGATGGCACTGATTCCTATTTTCCCCTCTGTATTCCCCAAGCTCAGAAGAGCGCCTCAAGGAATGAGTCCAGGTGGAGGTGGGGGGAGAATACTGCATTGCTACAAGTGTTGGGTACTTTGAAGGCAGATCTGAGTTAAGGTGATTTGGGAGTCCTTACCAGTGAGGTAGGTGATAGTTGTGTGAGAACACTTATGAAAGACCAAAGAAAGGATATTTATTGAGATTTTTAAAAGGAACAACACAAAACTTGGGAAAACAATAAAAACTGTGCAGATGATCTGGCAGAGTTGAGAACAATGACTTTGCAATTATAGAATCAAGTGGCAATTTTTTTCTCCTCCATTTTACTAGCTTTGTGACCTGGGAATGCAATCAGATCACTCTTGGTTTCCATATTCTCAGTGATAATTTGGAATAAAAAACCTCCAATTCTCAGGGTTATAGAGAGGAGATTAACCAGTAAACCGCAGGGAAGTAAGCTAGTACAAGGTAACAAATAGTATAGGTTGTTGTTTTGTTGATACTAACATTATTATTATTATCATAATCCAGGAAAAGAATCTTGGAAAAGATGAGTGAGAAGAGTACTTTAAAAAAAAGAGGGACAGTAAATTCTGGAGATCTGCTCTGTGGTCAAGGCAAAAGATGCTCAGGAGCGCATAAGGCCCCAGGGTTAGAGCTATTTGAGAGAACAGTTTCACTTGAATCACAAAGTCATAATCCCATATTTTAAACTGAGCTAATGTTTTGTGGAAAACAACAATAATTGTCCCAGAAAAAAATCAAATAAAAACAAAACAAAACAAATAATACTGGGCTCTCAATTGTGTCCAGCTGACAAATGTAGGAACATGGTGACCCAAAAATTTGCTTCTCTATGGTCTTTAGGAGATTTGCTTGTTCACTAGTCAGGACTAGTTTGCTACTTTTATGAGGTTAAGCTATTGTGCAATACTATTCAGCTGGCTCTGTGGGTGTTTATTTACAGATGGCTGCCATCTTGATTTATTGTCTGTCAAATTATAATTATTAAGGATGGAGTTAATTGTCATTTCAACCACCTGGTAATTACCCATCATGCTTTCATGTGGTGACAAATCTGTCCTTTAGATCAAAATTGGAAGTTTCTGAAGGTATTTCACTTCCACATTCATTTCCACTCATGTGTAGTTCAAAATAAATGTTTAGTAGAAATCATCAATACTTTTTAGTGTGTTTTGTGGGCCATCAAGTGAAAGAATTGATGATTGTCATATTTTTTTTTTTGAGTAGTAGGACTGGTATAACAAGAATCCAGTGATGTGAGTTATAATAATTGAAATTAAAAATAACGAGGCATGCTCTTTAAAAAATTGGTCTAATAAAAAAATATTAACAATGCTCCCAGTATATTCTGTGATACATCACTTAGAATGATGGCTTATAACTCTCATTATTTGTTTGCCCCATTGTTTACCAAAGGTACTTTATTCTTATGCCCTTCTGAACTTTTAGGACAGAAATCAGCAGAGTCAGTGAGGTTACACTCATAAGACCTCGATTACTTTGATTGGGTTATGAATGCAGTTCTCTGCTTGATGCCTCTTCAGGAAGATATGTGACGGAACCAGTGGAGATAAAGAGGAGAGGAATATATGTGCTATAGGAGCAATATTCCTCCTTCCATTGTGTACTTTTCCTTTGTGGATACATTTTCAGAAGGGCACATATAATTCACTAAACTAGTTAGCAGAGGATCAGGTGGAAGCTTTCATATGAAAGCACAGCTATGGGATGCAACTATGGTCTCATCATCACTTTCTTAGGAAATCCATCAAACATTCTGTGTCGAGCTTCCTCTGGATTTTAGATGAGGGGGATAGAATGAAGAAACCCTGGCTTCTTCAGTATTTATATTCATTGTCTCCTTGATTGAAAGCAGCCATATTAAGGTTCCTTTGCATTTATGGGATCTCGTTCTGCAGGGAGACTTAGTTTGGGGTGACTTCTGCTAACACCCCTTCCCAGCCAGAGAGCCACCCACCTCTGGACATAGAGAAAAAATGTGAGTAACTTAATCTTTCCTTTTTTCTGTAAGATTGTGAACCAGCTAGTTAAGGAAGGAAAGCTCAGGGGTGAGAGGTAGGTATCTGGACCTTACCTGTAGTTGTCACAACTTGGGAATTTCCAAATCCTTCTTAGGGCATACTGACCTGTCATACAGGATTTCTGCTTCTTGGGGCAATTCACTGGCCAACTGCTCTTTCCTGGCTTCTCCTGCTCTCCCTTCCTCACTTCTATTCCACAAATCCCTCTTTCTTACCTCTAAGATCTCCTTATCTCTAGTACCTGCCCTCTTCAGTCTGGTCTCCATGCTGCTGCCTGAGGTTCTCAAAATTATTTTGGTGCTTCTTTTTGGAGTCCAAATGTTCACCATGTCCTTCAATAGCCTTTATCATCTGACTATTACTGATAATTCTAATGTAGTGCTACTGTTACTCCCACTGGTCGGCTGACATTTCACTTTACATTGAAAGTTTCATTGGCTGCCATGTCTTGTCCCTCTGCATGCCATTCATCTGGAGAATTCCTAATTGTTCTTCAAAACTCACAAGTCAGCAGTCAGCTTCTCAGTGGACTTGTCCTTGCTAATCCCCACTCCCCCAATAATTATTTCCCTGTTTATATTATTTCTAAAACTTATATGTCTTTCTACTATCTCCATATTGCATCATATTATTATTTCATTTTTAATTTTTTGCTTGCCTAACCATCTCTCTTCTGGGCTTCTCAAGAATGAGATCTTAGGTGGATATATTTCTATCCTCATAGAGCAAGAACTATTTTTCAATTCTTTTGACAGTTCCCCTTCCTTATATGAGTGCTGAATATATATAGTGGATGTTTGCTCATGGTTCCTTATTAAACAGCTAAAATCTTGACTGATTTTCTTGGTATCCATGTTAGTATAGATAGGGTCTACATGGAAAAACAAGAACTCGCTTCACGGAGAATAAGTTGACCCTTCATCCAGGAAACTTATGTGGCAGTTGCTGATTGAAATAAAAGGCAGTTAATCATATCCAAATGGAAACCAAAGACTTTTTTAGTTTTGTTTAAGAGAAAACTTTTTTTTTCCTAAATATTAAGGAAATGAGATATGTGTTTCTTTTTTTAGGTCAATATATATTTTTCTTTTATGAGGAAGGTTTCTGTGGTGCTCAAAGGATGTCCTTTCTTTCCTTCTCTCCCTCGCTCCCTTTTTTATTTCCTTCCTTCTTGCTTTCTGTCCTCCCTTGCTCCCTATGATGAAAGGTCTGACACAGAGAGCTGTTAACTTTTATAGAGAAAATTGGAAAGTCTGTTCGCATTTCACTATAGTTCATCTGATGGCAGATTAAGCCATCTCCTGCTTAACCCAAGATTATAAATAAGATAGATATTTCTGAATAACTTCTCTTACCCAACCTGAGGGTCGTGGTTTTATTGGCCTAGCCTGGAGAATGGTTCCATGTAGTGTCTGGGGAACTTTTTCCTAGAGTTGAGTTGAACAACAACTATAGTTTCTGAAATAATAAAAGACCTATATGATACTTTAACTGTTTTATTTCTATTCTATTCTGATATCACTGGGAACTTTTTGGGCACAGCTCAAGTTCTAGAGTGGTTTTAAAATTGTAATAAACAACTCCCCGAGGCCTTGCCATTCAATAGGAACCATTAATTATTGTCATGATGGTTCATATCTATTATCTTCATATTTGAAAAGTACTACTCAGTGTTTTCTTCAGCTTCCCAGTCTCATGAGAGAAGGGGTAGATAATAGTCAAATGAGAAGAGTTTAAATAACAGATAGAGGGACAGAGCTTACTGGTTGGATTTAGATTCCTCCTTGGTCTTTCTGAACCCTGTTGTTGAACACAGAGCTTCTTCATTATCCTGCCTATCTTTATGTTGACTCTGATGTTAAAAAGGGAAAGAGTGACTAGAATAACATGGATATTTCTCAGTAGAAAAAAAAGCTGTGTCTATCATGTTTCCTTTCCTCAAAACATGGATTCTAAAAGCTTGAGTAAGCAACATTCCTGTACCTGGTAGGAACACCTTCAGTTTCATTCTGACAGAGGGATGATGGGAAGATTGCTGATATGGACATCAGTAGACCTAGGGCCTAGTCCTTATCTGATACTGATTAACCATATTGCCTTGCACAACTCACTTCTTTCCTGTAACCTCAATTTCCCTCCTTGATGTGATGTGGTGAATTCTCTGAGAACTGGAAACGTAAGAACTATGGGTAAATCAGTTGGTGAACTTATGAGTCCTAGCCACACACACCCAGCTTAGTGTCTACCAAGACTTCTAATCTCTTTTATTGACACATACTTTCAGGGCTGTCCAATAGTTTGTACCCACCAAATTAGTAATTCTTCTTCTGGGAGTTTATTATAAAATAATAACTCCTTCCTTAGGAAGGAGGAAAATCTTACTTTAAAAATAAAGGTGTTCAGGCCTCCCTGGTGGTGCAAGGGCTTAAGCACCGCACCGTGAAGCAATCCACAGCCTCTGTAGCACAAGTTCCATCCCCGGCCGGCCAGGGAGCAGTCTATATGGCGCAGCAGATCTCTCCTGTCTCGCCCGCTGCTCCCCTCAGCAGTGTATTTCAGTCAGTCTGCCTGTTCTGTTCCCCACTCTGTCTCTGGTGAATCCTCTCACTCCCCCGCATCCCAGCTCTTGTATGCATAAATAAATAAATATTTTATTTTATTTTAGATTTTATTTATTTATACAAGCACTGGGTACAGTCAGAAGCGCAAGAAGGTGAGAGAATTCACCAGAGCCAGAGTGGGGAGCAGAACAGGCAGACTGATGAAGTACACTGCTGAGGGGAGCAGCAAGCATAGCAAGAGAGGTCTGCATGCCATGTGGGACCCTCGCTGGCGGCTGGGGATCGAACTATCACTGCGGAGGCTGCAGGCAGCTTCGCAGCCCAGTGCTTAACCGCTGCGCCACTGGGGGGGCCCTAAATAAATAAATCTTTAAAAAAATATAAAGGTGCTCATTGTATAATTCAACACTTGATGTGAGCTCAATGTCCAACAGCAGGAGAGTGGACCAGTACAGTTTGTGGCTGTTTCAAAGTCTTGAGCACTACATAGAGGAGTACTTTGAATAACACAAGGAAGCAAAATGGATTTGACTTGTGGATTGTAAATATGTGTATGAACAAGAGGAAGTTAAGAGGAACACAAGTCTGTGGTTTACCTCTTGTGGGCCAGGTACTGTACTAGACATTTAGTAAATCATCTCATTCACTCTTTGGGGCAGTTATGAAGGAAGGTACTATCATTACCAATGATCAAATCAGGAAACTGAGGCTCAGAGAGTTGCAGTCACTCATCAGAGGACCAGTGATGTTAATGGGTTAACACTCAAAATTCAAAGCCAGGTACATTGTTCATGGTTGTTATAGTCTCTACAGTGTGAACACTGAACACTGAGCCCCTTGAGGAAATACATGTGTAGGTTCCTGGGAGCCTCATCTCACAACATCATTACTGATCAGTGCATAAGTTTGCCGTATGTACATTTCTGTTAAAGGACACCTTGTTTAATATATTTTGTTGACTCATAAACATTGATCTCACAGCCAATGACACTCTAAATCAATCTTAACTGAAGTTATCTAGTACACATATTTTCTGCATAAGGTACACCATAGCCTTCTTGCATTTAGGAACATGAGGCAACTCTTCTGCACATTGTGTGTGGGCCATTTTAAACAGTGAATTCATCAACAAAGAGCACCCAAAATGTGAGAAAAGATGGCACCCAATCGATTGTGAAAAAGACCAGTTGTTTATAGCATGCGAGCTGGAACAGAAAGTCAGAGTGTGGCTTTGCTCAGCCTCGGCTGGAGACAAGGACAACACTCTACACATGCTTCTGAATGACCATGCAATTGCCATTGAGTATTGATTTTAAGGTTTCAGTAAATTGTAGGAGGTAGGCAAATTTATCAACCCAGAATCTACAAATAATGAGGATGAACTACACACTTACTCATTCTGAAAATATTTGTTGTATGCCTATCATGTGCCAGAACATAGATGCAGGTAAATGCATCAAGTCAGATGGTGACAAGATTAACTGGGAGGGAGGGAGGCCAGGGAGGGGTAGGTGGAGGGATGCTGTTTATAGAGGGTAGTCAGAGGGAAGCCAGGAGGTAACATTTGGACAGACACTCAAAGGAATCAAACCACAGGGGCAGGCATGGAAGAGCAATGGAAATGTGAGGAAGCTGAGTGGAGGCCAGTGTAGCTGGAGCCATGTTGGCAGAAGAGATCAGAATGGGCTGCAAGTAGTGAACTCCATGACTTCAAAACTGGGCTCTTGAAAGGAACCTGGGGCTGGAATGCAGAGTGGTGGCTTCCTAAATTGCCATGACGATGTGTCAAATCATTACGTGCAGAATTCACTCTTGAGAAAAGCTCAGGAAAGATCCAAAGAGAGGATCTTAACAGAGGGGTGGGGGCTTCGCCAGGCTCCCGCAGACCCCTTGCTTCATCTGAGGCTTGGCTGCTTGCTTTAGGGAAGTGACTTAAATGGAGCCTGCATTTGGGGAGATTCCCTGGGAGATAACATGGCCCAGGGCTGCAATATCAAGGACAATTTCATCAGCATTTGTAGTGCATCTGAGGAGAGTCACAACAAACAAACCATCCCCAGGACAACAGCAGGAGTGGAGGCGGAAAGCAAGTCCACACGGTGAGAATTAACTTGTGGAAAAACGCTGCTCACCCAATGCTGAGTTCTGCTCACAGTTCTTGCAAGAGTATCAGTGCTGCAGCCGAGCTGGAGCCAGCTGCAAAACTCATCTGGGGTCAGAAGCCCTAAGACTCAACCTCAGTGCTGACAGATAGGGAAACTGAGGCCCAGAAAGGTAGGGACAGGGATGGGTTTCTAATCAGAGGTTGGATTGGAATTTAGTCTTGGCACCAAACTGTCATTCTAGACAGTTATTACTAGAATTTTGGAGGAGAAGGAATTTGAAAGAATTCCCAGCTTCGCAGAAAAGCCGTCGACTGTATCAGCTGCTGTGTTCATGCCCATTTTGGCAGCAGCAGCATCTGTAATTCAATACAGAGGAGATATATATATATATATATATATTTTTTTTTTTTTCTCAAGCTAGCCATTCAGTATCTAGCTTGGAAGTACCCTTTGGAAATTTATATGTCCACAATGTGAATCATTCCCAAGAGAAATGTTCTCAGTTAGCAAAGGTGGTCACTCTAGAGGGGAGAGAGTCAAGAGGAATTAAAATCTGTTCCACGTTCTTTAGATATAACTAGGATGTATCTTTCTTTTGTAGCCTGTGTATGGAGGTCTCTGGTTTATAGGGCTCTCTGGCTACAGGTTTCTGCAGCTCCTCTACGAATCACTGATTCCCAAAAGAGGTCAAATGTGATTGGTCAGAACAGTGGTGTGCTGGTAAATCATCTCTGTGAAGGATTAGGAAGGGAAAATGGATTTGTTTTGTTTGCCAATACTTGTGGTGTAAATACTGTCACTCTGATGAATTTTAAGCTACTGATGGTTTAAAGCCTATCTTGAAGAATTCCTAAAAATGTAGCAGTCAGCTCTCAGGAGCCTTCGCCAGCCATCCCAGCACACCTCTAACCTCTCTGGACAGAGGGAAGTCGATCTTGATCCTGCTTATCAGACCTGCTATGAGGTCAGACCATACCTGAGGATGTTTCTATTTTCAGATTCTCTATTTTAAGAGGAACACTGACAAATTAAAAATTACTCAAGTGGTTGAGCAAAAAACAATTTCATCTATAAAACCCTACTGGGAGGAAAAGCTACTGCTGGGATAAGAAGCCAGGAGAGGAAAATCACAGGGGATCTGGTCCTTGTTTCCAAATCTTGGGGGGGCTGTTACTTCTCCTGGGCAGCAGAAGGTGAAATGAAGGGGCGAAGGCAGGTGTTTGAACAGGGAGGATGTTTTTAGTTCAATGTAATAACTTTTTGATAAAGCTGCCCCCAAAAAGCAAGGCCGCTGGGCATTACAGGGTGAGTTTCATCACCCCAGGGATGGCGCGTGGGGCAACCACTAGGTGGGGCTGTGGCCGTGGGGACTCCAGGTGCCTCCTCTGACAGCTGACCCCCCACAGTGGAGTCTTCTTCCTTTTCTTTCTTCCACTTAACCAGTTTCATTTTGTCACTGCTAGTTTTGCTCTTTCTCCTCTCCCACCTGGGTCACTTTCTTAGTTGCCTTAGGCTTATTTGCCTGTTTAGCTACTTCCTTAGACAATGACCTCTACTTCTATGTGGAGAGAAATCAAACCTCTTGGCTTTCTCCTCATCACATACATCCAAAAAGAAAGCACAAGCCCTCTTTTTCCATTTTTCTCTGCTTTCTCTTATTTCTCCTAACATTCTCAGCTCCACATTTGTGACTGAAGAAAGGCAAATAAACAAATTGAAACTGAAACCGAGCGTTGGCCATAAAGTGAGGACATCTGGGAGGTTTGCAAGGAAATTTACATGCTTGTCGGGTTTCAGGTTACATATTTTGTGTTGCCTGGTAACGAACCCCACAGGTTCCTTTCATGCTTTATTCTCCCCCATCCCTTGTTTATAGTGTAATTACCACTGTGACATCATAATCCCCCATTGAACAGCTGTCAGGGGGGCCCAACTGCTGAGTAAACAGGGCTTTACAATCTCTCCTCCCACAGGCTAGTTTACTAAATAGATCAATATTTGGTTTGTAGGCACAGGGATTAGAAGGTGGAAGTGTCTTTTGAAAAAGCCTTCTCTCTTCCCAGGGCCTCCAGCGCACCTGAGAATGCTGGAAAGAAAAGCCACGTTCACAGACAAAAAGAATCGCCCAAGCTGCTTTCACCTGCCTGTGATTTCCCAAGGAGCAGCTTGTCTTTAGGAAGTGAAACCTGTTTGAGAATTAGCAGTGTTTTAGGTTCTTTATTCTAATGCTTAGAGAATTTCACTTTCTTCTCTTTCTCTTTGCCTCCGCTTAGCTCCCCTTTCTCTATCCCCAATCCATTTGATGTAATCTTTCTAAATGGATATTATAGCTGCAGGGACTAAAAGAAGGACACGTGGATAAACAGGAACTAAGCTCTTGAAGATCCCCTACCCTCGCTGTCCTCCCCACCCCAAACCAGGATTAGAAACTCTACAAAGAAAGCATCCTCCTAGGTTTCTTTGTCAAACTAGAGATTCCTGGTTGATAGTTTGGAAAAGGGTCGTTTTGCTCTTGCCTTTTCTGGGTTAGGAAAGTCTGATTTGAACACAAAGAGAAGCAGAGAACCTGGAGGACGGAACTACATATCAGGAGCTTTGAGTTCTAACCCTGGTGTTTCCTGCTACTTGGGCTGCGACCTTGGACAAGTCCCTTGTAGATACACCATTGAAATTTGGTTTTGAGGATCTCCAAGGCTGCTCCTAGGATGGCAAGGTAGTGTCAGACTGAGCCAGCTCGGGAGCTGGTCATGAGACTGATCAACTGCAAGGTCCCCTAAACTACAGGCAACCCCTTGGAGCTGCATTCACTTGACTGTATTAAAAAAAAAAAAAAAGTCTATCACTGTGAGGATTAAATGAGAAAATGAGATAATGTATGAGAGACTAGCTGGGGGTAGGATCCTTGGTGGTGTCTTTTTAAAAGCTAACATTGTATAATTCCTCTAAAAAACAAAACTATGATAAAGCAAGGAGCAGAAATAATTAGAAGGGAAGGGAATAAAAAAGAATAGTAAAAGCCATCTCTTGTATAACCTGTTAGCAGTGCACAAACCCCTTTCACACAAATGCTTTCCAGTGATCTTCCCAAAGGTCTAGGAGACAGAAAACACCACAGTGGCTGGCCCTTGAGTAGGCTAGTCATTGTCCTTGTTTTCCATAAGCATTTTCTTGCTCTTTTTGAAAATGGCAGGTTCTAATATTTATTATTTTGCAGAAGACAGAGGCTCAGAGTTGAAATGATCTATCCAAGGTCACCCAGTGGTGAAAGCTGGATCCACTCAGGACCTTCCCATTCTAAGGCTTTTGTGTTGTCTCCTCCTGCCAGATCAATGTGCAATGGAAGGCAGCAAAATGAGATGCTGAAAGTTAATGACCTAGGTGAAGGAAAAGAATATTTACACAACAACCAATGCTTCCTTCACAGTTGTCATGCAACACCATAGTGCTTTGCTGATTAAATCATGTCGGATAATTACAGTCAGCCTCTGAAAACTAAAACACTGTGACTGGATGCTATCTCTTGGACTCAGTGTGATTTCCTTTTGACAGATGACTGTAAAAAGAATCATGGAGAAGTGTAGACATGTAGAAGTCTGTGTGAGCCCACAATGGAGGGGAGAGTCATCTGTGGCAAATGTGAGGAGAGGTGACTTCAGACAATCTACAGAAACCTGGTTGCTGATTTTTCTCAGCAAGACATCTTGTAATTCCTCTACTCTCTCCAGCTGGGGTTTTCTCTTTGAAAAACTGTATGGTTTCAACTCAGTTTCATATAGATCTGTGTGTCGATCTGTACAGTGATAACATTCCTCTGTGCTAAGTCTGTCCAAGACAACTAACCTGTTTCCAAGATCTAATTTTGTACGTGGGAATCTCGCCTTGCCCTGATTTCCAGACCCATAGGCAGGCTCAACAGGCTGTACCTGGGGGAGGAAGCATGCTTGCCCTGGTGCTCTGACATCTCCTCCTCTCTGCTCTTCTGCAAGCACCTGTCCAGCCTCTGGGGACGCTGTTTTGTTGCTAAACTCTTTGAGTCTCCCTGAAGGAGAAGCTCCCTAAGACTTAAGACCCCTTGGATATATCAAAAGCCATGTCAATTTGCCAATAAATCAAATGGACATTCCAAGAACCCCTTCTTATATATCAGCCTCTATAAATTATATCCTGAAAGAAAGGGGGACAATCTACCGCCTTTTGGGGACTTCCCGAAAACCAGTAGTTCTTCAAGTGTGGCATACAGCACAATTACCTGGAAGACTTGTTAAATCATAGGTGACTGGGCTGTCCACCCCTCCCAGAATTTCTGATTTAGTAGAGTGGAACCTAAGGATTTGCATGTATAGTCAGTTCCCAGGCAATGCTGATGTTGCTGGTTAAAAGTTCACACTTGGAAAACCTCTGGTTTAAAACATCTGTCCCATAACCTTGAGTCCAAAGAGTAGCTGGAGGCTGATTTTTTTATATTGCCACATTCTTTCTTTCAGTTGGCCATTATTTTGATACTGTTTTCCATCAGGATGCTTTGGAAGTGTCCTGCTCTCAGCAAGAATGGAATTTAGGTTGCCTTCTCTCTCATAATATTCTGTATTATATCATGAACAATATCATTTGCACTAAGATGTGGAAAAGTCCTTGAATCTGCTTTCCCACTCACAACTCTGCATCTTTGACCAGCTCTTTGTTCTCTGGGTCGCAGGATCTCCCTGCCGCTGCCTGCTGAATTCTGAGTTGTATGTCAAAATGGAACTCGTGGTATCATCTCTGTAGCATCATCTCTGAACAACCTACCCGAACAGAGAAAGTTTCCCTTTTCTTTACTTAACCTTAAAGTTGCTTATACAATCTTGCAATCCAGCCCTTGGTACATTCTGTTGGAAGATTCTATTTGTAGACTTCCTCTGCCCACAAGACAAGGAGACATGGAAGGCAGAGGCCAGGAGAGACTCCACTTGAGTTTCCCAAAGGTACAAAGCATAGCAGGCCTCAACCATGGTATATGATCTGAGAAACTTGCAACAAATCTCTGGGCCAATTAAATCAGAAACTCTGGGTGACAGCTGTGATTAGAGCCTCTAGCCTCCAGATTTCCTAAGAACATTGTTTTCAGCCATGAAAGCCCTTTTGATTCCATACTATTGTAGTCTAATATCTCATCTGTGAGGCAGGTGGAGCAGACTTGATGGTTGCCATTTTGTCAGTGAGGAAAATGCTCTAAGACAAGATCTCTCATTAATTCAGAATATCATCAACTTATTGGTTCATTCTTTCCTTCATTCATTCAACAAGTGTCTTAAGAGGATTTACCCTGTGCCTAGGCAACATTGAGAAACCGTAACAGACTTGGCCCTGCTCTCATAAACTTACAGTTACATGAGTGAGACAAGCTGTTCAATTTCCCACATTAATGTAAGCATATTCCTGATAATGTAAAAAAAAAAAAGGGGGGGGTTTTCTACTTAAGGTAGAGGCGCACATCTCTGTTTTGTAAAAGGGAGGGCTTGACCAAGTCCTAGAGGCCAAGGATGGTTTCTCAGGACAAGGTGAGTTGGCTGGAGAATGGACAGATGAGATGTTCACTGGGCAAAGCAGGAAAGGCAGAGTGTCTCAGGCAGAGGGCGCCTTGGGAGGCAGCCAGGACCTGGGTCTCCTTGTGCCGGGTTTACCCCATGACTCTATGTTCCTCAGCTTTTCTCCTCATCATTCTTTTGGGGTAACAAGCAGGGCTCCAGGAACTGTAAGTTGTGTGTGCGTGCACACGCACGCAACACATGTCCATGCGGACACAAGCATAGCCTTGCATAGACATGCTCCTGTACATGCACATGCATGCACAAACACATACATACTGTTTTCTGACCCAGATCAGAACAGGGCTGGGTCTAAATGTTGATACCCAAGCCCTATTTCCCCTGAAACTGAGAACAAATTTTATATCATCCTCTCTCTCCCACCATCCAGAGTCTTCCCACAGGTGCCATCACCTCGTCATACAGTGTAGGGAGGGGCCCTAAGCCGTCTGTGGTAGGAGCCGATATTTGCAGTGCCCAGATCCGGGCACACTGGCCCTGCCCATTCTTGGCTCAGTTCTTCCTTTCTGTTGTTTTAGAAAGCCCGAGGGAGGGTTGGAATTCCCTGTCACTCTGCTCCATGTCTAGGTTTGCAGCTGCCATGGTTACTGTCACATCAGCTTTTCCTTTTTTAAAAGCTTTCCCTTTAAATGGTGGGGGAAACCCCTTTGTCCTAAACACTAGTCAGTGTCTATGAACTTGGACTTAGAAATCGCTACCCATAAGAGCCTGTGGGATATTCAAAAAGAAATTCTTCATGCTTGTCAAGCTAACACACATTCTCCTAAAAATATTGTGGGACTGCATTTCTGTTTTTGGGTAATATGTTACATGAGAAGAAATTGATTCAGGAAGCAAAATTGGATATACTGTGCACATCATAGTCAGTCAGAAACAACAAAGAAATTGATCGAAAGCCATGTGAAAATTTCAATAAAGTTAAGTATGGTGGAAAGAGGCCTGCTCTGTGGAGCAGATGTGGGTAGATGAGTAGGCCAGCTATTGTTTCCTGAACACTGGTCACGTGTAATTCATCATGTTTACTTGTGCTATCTCAGGCAGTTTCCTAAAAAAAAAACCCTATTTTATAGAAACAAACTAGAAGGAAATGAAAATTCAAAGAAATTGAGTAACTACTCCAGCTCCCAGACCCCACAGCTAATAAATGGGGGTCAAGTCCACCTGATTCTGAAGCTCATGCTACTTTCCAACATTACAATTCTGTGGGTGTCTGAACCTTTTTTTTCTCCCCTGCAAGATGGAGAAAGTAATTTTTTAAAAAAAGATTATTTATTCATACACTGGGTACAGTCAGAAGCGCGGGAGGGTGACAGAATTCACCAGAACCAAGTGGGGAACAGAACAGGCAGACCTACGAAACACACTGCTGAGGGGAGCAGCGGGTGTGGCAGGAGAGGTCTACCATGCCATGTGGGACCCTCACCGGTGGCTGGGGATCGAAACCGGCGCTGCAGAGGCTGCAGGCAGCCTCGAAGCCCAGTGCTCAACCACTGCACCACCAGGGGAGGCCCGGTGATTTTTGTCACTTCTACAGTGCAGTACTATAATAGATTCCACGTCCCCCCGTGAGAAGGAAGGATGCATAGTAGAACATTTATTGTTGCTGTCTTGCATGTTATTAGTTGCCAAAGGACAATTATTAAGTGTTTGGTCCTTTTTTACTCTCAGCAGATCCCTTCTCTCTCCTGCTGATCAAGCCTTCGCCTCCATCTCATGGTCCTTGATTCTATAGCGTTCATTTCTAGAACTGCTCATGAGCTCACATGGTTATGAGAAATTGGAGTCTCCACTTTGTTGCATGCCTGGTGGCAGTTTAGGACCTTACTTCTCTCTTGAGTGAATTGGATGCAGTTTTAGTATTCAGCAACTTAACACCTTAGATATGTGAATGACAGCTATACTCAACAAATTGACCTCTGATGTAATTTGATGTAAGACTAAGAGCCCGGGGAAAGCTGGATTATAATAGGGAATGTCTAGACCTTTGGAGTTGGTCAAGTGGATAGGTAAAGGCACTAGGAGGTAGTCAGGAGAGAGTGATAATCTGTTTACTGCATAAAAATAGAAGAACTTGCAGAAATAGTGGTTCACAACTTATCAAATATTGTGGAGGTTTTTCCATTACTACAAAATCTTTCCAATTTTCATAGATTTGATTTTGACTTTGAAAACATGGAATATACAGGATCTAGTTATGAGTTAGCAAAAATAATGTATCTAAAAGAGATGAGAGGAAAAACTACAGGAACTGGTATAGTTTAGGATGGGCATAGAAGGAGGCCATACAGAAAAAGAGTATGAGAGGGACATAGGGGTCTTTAGGGCAAGATGAAGGCACCAGAATAAACAGAACAGTAGCCTTCCCTCCTGCACCTTCCTGCTGGCCCATAGCATGGGAACTTCTTACCTACTTGAAAGGACTGTTCTGCTTACTGGCTCCTGGTTTCTCTTGATGAAATGGTAAAGGTCTCTCTCGGTGGGCATGAGTCTTTGGGATGAGCTACTCGTGAGTGGTCTTTCTCTTTTAGAATCTCTAAGTCTATACAGCTGGAACTGTAAAGGAACCTCAGGTGGGTGTCCACCATCTTGACTTTAGGAAAAAGGAGTAGAAGCTCATTGTAAGCCTCTCACCTCACATTTCCAAACTGCTCTTGCATCAGTAATACAGATGGGTTTCTGTTTGACTCCTATGTTTCTTTTAGACTAGATTCAGAAGCAAACGGGAGAGGTATGATTCATTGGTTCTCTAAGCAACCCCAACAAAATTCTACAAGCAGAATTATAGTTTAGTTTGTAGGAAATCCTTTCATGATTATGAGGCACAGGTTGAAACAGATCATGTGGGAGAAGGTTCTTCTTTTAAGATGAAAATCATTGAAGAATGAAAACAGAAATGACTGTTGAAAAGATTTTTAAACAGCCCCTTAAGATTCTGTTATGTGATAGATGATTCAACTCAAAGGGAAGGTCCAATGGAGAAGTTTGTATTGTGTGTCTTATTTCCAGAAAGGTTATGAGAAATGGACTGTAGTGGCAAGAAGGCCACTGAACAGGTTTTCTGATCCAGCAGACTGGGTAAAGGAGGAGTTTTGGAGCCCTCAGTGGCTTTTTCAGGGTTTTATTGGGATTTACCAGGTACACAGCAGGCAGGGATGCCAGCAAGTCTTCACTCTTTCTGGGCTCTTTGCCTTTTCTCATGTTCTCTCCGCTTCTCTGCTCTCTGTTCATTCTCTGCTTCTGCTGGTGTCCCCGTGACGCCACCCTTAAAAGCCCAGTCTTAGCCCAGGTGAATCCCATCTACCTATGTCCACACCCTATTCCAGGTGCCTGCCATCAGGCAGGCATTCAGGACCGCAGGTTTCTGTCATCCATCCTAATGGTGGGAGGGCAGAAAAGCCTGATACTTTTACCTTACCCTAAATGTACTTTCCTCATGTGATTTGAGAAATGTCCTGGAGAGTCATGCATTTATAAGTTGAAGGAACCCTCATTGATAAAAAAAGCATTATGCAGGATCTCTGGCCTGAGAATTGCATCTGTTGTCATCATTGTTGAAGTGACAAAAATCACTTGTAGAGAAACCTGATATAGAGATCGTTGGGTAACCAGCTTCTCCTATTCCCATTCTCTCATTAAGTCCACAATTCCAATCAGATAGGTTATTACACCTGAGAATGTGGAGTCATTTTGCATCATACAAAAGAATAGGAACTTGCATTCCAGCCTCTTTCCTGCATTATATTACTTAATTATGTGAGCAAGTGGATCTATTCCTGGCTTATAGAAAGGAAAATTGAAAATTAATATATGTAAATTGCTTAATACTAAAGAGTTCATGAGTGGTAGGAACTGGTTGAAATCTGATTCCAAACATTCTGCCTCTGAAAACCAGAGTCAGACAGTAATTGTCTTCTGTGTGCCTCTGTGTATCCTTTTCTCTTTTCCTAGAATGCCGTTCATTAATTTATTCATTAATTTAATAAGTATTTGTAGAATAGTTACCATGTGGATGAAAATTGGCATAGTTCTGGGAAAATAGATGAACAAGAATTTGCTGCTTCCTTCTAGAAACAGCATCTAGAGAGAAACAGATATGTCAAGAAGATATAAATATAGCACGATCAGTTATATGGGTGAAAGCTAGATAACATACATGCAGATAACAATGCATGAAATTCTAGGTGAGGACACAATAAACTCCCACTGGCAGTTAGGGGAGACTGGTGGAAAGAAATGGAAAGGGTGATGAAGAGAGGATATTTTTGAGACAGTATAACATGCAAATGTTTACCATTACATCTGAAAAACAGCAAACATTTTTAAAAAAGTCACTTGCTAGTTTTTCAAAATTAATTTGACACATATTTGGTGAGAGCCCTCTTTATGTCAGATGCCATTTCAAGCTTTGAGGAACCAGTAAGAACTGAAGTCTCTGTCCTCATGAAGCTTATTTTAATGGAAGAGCCTGATATAAAAATAACAAAAAGTTCTGTAGCGTAATGTCATGTAGTGGCTAATGTGATGATGAAAAATAAAGGATATGGAATGGGAATAGCTGCTATTTCAGGTAGTCTGGCTAGGGAAGAATTGCCCAGCCCTTAGCAGAGAGAGGATGTATCCATGTGGATTTCTGGGGAGATAATGGCTCAGACTGAGAAAAGCGCAAGTCTCTGAAGTCAGGTCATGCTACTTGATATTGTAGGAATAGCAGGAAGGCCAGTTTCTGTGGTCAGAGCTAGGAAAGGGAATATTAACAATGGGTGATATCAGGGAGTGGTGTAACTAGGGAGCAGATCAAGTAGGGCTTGGGAGACTGTAAAAAGACTTGGCAACCAATGGAATCTCTTCACTTAGTATTTTTTATATAAACCTGTTATGGAATGTCTTACTTAGAATAGCAGAATACCATAAAACAGGTAGCTTATAAACAGCAAAAATTCCTTTCTGATTGTCCTGGAGGCTGAAGTCTGAAATCAAGGGCCAGCATGGTGAGCTTATGGTGAGTGCTTTAGTCCAGGTTGCAGATGGCCATTGTATCCTCTTGTGGCAGAGAGAGGAGAACTCTCTGGGGTCTCTTTTATAAGGGCACTAATCCCATTCTTCACCTAATCACTTTCCAAAGACCTCACCTCATAATACCATCACATTAGGGTTTATAATTTCAACATAGGAATTTTGAGAGGACACCAACATTCAATCCATAACACTGGATACAAGGTTATTCAACAGGCATTTAAAATATAGTTGCTTTTACAATCCAGTAGGAACTAAGATATATCTTAAGCATGTATTTTATGATAATGATTTACTCCATTCTCAATTTTTATCAAAATGAATAGTCCTATACTTTGGTTGATAAAGACTTTAGAGGCATTTAAATGCATGATGTCTATCATCTGAAGGATAGGAAGGTTATCTTTCGAAAGAAAATTTGAGTTGGGGAAATATGCAACAAAAATTTCAGTTGGAAAAATACTCTATGGACCTTGAATCTTCATATGACCACTTTAATTTGGTTCCTTTTCTGTGCTCACTCAAAAACAGACCAACTTATGGCATTTTTCATAGGTTTTCTGACCTTGAGGTTGGTTGCAACAGCCCAGCCTGAAGGAAGACCATGGAGCAAAGGCATTAGAGTCCCTTGTTGAAATATACTTACAGGCCTCCACTCTAGCTGAGCCTACTTTGTTTTGCTTCAGAATCTTCATAGCTATACTTTCTTGGTGTGAACACAGACATGAAGGTGGCTCTGGGACCACTTGTAGATCTGGAGAGGTCTGATTTATAGCTCCCATGAAGGGAATGGGTATTTAAGTCTGCCACCCACCGTGAGAACTATGCTTTGTTCCCTAGTTCTGGCTTTGCTCCCTGGCAATCCTAGAGACCTGGACATCAAGAAGATCCTTGGTTTCCTGCTGTAATTGAGGAGACTGAGCCAAGAGGGAGGATTGGAAGAGGCTGAGTCAGTCCTTTGAGATCTAGTAAAGCAAATGCTTAGAAGCATAAGAGTCAGAAAGAGGGAAAGGAAGGATCATCCCTATTGTCTTGCCACTGTGCTTACTCCTCTAAGAAACCCCCATGTAACTTATTTCCTCGGATTCAAATTAGTGGTAACTACCACCACACACACACCGAGGTTTGTAAGAATGTCTCTTCCTGAGTTGGTAGAAAATTAAAGATCTAGATGGTTTCCCTAGGTCAGGCTCCTCTCCTGTTGCTATTACTGGGTCTCTGGAGGCAGGAAGATGGGGTTCAGCAAATGAGAGTTAGGTAGATGTCTAGGACCAAAGAGTGAGTGCAGATCTTCATGGAAGGTTCCAGCATCTGTGCTCCCTCTGCTGAGATAGCTGTCCAGAGGACAGTGGGGTCCCTCCCCACAGATGCACAAATGTATTCACCATTCACCATGAACCCACCCAGGTCTCTGCTGAGTCTTAGGTGTGTCCATTCTTTGCTCCTGTTGGGATACCTCCATTCTTTGCTCAGAATATGAATTCTGCTGAGCTCAGGATGCCTACTTTCACCTCCATTTTCTTCAGTTTTCCCAGTGCTGAGGGCTGCTCCCATATTTCATTAACACTCCGGTTAAATCCTACCTTATGCCTCAGAACATCTGGCCGCAATTGACGAAATTGAGGCCAGAAAAAGGAAATGGTTTAAGTCCCATATCTTCTCTCCCCCCGCCCTTTTTTTTTTATTTTGCAGGAACTTTTGTTCACAGGGAGGTTGCAAACCAATTTCTCCTGCAGCCATTGTCCCATAAATACTTTGAGGGAGTTGAAGTACAATGTCTTCCACTAATTGGCCATGGATAAAACACCCAAACCACATGGCTTTCCTATTCCCATAGTTCCCTTCCTCAAGGATCCCCATACTCCTTTCTCTCTCCTCCTTCATATGCTCCCATTTGAGCAACCACAGTGGAGATGAGATCTAAAGACAGGTTGGTTTGTGTTAAGCACAAAGGTGACTTTCAGAAATTGATCTTGCCAGGTTATCTTAACTCCAGGTTCTTATTAGAATTGTTTTGGTATAATTCTGGCCTTATAACCTTGGTAAAGATTTTAAATGACTTCTAGACATTTTCTGAAATTTAAATAAAACACACATGACAGACATGCACACAAATACACCTCAGGCACTCACACACACATCTCTTACTCATTTCATATGCTAGCTTCTACTTTAGTTTTCAATGCATGACCTTGTAATTAAGAAGTAAGTTTACTTTGAAGAGACAATTACAGATATAGATGGCAGTGAGCGGGAAGCTCAAAGAATGTTCTCCAGTTTTAATCAGAGGACATTTGCATTACCACTTGGAAATCTTGCTGAAGTTTCAAAACAATAAAGTGAGAATGCCCATAAAAGTGTCAAGAATATTTCTCTGCTTGAAGCTGTAATTATTCAAAGAAGTGTTATGTCACTGAAGTGGCTCAGAAAAGATCTCCTCTCCTCTGCCTCTACCTCCACGTCCAACTTGTGGAATCTTAGGGTGCCGGAAATACAACCTAGAATGTGTATAAACTCATTGAATCCCTTATTCACTATACAAATAGGACAATCAAATACTCCAGGAAAGCTGATGTGAGCAAGGTCACACAGGAGACTGGGTCCACATGGACTCCTGAGTATCAGTCCAGAATCCCCTATTACCCAAACTGGTTCCTATCCAACCAAATAGGTATTAATTGGGTGGTTTATTGTGGGGTTAGAGGCAGTTTTCAAAAAGATACTTCCTAAACTCATTCTAATTAAGAAAAGACAAAGCCACGGGACAAATAGACACAGACAAGTTAGCTATAGCTAGAGGCACGAATACTTCAGCCTATTATAGAGGCTGGAGGAATAGGTGATCTTTAGAAGTGTTACTCTGACCCTTGAAGACCCCATACCTTATTTGTTTTGGTAAATGTGCCATTTAGATCAGTGCCCAGATAAATGAGCTAACATTTAATGAAACCCTAAATATACAACTGCCACTGTAGGCATTTCAGTGGCCCATAAGATAGGTTAATTTATCTTCATTTTATAGACGACAAAACTAAGTCTCCGAAAAATTGTCCCATGCAGAAAGTCACTTAGCAAGAAAACAGTGGGGCTAGAACATAAAACCAGGCCTTGGCTACTCCACAGCTCATGTTGCTTTCATCTTACTCAAATGTGTTTGTTGAAATAGGGCAGTGGAGGGTAGAAACAGTGGAGGCAGAGTTCAATTCAATTCAAAATTCAATTCAATTCAAAAAGATACGAACTATTGAGCTGGTTCCTTTGGATAGAGGTATTTCCATGTTCCTGAAAAATGTGAGAGGAAGCTGTACCCATGGTCAGTATGTTATAAGAGATCCAGTCTCTGGAGGAGTCACACAGCCAGTTAATTAGGGAGTTATTGTCACTGCAACTCATAGGGCTTCCTTTTGGACTCCTATATGCCACCTCCTATATGGATGGATTACTTGTTAATGCATACGGGGGTCTATATACATGTGTGTGCACAAGAACTTTTTCAGGTTTCCTTAAAGTTCTCCATGCTTGTCCTTTCATCAGTCTACAGATCATCCTTAGCATAGTCACTGGGGCAAATGGTATTTCCCAGCATTGTCAACCCCTCATGCCTCGATCTATTATTTTCTATAGCATTTATCACTGTCTAGCCAAACCATCACATTTACTCATCACACATATTATTTCCTGTCTGTCCTCACCTCCCAACAGAATTTAAACTCCTCCAGAGAAAGGAATTTGGTTTGTTTTGTTTTCTGAAGTACAAAGTATTACATAGTTCATAATGGGCATTCACTAAATATTGGTTGGATGAAAGAATAGATTTTTTCAAAATTGAGGACAATGGCAGCAAGAGGCCTCTTATTTCTCATTCCCGATTGCTTGATTGATGCCACCTTCACTGATCTCTAATAAGGACTAAGACACAGAAACATATTATAGGTGAGAATGTTGGGCCCTGCACTATGGCAGATGCAACAGAAATTCCAAAAAAGTAGTAGAGATTTTTAACCTTTTATTCTGGAAACTTAACTGTTTTGCATGAGGATAGAGTAGTGTTCCAAAGCATGAACGATTCCAGATTAGGAATCTGAGTACTTGAATCTAAGTCCTACAAGTCCATTTTCATATCATATATGACATTCATTTATTCATCACCCATGCATCCAACAAATATTTCTTTAAAAAATGCTATATGTTAGACATTATTTTAAGAGGTAGAAACAGCAGTGAACATGATAGCAAAGATCCAGTTATCTTGGCACCTATAATCTAACAAGTGAGATAGAAAAGGAGCCTGAAAACATTACAATTATATGATTTGAATTTATTATAAATACTCTGAAAAAAATGAATCAGGGAAAGGAAATGGACATTATTGAGTTACATAATTTCAAAGTCTCCTTCTCCCTCTGGCATTTGTAGACTGTGTGAACTTATTTCCTCTTTTAGAAAAACACCTCACAATTAAGCCACCCAAATAATACAAGTAAAATTTAGGAAATATTATATCTCAAAGCCCTCTAAGTATATTTTTAAACTATTAACTCTTAACCAGAATTTGACCATTTTGCTTTGACATTATTTGTCTCAGTTTTATTGAATTTAAACAGTAATCCTATGTAATGGTGGGCATAGAATTTAGTACTTAAGCTTCCTGTTTTGACTCAAGTCTTATCTTGAGTGCTTGCTATGTGGTAGGCATGATGCTGGATACATTACCCTTTGTCTTAAGAGACAGAACATCTAGAATGTGAAAAAAACAGCAACAGGATATCAAGTCAAATGGTAAGATCTTTTAAGATAATGTTTGCATAAAGTAGTGAGGAAGCAGAGAGGAGAAAGTGACAACACTGTCTGGGGGCTATAGGGGAAGGTCAGGGAATGTTGTAAAGGGGAGTTGACTTTAAAGCTGAGTCTTACAGAATGAAAAGCCCTTGCATGTATTCACCATTCCTCTATATTTGAACTAGGTCAAGATGATGCAACATGAACATAAATCACTTCATGAAGCCTCTTGATATGGGAATAGGCTGGTCTGGTTTGAAAAGAAGAGCATGGTCATTTAAACACCAACAAGCCACAACATGAGTCTGAAACTTTAGTAGTTCTGAATCATGCAAGGAATATGTAACTTTGGTCATTTAACAACACTTTTAACAATTTTAGAGGTAACTAAATCATAACTTTTAGGGAAAACTCACAAAGACCAAAATATTTAACAGCTGTCTTGCAATGCCCTCCTCTCTTTCACCTTTGAGAAAATTAAGAAAAGCTATGAGAAGTAACTTTGTTTCTGTCTCCTATAGTAACTCCCCCACTGATTGTTCTAGTGAATGGGTCAGAGGTCACACTGCATTGCCCAGCAGGTCCTAATGGTTGGAGAAAAGAAACTGGTCAATCAGCCTTGGAGAGACTGAAAGTGTTCCTTCTAATCTAAAACTATAGCTCAGAGTAAATGAGATAGTGCTCCTAGTGTTCACTAGGATAGACATTACGTCATTTGACACTCACAGCGTTCTGCGAAGTAAGATCATCTTCTTTTCCACTTAAGAACAAGGAGCTAAGAAAAGGGCCACTGAAGTAATGTATCATTTGTAGAGCTAGAAGGTGACAGATCTGAAGTTTTGAATTATGCTTTCTGAAGATAAGAACAAACTGTCAATAGTTGCACATTTCAGAAGTGACACAAAAACGAGGAGTCAGGGGGCTTCCCTGGTGGCGCGAGGGTTTAAGCACCACACTATGAAGCAATCCACAGCCTCTGCAGCACGAGTTCAATCCCTGGCCGGCCAGAGAGCAACCCACATGGCGTGGCAGACCTCTCCTGTCTCACCTGCTGTTCCCCTCAGCAGTGTACTTCGGTCAGTCTGCCTGTTCTGCTCCCCACTCTGTCTCTGGTGAATCCTCTCACCCTCCACACCTCTGGCCTATACTTCAGCTCTTGTATGCATAAATAAATAAATCTTTAAGAAAAACAATGAGGAGTCATAGGTATTTGTATGCAGCAATATGGCAGGTCCTACGCAGAGGAACACTCCTCGTAGAGGGAAGCTGAAGAGTTAGGGCAAGTTGTTTTGTAAAGGCATGACAGAACTTGTGGTAAAATAAGAAAAACACTTGGAGGAGAAAAACACAAGAAAGTATTATGTCAGAGTCATAAATAGGTACAAGTTGCCCTCATGGGCTCTGCAGATCTTATGCTCTCAATTTTAATGAGCCAGGAAAGGAGAGCAGAGGAGACCTGAGCACAGTGGGATGTGATTGCAGAAAAAAATTGAAAAAAGAAAATTGGATCCATCAAGACACCCTAAATGTTTCCTAAAATAAAACTTGTTACACAGAGGGAGACAGCCATATACTTGACTATTTTGGCTTTGGCTCTTGATGGTGTAGCAGGCCGGGTGTTGGAGGGAAGTGAGTATTTGTCTCCCTTGAGAATTTGTAACCGCAAGCCTGCCTACACCCACATGTCTAGAATTTCCTCTATCTCTGTGGCTGAAAGGTCCCAAAATTTAGATTTAGTTTAGTGTAAACCTTAGTTAATAGTGCCAATATGTGTTGAATTGGAGGCCTAGAATGAGAGAATAGATGAAGCAAAGCTTGCAAAGATAATAGCTGAGGACTTTGTAAAATTTGTGAAAAATACAAGTGCTCAATCTCAAGAGAGTCAAGTAAGATCAATAGAAATAGATCATCACCTGAAATTTCAGAGTCGAAGATGACGAAAATATCTGAAAGCTAACAGTTAGGGAGAAAAGATTGCCAACCACAAATTGTGCTGATTGACACCTGACTTCTCAGCAACCTCTTCTTGCTGATGATCAGTATTAATTATTCCTATGAATGTGGTTACTGCTTTCCCCAGTGTTCTGTTGGTATGGGAACTCTAAAGTGAAGAGTCGGAAAGCAGACTTAAAGCTCTGGGACTCTTCTTGTGTTCCTAGGCGGGACAATTCACCCTCTGGAAAGCAGTGTTTCTGGATCTGTCACACTTGACTTCAGTAATGGAAAGCATAAATCCTCCAAGTGTCATAGGGGACTATGGTAATTGAGCGCACTTTTTCCACCTCTTAGCTCCTATGTTGATGCATTCTATCTGTTGTGGGTGTAATTACATTAAGATATTTGATTAAATCAAATTGAGATAACTGATTAAATTAATTAAGATAATTTAGAGTACAGACCATTTCCTGGAGGATGGTATCCTGCCTTCGCAGGTAGCTTCTTTAAGAAGTCTTCTCAGCTGCATCTTCAATAGGCCATTCTGCTATCAGGCCTTTGGGTTTCTGTGGAGTATGGCTTATGAAAGGAACAAGACTTCATGGTTATATGTCCACAGCTGAACCTCCTTTTCTGAAAAATAAGACCTTTGAGCTGAGACAACAATGTGTGTGAACCCATGTTGGTGGATCAGATACTCTGAATTATTGGATAATTGTCCAGGCCAAAGTTCTGTGGGCATAAAAGGCCAACCCATTTTCAGAGAATGGGTTGGTCCCAGTGAAAATGAATCACTGTTCTTTCCACAGCAGAAAGAGTTGAATTTTAGTCAGCTACAAAACAACATAGTCAGCTTGCCTCAGAGTGACTTTTGGTTTCCTTGAGGGATGGTGCAGCATGCGAGTTCAGCCTTGGTTTCTGTTACTAGACACTGATAAGAGCAAGATGATCCTTGATGAGTTGGAGGCCATGCTGTTGGGTTCAATCAGAGCCTCCATCCCTGCCTTGATGGTACTCATTCACTCTTCAGCCTTACTTTGTGTAAGAGATCTATTGTAGCTAAGAATTTGTCATCCTCTGCAGCAGGCTTTTGAGCCATCTAGCTCCAGATTTCATTTTGGAGTCTGCCTTTAGCACCACTTCTGGTGTCAATTGCCTTAGATTGTTTTTCTGAAAATAGACATTGAGACGAGCATTGACAGGGCATGCTCTCAGGAGTTGTACCTGTAGTCAAGAGTGAGAAGAGCAAGAAACTGCCCCTTAATGTGGTGGCCAGTGAAGCCACAGTCAGTCCTAGGCAAGTCCTGGAGCTAGTATGACTCTTCAGAGAGATTCTAAATGAAGGTAAGGAACTGAGCATTTGTAGCTCTGCATTTGGCAGCAGACCAAAGGGAGAGGATATGAGGGTGTCAGAGGCATTCCCTGGTGTAGAGGGCAATTTCCAGTGAGAGGTACAACTGTGAATTGTGTGGGGTACATATTCCATCTTCCAGGGAGGGGTGCTTGGGCTCTGAAGAGTAGATCTGGGCACAGGACCACAGCACCCACAGAGCTTCTCCCCACAAATTCTATTTTTGAATGCAATAGAATTAGTATGTGGTCATTTCAAGCATGTTTCCCAGGATGTGTAGTAGTGCACAAGTTCAGCTGTCCCTTGGTATGTGTATCTAGTTCTTCAAAGAACAAATATGTTCTGTTCCTCACAGCTCTGTTTGGAATTTAGGATGAATCTCCAAACTAGTCAGATTTTTGTTAATGCAGGACTGAAACAAATTTGTAGCAGGAATGTTTAATGCTTAGCAAGCCATAGAATCCATGTGCCATTTATTTGTAACGTTTGTTAGTAGTATATTTAGCACCTCAATTTTGCAAATAGGGAAGTTATTTTATATGCAGTTGGTAAGGGATAACCATGATGTTTAAGAATATAAGAATTGCGGTTTGTTTTTTTCTTTTAACACAGGAATAGACAAAGCAGAAAAAGATTTATCCTGAAGTTGCCAACGCTTAAGCTTCACGGTTACTCACTTGCTCAAGTCCCTTTTACATGGTCATATTATTTTACACTATTTTCAAATAAAGGTATTTCTTTGTGATTTCATTTCTGATTCCCCACCCCTGCAACAAAAATCTTTTATCATGTACGTTGAATTCATAGTTTAGTGTTATTTTTCTTTACTAGCACTCCTTCTCAATTATATAAAAATAAAAGCAGAAGCTACCTTTGGACAAGAATGAGCAGGAAGTTCTCCCTGCCTAGTTAATAAGCATTTGTGCTCCATTGAAAGACAAGCTGATACTTACTGAACTAAGACTGCCTAGGCTGAGTTTTTGAATATTAAAATGTTTTCAGGCTCTGGCTGACTGTGCTTATATAATAACTTGTCTTTGAATCAAAAGGGTGCCCCTAACAAATTACATATGAACAGTGTAAAAACCTACGTCATTACAGCTTGAGTCCCTGAATAATTTGCAAGTTAGGTATTACAGATGAGGAAACCAAGAATTAGAGAACTTAAGTAACTTGACAGATGTTTCAAGGTTAGGAAGTTGTAGTTAGTAACTCATATTAGCCTCTGATTCTTTTACTACTCTGCTGCAGTATCCTGTCAATGGCACATTTGTCTAGACTTCTATGACAATTTATTTCCTTTTTCAATTAAAATGTCAAGAAAAATGTTCCCAAGCATGTCCAAAGATTTATTTATTTCTATTTCAAGGCTTAGTACATAAAGGAATCAAATTAGGTAGCATCTACCTGGGTGGGAAAGTTTCCTGTAGATGACCTTAGAGGAAGTAAGGGTAGAAAGTCATGACAGAGAGGGATTTAGGAGTTTGAGTTTGCAGAACTTCATGGTGACCGAAATGTGAGGCTTGAAAGAAAAGTCCAAGATCACCCTAGAATGCTAACTTGAACTACTAAAAGTGTCATTACTGAGAAAGCAAGTATAGATGATGTAGTAGACAATATAATGCCCCCCCCTTCTCAAAGATGCAAGACTTAATCCCCAAGACCCATGACCTTCACCTTACATAGAGATATGAATAAGTTAAAGCCCTTGAATCAGGGAAATACCCTGATTTATCTGGGTGGGTCTACTGTAATCACAAAGATCTTTCTAAGAGGGAGGCAAGCAACAAGAATCAGAGGAGATATAATGAGCGAAGAAGTCTATGGCCATACCACCTGAACGTACCCGATCTCTTCTGAAGTAATGAGAGAAATAGAGCTCAGAGAGGGATCTGAAGATGATGAGAAAACATGCACTGTGGTCCTACTCAGAAAAGGATTGTTTGAAAGTGGCATGACTTTGAAAGATTACGGCAGGACAGGGGCCATAGTGAGGTGCCCTAAAGGAACTGGAAAATGAGTTCCCAGAAAGATGAATGCAACACATGAGAGTAGGGCTGGCAAGCTTCTATGAGGGTTCAGATAATAAATATTTTAGACTTTGCAAGCCATCTGGGCTCTGTCGCAGCTGCTCAGTGCTACCATAGACAACTCTCAGGTGATGGGCATGGCTGTGTTCCAATAATACTCCATTTATGAACATTGACATTTGAATTTCATAGCATTTTCATATGTCATGAAATGTTATTCTTTTTTTATTTTTTTCAACTATAAAAAAATTCTTTTTTTTTTTTTTTTTTTTTTTTTAGAGAAACGTTGTGTTTAATGGTAAAGCTCAGCACACTCCAGCACCGGGTGTGGCCAGGAGTCGAAGCAGCAGGGATGGGTAGGTGACCCCACGGAGCCTCACATGGCGAACAGGATGAGGAAGGCGACCATCAAACAGAAGAGCCCCATGGCCTCGGACAGGGCAAAGCCCAGAATGGCATAGGAGAAGAGCTGCTGCTTGAGAGACGGATTCCTGGCATAACCAATTATCAAGCTGCCAAACACTGTCCCGATGCCAGCCCCTGACCCAGCCACACCAACTGTGGCGGCACCAGCACCAATAAATTTGGCTGCTGTGTCAATGTCCCGGGAGACAACACTGGTTTGGAACTCCCGTCTGGCCTCCTGGAGCGGGGAGCTGCTGTAGGAAGGCTGTATAGATGGGATCTCTGGCCTGTTCAGGAAGGAGGCAGACACAGGCCTGATCAGGCCCCTGGTACAGCAGCGCATCAGAGCTGGAGAAATGAGCAGCGCCCCGGTGGTCTGCATTTTTTCAGTCGTGCCCCAGCTGAGGAGGGCATTAGAGGTCAGAGGAACAGAGCGAACTCCACAGTCCACCACTTTCAACGGGACAGGTCTCCCAGCTTTTGCTCTAGGTTATAAAAAAATTCTTACTTCACGGGCTGTGCAAAACAAACAAATGTTTGCTGATCCCTGGAATAGAAGCATGATTACCAAAAAAAGATAAGCTGTTTCTCATGCCAGAAGACTTTGCCGTGATCTAACTGAAGCTGTTACCACCTCTAAAAAGTGAATGTTCCAGTCTGAAGGGAATCTGGTGAACCAAAAAAACCATGAAAGAAAAGATAAAGGAGAGTCGTGAAGTAGTCATGGCTATGCCCGTTCCTAAGTGACTGAGGGAAAGGAGATCTTACAAACAGAGATCAGCATTGGGACACCATTTTTTCAAGTTCACTTTGTAATGGGAAGGGATATTCCAAACTATGTTAGTTGACATTTCCTTTCTTTATTAAAATGTATGTGCATCTATGTGTATAACACACATAAATATATATTGGATAATAACATTTATATGATATATATATATATATCATATGTATTATTTGAGTGATTCTTACCTTAAACAATTGCCAGCTTTATGACTTTGGCTAAATTTTTTCTTTTTTCACTTTGCTGCTTCTCCTTCCCTGTAAAATGAGAGTCTCATATACCCACATTAATGGGTTATTTTGAGAAGAAAATGACATAATACACGTGAAGTATCTAATATGTAGGAAGTGCTTATAGAGACTGTGTTACATAATAAATCATTGTATTTGATATCTCTATAAAAATATGCATGTGTATGTACATGTATTTTATATATGTACACATGTACAATAGACGCCATGCACATGTATGTTGTATGCATGTGTAAAAATGTGTATCACATATGATATATGTGTGCAATGTATATATCACATTTGTATGATATATATCACACATATATGTGATATATATTTTATACATCTATTATACATCTGTGCACACACACCAAGGAAATATATTGTATCTCTCTAGGGGTTCTTCTATACATGATATTTTGAAATTGGCAGTTTGCCCTTAATGTGTCATTACCAGCAGGAGATTATCTAGAGCAGGGGAAAACAGTTTGATTTCTGCTCACTGACTCCTTGGGCTTAAGTCCTGGTTCCATTATTATTAGAACTTCGCTAAGTGACTTCAGTTCTCTAGGTCAGGGTGTCTTTTCCTACACTAGGATGTTAAGAACAATACCTATCATTAGCAGAGGTGCTAGAATATAAGTAAAATTCATAGCACACCTGACATCCAAATAAGTAACAGTTGTATTAGCAAAAGTCCAACTTATAGTAAGTAAATGACCAAATGTTATTCTAAAAAAATGTAAGTTTAGTACTTAAGAAAATATTATAATGACCTGGAATATTTATTCAGCTTTCTCATAAAATCCTTAGCATGGCAGCAAGAGAAGACACATGGGGAAAATCTGTTGGAAGAGAGAAAGAACTGTTAAAATTGCTTCCTACAGCAACGACAATAGAACAACTACAAAAAAGAGGCTGTCCCTTGCCTGTCAGGATACTGCTTTGTGTTTATGATGCGTTATAAATAAGATGGTTTTCAAAAGTAGCACCTTTCCAAAGACAGTGTTAAGCATGAATTTCCATATTACTGTGATAATTAGGCAGTAGGTACATTCTCTTTTTTTTTTTTTTGAAGATTTATTTATTTATACAAGAACTGGGGAAAGACCAGATGTGTGGCAGGGTGAGAGGATTCACTAGAGAAAGAGCGGGGAACAGAACAGGCAGACTGACGAAATACACTGCTGAGGGAAGCAGCATTAGAGACAGGAGAGGTCTGCTGCACCATGTGGATTTCTCCCCAGCCTGCTGGGATCGAACCTGCACTGCAGAGGCTGTGGACAGTTTCACAGTGTGGTGCTCAACCACCTGCATGCACCACCAGGGAGGCCCAGTGGGTACATTCTTAAAAGCAACTCAAGACCTATTTTTAACTGTTAATTATTCATTTTTAAAAAGATCTCTCTGATATATGAAACTGTTTTCAAGACAAAGTCTATGACTTTCTATGTGATTTGTGGAGTCACCCTTGAAATACAAGATCTGGTGGGGTGATTTATTGCAGCTCTCATTTTTACTAGGAATTATTTTGTACATAGAGTGATACGAGTTAATTTCAGAAAATACAAGTTCCAGTGGGACAACAAAAAAGAAGTGTGTCAATATCACCAAAAGGGTTTGTCAAAAATGAAAGATTTCAATCACTGATCACTTTTTTTTAATTTAAATGTTTTATTTTATATAATTCTTACATCTTTTTTCATCTTTGTACAATGTATGCATTTTCATTTTGGTTATATTCCCCATAAAATTGTACCCCCCCTTATTTTGACTCTAGTCCTTCCTTCCCCCCACCCCGTAGTGTGTCAAACTGCATGTGTTTATCTTTTTTGATTGCTGAGTAAGATACCATCTCACACCAGTGAGAATGGCACATATTAAAAAAAACTAGCAACAACAAATGTTGGCGAGGATGTGGAGAAAAAGGAACTCTCCTGCACTGCTGGTGGGAGTGCAAACTGGTCCAACCACTATGGAGAGCTGTGTGGAGATTTCTGGACCTACTAAACATAGAGCTTCCATATGATCCAGCAATTCCACTCCTAGGTATTTACCCAAAGGACACAGAAACAGTAATTCCAAAGGGCACCTGCCCCCCTATGTTTATAGCAGCACTATTTATAATAGCTAAGCTGTGGAAACAACCCAAATGCCCAAAAATAGATGACTGGATCAAGAAGATGTGGTCCATATACACAATGGAATATTACTCAGTGATCATGTTTTTTTAATGTGTGTCTGCGATACCAGGGAGCAGATTTTCACAGAAATATCAATAAATTATCACTTAATGCTACAGATATACTAAATGAGATGACAGGCAACTCTCTCAAAGTAGGTGCTCAGTTAAGGTGAGTCACTTTCTGTTGTCACAGATATTGAGGGCTTGCCCTGGGCCAGTAGCCTGCAGTTGCTGTCTTTTGTAATTAAAACCATTCTACAAATAAAGACATTGAAACTCAAGAATGTCAATGAGGGGCCTCCCCGGTGGCACAGCGGTTGAGCACTGGGTTACGAAGCTGCCTGCAGCCTCTGCAGCACTGGTTCGATCCCCAGCAGCCAGGCGAGGGTCCCGCATGGCGCGCAGACCTCTCCTGCTGCCCGCTGCTCCCCTCAGCAGTGTACTTCGGTCCTTCTGCCTGCTCTGCTCCCCGCTCTGGTGAATTCTCGCACCCTCCCATGCTTCTGACTGTACCCAGTGCTTGTATAGATAAATAAATAAATCTTTAAAAAAAAAAAGTGTCAATGAGAAATCAGTCTGAGATGGAGTGAATGTGTATTCTTCCCTTCGCAAGTTATTTTTCCTTTGTTCTTATTTTTAAAGAGGATTTTTCCCATCCACAATTTAGTAGATAAGAAAGATATCAGATATATACATAATGGAATATCATTCAGCTACTTAAAAAGGGTAAGCCCCTACCAACTGCAACAGCATAGATGGCCCTAGAGGGCATTATGCTTAACGAGATGAGAAAGACAAACACTGTAGTTTCACTCAGATGTGGAAGGGAAGAGAGAAAAACAGAACAAATGAACAAACAAAAGAAAGACAAACTCTGAGACTAGAAGAATGAAATAGTAGTTACTAGAAGGGAAGGGGTCAAGGGTAGAAGTGCACATTTAGTGGTGAACGTAATGTATATAGAGAGATGTTTTATAATGCTGTACATTTGAAATGTATATAATATTATAGACCAATGGCAGTTCAGTAAAAATTTTACTTGTATTCTTTATTTAGAAATAAATAAAAGGACCATCAGCAAGAGTAGCTTTCAGTGAAACTGAGAAATCTACTTAAAAGATTTACCTTTCTGTCCTCTCTTTCCCTCCTCTCTCCCTTCCTCCTATTCATCCTTGTCCCTCCTTTTTTCCCTCCCTCCCTCCTTGCCCTCCTTCCTTCTTTCCCTCCACAAGTGAACCATACTGCTTACACAGAAAATGCAAGAACTTGGTCTTTAAATATTTGAGTATGTATTTATGCATTTATGTGGAAGTACGTGTTCTTTTCTCAGTAAATATACCAGCCTCATAATAAGTTTGATGAGTGAATTAATCTCTATTAAAAGTATTTTGAAGCACTCATTTTCTTCAAAGAGAAATGTTGGGAGGGAATTATGTGCAAATTTTACTGAGTGCCATATATATGATGTCAAAGGCTTTTCAAATGGCAGCGCTTGTTAGAGTCTGCCACGTCTGTCATTACTTATTCATGCATCTGCTTCCTGGAAGGAGAAGTGAGCTCCTTAATTTCAAAACCCGTGCTTGAATCCCCTTTACCCATTTCAATATTAAGTTGAAATGAATGGAAATTTGGAAAATAAGATGAAATTGTTGATTCACTGGGTTCCAATTCTAACAAACTAATACATTATTTTTGGACCCAATGAGGGTGTACAGGTTTCCATGTTTTGCATTATAGAGAACATGGTGAGAAAAATGTTTCTTTCATGAGAAGGAAGTGTGCCTATTTGGGGTAAGGATATTGAGTTGGGAAAGGCTCATCCATATGATATTCAGCAGAATTTCGTACAAGTTGAGGGAGTAGGAAGAAAGCACTAGATTTGAAATCAACACTGTTGCTAATCGTGGAACTTTAGACTGACCAGTTAGCTCTGCTGAGTTTTGATATTATCATTTGTGAAACAAACAAAGCGCTGAAATCCCAGACCAGGGCTGCCTCATTTTGACTACTCAGCTATCAAGACTAAAGACTACTCAAGCTATCAATAACTAAAGAAAACACAAACTGTATATTGACAGATTTTTAACAAAGCAAATAAGCATTAAATCGCAAACTCAAAAGATAATCACCAAAAGAGAACTAACTTATTTTAGAAGAGAAAATGTAAAAAAGCCACTATCTCCTTGCAAGAAACAAAGATTTTCATATGGAATGCTACCTCCTCACCCCATCAAAGCATAGGATATTTAAAAGAGACATACCTAGGGCCTCCCTTGTGGCACAGGGATTAAAGTCTCAGCACTATCAGCTATTGCCAGCCATTGCAGCATGAGTTTGATTCCCAGCCAGGGAGCAACCCACATGACCCATTAGCTACCCATCAGGCCTCTCCTGCCTTGCCTGCTGCTCCCCACAGCAGTGTATTTCAGTAAATCCACCTGTTTTGCTCCCCACTCTGTCTCTGGTAAATCCTCTCACCTCCGCACCTCCAGTCTAGACCCCAGTTCTTGTATGCATTAAAAAAATAAATCTTAAAAAAAAATTAAGAGACATACCTAAACCAGAGAGTGAGGAACAATACAAATAAAATATATAACAGGAAGTAAAATTAAAAGGAAAGCAGGAATTACAATGCAACATGGAATAAAGTAGAAGTAGAGAAAAAAAGCAATAAGTAGGAAAGATGAAGTCCAAGAGAAGTGGGAAAATAGATGAGTAGCAAAGAAAGAAATGAAAAATGCTATCAATTTATTAAACATAAGTCTTCTGATCTAAGATGTGGTGTATATATACAGTGGAATACTATTCAGCAATCAAAAAATAAACTCATGCCATTCACAGTAACATGGTTGGAGCTAGAAGGGATTATGCTCAGTGAAATAAGTCAGAAGGAAAAAGGAAAATATGATGATTTCCTTATAGGAAGAATATAGGGGAAACAAATAGGGATCAGGGGGAAAGACAATAACCAAACCAAACCAAACCAAATAGGTAACTATAAATAGGAGACATTCTTCACAGGATGGGGAGGAAATGGGATCAAAACAGGGGAGGGAAGAGCACAAGGTGCATGGATGAATTGGTGGTGGGAATTCTATGGGGACTACACTTGAGAGGAGAAAGCAAACACTGTACAAAAATGAACAATAATAAAATATATTTAAAATAGTAAAATAGTATTTTACTATTTAAATATTTAAAATAGTAAAATATATATAAATAAATTATATTAAAAATAAAGAGGCATCAAGTATCAAAAAAAGTCTTCTGATCTAAACATTTTATGACCACTTCTGTAACAAGCAACACCTTGGAAAACAAAGATGAGGAAACATAACTGTATATTTTTTAAATTGCAATTCTGAATAGTTATTTCTATTAATGAAATTCCCTAGAATTCTATTTCTTAGAATAATGGAAATATTTTCTTGAACTGGTCAGAGATTTAAAGAGTCATGTTATAGATGTAAATATGACATAGTTTGCTATGATCTACTATTTTCTATATCAGTTAAAGTTTTGGTCACCAGGGCCTCCCTGGCGGCACAGCAGGGAGTGCAGTACTGTGAAGCTATCCGCAGCCTCTGCAGCACAGGTTCCATTCCCGGCCAGCCAGGGAGATACCCACATGGCATGGCAGACCTCTCCTGTCATGCCCGCTGCTCCTCTCAGCAGTGTATTTCGTCAGTCTGCCTGTTCTGCTCCCTGCTCTCTCTCTGGTGAATTCTCTAACCTCCCACACTTCTGGTCTGTACCCAGTGCTTGTATAAATAAATAAATCTTAAAAAAAAATAGTTTTCGTCACCAGGTAAAAAGCGACTTACAAAGAGAAATGAACAGGTTTAAAATAAAGGTTCCTTGCTGCTATGTAGAATTAGGTGAAATGGAAATAACTTTTTCTAAATGAGAAAACATAAATCATTAAGCATCTACAATTGTTTTCAAACTTGAGATAAAATCTGCAGCAAAATTTAAAGAGATCATATCTAGCGTGAATTCACACCTCTTCTTTCACTGAGTGCAACTGCCATTATTGACTCTGCGTTTCCTTTCCTCTCCATGGAAACGTCTAACTCCCGGTGCTTCCAAGCGTGTGAAAACCAGAGGACCACAGTCCCAGTGTTCCTCATCACAGTCTATTTGTGGTTTGGCTTTGAGCGCCTTCGCAACTATGCCTGCGCGCGGCTCTCAGGGTCTGGCTGCTCCTGCAAGCATTCAGCTTGGCTAGTTAGCCCGTCCGTTACCGACTATGCGTGTGCACGTGCAAATGTGTGTGTGCACATTGGGAGGGGCCAGGGCAAGCCCAAAGATTGTCTTTCTATACATCATAGTGCATAGTTAATAAAAGAGAGTGAGAATGAGTTATTTATTTCCTTGTCTGATCACAGGCCAAGGGAATACTTGTTTGCACAATATAGGGGTGGGTATCTTTAGTAACTCTGTGCCGCAAATATTTTTTGCCAGAGAAACGAATGTCTTATAGCTGAATAAATGACTCTGGCAGACTGGATTACTGCTTAAAAGTATCACTTTCTTTTCCCTTTAACCCAGAGGATTCAGCCCTTGCAGGGAGCCACAGGGGAGCCCTGCAGCCATGACTGTGACAGGCCTTACACTCCCCCTGTGCCTGCTCCAGTCTCAGTCTCTTCTCAGTAAGGAGCTCCAGAAAGCCGCTAATAGCTGATCAATAGTAAGTGAAACTTAAATGTAGTTTTCCAGCCTTGCTTTCAATTTCATCAATATTAAGTCTTTCAATGTGCTTATTCCAGTTACCTTTATTTCCTTTGGGCATGATAGGCACAGCCCTTTGTAAACTGGTACCTAAGAGTTTTGTTTGCTTGTTTTCCAAGTTTTTGCTACTATCAGTTGTTTTGAAATATCCTTTGAAAGACTTTTAGAATTGTTTAGAGAAAGCCAGGCTGGGTAGAACCTGCTAGTATAACCTGTAAAAATGGACTTAAACTCTATAGTCCTAAGTTGGACTCATTTTTAAAAAAAAATGATTATCGAGCATATATTACCCAGAAGCTTATTCTTTATACAGAAAGTAAAAGAGTTGTTGGTTTCAAATCAGGAAAAAAGTATTTTAGGGAACCATTTGTTCTGTTCTCAGAAGGACCATTTGGGCTGACAAAATGCTTTCATGAACTTTCTTTGGATAAGCAAAAGTCTCAGATACAAACTGCATGTAGCATTCTTCTGAAACAATACAGCTAGTTGGCAGTGTCTGTGATTAGCACCAACTGCTCTGAAGCTTTGGAGAAAAGCATGGGCTTGTGTATGCTGTGTAAGATACAGGAATGCCACTGAAATCCAACTTAATCCATTAACTCATAAAACAGATGCAGTGTTTGTTTAGTGCTTGGCAATACATTTTCTCCAATTTCAAAACTCTTTGGAAATCCCACCCACATTTGAGCATATTTTTTTCTTCTAATTTTCTTCAAAGTAGTCTTTACAGAATAGGAACACCAAGTAACTCATGTAATAAGGGTGGAAATCCCTATCAACGCCTGACACTTGGCACATTGCAAAGAGCATGGTCTTTGATGTCAGCAAGGCCTTCCACTTACTTTTATTTGAGCCCTGACAATTCAGGTGATGTCTCTGAGCCTTATTTCTTCATCTCCTGAGTAGGGATCATGATATCTACCTGCTAGGACCATCGTAAGGATTAAAGGGATAATGCTTATTAAAGTTTTGGCATATACTAGCCACTATATAAAATTAGTTGTTATTATCAGTAGTATACTATTAAGGGTTCTAGGTTAAGATGAAACATATCACTCATGTATTCATTTCAAAGAGTGTTTACTGTCACATGTCTGCTGTGATAGGGTCTTTGATGGGTACCACAGGATATGGTTGGATATGGGTCTGGGTGTGGGTATGAAAGTGACAAACACATGAATTTTGCCTTCAAGGGTCTTAGTTTCTAGTTGGAAAAAGTTATGAACATCAATAATTAGAAAAGAAAGTGTCAAATAGAGTCAGGCTTAATGATATAGGGCTTAGAAGGAAGAAGGAGTCCTATTTTATTAGATATGACGGTGGTAGAGAATGTAAGGGTAGCTTTCCCAGAGAAAATATAACTTCATCCTCCCTCCCCATAAGTGGACCTGGATAAGTGGATCCTTCCAGGTTAATTAGCTCAATACAAAACTACCCCCTTCTCCTCTTGTAAATTCTAGGATTCTTTGCCATATTTCTAGTAGCAGTTGCTGACCTCTGCTTCTAGTAGTCCATCATTTTGATCTAGCAGATCTGAAAAGGACTTTAAAGATCAATCTCATAATTCTCCTGAAGGTTCCCACTTATTAAAAATAAATCAATTTTAAAGAACAACCATTTGCTTTCTTCGTGAGATATGAGGCAACTATTAATCTTTCTCTTACCTGTATAAGGCATCCCCATTTTAGTTTCATATCCTAAATTCCTTAGGCAATGAGGTTTTAAGTTTTCATCATGATCTTTTACAGGGAACCTCTTCAGATACCTTCACTGTGGCATTCCTCCTTCTGCCTTTCCTTAGATACATGTACTCTTGATCTTTTAGCCAAAGCTATCATGGCATTAGACTCAGAGAAAACTCTTAATGCATCTTCTTCCCATTTACCAGTTGTACTGGAATAGCTTAAAGCTGAAATGTGATTCCTGTGGTTTTTTTTTTTTAAGATTTATTTATTCATACATACAAGAACTGGGATACAGGTCAGATGCGCGGGAGGGTGAGAGGATTCACCAGAGACAGCGTGGGGAACAGAACAGGCAGACTAAGTGAAATACACTGCTGAGGGGAGCAGCGGGCGAGACAGGAGAGGTCTGCCATGCCATGTGGGATTCTCGCCCGGCTGGCCGGGATCAAGCCCGCTCTGCAGATGCTGTGGACAGCTTCACAGTGCTGTGCTCAACTGCCTGCGCCACCAGGGGAGGCCCGAAACGTGATTCCTGTATACCTAAAAGAAACTAATAGGATATTTGTTACCTGACAATTCTGAAATAAAGGAATCAAGAACTTCGGACACCAGGGTCAGTAGAGGGACAGTGGAGAATGTATCAAAGGGGACAGGGTTTAAGTCCTACATCCTGTGCCTGAGCTGGGTTGGCTTCTCTCAATTTCCTCTATAGCAAATCAGGGAGAAAAGAAGCAATTCTTTCATGATAAGCAAGTTGGAAATAAATTTATAAGTTGTTTGACACTTAAACATAACATACAGGTGGATTTGATAAGATGGAGGATAATGACAAAATGAGAAAAAATGGTGAAAAACTCCAGTGGGTTGAAATCCTACAGAGTGCAGGAGAGGTACGGAAAGAAAGAATTACCAGAATATTCAAAGAGTAAACACTGACACTGACCAAATTAAATTGCAGTCAATGGAATTTTAATATTCTATGTGACTCAGAGTTAAGCAGCTTCAAACCTACCTCAGCATCAGTATCAACTTGGTCAACCATGTCTTTGATGTTCATTGTCCCTCCTCCCCCAAATTTCCATTATTCTCCTTTTTATGGGACTATTGGTATTTTCATCAGGTTATTACACCCCATTGAAATATTAGCACCTTCTAGAGTGCTTCATGATTCACTTCGCTCCTATGCATTCCCATGGAAACAGAATATAGTGTAACACAACTGAGGAGGGGCTCGTATGCCTTCCCTGCCTGTATCTTCCAGAACGCCGTTAATTAGGGCAGTGAGGCAAGGAGTATGGGATTTACTGTAGATTTTCACAGGGATTTCTTTTCCTTCTCTGGAAGGGTTCTGCTTTTAATAAACTTTACTAGAAATGTTATCAAAAAGCAGAAATCAAGTACATTGCATATGCATGAATCATAATAAATGGGGATTAGATAGTGTTTTTGCTTATATAAATAGACTGTTTCTCAGACGATATTTATTTTTTAGTGGAAAAATTGGTTTGGGTGAAGCAAGGGTCTGGGTGAAAGGATTTAGAAGGTAGTTGACTTATAGTCAAGTAAAATTTATGAATATACATGAAGTTGACAACAACTATCAGCTTATGGTCAACTTTACTCCATGCTGCATTCAAGCAGGGGCTGAAATGGCAAGGCCTGAGGGGTTTAAGGAGCCCAATCATTTGAATTCCTGTGAAGGAATATTTTATAACAGTTCTTAATGGTAGCGCCTTGAACACCTAAGTTTGTTTAGTCTGGTTTTCTTGTTTGTAAAACATGGTTGCTGAAAGTGGTGGGCCTAGGACAACTGATACATGAGGACAGATCATTTTAAATCAGTCCCTTCTTAAGTGACAAAGTGATCTTCAATAATAGTCATGTACTGAATGAATAATAATGGCAAAAATGAAACGTAAACCAAGATTTTTCTATGACTGTATATATAATCATGTCAATAAAAAATTACATTACAAAAAGGGAAAAGTAGTTGATTAATACTTTTAAATTATATTAATATATTTTTGGTGAAAATGGAACTTCATACCCACATTTACATAATACATTATAGTTTCTGTTTTCGCATCTTTTTAATGATTTATTTATTTATGCATACAGGAACTGGGGTACAGGCCAGAGGTGCGGGGGTTAGGGGGTGAGAGGATTCACCAGAGATAGAGTGGGGAACAGAACAGGTAGACTGACTGAAATACACTGCTGAGAGGAACAGTAGGTGAGACAGGAAAGGTCTGCTGTGCCATGTGTCCAGCCGGGAATTGAACTTGTGCTGTAGAGGATAGCTTCACAGTGCTCTGCTTAACCCCTTGCACCACCAGGGTGGCCCTGATTTTGCATCTTGTGCACATGTGTCAGTGACTGTCAACTTTGGTCTTCTTTGTCTACTGATGCTCAGCAAACAGCATAGTCAGACTTGATCTGTTGACCCTCATAGTGGATAAAAATTTTTTTGAATGTTTATTAATTTTAGTTTCAAAAATTTTCTGTCATGAAGAAACATTCACACAGATTGTAAAGAAAAAATATTATATGTAGAATAATTTGGGCAGATTTATAAAAATTTCATTTCACAATAAATTCTAGAAATTGTCATACTGACATGTTTTTGTTTCTTTGAGATCAATTCTGCCGGTTTTAAATGTCTCTGAAATTAAAAAAAAAAATCCCACTTTCATCATCATGGACAAATATGGAGGCAAATTTTGTTGATCTTTAAGCACCATATAAAGCCTGGTATAACATAGTATGTATTTGTATTAATATTTTGGGTAAATCAGAGATCCATTTTTCTTTTGCCCAAAATAACTCCCATTTTTTTTTAATTCACAATTTGTAGCTACATAAATAGTATTTATAGCTTTCCAATGCTTTGGGGTTTCCTTTTGGGAAAATATTTATAAATTATATGTATTACCAGCAACTGCAAGTGTTAACTTTCATCAAACTAAACACTAAACAGCTTTAAAAAATATGAAAAATTCCTCCAAAGTTCATAAAATTCATCAAAAATGTCTACTACATGCTGTGAACTCTTCTGCAAAAATTAGAGAAAATATTTTTATAATTATTGATATAACATTATTTGATCAGTTTCTTTAGAACAAGTGTCCAGTTCTTTGAAAAATTGATTGATGCAATGAAATGTCCTTTTGTCCTTTTGTTTTCTTCTAGCAATATTGCTTTAATATTCTTCTTTGGAAATTTAATTTTTTTCCTATGCAAAAAATCCATTTCTTTACATCTCGTTATGGTATAGTTAATGATGTTCTCCATAATTTCAATATGCTAAACTTCAAAGATTAATTTTAAAGCATAGGATAATTTAAAGTACATTGAGTAGGCTGACTTAATTTTTTATAAATACTGTTTTTGGTGCCTAGTTCAGTACAATATTTCATTTATGAACTAAAATTTATACTTACCAACCTAAGAATATAACTTCTTATACATATTCACTCTGTTTTAATTTTTAAATGCAAATTAATTCTCCAAGTGATCACAAATGAAATAACTCTAGTTCTTTTTCTTCATCTTTCTCAATCACTATGCTTATTGTTTGTTCACCTACATATATATAGGGATAGATAATACCACTTTGCTGGGCATATGAACTGTACGTGGATGATCTGGAATGTTTCCAAATGATCAGACATAAAATCGACATGAATGTCTGTAGTTGGGGATGACTATATAACTGGGAGTTCTCTGAATTGACTTCTGTGTAGAATATAATGTTTATTAAAGAATAAATAGCAAAAAGGTGCTAATTTAAAGCTTATGTTTTTTTAAATTTTTTTTATTTTTATATTCCCCATACAATTGCAACCCCCTGATTTTGACCCCAATCCCTCCTTCCCCCCCCCGCCAAGTGTATATATATTATTAAAACTCAATAGTAACAGCAGCAATTGTCCAGAAGTTAGACTAACAAAACATTTTTCTTATGGAGAAGTATTTTATCACCGACATTGTTTAGAAATTTGGTTCGTGGTGATAATAAAGAGCAGACCAACGTTTTAGTCTGTTTTGGTATTGTTTTTAAATTCTTTATAGACAAAGCACACCTCATTATCTGCACCCAGGGAAGGCAGGTTATGCCATTCTGCCCTGGGTGCTACGCTGATCAGGGAAATCCACTAGGACACGGGCTGGCTTGAGTTAGAGCCTTAAAATAGGCTAGTTTCCCTTCTTGAAACATTTTTGAGTTTAGTAACACTCACCCCAAACTTTACCCTGCAGTTTACTTGTCTATATAGATATATATGTATAGATGCTTCACATGTTTACTTAGCATATGCAAGGTGCCAAATGTGATCTGGTCCTTGGGAAAACAAGGTTAATAAACGATCCAAGAGTCTCTGCTTTTGAGAAATGTACCGACCCATTGACGAAAGAAGTATTTTTCAAAATAACCATCATTGGACATTTTCTTAATATATCCCTAAAATAAAGGCAGCTGCTAGTAACCGCTTGAACAGCTTAAACTGTAAGGTCATTCACATATTAGATTAGCAGGTTGTTTATAGGTGCGAGGAATTGGTTTGGATGCCTGCTAATTCATGTCAGCAACCATGCTAGTTCCTCTGGTCTTTTGTCTCTACCATCCCCAGTTTGTAGGCAATGTCTCTCCTTATGGCACCAAGATGTCTGCTCCAAGAATTGTGAACTATCCAGTGATTTCTCCTCATTTCTCTTTGGCCAGAACTGGGTCACCTGCTCAACTCTAAGTAAATAAGTGATGAAAGGAAATGGGATTGTTATGACTGGGTCATACCGATCATGATTGATTACGTGGGCCTGTGCATATGGCCACATGAATAATCAGAGTTTTTTTAGCTGAGAAGAAGCGAAGTTTGATGATTGAACCAGGCACTCAACAGTGTCTGCATTCCTGAGCCAGAATTGTATGCAAACCCAAAAAGGATACCATTTATCAGATTACTGCCTCAGGTACTTCTTGGTAAATAATAATTATACCTGACTCTACTTAGCCCATACAACTGCTTGAACCAGAGATTCAAACTTTGGGTTAGAGAAGTTCTACATTCTAATCTGTTTGGTTTTTTTTTTTTTTTTTTTTTTTAATGACCTGAGAGAAAACTCTCTTCAGCCTTAGTCTCCTTCAACTCATGATTTTAGGATTAGATGAACTTCTGGGTTCCTTCTTAGTCAGACAGTTCACTGGTGCCCATAGTTTATCAATGATAGCAGCCTCTGCTTCCTGTAACAGGATCTGCTTATGACATTGTCACTGTTCAGCCAAGATTCCCTGACAGCCCTGCTGCATGTATCTATCAAGAGAGGCATCCAGGACATTTGCTCCAGCCACTTAATAGCTGAGAGAAACTCCCGGCTCCATGGCATGCCAGTTAAAAAGCAAAAAATATTGCTTGACTCTGGATTATTTCAGTCCAGCTACTGTCAAATTATATAAACATGTGACAAATCTTCCTAGCTATATGAAAAGTCAGGGCACTGGATGCAATTCAGACAGTGTAAGTCACTGCAGCAGTTCAAGTAATTCACTGTTCTGAGGCCTTATAGTATATAGTCCAGCCACATAAAACCCCATAAAGAGTGGACAAGACAAAATCCCCCTTGGATCTGTGCCTATTTCTCAAGGAGCAAGTTTGCTACAAATCATATGTAAAGGACACACCAAGATACATCCTCTTAGATGCCTAAGGATGCTTCAAGATGCTTGAGATAGGTTCACTTAGAAGACATGGGTGATTCATAGCATTGATTTTTTTCTCCTCGATTTTCCCTAGGAACATCTCTAGATTGGTGACAACTTTAAGACAATGTAGCAGAGGAAAAAAAAGTAGGATTGAACATTCCTGGTTTGAATTCTTCCTTTGATTATTTATTTTCTCTGCAATCATAGGCAAGCTATCAAGGTATGATCACACAGAACAAAGGCTGTCCAAGTCTCTATGCTACTGCCTTTGAGACATAGATGTTAAATATAGTAGACTAGATCTCCCAAAATGAAACCAAGGCAATGTAGTTGGTAGATCTAAGCTTGCCCCTAAATAGGTGGTCTTAGTGTAAGTTCCTTTTCCTCTTTGTATCTAAGGTCCCACATATGTGTAGTGAGGGGTTTTACCAAACTCAGGTAACTTGGATCTCCATGTAGTGATTGCAAGAAAAGGCCACATATCAATGAAGAAACGAAACAGAGAGAGCTTAGGGGTCAAGCTGCACTAAACCAAATTTAGAGACTCTTCAGGAGATATTGCAAGATCAGTGACAACTTTAGGACAGCTGTGGAACAGCATCAGCAAAATCAAGAGCATAGGTTATCCCACCTTTTTAGCTGTGAAGATTTCCTTTTAATAATTACAAAATAGGCCCTGAAATCACACAGGGTATCATTATAGAGTGACAGCAATGTTGGGAGCCATCTTGTTTATCTTCATTCTTTTGGCCACTTTGTCCATGGTGTAAACAGGAAAACTAGGGATATAGAGTTATAGTGCTTAGTTTCTAGATACTGCTCCAAATGCTAAGATTGACTTATTCTTATATCCCTTCATCTTGTGTGAATAAGCAGTAGGTACAGTGAAGAAAGACTTTCAAGTGGCACTCTTCTGTAAGCATTTATTCCTTCATGCATTTTTCTTCCACCACACCTGCTTGACCATCTTGTTTGAGTCCACAGATTGTACCAGGTAGTGTGGATTCAGATGGCGATCGAATTAAGGAAATGTTCTGGGTTCTTATAACCTTTGGTGACTCCCAAATCACTTCATATGACTCATCTGGAAATGTATTTACTTCTTTCTTGATCTGGTGAATTTTATCAGCCCTATATTAGGTCTTGTTATACTTTTGTCACTGAGTTCCTGTTCTGCCTTCCTTCTCTCTCTCTCTCCTCTCCCACCATCTATATATCACTCTACCCCTGATGATGTTTACTGGTTTTCACCTCAATAGACTTTGATCTTGTTAATGGCAAGAATTGAGTCTGACCACCCCCCTCTTTTAATTGTGTAGGGAGATATTTATTTTAGGGCAAAAAGAATGAGGTTAGAGGTAGAGTCTGCCATGGGGATTCATTAGCATTTATTGGGGACATTTTATATGTTACAGGTTGAGCTAAGAGCTTTATATATGATGATCTCATTTAATTCCTACAATCATCTTGTATTATCAGCATTATCCTCATTTTAGAGATGTGAACAAAGAAATTCGTAAATATTAAGCATCAACTGAAATGATAACTTAGATGTCTTTAAAATCCTTACACTAGAATATCCCTAAAACTTCTGTGTAATGTATTGAAGGAGGAGAAAGGGGAGGAGGAATGGATTGAGGAGAAGAAACATTCCTTTAAAATGATGGATTGGTGTTTTTTAACTGCTAGCCCTGTCCCATTGATATGTAGGAAAATCAGTTTAGTAGGTCGTGACTAATATTTTTAAATATGATGGAATGGAATACAGGGAATAGAGAATAGGATAGGATAGAGAAGGGTAGGGTAGGGGAGAGTGGTTAGCATCAGCTAGGACAGGATAAAACATGTCAGAGTACTGTAGGTAGCAATCATAAGTATTATTTCAATTTTAAGTTTTTGTGTGTACTGATATAAAATGTATATATTTATGTGAATATACATTCACTCTGAATTATCTTACTATTTAAATGCATAGCTGAACTTGTTAGAAAATTAGGGAACTCTTTTGGAACCAAAGCAGGCCAGGATCCCCAACTCTAGAGATATAACATGGATCGACTAAGTAAAGAACTATAGAGTTTTAGGCTGAAAGAGTTATGTTTCTTTCTAATTGAAATTTTATATCTAACAGTAATTTTCAGCAAGGCTGCAAAACATTAAAGAGAAAGCAGAAAGTACGTGTAAGCTTTCTATAGAGGGAAAATACTGTTGGAGGTGTTGGAAATTGCTTTTTAACTCAAACAGCCTTAAGGAGTTATATTTCCCATTAAAATACATCCTAAATGTACATAAATATAGGGCATTGACATATAATTCCTGATAATTTATCGAGGAAGATTTCATTTCAAAGACAGTTTTACAAAAAAAATATATATATATCTTATGAACTAATGTACAGAAAAAACTAGTGTTATTTTTCCTCTTGAGACAACTCCCGAAGAATAACATTTCCTCCTCTCTAGTTCCTAGAATGTGTAGCTCTCATTTCTGTGATTCCATCTAACATCTTGAAACGGCACACAGAGGGAATATGCTTAGCAGTTGGCAGGCAGGCTTAGCTTCTCAGGGAGGAAATCGATTACCATTTCAGGACTTCCATGCAGCCGCTGTCCAAACCACAGTAAGCATGATAAAACATAAGTTAAGCTGCCCTCCTGCTGATATGCCTGGGACACCATCAGAATCTACTTCCAAATATCATGGAAGGGACCATGTGGAATCCTCTGACTTCTGGAGCATCAAATTAAATGGGGGAGCCTGTTTTTTATTAGGTTGGGGTTTAAAAAAATGTTTAACTATTCCATGACTTTAATGGAACACAGATTCGGTTTGTCTTGGAAACGACTGTTCGGCATTATAATTACAATTTGCTTGCAGCATCAGTGCAGGCACATAGTGGAGTTGGCTTCCAAACCACGAAGGCAAGAAGAGAGAGGACAAGCACTAAGATACATGTGTGCATACACACGTACACACATGCACATACATATCACCCATTGGTTCATCTGCAATTCATGACATTTTGAAACAGGGAAGATTTTTTTCAAAAGGCAACATCCGTTCCCTGACAAACTCATCAATCATTTTATTTCTCTTCTCTAAAGCAAAAATCATTCTTAAAACCAATGTGGTCTTTGAGTTTCTGTTCATTGGGCAAATGCTTCTCATGCTGAAATAAACCTGCTGTCAAGTTTGACAAGAATTCCGCATTCTCTGAATGTACATGCCTTGCACTGCTCATCCACAGGCACACCATTTTGGATAATACCCCCATTGAGCCTCTTTTGCCAGAGTGCTGCACTCAGCATTTATGTTCACCCTTTGGGTCCCTGCCAATGTAGCCCTTTCACCACCTTTGAGAGCTTTAAAATTTCACCAAAGGTTTAAGTGTGACGGTCGAGGCTGGAAATAATCCAAATGGGGCAGGAGAAACAAAGTAGATCCCACTTAATAAGATTCTGCAAAACCCCATGTGTTAATTCAGGGGCTTTCACTACTATCTCTCAGAAACTATAGTCCTAAGCTGAGTGAATGTTAGAGGAGAGATGCGACTATTGGCTGTAAATTATTCAGTGCCCTGTGTTTCATCAAGTGGATCTTTGTACTTATTAATTCTCCTCCCTAAAATGTCTTTGTATGGCCAACTCCTTCATAGCCTTTTGGTCTCAGTTCATTTAATTCTGATACTTATGCTTTGAGTTCATTGTTATGATCTCTTATAAATTAAGAAATTTGGGCTCAAAAAATTCATGAAGTCTATCAAATGGCTAGTATCTAATACAGGCAGAATACCTACCCTGTGTTTCTCAGGTCAGAGCCCATCTTCTTAAAGATCACATCATCCTTCTTAGTTCTCTGCTTCAAAAAGGATCTCAGACTAGTACAAAAGGCAAGTTAGTTCTTACTAACTAGTTCCAGAGAGGAATGGAGTTGCTCATGTGCTGTGGGAGCCTGAAGGTTCACTGAGGGATTCCTGAAGGAAGCAAAACTTGAGTTGAGTCTTGAAGGAGTATTAAAAGAGGAAAATTTATTGTATCTAAAGAAACATCAGGCAAAACAGTACAAGGTTGTGAAATGGCAAGACATGTAGAGAAATATATGCTAAGGAGATTAGTAGTATTATAGCATTATTGCAATTAGGATAGTGGTCAAAGCTAAAGTTGGAGAAATCTAGTAGGAATGCATATAAGATGTAAGATTCCAAGTTGCATTGTCTTCAACCCTGGATGTAATGCAGAGAGATTTTGGATAGCAGGGTGTTGTGGCCATACATACTTTTTAAGATTATCAGTATGACAGCCATATGGAGACTGGATTGGAACAGGGCAAGTCTAGAGAAAAACCTTTTAGGTTCCTGCTGCAATAGGGCAGATAAAACATGATATGAAACTGAAACAAGACAGTGATAGTAAGTGGAGAGAGAAGACGGGTCTGAGTCTTGAAAATTTAGATGACAATATCATCCTTTGGGTCCCTGCCATTGTAGCCCTAACAACACTTTTGCATTTGGGAGGTCAGGAGGATCAAAGATAAATTTAGATATACTCCCATGTTCAGGTTCATGTTGCCAGGGTGGATGATGGTGCTGTTTGTGGAGGGAATTAGTCTTAGTGAAGGAAGGGGTTTAGTACAGAATGGGGTATCATGCCACAACTGGAATGGTGATCTGGAATTCATATGTTTATAAGAAGTTATTAAGAATATTGGGTTGGGCAACGCTTGTAAACAGAGAAAAATAGAGTCCTTAGAGAGACTTCACAAGGAACAGAAGCTCAAGAGAGTTAATAGGGTCACCAGGGCAAGGGGAACTCACAGGAGAAACTTGAACTCTTGATTGCAGCCAGGCACAGGTACATTTGGTCACTTCTATAACCTGTGTCTACCGTAATGTCTATGAAATACAGAGAAGTTTTTCTTTGGGGATGAAAACAGTAGTCAAAAGGCTCTGTGAAAACTCATCTATTGTAAAGCCATCATTTATCTGAGTCTTCAGAGGCCAGGTGGTCCAACAATGAAGGACGTAAAAGTATTCTGAAAAGTCAGCCTTGCTCTTGAAGGAATGGATATTTTAAATATTTTTTCTTAGCAAAATGCATAGAACTGGGAGTTGAATTTAAACGACATGAATATCTGTGAATGCAATAACTGATTACTATTATTTTTTGGTAAATCCAGCTTTATGTTCCTATGGCAGCCTCCTTCACAAAGTCATTTTGACAGTGTGCTCAGTGTTAAGAAAATAGAGTAGGGAAGAAAAAATATTTTTATTTTCATCATTATCCATTCAAAGTTTGGGTTTATATAATTATTTCTAATTAGACTTCATTTGTGGCCAGCCACTCCCATTCACATTGAGATTTAACAGACTCGAATCTGAGCCTGCCTACTCTCCCCTGAAGCTATTTGAAGCACTTTGATGTACAATATTTCCTTCTAAACCTCACTAGAGGGCCTGAGTGAGGTCAGAATGATTTTGCCCATTTTACAGTTAATGAAATGGAGACTCTAAGAGGTGAAGTGATTTGTTCAAGTTTACTCAACCAATTACAGAAGGCCAAGGATTTGAACACGTGGGTGCACACACAACACATTTTAAATTCTAAGTCTAGTTTTTTTTTTCTCCTTAATACAGCTGCTGTTTCTAATTCTAAAATGTGGTTCACATCTTGCTGATTTTTCTAACTGAATAAATCTTTTCTTTAACTCCTGAGCACCCCAGTCTTACTGAACAAATGCATAGAAAAAAGTGAATTTGTGACCCTTGTAAAAGAATCATTCCTGGATGACCTGTGCACATTGTTTGGGTCTACATAATTAATAGTTTTGATTATTGGTCTAAGAGAAATCAATGGGTATTATGTAAAATTCATCATCAGTGATTTTTCTCATCAAATTCCTTGAGACTAGAGATGATTTATATAAATCCATAGGGCTATTTAATGTCAGATTAACTATATGGCATACTATAGCTTTAAATATGTCCAAGTCATCTTTAAGGTTTAAAACAAGACAGAAAGCAAAGACATGCCTTCAGTAAAATAGTCCTTTTTGACTGCAAAACTAGTCTTGGCTAACACAGTCCTCTGTGGCTTCAGTTTCTAAGTAAACCCCTATACTTAGCTCAAGAAAGTATACATAATTGCTGTTATTGCCATTTACTTTTTTGTCTTTTATTTCATTTTCAAAGAAAACTGAGTGGACACTGAGCCTGTATTTGGGAAGGAAATTCTTATGTTTTTCAATTAGATTTGTTAGGACATAAGAACAAGCAATAGGAAAAACACGGAAGTAAAATTACTGGATGGGTCCAGTACATCAACAAATTATATACACCAACATTCATGAATGCGATGATTTTTATAAAATCAAGCAATGATTGTCCAGGGAGGGTAAGATACCACGGTGCTCATTCAATTCATTAATTAGGCACATGTTAGTTGAGTGCCTACTCTAAGTTAGGCCCTCTACTAGACACTGAGGCCATGAAAATAAGCAAGATGGATATGGTTTTAGCTGCTCATTTCAAAGATATTAAGTAGGTCAAAATGAGTACCTGCTATGAGCCATATGTATATTCCATAGAGACATCAGTAGTGGCATTAGATATTAGCAGCAGATCAGATGTCTGATCAGGCCCTGAGAAGAATCCCTGAGTAACAGATCTAACACTTAAGTTAGATGGAGGCTTTCTCTGTATAAATTGATCTTTTAGGGTGTACCTATTGGTAGAGAAGCCAAATGGGAAGAAAAAAGATTAAGGTGGAGAACCAAAATGTAAGTGTTTGGATTTTTCTGAGGACAGAGCTTATGCTTTGAAGTTGAAAGTTAACTTTAAATCTCATCTCCATTCCTTATCACCTGTATTGATTGTATGTTGTTGTATAACAAACTATCCCAAAACAGCATCTTGAAATAACACACATTCATTAGTTCACATTTTCTTTTTTTTTTTTTTAAGATTTATTTACTTATGCATACAAGAACTGGGGTGTAGGCCAGAGGTGGTGTGGCGGGGGGGGGGGGGGTGAGAAGATTCACCAGAGATAGTGTGGGGAGCAGAACAGGCAGATCTACTGATATACACTGCTGAGGGGAGCAGTGAGTGAGGCAGGAGAGGTCTGTTGTGCCATGTCTGTTAGCTCTTGGCCAGGGATTGAACTCTTTCTGCAGTGGCTGGTGACAGCTTGATCGTGCTGAGACTTAACTCCAGCTCACATTTTCTTTCTTTCTTTTTTTTTTTTTTAAGATTTATTTATTTATTTAGACAAGAACCAGGGTACAGGCCAGATGAATGTGAGGGTGAGAGAATTCACCAGAGACAGAGTGGGAAACAGAACAGGCAGATTGATGAAATACACTGCTGAGGGGAGCAGCGGGCACAACAGGAGAGGTCTGTGCACCATGTGGGACCCCCGCCGGCCTGCTGGGATTGAACCGGCACTGCAAAGGCTGTGGACAGCTTCAGAGCGCGGTGCTCAACTGCCTGAGCCACCAGGGGAGTCCCAGCTCGCATTTTCTGAGCATAGCTTCACTAAACCTCTTGGCTCAGAGTCTTTCAAAAGACTACCATCAAGGTGTTGACCAGAGGCATGGTCATCTCAAGGTTCAACTGAGGTGAGATCTGCTTCCAAATTCACTCACTAGTTGTTGGCAGGATGTTGGATGGAAGACCTGGCAGTTGGCCAGAGGTTGCCTCAGTTCCTTGCCATGTGGATTTTTCCATAGGTCAGCTCACTGCATGACTTCATCAAAGTGATCAAGTGAACAAGAGAGCAAAGCAAAATAAAAGTCAGTCTTCCTTAATCTGATCTTGATAGTGACAACCCATCTCATTTGCTGTATTCTGTTCACTTGTAACAAACAAGTAACTAGAACTAGCCACACATCAACAAGATTACAGAAGGATGTGAATACCATATCCATGTGGATATGAATACTATATCCATGCGGGATCTTTGGGGCCCCATACATAAGCTTGCTATGAAGATACTTATCCAAATTGATCAAGTTTCCTTAGCCTCTTTTAGCCTTGGTTTATACATGCATAAAACTAAGAATAATATGCACATTTTACTACTGATGTGGACATAAAGCAAGAGACTATAGAAAGCCCCTGGTCTGTAATGGTTGCTCCGTAAGTTGTAACTACAATTGTTGTTTTTTGTTGATATTGTAAGTAGGAGAGCCAGAATTTTGATCCAGGTATCCATGATTCCAATCCATGCTGACTCCGTATCACCTCCTACACAGTGTTGCTTTTGTTCTCAGGTAATCCGTTCTGAGATGGGTCCTCATTCTCTAACATAATTTGCTTGAAGTAGTTTCAGAAGAACCATCTATCCTGGTATCACAGGCAAAGGGAAAAGGCAAGGTGGATATTTTTTCCTCCTTAACAACTGTAAAATACGAGGAAGCCTTTGTAGGAGAGGTTTTCTTTGTTCAAGTCTTTAGCTAGTCTCATAAGACATTTTAATGTTAATAGGGCTCCCAGAGGGATAATATAATTGATACAATACCCTTCCAAAGCTGTTCTAAATATTGCAGTCACCGGAGTATAGTAATATATCTTCCCAGTGTCAGAGAATGCAGAGTGGTTTCTGAACTCTGACTTGCTTGACTCTGGATGGTTTCTTTGAAGAAGGATCTTAATAGGGAGGCTGGCTTTGGAGGCATGGAAGCCAGCCTGATGAATGTGCTGGAAGTGCTGCAGTGGCCTTTAAAATGCCTGAATGTCACTGGGGGAAATAAAAATGCTAAGGAGAATTAATGTGATAAGCAAGTACTGTCTGTGAGCCATCTCAGAATCACGGACTTCAGATTTTCACAAAACCACAGAGTGTGGTGGAAAGACTTGCACTTTGTAGTCAGCCAGACAAAGCTGGGTTTGAATCCAAGTTCTGCCTCCTTCTAGCTGGGTGGGACTTTGAGCAAATGATTTAACTTCTTTAAGACTCTCAGCTACTTACTCTATAAAGTTGGTAATAATAACTATATCACATGGTTGCATTGGTTTCAAGGATTGCAGCATGCTTAATACATTTTAGATTTCATTTTCCACTTAGAACTTTCTTTTAATTCAGTGGTTGTAAATAGTTAATAATGCCTCTCCTTAGAGTAGAAGAGTGTTATGTTTGATGTTTGTGTTACCTCTAAATTCATATATTGAAAATTTTATCCTCCATAGGTGATAGAACTGGGAGGTAGGTGTTTGGGGGTGCTTAAGTCATGAAGGTACAATCCTAATGAATTGGACTCATGCCCTTAGAGACCCCAGCGAGATCCCTCATCCTCTCCTATGTGAGGATACAAGAAGTTTGGGAGAGAACCGCATCTGACCATGCTGCACCCTGATATCACTACTAACCTCCAGAACTGTGAGGAAAAAAAAAATCTGTTTTTATAAGATAACCAGATGGTAATTTTTGAAAGCTCTGATTCCTTAGTATTTGCCTGTTTGCATGTTGTGAAAGCCTCCACTGTGCTGATTTTAAGGTGCCACTGAGAAGTCACTAAACCTGGAGTTGGGAAGAGATGTGTCCAGTTAACTGTTAGAAGTTTCCCTGTCATTCTCTCCAGTTCTTTTTCTCTCTCATGCTGAATTTATGTCTTTTTCAGGCTCTTCCTATTTTTATGAAATTAAAACATAATAGATTCATTCTGCCATTTCCCTCTCTCCCACCAGCTACTAAGTGGTCCACAGTCCCTCAAGGATCAGGCTTAGTTAACAGTGGCATCTTTGTCCAAAAAAAAGGTAGTTCCTTCCCTCTTCCTTTGAAGTGTAATGGCCCTAAGAGCATATGGTTTGACAAGGGAAATACAGACTGAATTTCTGTGCTCTCTTAACCCTTCAGCTGATAACCCTAGGGTAAGGTGCAACCTTGTTGACATTGCCTTTTGCAATTCATAATCCCTACTTTTCCTCCCCCTACCCCACAATGCAGTTGCTAGTTGATAGGCTGTTCCTCCCAAGATGCAAAGAAATTCTCACCCCCATTTGGGTACTTCTATGAATGAGCAAGACCAATCTGTCATGTTTCGTTCTCAGCAGGTAGTCTTATGCAGAAATATGAATGTAGTTATAAATATGTGTATAACTTGAAGGATTGAGAGGAGAAACTAGGAAGGATGTGTGAATTTTCCCAATCACTAAACCCTTGATGGGCATCAACTTTAGGTCTAAAAATTGAGATTCCTTCTAGTTCCGATAAAATGCTCAAATCTATACCATATGGGGTAGATTACAAATCACTTTCAGAAATGCTGTGTCATTTGGAAAATATAGTGTGAGGTCAGTAGTGTGATCATCCTAGATGAGGAAACTAAGGCTGGGAGAATTTATATCATGAATGTTGAAACTAGGCTTCAAATCAGTGTCTTCTCATTGGAGATTGCTGGCTTTTTTTTTTTTTTTTCTTTTTCCTGTAATAATGTTACATGTTATCAGCTCGTCTTGCTAGGTCATCTTTCTTGACTTAGGGTCTTCATCTAAATCATGGAATATAGAGAATTATTTGAATGGCCGTTCTCTCAATTGGGAGAACTGAGCCCAGTGGTGCATGCTAGATTCATAGAGAAAATTCATTTACAAAATGGGTAGGAATGTTCAAGTACCATTACCACAGATGCATTAGGGCAACAGGGCTTAATTTTCTTGACCAGAAAGCTATAGAATCCATGACTACATGCTTTGCTACTCTAAACACCAACAAAACCTAGGGTCATCTGCTTGGATGTGTGCTCAAAGACATTTTTCTTCCAACTAATTACACTGCTTCATTTCCATTCTTGCCTCACAATATCCAATTCTCTTCTTGGACAAATGAGATGATGTTAGAGTTTAGGAAATATCCTCAGTCTACATACAAAACTGGTGATTTGGGTTTCAGTGTTTGCTTGAGCAAACACATCTCTGAACTTCAAGTTCTTCATCTGTCTGATAATTTTTGCCCAAATCCACATCCAGAAGGTGCCACGAACACTGAGGGGGAACAGGCTTTCAGTTATTATGCAACAGGATGAAGATTTAAAGGAAAAGCATGGTCCCAGCCTAGCAAAAAAAGAAGCATGTAAACAATGATAAGTGTAATAAAAGAGGAAACCCAGGGGCCCAGCCTGTGGAAGGAACTTCCAAGCTACAAGTATGTGGTCGACCAGCTGTCCAGATCTGGCAATCTGCCCACAAATTCAGATTTGGTCCTCCTGCTGGAAGTCCGAGGTCAACCATTTGGCCAGCCCACTGAACCCAGGACTCAGGATCCAAGACTTGGGTTTTAAGGCCCCAAGTCCGTTGTCCAACAGAGGCCCACTCCCAGGACTCTTACCCATACCCATACTCAAGCTGCAAGCTCCATGTCTTCAAGTTCGAGATCGACCAGCTGGCTGGACCCAGGACCCAGGATCTGACTCAGGATTAAAGCCTAGTGCCTGGAAGTCTGAGGTTAACCCACTGCCGGACCCTGGACCAGGACTAAGAGTCTAGAGGCTAGAAGTCCATTGTCAACCAACCATCTGGACTCAGACTCCCAGCACCCAGACTCAGGCCTTGGTCCTCACTGATACAAGTCTGAGGTCAACTAGCTGGTCCAACCTAGGACCTGGTTCCAAGTCCAGCATTGATCAGTTACCCAGACCTGGGACCTGGGACCCATACTCAAGCCTCTGCCCTTACAGCTCCAAGTATGTGGTCGACCAGCTGTCCAGATCTGGAATCCGGGATTCAAACTCAAATATTGACTTTGTAGGACCAAGTCTGAGGTTGACCAGCCAGCCAGGTCTGGGTCCCAGGACTTAAGGCCAGGGCCTTGGATCTTGTAGCCCCAAATCCATTGTCAAACAGACACCCAGTTCCAAGATCCAGACCTGTTCTCAGTCCTTAGGCCTTGTAGAAGTCCAAGGTTGACAAGCTGACTGGACTCATGGTCCAAGCTTCTTTCCCTGCGCCTTAAAGTCCAAGATCCACCAGAAGACCAGCCCTTTACTTGTGACCCAGACTGAGGCTTAGGGCCTATTGGGTAGATTACAGTGCTGACCAGCTGTCCAGACCTGAGATCCAGGGCCAGAACTAAATCTTTATACTGAAAACAAAACCAGGGTTCACCAACCTAGGTATACTAGGACCCTGGCCTCAGGCCTTAGGGCTCCAAGTTCAACGTTAAGTAGCCAGCTAGTCCCTGGACCCAGGACCCATACTCAGGGCTCATGGCTACAAGTCTGAGGTCAACAGGCTGGCTGGACACAGGACACAGGACCCAGCACCCAGACTCAGGCCTCAGGCCTGGTGGATCAGCCATCCAGATCTGGGATGTGGGACCTGGACTGAGGCCTTGGGCCTTGCAGCTATAAGTCTGAGGTTGACCAGTCAGCCAGACTCAGGACCAGGACTAAGACTCAGGCTAGGTCTTGGATCCAAGCCATAGGATCCAAGACAAAATGGTTGCCCAGTTTATGTAGTTAAATATTTTAATCTTTTTTCAGAATAATATCTGCTTTGTGTCTTATGTTAAAAATCATACTCCTTACCTAATTGTTTATTTGCCTACATGTTTTTACCTACTAGTTCATCTCCCCTTAAGTTGTAAGTCATTTATTACAACTCAATTTGTTGATAATCCATCTTTTCCTCACTTTTATTATTTACAAAAAAGTTATATAATTTTGATCAGTTTCTGTTATCCTCTTCAATTATTTATTCATCCAACTGACATCAATGCTTGCTTATTTTAATTATTGTTATTCCTTCTTTTGTTTTCTGGCAGACTTGCAATCAATGAAAGTTTGCTTTTGCTATTTTTAATACCTTTTTGGCTAGATACATTTTAGAATAAATGTTTCAAATAATAGTAAATTTTTCAATTTTGATTGGAAAGTTATTAGATTCTATTATTAATTTGGGAAGGATTGATATCTTTTCAATATTGAATTTTCCAATTCAAAACTAGAAATTTCTCCCCTGATATATAACACTCTTTTATTGTTCTCACTACATCGCTACTTTAAAATTTAAGTTCTCACAAGATTACTCAATAGAAACAGAGAGCTGACAGAGATTATGAATAAGAATATGAAATAGCTATTATAAATACATTCCATATGATTAAAAATCATATGGAATTAATCTAAAAAGCACTATATTAAGTGACAAAATAATAGACTTTTTCTGTCCAGTTATATCAAGTTTTAGAAAAGTCAAAATTGTCGTGAGATAAAGCAGAACAATAGCTTTCAGTGGCCAGAGTGTGGGGAGAGAGGTGCCAGAACAGGGAGAGGTGGAAGGTGCTTTTTGGGGGCAGGGATGTAATTAATGTGTACTTTTTTTTAAAAAAGATTTTATTTATTTATTTATACAAGAACCGGAGTACAGGCCAGATGCGCGGGAGGGTAAGAGGATTCACCAGAGACAGAACAGGGAGCTGAACAGGCAGACAACCGAAATACACTGCTGAGGGGAGCAGCAGGCATGACAGGAAAGGTCTGCCCCGCCATGTGCGACCTTCACCAGCTGGGATCGAACTGGCGCTGCAGAGGCTGCGGACAGCTTCACAGTGTTGCACTCAACCACCTGCACCACCAGGGGAGGCCCTAATTAATGTGTACTTAATTGATTTTGTTAGTAGCTGCATGGCTAAATTTTTCAGAACTCATTAATTTGTACATTCAAAATTTGTCAATTTTGTTGTGTATAAATCACCCTTAATAAAGCAAATTAAAAATCAAAACAATGGATTAACATCTATATGGAAGGAAAGGAAAGGGTCTTGGGTGGAGGGATAAAAAGGAACACATATATGAAATGAGAAGGGGAGACTAAAAAATATTGAATGCTGCAAGAGGTGTATCTTTTTCTTGGTTTTTACTTTAATAGTGCCTTTGATGTTTCCATGTTAAGCATGATGCTGATCTTCAATCTTTTGGCTGTAATTTTAAATATTGATTCTCTTAGGAGCCCATATTTATATTCACACACACTAATGATGTACACTGTCCTCTCATATATATTGGAAAGTTATTTTATACATATATAGATATATATATGCTATCTCTCCTCCCATATATATGCCATCTTTACTGCTCTCCCCCCTGCCATTTTCCTGCCACTTCCCCATTTTCTCTTCATTTTTGAAGAGTTTTTTTTCTCTGTCTTCCGCATCACAGTCTGGTATTTACACAATGTCGATTCTGTCCTTTAACTGCTTCAAAGCAAATTTTGTCTGCTATTGCATTTTAATTTCCTTCTATAATTGTCTTATTTTGTCTAGCTTCCATTTATTTTTTCCTGACTCTAAAGCCACATCTGAGAAAACAATTAAGTGGGGAAAGAGCCCTGTATGTTACTAATATTTCTTTGGAAGAGTACAGTTGACTGTTTTGTTATCATTTGCTTTATAGTCCAACTTTTCTCAAATTTTAATTGCAAGTCAAAAGTAGAGCTTTTTGTATAAAAACGTACTCGTTCTTTGCCACTGACACCTAGATTACCTGTTGTTACCACTCTTTTTTATTTCACTGGGACCATTCTCTGTTCACCCTTGTATATGGGTGACTGACTTGATGACCTTTTCATTTGTCCTTGAACACAGGTGAGGGAGGAGCCATGCTTGCCTTTACTGTTGAGCTGCTTTTTCACAACTTAGGCTGTATATTTTTTTCCCCTATGGAACTGATACAGCACCCAGAGGAGAGAAGGGAGAGAACTAGGTCCCTGAGATCTCTCATCATTTTTTTTGTTCTCTGTGCTGGTTTAAACCGTTGTGCCAAGGGTCACTTTTCTGCATCCAGTTTCTCATTTGACCTTTTTTCTCATCCAGGTACAAAGCATGGACTTAGCCAAGGATCAGAGGAAAAGTCTGTTCCTCTACTAACTTGTTGGCAAAGCAGCTGTGTCAAAACTATGGTCATTTCCATAAGAGTGTCTGCTGCAGGCTTCTCAATGACCTTTGTCTGCTCTTTGTCTTTTTCCATGTAGATTCAGGGCCCTGCCTTGATCTCCAACATTATTTGCTTTCTCAGACACAGGACTGAAAAGTCATTTCCAACTACTTTATTTCAATTTTTGATCCTGTGTAGTGGAGGGCCCTCTTGTGAAAGGATGTCCCCTGGGATGCACAGATGCAGCCTTTCCCTGACTTTAAAAAAATGGTGTTGGGATAATTTCAGTTGGGATGTAGAAGGGAAAAGTTATAGACTCTTGTCCAGTCACAATCTTATTTGAGCAGATTTGACTAAAGTTTGCATTTTAGTAGGGGTTTAAATGCTGTAAGGAGATAAAGAACAATTAGTATGCATTTCTACCTAGCCCTGAAAAACATTTGGGTGGGACGAGGTAGAACTTTTGAATTTTTGGAGTTTTTTCTCTAGGTACCTATTAACTCCACCTCTCCCTAAACTTAATCCCGGCTATGTGAGGAACTGTTTAAATGCTGGCCTTGTCATAGCTAAATTGTTTTGTTTCACTAGACTCTGAAAATAAACAAAAACCAGCCAGTATGCTTCGTATAATTACTTTAAGAAGTCTTTTAGCTGTCCCACACTACACCAATGGGAAACAAGCATTGTTCCTTTCTTGTACAATAAGCAGTATAAAAGGGGGGACAGGAAGCCCTCACATGTATACTTAGAAGGGCATGCATTATAACCCATCCCCATCAAGCATCCTTTCAGACCTATAGACCATCTCCATATAATCAAGAGGATTTAAGGCGAGCCAAAAATTCCAGTGCACAGTTCCCTTAGGATGAAAGAGTGTTAAATTGACTATTTTTGACATAAGCTAGCATGCTTTGAGAGAAATTAACCCTGCTCCTAGATGCAGCTGATTGAAAAGATCAGCTGGAAAGAGGCCAACTGCTTCTGCGTTGTCTTGCTGGAAACTTTGACTAATGGAGACATTTCTTATTGAGTGGCAACAAACTGACCCAATTACATCTTTTTTGGGGGGTGGGGGAGTTTCAAATGCTAGCTCAGGCTGCTGCTGAACTGAAACTGAGCTAACATTACGCTTTCTATAAGCCCCATTGTCCTCCCCTCGCCCCCACCAACCCTCAGTGTGGATGTACTTCAGGCCCAGGGACTCATGACGGTGGCCCATGACACAGTTCCCAGAGTGAGTCCTTTCTTGCAGGGCCATGAAGGGGGACAAGAATGTCCATTAAGTCCAATGTTTCAGTGGTTAAAGAAAGAGAATTTTACATGCCTTTCACAGAGGAGAGTGTTGGTCATGAAAAGGATAGTCTCATTCAAATGCTCTATTCTTTCTGGAAAGGAAGCCTGAATTAAGGTCCCCTCACCACCTACACCATTCCCCAAAGAACTCCATGCTCTCTTATAATGGGAGAAAAGCAGATTAGGATCTAACAGCATAAAAACCAGGCAGACGTGCCCTTTGACTTGTTTTATGGGATTGTATCCTGAGAGTTGCCCTTAGTTCAGATGAAGACAATTTAGAAAGTTGGATGGGGTTACTGTTGACAGTATTAACTTGGCTCTAGATGCCTTATTACACATCCAGGCACTGGAAGATCATTTTATGACTAACATTTGGGTTAAATCCGTAAATATTGTTTATCTTTGACATTATTTTCCTTTTATAAAAGCAATAATAGCAACATTTTTTCCTGCTGTCATTTTGGCCTGCACCAGGAAAGGAGGTTGGTGGAATAAGGGCGAGGAAGACAATGATGATGACAGGATGTTAAGATACTATCTCTCCTTATATCTTCCAGTTTTGCTGGTAGAAGGGCAAAAAATGTTGACATAACACAGAAGGTCTTGCCTCAGGGAGTCCCATGAGTGAAAACTGATGGATGTTCACCACCAAATCCCTTTCTTTAAGGGATGTTATCATGTCACATTTCTGAAAATACAGAATGCACCCTGGATAATATTTTCACATATGCTAATAAATGTAGCTGCCAAGAAAAGCATGCTTTAAAAAATTCCAAGAGATGTTGAGGATTGTGGCTCTCTTTGAATAGAATTTATAGTTGAATAGAATTTATAGTTTCATTGTCTTGCTTGGTTCTCTGGCGATGTTATAAGATTTACCTGTTCCCCTCACCTGTTTAATCCCACCTTAACCTTATCCAGAAAGAAAAAGTAGGAAATAATGAAACCTTACTTCTTAATTTTCTAATAATATATGGTGATAGAAATCATAAACTTGCCCCATTTTGCATGAATGTCTTAATTTATTCTTTTGGAACTTTAAACATAGAAAGAATACTAGCAGGTTATCTTCCATTATGTTAAAGATAACTATTCTAATTCTGAAATATATATGTGTGTGTATAACTGTATGAAAGATACTATTAAAATGTTAATATTGAAGATACTAACATAAACAATATTTACAGATTTAACCCAACATATATATATATATTTAATTAAGTAACAAACATAGGTGTACCATCTAGTTCGTAACCCCTGCTACTCCCCATTTCCATTCCTGAACTTCTAGAATAAGGGGCTAAGAGAATCACCGCAATAAAGGAACTATACTGACTTTATGGTAAAATAGGTACAATCACATTGTGACTTCTTTTCTTTTTTCAATAAATTCTCGAAGTAAGCTTGGGTTCATCTCTTCATTAAGATCTTTTGATGCTTCCCCTTCCAATAAAGTAAAATGTTTTTGATCATTAAAGATACTATAACATTGTATTTGTTGTATTAAGACAAGTATTTTATACTAAATAGATTAAGACAGGTATTTATTTAAAATTGGTCCAAACACTTGCCAAAAATGGGAAACAACTCAAAAATTTACCAGTGGTAAAATGGGCCAATATTTCATAGATTATTTGTATATTGAAATATTATCAGCATTAAAAACAACTGTAGATATATATGTAGCACCAATGATGACTCTTAAAAACATAATATTGGTTTAAAAATGTTGGACTCAAAAGAAAACTTAAAACATGAGTCTATTTATATAAGTCTTTAAAATAGTGTTGATTGTTTCAGATGGTATAGAAGGATAAACAGTGAAAGTAAAATCATTACAATAAGTATAAAGAGGTGAGAGCCCAAGGTGCTAGAGATTATTTCTTGAACTAGGTAGTGGTAAATGGATATTCAACATTTGATAAAGTCTGTGGTTTATATAGGTTAACCCCTTTATTTATGTATATATGTGTGTGTGTACTAACCCCTTTACTTATGTATATAAGTAAATATGACATATAGGTAAATATGAAATATATATATATATATCATATTTTACAGTTAAAAAATCTTTAAGCAAAAAAGAATGGAGGTTAAGAGAAAAGAATAAATTGACACAATTTTGCCTGCTGCTCAATCCATTGAAAGCATGGTAGTGTATTTCCTGAATCAAGAAAAGAAACATCCAGCCCGTCAGCTGCATTCAGGATTTCTGTAAAAGGACAGTAGAACAGATAAGGAGGACAAGAGGGATGATCTCTTTTGTTTGATTGCCTGTTAGGTTTTCCACTCCCAGTATTTGAATCAACCACATTGAATCAACAATGAGCAGATGAAGAACTATGTGAGTAATTAAGCTATTGCCTCTCAATGCATTTCAGACCCCTAACCTCCACCATGTTCAAGGTAATGGAATGTTATGTTGGCCACGTGCTCTTCTCCTCCAGGGACACCTCATTTTGAGAGATGGTAAACAAACTGCCAGGCTGTGAATTTTATTAGAAGCAGTAAGGAGTGGCAGGAATAACAAGCAGTGCCAGAGTGATCCATACTCTTGCCTGTCAACCTCACTCTCCTCTGTGGGTAGAGGAGGCCTCGCCTCATTCCCACTGTGTTATAGAAGCTGAGCGTGGAACCACAAAGCAGTGATGGGCTGCATGCAGCTCTCAGCTGTCTTCTTGCCAAGTCTTCCAAGACATCTAGCTTCTGCCTGAAATGATTCCCTAGGCAGGCATTTGGTATGCGCTCTAAATGCTCCTTTTCTGACCCCCACGTACATCACAAGACATTTTTGTTTCATTTGGATTGCAACATTGCCTAAACATTTGTCCTTATTTTTCTAAGATGCATAGAAACTGGATCAGGCTGAATATGAAACAAACCAGGCCTGTCTAATTCATCCAGGCCACTCATGAACGTCCTCCCATTCATTCAGATCTGGGGCTCATTTAGGGTCTTTCCCCTGGTGACTAAGAGTAGAGCTCACACATCAGTTACTGCTAGGTCATACATCTCCATGAGGTCATTACACTAAGGCAGGGGATAGCCCCACCATTTGGGGTGATTAGCAGGCTGGCACCATATGTCTGTCTTCCTGACTGCTGCTGATGTGCTCGCTCGAATTAGACAATGGCTTCGATGGAGCAAATACATTTGTGCCTGATTAAATATATTCAGAACCACATTTACTGGGTATCCACTTAGTGCCAAGCCCTGAGCTATGTGCTAGAGCTCAGATGGAAATAATAATGACAAGTTAATAGTATATTTTATTATGTATACTGTAAGTATATGTCATATAAATAGTTACAAGTTCAATTTCACAATGGACATGGAAACAAATACTACATCTCAGTCAAGGGACAGAAATGCAATGTCAGGGGTGTCTATGGGGCATTGAGGAAGAAATTGGTAATAATTAATTACTGAGATGGTTAAAGGCAGGGAAAACTTGACAGAAAACTGATTTTCCACTGAGAAAGATTCATTCTAGCCCTGACAAAGCTATTTGGGAAAAGTAAAACTAAATTATCCCTGGGTAAAGTGAGGGAACTAATTATTAAAAGCTTATGGGGTTAATCTAATGACTCTTTTTCTTAGTATTTTTTGTATTATTTTAGATACTGAGGATTCTGTATGAGTCAGAGAAATCAGTGTGCCTCCTGTCAGTCCTAACTTGGCAAAAGCAGAGATGTAAAAAGGTGGGATGTATCCTAGGATAAAGTTGAGCAGAACTTAGGAGCAAAAAAAGGAAAAAAGGTACCAAACCAGCCTGTAGTAGAAGATGAAAGGGAAAAGCAGTGAAGGCCTTCTAGAAGTAAACTCATCTGGGTTTGAACAAGGAAGAGGGGCTGGTCAGGCTAAGGAGTGGAGAATGGGGTTGGAGACAGAGAAGATATTAATAGCATGGAGGAAAGGCGAAACTGGAGTGATTGACATGCGTATGTGCTTTGGTTTCAGAAGGATATGTGTGGGTAAGGGCCAGAAGTGAAAATACTGAGCTCGGTGGGCACCAGAACTTGAAATCCCTTGTATGATTGCCAACGCGTTACAACTTTAAGGCGCTGTGCAGAGGACTGAGGACTGAGCCCACACTGCAATGTGGAGAGTGAGTTGGGGGGAGGTAGGATGCTTGAGGATGCTCGTTAAAAAATCAAAGGGTGGCGGCAACACTGAGGATGGGAATATTGGAATTCCACTCCCAGGTGGCATTTGCTCCAAATTGCCTGGTGTTCATTTTAATTTTAGAAATGAATGCTTTTTCCAGCAAGGTTCATATCTTAATCCATTAATGCAACACATTTTATGGAATATCTCTAATGGACTAGGAACCCTTCGAAACCACGGGGTACTGCTGTGAACAAATTAAGCCAGATTCTTCTTCTCATGGAGATATTTATTGGAAGGGAAGGGGAAGGGATTCAAACAATAAAAAGTAAACAGAAAAGCAGGCTGAATTCACAGGTGTTGTGAAGAAAATACAGGGTATATGGTGATACAGTGAGTAGAAGAAAGGAAAATTCTTTCCTTCAGAGGAAGCAATTTTGAATAAGGCCTGCATGGTGTGTGTGTGTGTGTATGTGTGAGAGAGAGAGAGAGAGAGAGAGAGAGAGAGAGAGAGAGAGAAAGAGAGAGAGACACTAATGCCAGAAATCAAGCATATTGTGGTCACCTCAAGACTTGCATATAAGTAGCCCTAAATAAGTGTTTGATGCATTAAAAGCATGTGTTTCTCTTTATTTAGAAATTATCATCCCTCTGAATAATGATTTAATAACCACACAGCGTATGCATCATGTGAGCTTAATGAAAATGTTCTGAGAGGTTTTTCAACAAAATTGCATTTAGAAGTAAATATTTACTTGAGTACAGCTCATTTTTGAAGTTAAGTCATCTTTATGAGACATACTCAATTATTTTTGTAACTAGTGAGCAGCATATCTGTGGAATTATACAATATGAAGCCTTTCTAATTAATTATCTTATTTGGAAAACATAAACATGGACTTCCCAAAAATGTGTAATTACAGACAAAACAAGCTTCTTCACACCTTAGTTACATGAGCAGCGCCTGACTGGGTACAGCTAGGACTCTCCAAAAAGCAGGAAGTCGTGACTTCTCCGGTGTCCTTCCCAGTTACAAGGCAAATTCCCGGGCCCAGGGTACTGGAATAAAACTCAAATGTGCATCTAGTCTGCTGTATCTGTGCACAGCACATTTCAGACCGAGTGGCGCCTTCTAGAGGACTGAGAAATGGCCTGTGCCCTAAGGAGGTCCTCAGGTGCTGGAGGGAGAGAAACATGAAGAAGCAACTGATTGTTGGGTTTGCTAAGCACTAAAAATAGATGCAAACCCAGTACTACTACTGGTTCTCCTGGAATCACATAGGAAACTTGAATGACAATTTCTGCCTTGCCCATTTAGAATCATTTAAGTTTCAAGCAGGATGAATGATCAGAATATACTTCATGTCCCATCAGCATTACAGAACGATTAGTAAAATTTCCAGTGCTTTGCAATAATTATATATATATATTTATAAAATAAATATATATAAATATTTATATTAAATATATATATATATTTCAAGGACCTCAAATTATTTGCCTTAGATCCCAAAGGGGCCAATTTACACAATTTATAAGCAGAGGTAAGCAGAGCCTAGCACAGTCTATCTCTCCTTGCTCTCCTTCCTCTTCCTTTTCTCTCGGCTCCCCGTTGTATCGACCACACCTCTGTCTCTCCATGTAATTACTTTTTTAACATCCATAATCCTTATTTGACCTCATCCTCAAAACTTGTGTGCACTAAGGGACCCTTTCCTACAACCCACTGCTCCGGGAAATTATTTACTAGTGCCTAGTGTGCTGCTGAGAGCCAAGGCGCTCCCCTCAATATGATAGAAACCAGGGACCCAGCAGGATCTGGCTTCTTCATAATCTCAGATCATGCGATTCTCTTCACATACTGGAAGAGCAGGGAGTTATAAAGCAGCAGGGTACTTGATTCACATGGGAGTTGCTTAAGATTCTGATGTGGTTTTGATGGGGAGAGTGAAGAAATTTGAAAACAACATTCATTCAACACTCCATGAGCAATAGGAGCTAGTATTCATACCAGCACTTTATCAAGCATATCCTCATCTTCTTATCTGATGTGAACAGCTCTGTGAATACTGTTTTATAAAGGAAAAGACTCAGAAATGCCCTGTCTAGGTCATATAGCTTGGAAGTGGTGCTGATGTGACTGGAAATTCTTAAGTCAAATGCTGGATTTTTTTCCCCATGGTAGCAAGCTACCAGATACTAAGTTTGCTAACACAGGATATAAAAAACCCAGAAGGTATGTTTGGGCTTTTCTTTGTGCCTGGCATGTTTGCACCACCATTACCCTGTCTTTCTAGTGACCACTACTTCTTAGAAGGGCTCTGCTGCTTCTGGGCAATGTCCCAGTCTTGGGAGTCCTTTACCCAGGCTAACTCCCTCTCTTCCTCCTTCATGCTCCTACTGCTGCATTTGCCAGGCCCTCCAGGTCCCTCCCCTCTCTCTTTTTCTGGAGGATTTTTGTGTGAATATGGCCTTATGGCTAGTTGGAATCTCTGGATTTTTATTGTGAATCACCCAGACCTCTCCATTGTCTTTCTCTGGCTCCTAAGGAATTTCATGTAATCAGCTGGAAGTCAACTAAGGAGGTGAACGTCATTAACCCTCAGCCGAGCCCCACTTAGCTTATTGTTCTTCCCAAAGCCTGGGCTGATTATGGATTCAGCCTTAGAGTTGTCAATAAAATACAGGAGTTAATATTGAATTATATATAATATATTATTAATATTATTAATAATATATAATATATTAATATATATATGAATGAGTGATATTTTTGGTATAAGTATTCCCAAATATCCAAATACTGCTTGGGATAGGCATATACAAAATTTATGTGTTGTTTTTTTGAGGTTCAAATTGAACTGGGTAGCCTGCTTTGGTCTATAAATCTGGCAACCATAATCCCAAATCTTCCCTTTTCTGGGTACCCTGGCAGTGGGAAAGAGCAGTGGGGAGAGGTTGTGTCGATGAAGTCACAGGAAGCCACTCCAGTCCTAGATCTTCTGTATGCTCACTGTGAGACCTTGTTGAGTCTTTGTCCAGCACAGTGACTTGTTTCCCCAACTGCCCAGTGGGGCATTAAATCGGGTGATCTCCAGGGATGGTTCTGACTTTTATCCTGTGGCATAAAAGAGAGGCCTTCTATTTTTCATGCTCCTATTACCTTGCTGGGAAGGCAGGTGAGGCAGTTACTTAATTATGAAACATGTTCCCAGTGGACAGAAACTTCTGAGTGCAGTGATTATTCTGAGCTCAGAGGCAGTATGTTAATATGTGGTGTGGAGGCCAGGAGCAAAATGAGACAGACATTCTAAGTTGACCTGACCACACCATTTACAAGTTACTTGTCCTATGTTTCTGTGTCTTACTACAATTGGACAGTTGATATAAGTTCCCAGCTCTCTCTCTCTAGTAGTCCTATTGTCACTGAGTTTGAATTTCCAGAGCCTGGCAAGGATTCTGAACCAGGATTGACACTAAGTATTAGATGAAAAAATAAAAATGAAGGGGTCCTTGGAGAGCTAAATTTAAAGATTAACTGGCCATTAGCAACCAAGGAAGCTGGAACCTGCTGCCTTAGAGAGAGGATTCCAGTAGGCCGACATCTACTCAGCTTCATGAAAAAGCAGTTGCCTTAGAGTGTGGCTCCCAAATGCCTCGTTGGATGAGTGTGCTCTGGGCTGGCCGGTCGGTTCAGAGTAACAGAGCTTTATGCAGGAGTGTTCTCACAACTGTCAGAGACTGGCTGCAATGCACAAACTCCAGGCTCAGGCTGTCTGGCTACCTCCCAGGCAGTTGGAAGCATGGAGTGCATTCTCCGCCATAACACATAATATGAGATTGGAAAGAGGGAAGCATAATTTATTCTTTGGGCAAAGTGGGAGCTGATGCATGGGTAAGTTAACCCAACTTTCTCTTTGGAGTGCCAACTTCACATGATAAATAGAATCTGGGAGAGATGAGAGTGAGAGAAAGTCCAAAAAGAAGGATGAAGCCAATTGAGAAAGATAGGGAAGAACAAGCTAATCAACAGAGCCAGAGGTCAGGGGTGCTGGGATATCTGTGCTGCCTGAAGGGACAGCAGAGATGAAACCTGGAGGTGGGGGAGTTCATGTCTTTCAGTGGAATTAGGACAGAGTCCAGGTCCCTGGAAGGCACCCTAGAAGTTCCTGTTAATACAGTAAATAGCAAACATAATAATAACAATGCGAACAGCTAACATTTCTTGAGCACTTACTGTATGCCAGACATTGTCCTGAGTATTTGATAAAGATTATGGAATCTGATCATGGTGACCACTCTTGAAGGTATTGACTAAAAGTAGGGCTCATGTTTAGCTAGCATGGCTTGGAATTAAAAATTTCCATATTGAATTATTTCAAAGTTGGTTATTAACTAGCAGGTGACCTGATCTCCCTGAGCAACTGTCCTCCTTCTGGATACCTCTGCCTCTCCCATAAGGCAGACAGCAGGGGGCCATCCTAAGGATCTGTGACATGCTACACTGGTTGATGCATGTTCCCAGTGTTGTGGTGGTGGACAGAACAGTAGCTCCCAAAGATACGTAGGTCTTCTTCCCTGGGATCTGCCAGTTACCTTATATGGCAAAGAGACTTTGCAGATGTGATAAAGGTAAGAATTTTGAGAGGGGAATTTTCTCTGAGGGTGCTAAGTACAATCACAAGTGTTCTTATAAGAAACAGGCAAAGGGGGATTTAACTAGAAGAGTGAAGTGATGTGATGTGATGATGGGAAGAAGGAGATTTGAAAATGCTTCACTGCTGACATTGAAAATGGGCAGAGTAGCCACAAACCAAGGGGTACAGCTTGAGAGGATGAAGTGTCCAGTAGGTGGGTTCTTCCCTAGAGCCACAGCAGGGCACAACGACTTGATGGTACTTGGGCTGGCCCAGTGAATGACTTCAGACTTCTGTTCTCTAGACTGTAGGCAAATGAGTTTGTCACTGATAGAATAGTCAGAGGAAACGAATTCAGTTTTCCTGACAACTATCAGACCAGCCAAGAAGACTAAGGTTTGAGATGTGAGTGATTTGCTCCAACTTGATGGTCTGCTATTGAATTTAAGCCACCTAATTCCAGAACCCATGTTTGTAACCACTAAGCTGCCTTCCAATAATGCTGCAGGGATATTGTCATTAAACCCATTTTGATATGAGACTGATCACAGAGGCTTCTTACAGGACTTTATCTGAGCTCAGATCTTTGCCTCAAGGACAGAGCTGGACTTGAATGCAGGAGAATCTCATTTTGATGATTACTGTATTATAAAGTCCTCTTGCCCTGTGTCCTGGGCTAGACAATGACTGCAACTTGGAGGTTTATGGCAATCTAGAATGCAGTCCAAGTTACCAGTTGCCGTCCTCTCATAGGGCAGCAAGCCTCTCTCTGGTCTGAAGGCAGTGCTGCAGATGGTCGCCTTAGGAATGTAGGTGGAAAAGCACTCTGGGCCAGTCAGCTGGGCTACTGCAGGAAACTGAATGCCAAGGTGGGGAAAGGAAGTGGCTCTTACTTAGCCAAGCCACATGCTGCTTTTGAAGAGATTGCTTTCAGGATTTGGCAATACTAAGATCAGAGGAAGGAAGCTCCTTGCCTTGCAGGCGGGCCAGAGGGACTCTGGGGGGCATCCATTAGCCACAACTTCCCTGGACAATTGTGGTGGGTTTGTGCCTGTGCCTCCAATCACTCCTAGATTCAATGAGAAGCGTCTTAGGGTCAGATGATAAAACCCTATCCTCTATGAAAGGTTCTACAAAGCATAAATTAGTTTCTTGGGCCCAAATTAAAATTTTCCTTTCCTAGCATAACCCTTTTTTTTTTTTTTAGTCATTTTTTTCTAAATTACTACATCTACAGGATAGTATAAGATAAGTACCAAAAGATGGAGGTTAATCCCTGGTAGTGCAGAGAAGAAAGGACTACAATTGGTTGAAGCATTAGGGAATAGCATTCCCCAAAGACATTATTGAATAGATTGAGCCATAAAAAATGAACAGGACCTGTTGTGGATTGAGTTGTCTTCAAAAGATAATCTGAACTCCTCACCCCCAGGTACCTGTGGTTGTGACCTTATTTGCAAAAGGGGTCTTTGCAGTTATAATCAAGTTAAGCTAAGGTCATTAGACTGGGCCCTTTATCAACTATGAGTGGTAGCCTTATAAGAAGAAGACAATGATGTGTGAAGAGACTCATAGACACACGAGGGAAAAAGGCAGAGATTAGAGTGATACAGCATCAAGCTAAGGACAGCAAAGATTTCCTGCCACCGCCAGAAGCTACAAGATGTATGAAAGGATTCTACCTCTTGGAGAAAGCATGTCCTGCCAACACCTTGATCTCAGATTGAAATCAGAACTATCAGATAATAAACTTCTGTTGTTTTAAGCCCCCTGCTTATTATAATTTGTTCTGGCAGCTAAAAAAATAAAACTGATCCAGGGTCAGAGGGGCCCATGCCTTAAGGTAGCTCATCCTTATTCAGGTCTCCACAGCGGGTTCAAACTCTGTCACACAGGCTCAAACTGAAACTGAAAGGAGAGGCATAGGCATATGTGCCCATGTGAGCAACGTCCTTGTGACTGGAAGGTTTGGATCATGTTTGAGGGAAAAATGAATTAGGCTGCAGAGCAGCCAGCCATGGTGAATGAGTCTGGATAGGCAGACAGAGCCAGGCAACATTGGGCCTGCTTCCACACCAAATATAATATTCTCAGAGTTGGACTCTTTCTTGAAAAGTGAAGTCTGCAAGTGTCACATAAATTTCCACGAAGACAAAACATCTGAGCCAACCTCCCTCCTCTCTGCACCTTTCACAGACACATAATAAGTTTTGCTTTTGAAAATGTCAGCTTCCCTATTCTGAAAAGTTGACAGCCTCCTTTATTTCCACGTATAGTTAGAACAAATAGAACGGCAGATGCATGAGACAGCGTGGTGGCTATCAAAAGATGACTTTCAAAATGATAAAAACTTGTTGGGATGTGTTGTTTAGGGTGAGAGTCAAATGGGCCTGACTTTGAAACAGTTACATCATAAGAACATTGGAATCTGCTGAGCAGACCCACTGTAATCACTACCTTGCTTGTTGTGGGTGGAGAGGGGAAATTGCAGCAAATCCCCAGCCTCAGGATTTTTGATGAAGATACCTGTAGGGAGCCCTGGAACCGGAGGTGTCCCCACCAGCCAGTGGGCTCACTGTACCTCTGGAGGGAAGGGTCTGGGCAGGGGACCCAGGTGCTGCAGGAAACTCAGAGGTATGGCGCATAAATAAGCTCACCACCCTTTGAAACCTTAATACTCAGCCTGCATGAATCTGTGTGACACCTTCCTGCACAAGGAAGGCCTAGAGTAAAGATGTACAAAGGAGAGAACAGCCTTCAAATCTGTTTCAGGACAAGTGAAGGCCTGTACAGTGCTGACCTGGGACTGGGGAGAGAGGGGAATACCAAGGCGAGAGTCAGAAAACGGAGTATTTTTAGTTTTCCTGTAAACTTACTGACCTTCTGGCAACCACCTTCCTTCGGCCATCATTATCTCAGTTGTACCCAAAAAAGTGTGTGTGTATCAAAATCATTTATATATGCTACATACCCTATATATGTGTGTATGTCTGCGGTGTGTGTGTGTGTGTGTGTGTGTATGTGTATGATCCTTCTAAATCCAGAGTCAAAATGATCATGGGGAGAGGAGCCTGGCTGAAATGTTTCTGGCAGAAAATATATAGGTAGTTCCTTAACTGGACATGGGGAGAACAAATTTCTACTGATAATTCTCTGCCTGGATGCAAAGAGGAGCTGGCCCAGCCCTTCATGCTCCAAGTGTCTCACAGAGTAGTCAGGTTTCCGTCCTGGCACTGGCATCACTTTGACATGACCTGAGAGCAATGCTTGGATGGCCAAAATGATCAGACTCCTGCAGACCTCGGAGTTTGGGGCCACTGTAATGAGGACATGATGGTATCTCAGAGCATTGAGGCAAGGGAGGCTCTCCCAGACCCTGAGCTCCACTCTGGGAGCTCCACTCAGGGAGAAGGAGGAAGAAGCAGGGCAGAAGGCTGTGTAGAAGGCTGCCTTCCCCAGGGCCAGCCTCTTCACGCTTCTGTCTGCCCTGACCTGCACTCGGAGGGGAGGGGGTGTTCCAGAGCGCCACCCTCGGTCCACAGATCTTTTCCATGTGCATCCTCTCCCCTGCTGTTATAACCACCTCTAAAACGAACTGACAACTCCTGGACCTATTCTTCAGGGCTGTTCCAGGCTTGATTGTCCTGTTGCCTAGAAGGCATCGCCACTGGATGTCCCAGAGGTGCCTTAAACTTGTCATGCCAATAACCAACATCATTATCTCCTTTGCTGTCCCCAAACATGTTTTCCTTTCTCAATGAATGCGGCAAACTCTACCTGGTCACCCAAGAGAGACACTGGAAATCATTTTGAACACCCTTTCTCTACGCCCCCCTCCAAACACCCAGTCCCCACACTTGCATTCCCTTAGGCTCTCCAGTATGTGCCTCTCTTCCCATCATCATTCTACTGGCTCCTGGCAGCGTCTAACTGGCCTCTTGCCTTTGAACTCACGTTCTGCTCCTTCTTCTTCTAGACCTGGATTAGCAGTATTTTCCTATAAAGCGCCAGGTGGTGAATATTTTTGGCTTTGTGGACCCTGTGATTTCTGTTGCAGCTACTTAATGCTGTGGGAGAGCAGCACAGACAACCCATAAGTGGATGTCCATGGCTGTGTTCACAATCAAAACTATTTGGAAAGACAGATGGAGGTGACCAGAATTGTCCCAACGGCCCTCATTTGCTGGGCCTGGGGTCTACCCTGCTCTTCCCTGGGGTCAAAGTGACCTTTCTGAAAGACAAGTGAAAGCTTGTTTTCTATCTTGCGCAAAGGCCTTCAGCGCCTCCTCTTGAGCCCCAAGCTCTTTCTTAATCCCAATGCGGCCGGCCCCTTGCGAGCTCTCACCCTGTGATGGCAGCGTGCTGCCTGCATGTTTGCAGTTCCCAGAACACACAGATGGGCTTGTCAGTGCTCTCCCTTTGCCGACCTATCCTCAAGGCCTAAGAGCCTGTTTATCTTCCTGCCACTGAGTTTCTGTGGATGCTGCTTATCTTTGTATACATAATTCAGCCTGTCACTTTCAATTTATTTATTTGCTTACTTGATTTCACTCTTATATTTTCTCATCTATGTATTCATTTAGTGTGTACTTATAAGGCTCTTGGTGAGCAATTAGTATGCGCTAGCAAGGGCCTAGAACCGAGCATGGCGAAATGGGGGTAGATGTGGGGGCTGATGGCATGACCTCATGTGGCTAGACGGAGGCTTGATGCATTTTCTCCAAAAAAGGTTATCTATGGGTTTAAGAGAAGTGGTTTATTATACAACTTGGAATTTTGTCCTATTAATGGGACGCATTATCTGAGGTGGACTTGAAATTCACTTTTTTTTTTAATTTTTATTTTTTACATCATTGTTCATTTTTAAACAATATTTGCTAATATTAAACAATATTCCCCAATGCACCCGTGCACCATCACTACAGTCGCCTGTTCTCCCTCCCTCTTTCTGGTCCCTCTCCCTCCTCCTTCCCTGCAGGATGTCTCTGATTTATAATTGTCTGTTTTTGCTTTGTGGTGTTTCACTTTTTAAAAAAATACTTGAATTTTTTGTGATTATCAGAATAACATGGCACTCATTTTGAAAACATTACATGCAGTTATGTAAAATGCGGCACCATTTTTGTAATCTCTTCCTAGCATTGCTTCCTTTGAAATTACTTTAAAGGTTTAAGTAAATGAACAGGGACCCTTCTGGAGCTCTCAGAGGCTGTGGAGCTGTGATGTTATAAGGCAGCAGCTAGGAAGGAAGTGTCCTGAGCTGCTTTCCCCAATCTCTACAGTCTCTCAACGAAAGCCATGTCAAATAAACTTGCAGTCACCAAAACAAGCACCATAGGCCTTGCTTAAAAATGTTGCTTTAATCCCACTTCCATTCTTTGTAGTCTGTTGTCAATAAACAGCTCCTGGCTAGAAATTCGACAGGGCCCACTGCCCATAGCGCTGTTTTAGAAACGAGACACATGGTGGTAACCAAGAGAGAGCGTTTTCCCTAATCCAAGAACATCCATTACCATGTAAGTCTCGTATAAACAAGATGGTGTGAGTTATTAGCGATGAAGGAAATTATCCAGGTAATGTGACTTAAAGACAGATGGGGTGGGAGAGAGCTCAGGAGGGGCCACTGGGTATTTCCACCGTAGCTGGAGTGGCCACAGGAAGTTTTCTTGAGCTCTGCAATTTCTGGCTGTGCTCTCACTCCACTTGGCTAGCTTCGTAAGTCAGCCTGTCACTTTCAATTTATTTATTTGTTTACTTATCTGTCTCTCCCTGTCAGCTGTGAGCTCCTCAGCAGCCAAAACCCCATCGAGTGCTGTTGCCTTCCTTGTGCCTGGGACCCAATAGCTGCTTCATTAGAATCTGCTGAATGAGTCCATCCAGTTGCACCCTCCAAATGCTGTCTGCATCTGTGCATTCAACCACAGAAAGTAATTTAGGGAGACCAAGGCAGCATCAGGGGAAACCTTGAAGTTAGGCTCGGTGGCAAACCCACTTCAAAGGCAGATGACTGAAGAGAGGCGGTAATACATGTGCGTCAAATTTACCTTAGAAATTAAGAGCAAACATCTTTCCAGACAAGCGCCGTTGGGGTTTCACCAATCATCTAAATGTCTGAAAAATAGCCCCAGACACTGAACACACACAAAATGCGGCTGGGCTTAGCTGGTTGTGGTGATGACTCCAGATAAAAATAGCCACTCTATGGCCTGATCCTATAGGAAAGACGAAGCCCTCTCAGTTCTGCTCGGGGAGAACATCAGTCTTTAAATCGTACTTTTCAAACAGTTTTTTAAAACTTATTCTTTATTTTCCAATCGTGAAAGGAATACTTGCTTACTAAGCAGGAGGGAAGGGAAAATACTGTCATTTGCTACTACTTTTTATGTATCGGTCATCAAAGTAGCCTTATAGCAGTTGAGCAAGAGGCTTTTTGCCTTTTTGCATATTTTTTACTGTTATCTGAATGTGAAAGCAATCCGTAGCCTGATATAAGCAAAAAGTAGCCGGTAGGCTCTATTTTTGCAAAGGATAAAAAATACCCGTCATCTGTAATTCCACCCCCAAAAGATAAAGACGGTTAATGTTCGGACGCTCTTCTGTTTTTCAGGCAAATAAATATAGGTGAGATCACACTCGATGGTTAGTTTTGTGTCCTGTGGAGATGCCTGGGCCTTCTAACAGGAGAGGCCGTGCTGGGCCTGGGAGTTCATCTGGGAGGGAAGTTACTAAATAGCTTCAGTCTGGTGTATGGGTGTGGACAAGGGCACAGGGTGCACCTGTGGAGAAAAGGGGGGAAAGCATGCAGACCTTGCATTTCTGTAGCTTATTCTTCTTATCTGGTTTTTTTTTTTTTAATGTGATTTTTTTTTAAAAGATTTATTTATTTATACAAGCACTGGGTACAGTCAGAAGCGCGGGAGGGTGAGAGAATTCACCAGAGCCAGAGCGGGGAGCAGAGCAGGCAGAAGGACCGAAGTACACTGCTGAGGGGAGCAGCGGGCGGCAGGAGAGGTCTGCGTACCATGTGGGACCCTCCTCCGGTGGCCGGGGAGCAGCCGGGGATCGAACCGGCGCCACAGAGGCTGCGGGCAGCTTCGCAACCCAGCGCTCAACCACTGCGCCACAGGGGAGGCCCTTGTTCTTCTTATCTTAAATGGAAAGGATTGAACTAAAATAACCTTAGAGGGTCTTTGCTGGTGGGCCCTGGTCCACCAGTGCCACTTGGTCCTTATTCTTTTTTGAAAATAATTAGTCCTGGAGAGAAATCCCATTATGTCCTCTTCTCTCAGCCTGGTCTGGGAATCATCTGCTTTTTGTCATCTTTATTATTAGCTCTGCCTTTCTCACTAAGTGACCAACTTCAAAAGGAACTGGGTCCCCAGGAACCCTCGGTTTCTTTAGGTTTGGGATGGCTGCCATGATGGTGAGTACACAAACATCCACTTTGAAGAACCCAGGCCTTACCAGCTCTCCTGGGCCTGTCTGTGCCTCCCAGACATCATCCACGGTTTAGACGGTCTTTGGATTCCCCAAAGACCCTGGCTTTGGGCTACATTCAGAACACCAGAACAACAAACTTGTCTTCATTGTCTTTTAGAATGGTCCCTCAGTGCCAAAGCTGGGTGTTTATAATTAAAGCAACAGAATGGAAGGTATGCTCTGAAAACCACTTGGAGGTTCTGCGTGGGACCGGCCTCGGGTTGGCACCGGTCCTGAAGGCCGCTGAAATGCATCCGTGTCCCCAGTGGGGGGTTGGAGGTGAGCTCTGCCCGAGCCCTGAGCTCATTCTGCCTGCAGAGTGCTCTTAGGGCTTCCCTTTCTGCTCGGCTCAGCTGCGGGTTAGGTGCACACCGGGGTGACCATCCACCACTGATGCAGTGAGGCCCCAGCTCCTGGCATTTCTACACAGCTGCTCATCTCTTCTTCAAACCAGTTGAATGTAATTTCAGAGCTTGGCATTCCCTTTGAAAGTATTGCCCTTCTGTCCACTTTACTCATAAAGAAACGGAGGCCTAGGTAGTAAGTACTACAGGAGTACGTGGAGTCTGGGGAGGTAAACCTAGTTTTCCACTGAATTATTCTTCTTGTCTGGTTTTTAATTTTTATTTCAGCCTGTGTTCATCTAATCCATCTAATCCCACCTCCACCCTCGATCCAGTAAATATCAACTGGTATAGTAAATGCACTAATCAGAAGTACGTTCCTGTTTAAATTTAATAATAAAGCTTTCCTCCTGTAGATGCCTCCCGTAAGTGGAATCAAACATTTTTCCTTTTATGTTTCACTTATTTCACTTACACATTAGTTTCAAGGCTCATCCTTGTTGTAACATGTGTCAGCATTTTATTCCTTTTTAAGGATGTTAAATTTAGTAAACAAGGAGACCATTAGATGAGGTGGCTTTAAGTAAGGCTGCCAGGGCAGCCTAAGTGAGCAGACCAAAACCCAATCCTGAAAATGCTTCAGAGGTAATAAAATCAAAACTTTAGGACAACGAATCACAAATAGCCAGCAAGGCTTGCCCAGGTAAGGCAATTGCTGCAGCTATAAACAATCAATCAAATCACTTTCTTGCTTTGCTGTCAGGTCTTTTCTATAAAAGTCTTTCCCCTGGCTACTGTGAGTGGGTCACTCCTATTTCTGGTTTGGTGCTGCATCAACAAACAACTTTTTAATAAACCCCAGTTTGTCTTTTAACTAGGGTGAATAAAGCCCATTGCATGTATATATTACATTTGGTTATCCATTCATCCATCTCCAACAGTGGGCTTTTTCTACCCTTAGGCTGTTGTGAGTATCAGTGGGGTAGGCATGGATATGCAAGTATATGCTTGAGCTCCTGCTTTCAGTTCTTTTGGGTATCTACCTAAGGGTGACATTGCTAGATCAAGTGGTAGTTCTATTTAATTTTTTAAGGAATTGCTGAATTGTTTTCGACAACTCCTGTGCCATTTTACAGTCCTGCCAACAATTCATCAAGGGTTCCAATTTTTCCATCCCTTGACCCTCATTCTTTTCCAGTTGGGGGATAAAAGCCATCCTAATTTATGTGAAGTGATATCTTATCATGGTTTTGATTTGTATTTCTCTCACATAAGTCTCTTTTTTTATATAGAAAAGGAGACTAAGTTATAGCAAAACGAAGCAGCTTTCTCAGGATCACATAGTTGCTGAGTTGTAGACACAGGATTCAAATCCAGTTGCCTCTGACTCCAGCATCCATAGCTTTGGTTTTCTTGCTGATTTGCTTCCCCTCATATATATCAGAAGTGCTTGAGGTGACTAGTGAGATAAGGTGAAAAATCGCTTTTAGCAAGAAGTTGTCCTTTAAGTGAGACTTTTACTTATCGAGACCTACATCAAAATATTTGTTTTGTGGACACCATTAGATGGTCCCTGCTTTCAATGTTCTCTCAAACATTGGGACAGTGCTTCTCAAACTTGAGGGAAAGAACCGGTTTATTTAATTTTCAATGCAGTCCAACTGATGTTTTTATAAACGTCATTAAAAATGAATTACTAGAGGGCCTCCCTGGTGGCGCAAGGGGGTAAGTACCATGCTCTGAAGCAATCTGCAGCCTCTGCAGCACAAGTTTGATCCCCGGCCAGCCAGGGAGCAACCCACATGGTGCAGCAGACCTCTCCTGTCTCGCCTGCTGCTCCCCTCAGCAGTGTGTTTTGGTCAGTCTTCCTGTTCTGTTCCCTGCCCTGTCTCTGGTGAATCCTCTCACCCCCCGCCCCCACACACACACCTCTGGCCTGTACCCCAGCTCTTGTATGCATAAAAAAATAAATCTTAAAAAAAGAATTACTAGATAGATAAAATGAGAAAAGAAAAACATAATACAAAACAAATACCTTGATATTTGACTCATTGCAAAAAATGACACCATCAAATACCTACAAAAACTTTCTTATTTTAAGTTTCTGTATTTATCTCATCTTGAATCAGTAAGAGTGCAGAGATGCAAGGTGCACAATTTACAGTTGAGAGAAGAGTATGCTCCTAAAGAAGAGGCAGGTGTTGAATTGGGAAGAACAGCTGTGGTTGGGCATTGTTAGTATAGAATGCCCAGACTTCTGTTGTTTCCCTCTTTTTTTCACGAAGAACTAGACATGGCATTTGCACATGGCAAATTCCAAGGACATTAAAATTTGGCTGTGATTTAGTGTAGTAGCATTAAAATAGATTTTGCAGTCAGGCAAATATGTGCTAAATTCCAGAAACTGTGTCTCAGCTGGGTGACCCTGAGTGTCAATTCTCTCTGAACCATGTTATCATTATCCTGAAAAATGAGGGTGTCTAGAAAGTCCTGCCTTACAGGGATGCTATTAAAGTGCAGTGTCACCAAGTGTGTAGATCACTTCCCATTTGCCCAGTGTGTCTTAGCCACTTAGCCAATAAGTCGACCCTTTTCTCTTCTCTTGGCAGAGCTTTGACAGCTTTCAAAAGCTGCCAGCAGAGCACCAGACCGCAGCAGTCTAAAAATGCAGTCTCTCTTAATTACTGTTTGGTTGGGAGGAAGATTGACTCATCTTTAGTCTCAGCAGCAGCAGGTCCAAGTCAGGATAGAGGCGATCCTAGGTGACTGGACACGCTCTGGAACTCTGCCTCTTTCCGGTGAGCTCTGGGTTGCTGCCACAGTGGGGCATTCAGCTTTAGCAAAGCACTATATATAATAGCACAGATATGGAATCAACCTAAGTGCCCCAGAAGAGATGAGTATTTCCAGAAGATGTGATATAATGGAATACTACCCAGCGATCAAAAAGATAAACTCATTTCATTTGTAGAACCAGAGATAGAGCTGGATGGGATTATTCTAAGCAAAGTGAGTCAGAAGGAGAAAGATATTGGATGGTTTCACTTATATGTGGAATCTAGAAAAACCAAACAAAGGATTCGACAAAGACAAACCTTGAAAGCAGAACATAGCTCTGAGGCATCAAGGAGGCAGTAGGGAGAGGGAGAGGAGGAGGGAGACAAGGACAGTGAGCTGAAGGGTGGTGGAGGCCTGTGGGCACTCTGCTGGTGGGAAAACTATGGGGGAGAAATCTGAGGGTGAAATCCTTCAGGGTGCAAAAAATAAACAAGGATATTTTAAAAAAAATTAAATATGCTGTTAGCATGCTATTTTATAGGGAATAGCTGGACTCTGAAAGAGCCCAACAAGGTGTCCTATCAAAGCAAACCCTGCATTTCACATTACCCTGGCTTTACTTCAAAGGAAGCAAGCACTCTACCAAAGACTCAAGTACCATCATTGAAAGTCTGTGAAATCCTAATATCCCAGGACTTTAGCAAATAAGCCATGTTCCTCACCCTCCTGCCTTTCCTTTTGGCAGCACCTTTGTTGGATATAATGCATGGCAGGTAATGGGTTCGGGAACCTGGATTTAAATTCTAAATTCATAATGTAAGAATCATATGTAAAATACGTCTATAATTGTCAATATAATGCTGTTTTTGAAAGGAATGGGTAGGATTAAGAATGTGAGACTGTGATACAATCTCCTCTCTCTCTCCATTTCCTCTCCCTAAGTGGTAAGGGGCAAAGTGGATTTTAGGCACAATCAAATATTTGGGGGCTCATGGCTCAGGGAACAGAGTATCAGGGAAGTTCTTCCTCCCATGCCAAACACCAGGGTTACCTCTGGGCAGGTAGCATAAATTTTTACTGTTTGGAGGGAATACATCAAAGCCTCCTTTGACTGATTACACATCTTGTAGTTTGTGATCTCGAAATGTGAGCACAATTGCTGCACTTGGTGCGACTGAACAAGGAAATGATTTGTTCATCATTTTTTAAAGGGGCTCTGAACTTACACCAATAACAAGGAGACTGTGTTTATCTGGAATCTTTCTGTAAAAATTTATAGTTCTGAACAGGCCTGGAAAAGAGGGATGAAGAGTGATGGGGACCACATGGCCCTAGGAATGCAACTGACTTCATGCTCACTACATGTAAGATGTGTTTTCCAATTTCTTTAGTAGAGAACTGGATTGGCCTTTCAATATGCCCTGGATCAATTCCACTCCTAGAGGGTGGGCACTGAAGCTGAATGCAGTCAGTACTGCCAGATTTAGATCAGTGCTCTGTAGAACTCAACAAGGTGCCTTTAACCCAGTGCGATCCTCATCGGCAATTCACACTTTGCAGACATCTGTGATCTCTCTGCATGCTCTGCTGTTCTGTTCTTATTTTGAACCCTAAAAAGATTTTGGTTTCTTGGTGAAAACCTTGACAACCTCACCAAGGTGCCTTAGGCTGCCTTATGCAACATCCCTTCTACTTTGAACATGGCTTTAGGATATTTTCCACCCCAGAGTTGTTCTTACAAGCAGTTCCCACCTTGATACATCCAAGCCCAGTATAATCTGTTCAACTTTTTTTTTTTGCTTTATTTATTTATTTGTTTGTTTGTTTGTTTATTTATTTATTTATACAAGCACTGGGTACAGTCAGAAGCGTGGGAGGGTGAGAGAATTCACCAGAGCAGAATAGGCAGAAGGACCGAAGGACACTGCTGAGGGGAGCAGCGGGCGGCAGGAGAGGTCTGCGCGCCATGTGGGACCCTCCTCCGGTGGCCGGGGAGCAGCCGGGGATTGAACCAGTGCTGCAGAGGCCACGGGCAGCTTCACAACCCAGCGCTCAACTGCTGCGCCACTGGGGAGACCCTAATCCATTCTTCTTTATCATGCACTGGCGGGATTGGCTGGAGGTAGAACATCTCCCTTGAAATTCCATCAATGGATGTATTTGGAAGTCTGAGTGTGGTTGTGAGTGGATATATACGGAAAGGAACAATCCCTTTTAAATTAACCATATGACAAACAATAGACACATCTTGAATTCTTTGTGTTGTTGTCTGATCGCTAGCTTTTTAAGGAAATGGGCCTCTGAAAACATGCTCTTTTAAAAATAGTAAAGAGAGAGTAATTTCACATTTTTTTTGGTGATAAAACAGAAGCATGGGTAACCCAGGAGGGCCATAGCCCCCAAGTCTTTGATGTTTATATTTTGAATTTTTTATGGTAATGACATGACTGGTAGAACATGTACCATTGGAAAGATGCAAAATAGTCTGTGTGGGATGAAGCACTTTCACAACTGTTGTTAAAGATCTGTAGGCAAATTTATTACCATAATTCATACTTTTTTATCACTTTGGAACCTGGGGCAACTGAACAAACAACTGAAACTAAAATCCTTTGGTAGAAAAGGGAGCCTTATGCATGGAGAGATCCATGGATGGGGGAAGAAAATAGACTTTGGACATATTATCTTATCACCTATAGCAAGCAAAAGGAGAATTCATTTTTAACGAAGTGCAGCTATATATTGAGCAGAATTCCATCTTTGGTTTTTTGTTTTTTTTTTTTAAGATTTATTTATTTATACAAGCACTGGGTACAGTCAGAAGCACGGGAGGGTGAGAAAATTCACCAGAGCCAGAGCGGGGAGCAGAGCAGGCAGAAGGACCGAAGTACACTGCTGAGGGGAGCAGCGGGCATGGCTGGAAAGGTCTGCGTGCCATGTGGGACCCTCGCCCGGTGGCCGGGGTTCGAACTAGTGCTGCAGAGGCTGCGGGCAGCTTGGCAGCCCAGCGCTCAACCGCTGCGCCACCTGGGAGGCCCAGAATTCCATCTTTGGGAAATATTGTGGTTTTGTTTTGATGAGGTTTTTGGTTATTCTAATATAAAGCTTTGGAACTGGATTGGAGGAAGAGTGTTAAGATAAAAAGGGAAGGTAAATTGCTCTGGATATACAGTAAAAGTGGTCCTCATTAGAAAGAGAGATTGTTTAATTATTAAACACATTTTACATCCTGTGGTAGAGGCAGAAAATGAAGAAGGTAGATTCTGGAGCTCCAGGAGACAAAGGGAAGACTTGGGGATGGAGGGGGGGAGCTTTGGTGTGGTAGGAGGAGACCAGGCAGCCTGGCAGCAGGTGGTATGGTAGAGGCACTGCTGTGGCTCAGACCCTGCACTTGAGCCTGGCAATTCCCCAATGCATCCCATCTTTACCCCAACTTAGATTATGCTAGGAAAGCAAGGGGAAAAAACAGAAAAAGGAGGAGATAACCTTGAGCAGATCACATTTTTATAATCAAATATTTAGGGGCCTATGACTCAGGGATCAATCCAGAGATAGTCTGCCTCCCGTCCAAATACCAGGGTATTCTGACAAAGATGCAAATAAATGTGCCATGCTTTTAATTAAATGCCATTAAAGTAAAGTTATAACTTCACCCCTTTTGGGTCAAATGACTACAAAATTCACATGGTCATGGCATCTGTTGAGTTTTCACCCAAACCTTGTTGGTCCTATGACCCTTTTGTTCCTGGGAGTTGATGACATTAGAATGAATTTATGCCTCTGAACCTCCTAGCTCTTCCCCATCACAGCCCCTTAGATATATCCGTCTGGTTACTTTTCTCCATGTGCTTTACAAGGGCAGAAACTTTGGGCAGCAGTTTTGTGGTTCTACCCCATCCCTTAGCACAGTGTTATGAATGGCTAAAAGAAGAAGGAAGAAGTGACCATGAGAGAGGGAGCAGTCAGAATGGGGGCAAACGAAAGGTTGATCAATAGATCTGAGGATGGTGGAGGCCCCTGGCTGATGGAGGCCCAAAAGTCAGTAGCAGGGATGAGGATAAGAAAGTTCAAGGTTGGGTGGAAAGGGTGGGAGAGAAGTTGCTACAATTCATTGTCAAGCACTGGTTCCCTCAACTGATGACCAGCTGGGGCAGGGTTGTGGAGTTGGGGCTGAGGGTGGAGGAAATTGGTTCTAGTTTAAGATGTTCAGTGTTTGAAACTCTCACTGGGGAAGAGGTGTGATGCTGACTCCATGACTATGAATAGTGCTATCCCCGGGAACAGATGTGAACACTTTCTTATCATTCTGATCTCTCCTGTAGAGTGCTCTGCCAACATATAAAGCCAGACGCTTCAGGAGAACCAAAGATCCTAAAATACAACCTGGATTATGTTATTCTCTCTTACAATCCCTTCAGTGGTTTCCTTTTGCCTTCAAGATTTATTTTAAGGCCATGGGGCTGGTTTAAGGCTTCTCACACAGTAGTTAGGAGGAGTATTTGAAGCCCTTCCAACAGAATAAACCTTCCTGAGTGGGTCAGATTCTCCTTTCTTTCTTCGTTCTATTAAGGAAGGAGCACAGGAATGAGAAGAGAAGCACTGAGTATAAAATCCTTGTAGATGGAAGGCAGAGGGAGACCGTGCTGGGCAGAGACTTGAGTAGGTTGCATGGTAGTGTACGCAGCGGAGAGCTGATGCCTTTCTTTGCAAGCAGACTTCTGCTTTCCTCTGTCCTCTGGTTCCTCTATCTCTGGGATTTATGTTGCTGTCTATCCCATTATGAGCTAATTCATTCGACAATCCTTAGGACAGGGACTGACCCAAACTTAGCACAGAATCTGTACTTAGTATTGTATGCTTCTTTCTCACGGTTTGTATTTTTGCCACCTCTGGCCAAAGTTTGAGTCAATGTAGAGCATGTCAAGGTGAAGGTGGGGTGGGGTACTATCCTGAGGTCTGCTGAGGGGTGGATGTGTGTGTATGAGTCTGGATGGGGCCAGGTGTAGAGTGGCTGGTGAGAACCCAACATGAGGATCAGCTGACAATGGCCCATTTTAGGTCAGAAGGCGTCAGGGAAGTGCCCAAGCAACATTTGCTAAGCGAAATGCAAGAGAGAATTATCTTCCCATCAGCAAAGAGATGCTCCAGGTGACAGTTTCTGTGTTGGAGAATTAAAGAAGCAGCAGAGAGAAGTAATTCTGTGACTATAATAAAAGAATGTGAACCAAATGGGAAAAAAAATAAAAGAACAAAAGTGTGAGTAAAAGCATGGGAGAATTTTGCTTTCCAGATTTTTGAATAAGCTTTCTTCATGCCGTGAGGCTTATAAAAATCCCCATGGAAGTCAGATGTGTGTGTGATGACACCAGGCGGGTGGTCTTCCTGCCCAGAGACATCTTGCCCACCCACCAGCACAACAGAGGGCTGAGCATGGCTCCTGGGAACGCTCAGAGATTGTGCTGAGTCATCCGCACTTGCTCTGTGGCTGCATTCCTGAACATAAAGCCAGGCAGGATGCCTCCCTGTCCCTTTGTCTAGAGGATAAGTCCAGGTTATTTAGCTCAACGAGGCTTTCCCCTGTGGATTTCTCCAACTTCAGCTCCTGCGCCTCTCACCTACCCTCACAGTATTTCCTCTGGAAATATAGGAAAAATGAGTAAATGAATGAATAACATCATCTGCCCTAGGAAATTTGTTCTATCATCGATCTGATCTGATAAGACAGGAAAATTTGAGTACTCTGAGTCCCTGGCGGAAATGCTGACAGTCTTTTCAAGGGCACTCTGACTGCTTGTAATTTATGTACACCGGAGAGTTTATGTAGTTCTCTAGAGAAGAACTCTCTCTCATGGTCATTCTGTGTTTTTTATTCTGAACTCATATTTTCCTGTGATTCTGAAGGATGAAATAAAGCAGTGACATCGTGAGTCCCCATCCTTTTAGTGGGGCCACAGGAGAGCGGCTGGGCTAGACCTTGCTGGGGAGAGAGACTGACCACTGAGCCTGCCTTGCTGCCTGCGGCCTGCCTGGTCCTGCTGTCAACCTCAGGCCAAGACTGGAGCAATTTGAGGTTTTTCTAAAAGTACTCTACATCAATTTCAAAGACATCTCTCAAAATGGAGTTTGAGAAATAAATAGGCAGTCATATAATCACGTTCTCTACTTCTTTGGAAAAGACATAATAAGCTCCAGTGTTGATTTGATGATGAGTAGCTTGGTTCATATGTTTCCAGAGTTTTGGTTGTAATTAAAATGTTTCTATAAAATGTAACTATGAATGAATAGACTGATTTTTCAGCACACCTGAATGCAGATATCCGAGTGACTGTCAGCACCCTTGAGACGGTCTCTTTCTGGAGGTGGTGTACTGGAAAGGCACATGATCAGGATTGATAACCAGATGAACTGGTTATCAGTTCTCTGCTCACTCACTTACCAAAGGATCCCATTGGAAAACTACCTCTCTCTTCTTTTGTAAAACATGGAAATGATGTTCACTTTGCAGGGATATTTTAAGATTCAAATGAGGCAATGTAGAGAAAGATCCTAGCATAGTCAAAATAGTTAATATGTGTGACTTTGCTGTTTCTTTGGAAATCTTGTGTTCTTTATACTAAAGCTGCCTGTAAAGTTGCCTGTAATAGCAGAGCCAGCTGCCATTTATTGATGATCTTGGCACTTCTGTTAGTCCCTGGGGCTTGCTGGGAACCACTGGTAATTCATTCTCTATTCTTTTGTATATTGCTCTCACACCCTAGATCTTTAAGAAGGGAAGGCCATTTGTCTGGCTATGGTCTCCTTCCCACTGGCCCATGTGGAAATGGAAAAAGAAAGTACCTAGTATGACAGTTTTAAGGTACTTAAGAGAATTTACTTCATTAATGGCCAAAGGTGGCCAAGGCCCCCCAACACGGTGAGTTGTGCTACCTGCAGTAGGCGGGGTGAGGCAGAAGGTAAGAAGCCAGAAGTGCTCATGGTGGCCCACATGCAAGGCAGTTCCACCTGTAACATGGCCTGAGCACCAACTGAAGCCGGGCTGCCCCTGTCCTGGAGGCTGGTGGCCTTTTCAGCTCCCTGCACAGCTCTCAGGATCCTGTCACTGCAGCATTCCCAACCAGCCAGGTACAGAAAGGCGGCGAGCACTCAGATGTAGAGATTAAAACAACTGTTCTCAGGGCCAGAGACTGAGTTGAACAGGCTTCCATCTCCTTGTCTTAAATCTAGATTTTGGATTGATCTACCCTAATTTGGAAAGCGGGCTTCACCAGCCAGCAGAGTCTGCAGGAAACACTGCCACCACATACCTCAAAGGCCTTCGGAGCTGCCTCTGGGCTCTGATCCAGATATACTTTCACTCTGAAGCAGATCTCAAGCCCAACACACACACACACACACACACACACACAGAGGCACACATGCACACACACACAACATATACACCAAAAGAAGAAAGAAAAAAGACATCTCAAAGAAGTCTTTCCTGCTCCCTGGGGTTAGGGGTGATGGTGACAGGGGTAATATTAAGGGTGGGAGGGAAGCTGATTACTAATATTTGTAAATGGATTGTAGGTCCTGGTTTATTAAACTGTTTAGAAAATTCAGAAAATGTCCCTAACAATCCATTTTTGTGACATTAAAAACAGTTGCAGTCATGAAAGATCCCTCTTGAACCATCATATCAATTAGACATTTTGAATCATGGTTTCATGTTTATTGACCACACCAAGCCTGGAGCTCGTTTCTGGCAGGGTGACCGTGTTTGGTGGGTATTGCACTATGGCTGAATTCTGCAAAACTAACCTAAAAGCAAAACTAACCCAAAGTTTTAAGAACTATGTTTACAAATGTATAACCAAGATGCACATTAAATATCCTCAAAGAATTTGGCTTTAGCCCTAATGTACACAATTAAACCCTAGCATACACTAAACATGGAAAATGTAAGTAGCAGTTAGGATCTATAAACAGGTGGGTCCAGACAGAATACAACCATGCAAGTGAAAGACACAGGACCAAACAACCTATTAGGTCTAGAAAAAACACAAACACAGTTCAAGTTCAACATATAAAATGATCATCCAGTTCTAACACCCTTCCCCCAAAAGTGAAGTCCTTGATGCTAACAGTTTTCAAGGGGAGAGGCCAAGAAAGACTGAGATCAAAGACTAGGTTAGAGATGATATATAAAGAATGTGGGTTGGCAGACACAGGTGTCAGAGGTTGTTCATAGGGAGAAATATGGTGTGCCCATAGGGAGAAATATGGTGTGCCAGTCAGTCTTCATGGTATAAGCAAGAACATCCAACACACTTGGGATAAAAGAGAATTTTTGTAATCTTTGCTTGAAGAAGCAGATTTGACAAGCAGACAAGATCATCTGGAAACCAGGCATCAATAACAACCTGACCAGGACCACATGCCACTGCTGTTAGACGTTGCTTGATACTGCAGGTCATCTCTGTCACAGATGGATGCTGACCCTGGACAGCATGGCTGCTGTGTGACACCACAGTCTGTTCCAGTCTTGCTTCATTTTGGTACCTCTGACTTCCAGTGCTAATTTCCTAGTGGGAAAGTCTTTTATTCAACCTAGGTTATATGCCTATGTCCTGGCTGTCCATGGGAAAGGAATTACCATCAAGAAAACTCTCAATGTGAAATGCTCCCTAACTTCACCCTCCAAGGGAAGGAGAGTTGAATGATGAGCAACCTAAATACATGCACATATAAAACTAATAGATACATTTATTATATCTCTTGATAAGATTTGACCTTCCAATGCCAAAATTAAATGGACTGAAGGTATTAAGTGCCACAAAATCAACAAAAACATTTTCTCATGTCACAATGAGAGTGGTATTTATTTATTTTATGATAATATTTAAATGAAAATCAAGTTAAGCATTTTGTGTCTTTTTATATTGGTTGATTATAAACTTCCTAGTCCCTGCCTCCCCATTTATTATTTCTTTTCTTTCTTGATCTATTTGTCTTTGCAATTTCCAACATATGTATGTCATACAAAGAAAAGGCACTGGCCAATGAAAATCACTAGGAAAATTAAAAACAGAAAAATTAGAATGAAGCAATGATGAAGTTTACATTTTAATGGTCATATGAGTTGACTCACATATCAACAGATAGATTGTACTAGTTATGCTTGCTAAATAAAATACCTGAGATTAATAGTAATAGATAGTTTGTGAATGTTCATTGTGTCAGGAGCTTTGTGTGTGTTATCTCATTCAATCATCATGGCAATGTAGTTGAAATTATTGTCCCCTTTTTTTTTTGTGGGACCCTTGCCGGTGGCAGGGGATCGAACTGGTGCTGCAGAGGCTGAGGGCAGCCTCGCAACCCAGTGCTCAACCACCGCGCCACCAGGGGAGGCCCTATTGTCACTATTAATAAGAATGCAGACTAAGGCTCAGAAAACATGATGTTGGTGAAGGCTGGACAACCGAACAATGGCCAGAGCTGAGATCTGGACCCCCTGTCTATGTAACCCAGAAAGTCTATCCACTGTGAACCCCTCTGTGAGTAGCAGCACATTTAGAGTAATTAGTCTCACTCTAGTAGATGCTGACCTCGTAACAGGTGCATTCTTTCAAAGATAAAAGCTGCTTTCTCACAAGTTGCCTGGCAGAGAGAATGGGAGTCTTGACTGCAAACTGAAACTGATGATTTGTTTCAGGAATCAGGGATTGGCAGGGAAGGGGAGAATAGGGTCTTGAGTTGCAAGAGACAAGCGCCAACTGAGCAAGACTGGCTGGAATAGCAATGCCCTGTGAAGATAGGTTGGCGAATGAAATTGCTTCTGGCCAAAGATGCCTTCTTCACAGAAGATGGAAACTAATGGTCACTCTAGGATAATGTGACACAATTTGCATTTTGTCATGGTTTCTTCTGTTTGTGTGATGTTTTTCAGGCCTCTTTTTAGTTAGGCACTGATTTTACAAATGAGAAAGGAAGAAGTTGTTATACATTGTATAGATCATGACCATTTTGCCTTAGCTTTTGGATTTAAGAGTCATCAAACTGCATTGCAGTTAAACTAGAAAATCGTGACTATCAACCTACATTCTCTTCCCAAAACCCAAATGCACTAGAAAAACAAACAAACAAACAAACAAAAAAAACACAGGTCTTGAATACATTCCATATAGTACTAGAGTCTTTTTCCTCCCTAGAAAAAATACACAGTACAAGTTTTGAATAAGGTGGAAAAAAGAAACTGAATAAGACTAGAATGATGATGTGACTGTTTTGGAATATTTGCTGTGAAGATTTATTTCTTGAAAAGACAATAGTGTCATTATGCCAGAAGTAAATTAACTAATAAAAAGAAAAACATCAGTGTTTTGCCACTTCGAAAGTTCAAGAACATTGTTTGTTCTTTTTTCATCTAGAGAGATGTTATATCTTGCTTTCTTCCCCTAGCCCCATGTCATAGACATTTTTTTCTGAAGAGGTAGTATTTTAAATTACAACTTTATTTGCTGCATCAAATTCAATTAAGAGGATATGGTACAGTTATTTAACAAACTTCCTATTTGGACACTTTAGAGTTGTTTCTACTTTCTCAGTATTGTGGAAGACACTATGATAAGTTTAGTTTTGCATTCAGTTACCTCCACCCTTACCTTTTTAGAAAACTTGTTCCTTAAAATAAATTTCCTTGCATTGACTCACTCGGTCAAATGAAATGAACTATTTTGCTGTTCTTGGTAGATAATGTAAAATTGCTTTCCAAAAAAAAAAAAAATTAGCAATTTACATTGCCACCAGCAGTGTTTTCGTAATTCATTTTCTACTACAAACTTAGCATTAACGTTAAGGGAAGGTTTCTCTAAGTTGAAATGTGGCTAAAAATCTGCCACTCAGCTATCGTGACCTCTTAAAAGACTGACTGTGAAATCATACCAATAAAAACGGGAGGTGTCAGAGGCCTTAGGTTTGATCTGTCCCTCTGTGGCAGGTGTTGGATTGTTCCCCACATGCCAATGCATTGGGGACAAAAATGAGAGGGATATGTTTGTCAAACATGTCAGTCTGAGTTCCCAGAAGACTCAGCCACAGAATGTGGACAAAGCTGGAGCACAAAGCCCTGGCTCTTTGCCTGCCATCCCCCGCAAAGCTTGGGAGCCCATGAAAGGAAAGGCATCTCCTGGGTGTGCTGCAGAGACTTTCTGGGTTCCAGAACTTTGCTTGTCCACCTGGAATTCAAATTTCCACTGCTGCTGAACCGGAATAAACAAACGTACCCTAGAGTCACCTTCTACTGTTTCATTCTCTGAATGTGGTGTTTGTGATGTTGAAATGTATTCCGCTAGAATACCATTGGACATACAAGTTTCCAGGGCATGGAAAACCATGTAGTTCAACTTTCTCTTTAAAGAAGAAACTGAAGTCCAGTGAGTGGGTGGTATGAATGCTCAGGTTTCTTCCTTCCCAGCAAAGTGGTAGTGCTGCTACTTCACAAATCACTTTAGAGATGAAATGCATTTTTTTAAAAGATTTGTTTATTCATGCATACAAGAGCTGGGGTACAGGCCAGAGATGCGGGGGAGGTAGAGGGGTGGTGGCGAGAGGATCCACCAGAGACAGAGTGGGGAACAGAACAGGCAGACTGACTGAAATACACTGCTAAGGGGAGCAGCGGGCGAGACAGGAGAGGTCTGCCTGGCCGGCCAGGGATCGAACTCATGCTGCAGAAGCTATGGATTTCTTCATAGTGCAGTGTTCAACCCATTGCGCCACCAGGGAGGCCGAGATGAAATGTATTTTATATAAGCTGATTCAGGACCATCTTGCTAAATTAAATTAATACATTAGTGGTATCTTCTTTGTCAGTCATGATCACCCCTGGTATATTAGACAGTAATTGCAAAACTTGCAAGGAAAATTGTGGGCATTCAACTCAGGATTTTTGTGTGGTTAAGTTACAATAAGTAGTATCTACATAGCTCACCAGTGCCTGACTTCCTAGGTGGGAGGTGGCAGAGATGTACATAAGAAACTACGTAGCTTTCTGGTATGAGTTCATAACAAAGTGCCTGATTGTGTTCTAATTTTCGTGAACTAAGTCATTTACTCCAACAATTTTCTAAAATATTTATATTTTATTTTAATTTTACATAGAGATAAACTGAGAGTAGTTTCTTAAACAGTATATTAAATAGTGTAAGCTAAGTTTATTTCACCAACTTGAAACAATAAAACTTTATTTCCCTCTCATATTGTATGTGCAGTTTTTTTCTCTGTAACATTCATTGAAAGAACGGTCCTTATCTGTCACCTAGCTCTGCCCTAACAGGTGGAATAATGTGAAAGTAGAACTCACATTGGCTTTCAAACCTGCAGATTGAGAAGGGACACATACTACTTACATTGACACAAGCAAATGAAGTCGCTAATCCTGACATTACAGTGGCAGGCAGGAAGGAAGGCCCAGTAAATATATTGAACAAATATAATCTACCATTGACAATAACTTACTGGAGTTCCCACATCAAGTAAATTTTGGAGGCAGGATTTGAACTCACTGAGATTCCAGAACCAACCCAATCAACATCCGCATTACTCTATCAATGATGAGATTCTAGGATGTGTCCTTGGAATCCAGGCTGAACCTTAGAATCTGTTTTTCTGCCTCCATGAAAAATGCCACTGTGAGTGTTAAACATGAATTCATACTTTTTAGGCCAACTATTTCACAGCATTCACAAATACCTCCTCTGTTGGAACACTTTTAATTTGCATGATGTTTCTTTCTGGGTAAAAACGAGCTCAACAGTCATTTCATATTCCTCTACATGATGATGTCTCCAAAGACCTCATAGACTCTGAGGATATTCAGGATCTCAGAGGATGGACAGCTCACTCCCTGCCAATGCTGTCATCTTTGTTATGAAATCCTACCAGAAAGTCAGGTAGTTTCTTAACTGCACCTCTTCCACCTCCCCTGTAGAAATGCTGGCCCATTTATGGGTAGCACTGACTACTGGGAGAATCCAACTTAAGCTGATTCTGTCTTCCAGAGCTACCATTCCTGATGTTATGTTTTAAGATAAATGTAATATATAATATGTGCACATAGGTAACATATGTAAGCAATATATTATTTAATATTATATTTCATTTATATAATACTTATGTCATACAAATGTTTACGTTTTATTTTATATGTTATAAAGTATATATAAAATATCAATATCTCTCTATCCCAGTCTTTTATATTAATGCAGGAATTATGGCCCCTAGAGTCTTCTTTAGTTTCAAATGACACAATTTTTTCCTAATTTAATGTTTCTTTGCATTTCAAAGCATCCCAGTTGCCATTTTTGAAGGTACTCTGTTCAATCTTTAATAAAAAGTGGGTTTGCACAATATTCTTCACCCCTTCTCTTTTATTTTTATTACTGGAATTACAGCTCTCTGAATAAGAATGTGTCTTAGATTTAATAATGATCTTTTCTATAATGAATTAAGTTTATTTAGAATTTTTTTGCATAAAAACAAAGTTTGTTATTTAGAATACTCAAAACTGCTGAGAGACAAGATAAGAACAGTTCCAACTTCTTTAATACATGCTTCATAAGTTATTTCAGGACAAAAAACATATTATTTAGATAAGTAATATGATTTTGTTTTTATACTTATTTTCTACTTTAAAGAACTGTATTCAAATAGGGACTATAAATTATTTATTTCTCTTCAATTAATGTTTGATTAATCCTTATATTGACTTAAACTTAAGGGAACTTTTTGATACATAGACATAATGAAGCCATTTTGAGAAATTGTTTGAAGCATTTTGAAACATTTTATAATGTAAAATAAGATTTCAGCTTATAGAATTTTCTTGGGGGAAGGACCAAGTCTTTTTGCTCTGATTACTCAGTGATTAGTATAATGTGTGGTACACACTAGGGACCCCAGAAATATTTGCTAAGTAAAAAAAGTAAAAGCAATGGAGACTTTAGGGTAGTGGCCATGTATTATGCTTAGTTTTTGCCTGTAGTAAGTGGTCGTGCTCCATAAATATTATAAAGTAGCAGCACAAATTATTGTAATAATACTGTATCAACTGGTATAAAGGCAATAATGATAGAGTAGAAGAAAAGATATTTGAGATCTAGTTAAGAGATACAGACTGGTTAAGTTTAGTGAATGATTGGAATCATTGGAAGATGGGAAAGATTAAGGGGAAAATGAATTTATAATAATTTAGGAGTTTCTGCTTTGACTGTGAGAGGGTGGTTCGTGAACTATTCCAAAACAGTCCACTAAATAGAGAGAAACAAAACAAAGGAACAGACAAAACCAAACCAAACAAACCCTAGAAATCTGACTTAGAATGAAGGGTACCCGAGATGAGGGTGAGGGTAATAAAGGTGGGAGGGGTCCTGTGAACTATGGTGGAGGATGATGGGTGTCTTGGTTGTCTAGGAGTTGTGTGGTAATATACATCTGAAGAGGTATGATCCTATAGATATATATACACACACACGTAAAACAGTCTACTCCTTAATTTTGTTAATAAAGTTTTATTGGATTTTCGCCCCACATATTCATTTATGTTTCATCTGTGGTTGTTTTCACACAGTTGGATAATTGTGACAAAGACCATATGTTCTACAAAGACAAAAATTGACTATCAAACCTTTTATAGAAAAATGTTAACTGAATCTTGATCTATAGGGAATGGATTTTGTTGCTATAGTTTGGGGGGGAGTTATTGGTGTGGATGGCTTCTGTTTATTAATATGCTGATTATGTGTCTATAGAACACTGTAGTGAAGATGTTCAGGAGGGAGTTGTGGATAAAAGCCTGGAACTCAGGCATGAGATTTTGGCTGAAAACATAGATTTAGTAGCTTTTGGTCAAGTGTGGCTCTAGTGGCCATGTTCGAACAGCATGGTGGCTAAGAATCTGAAATGGAGCTATTGGTGGTAGGAGCTAGTCGGTAGGCTCTAGCTTAGGAGTCAGCATTGATTGAGTTCATCTTGTATAAGGCCAGGGTGCAAAGGGTACATCAGCTTCCTTTTCCAGAATGGGGGGCAAGAAGCCCATTGAGCACCAGGCTCAGGCAGAGTCCTGCAGCCGGTACCACCTGTTTGTTCTGAAGTAGCCAGCGGAGCTGTGAGTCCTCACAGTAGTCCCTAGGCTAAAATCAGAAGGACCCATTGCAAGTTTTCTATGCAGTTTTGCCAGTTGAGCCAAAGGACATCTTATATGCATTGGTTACAGGGAAGAAAAACTAAATGATACCAGTCCTGAAGATGGCAAAGCTTGGCTGTACCATCCGGGTTAGGCTTCAAAAAGCAGCCCATGTCTTTCCAGGCTGTTTTCCAGCTAGTAAGTGAATATTTCTGTGCTGCACGTGGTACAGAGAATTGAGCCCAGCACAAGGACAGTTTGTTCCAACAGAGTTTTTAGGCCAGTTCCAACATGCCTTTGAATCCTCTTACTTCCGGAGTGATTCAGTTCTATTTCCTCTTTTGCCAAGTAGGGGAAATAGCAATCCCTCTTTCACATCCTTGGTAAATGTTGTAAGGACAAATATTTTGAATGAAATGGGGAGTGTGCTACCATCTGCATACTAAGTTCCTGGAGGGAAGACCCTGCAGCTTGTGCACTAGAGACTCACAAAACATGAACACTCAGGAGATTGAATGAGAGGGCCCTTCAAGCATAATGTCCTCTGAATGCTGTTGTGTAGGCTTTCTAATGTAGTTACCCAAACAGTAGACATTATCTGTGTTAAGGAAGCAAGATTATTGGCAAGTGTAGTAAGATTTTCCCTCTCTTTTTCACATTGTTTATTAGCCACTAGAGATAATGAACTTTATGCATGAAGTAAATTATATGTATTTCTTTTTTTTTAATATTAAATTTTATTTTTATATTCCCCCATACAATTGCAAACGCCCATTCTGACCCCAATCCTTCCCCTCCCGCCCCCCACCCCCCAAAAAGTGTCTCTGGTTCATAGTTTTTTGTTGATTTTGATTTTCACTTTCTTATATTCATTTTCCTGGTCCCTTATTTAAGTTTTCTAGATTCCTGCTATGAGTGAGACCATCCGGTATTTTTCTTTTTCTTTTTGGCTTATTTCGCTGAGCATGATCCCTTCCAGCGCCATCCATGTTGCTGCAAATTGCATGTGTTTATCTTTTTTGAATGCTGAGTAATATTCCATGGTATATATGTACCACATCTTCTTGATCCAGTCATCTATTTTTGGGCATTTGGGTTGTTTCCAAAGCTTAGCTATTGTAAACAGTGCTGCTATAAACATAGGAGTGCAGGTGCTCTTTGGAATTGATGTTTCTGTGTCCTTTGGGTAAATACCTAGGAGTGGAATTGCTGGATCATATGGAAGCTCTATGTTTAGTAGGTCCAGAAATCTCCACACAGCTCTCCATAGTGGTTGGACCAGTTTGCACTCCCACCAACAGTGCACAAGAGTTCCTTTTTCTCCACATCCTCACCAACATTTGTTGTTGCTAGTTTTTTTAATATGTGCCATTGTCACTGGTGTGAGATGGTATCTCATGGTAGTTTTGATTTGCATTTCCCTGATGGCAAGTGATGTTGAACATTTTTTCATATGTCTGTTGGCCATTTGCATTTCCTCTTCAGAGAAGTTTCTTTTTAGCTCTTCTGCCCATTTTTTGACTGGATTATTTTCTTTGTTGTTGCTGAGTCTCATCAGCTCTTTGCAGATTTTTGTGATCAGTCCTTTATCATTAGTGTTGGGTGCAAAAATGTTCTCCCAGTTGGTGGGGTTTCTCTTTGTTTTTGTTATTGTCTCTTTTGCTGTGCAGAAGCTCTTTAATTTGATGTAGTCCCAGCTGTTTATCTTTGTCTTCACTATCACTGCTTTGGGTGATGTGTCTGTAAAGATGTCTTTGATGTGCAAATCCCGTAGTGTTTCGCCTATATTTCCTTCTATGTATTTTATGGTTTCAGGTCTTATGTCTAGTTCTTTATCCATTTTGAGTTGATTTTTGTGTATGGTGTGAGGTAGTGGTCAAGCTTCATTCTTTTGCATGTAGCGACCCAGTTTTCCCAGCACCATTTATTGAACAAACTTTCTTTGCTCCAATGCATAGTCTTTGCTCCTTTGTCAAAGATTAGTTGACCATAAATCTGTGGGTTTATTTCTGGATTTTCTATTCGATTCCATTGGTCTGTATGTCTGTTCTTGTTCCAATACCATGCAGTTTTGATGATTATGGCTTTGTAGTATAGTTTGAAGTCTGGGAGTGTGATGCCTCCATTTCCTTCTTTTTTTTTCAGTAGAGCTTTAGCTATTCGGGGTTTTTGGTGATTCCATATGAATTTCATCAATAATTGTTCTATTTCTTTGAAGAATGCCATTGAGATTTTGATTGGAATAGCATTGAATCTGTAGATTGCTTTTGGTAGGATGGCCATTTTAATAATGTTTATTCTTCCAATCCATGAGCAGGGGATGTCTTTCCATTTCTTTGTGTCTTCTTCTATTTCTTTTAACAGTGTTTTATAGTTTTCTTTGTATAGGTCCTTTACCTCTTTTGTTAGATTTATTCCCAAATATTTGATTTTTTTTGTTTCGATAATAAAAGGGGTGGTTTATTTTATTTCTTCTTCTTCAGATTTATTGTTTGTGTATAGGAAGGCTACTGACTTTTGCGTGTTGATTTTGTATCCTGCCACTTTACTGAATTGATTGATGAGTTGAATTAGTTTTTCTGTGGAGATTTTGGGGTTCTCTATGTATATTATCATATCATCTGCAAATAGTGATAGTTTGACTTCTTCTTTTCCTATTTGGATTCCTTGTATGTCTTTCTCTTGTCTTATTGCTCTGGCTAGGACTTCCAGTATTATATTGAAAAGCAGTGGTGAGAGTGGACATCCTTGTCTTGTTCCAGATCTTAATGGAATTGCTTTCAGCTTTTCACCATTGAGAATGATACTGGCTGTTGGCTTGTCATAGATGGCCTTTATGATGTTGAGGTATGTTCCTTGTATCCCAAGGATTTCAAGGGCTTTTATCATGAATGGGTGTTGCACTTTGTCGAAAGCTTTCTCAGCATCTATTGATATTATCATATGGTTTTTATATTTCTTTTTGTTGATGTGTTGGATAACGTTGATTGATTTTCGGATGTTAAACCATCCTTGTGCCCCTGGAATGAATCCAACTTGGTCGTGGTGAATTATCTTATGGATACATTGTTGGATTCTTATAGCTAAAATTTTATTGAGGATTTTTGCATCAGTGTTCATTAGGGAGATTGGCCTATAGTTTTCCTTTTTTGTGTTGTCCTTATTCGGTTTTGGTATTAGTGTAATATTGGCTTCATAGAACGTGTTTGGTATTGTCCCTTCCTTCTCAATTTTTTGGAAGAGTTTGTGAAGGATAGGCACTAATTCGTCTCTGAATGTTTGGTAGAATTCATTTGTAAATCCATCAGGTCCTGGGCTTTTGTTTTTGGGGAGGTTTTTGGTTACCATTTCAATTTCGCTGCTTGTAATTGGTCTGTTTAGGTGTTCTATTTCTTCTTTATCTAGCTTTGGGTGATTGTAGAGTTGTTGGAATTTGTCCATCTCCTCTAGATTGTTGAACTTGTTTCCATATAACTGTTCATAGTAGTTACTGATTATTCTTTTGATTTCTGCTGTGTCCGTTATGATTTCTCCTCTTTCATTTATGATCCTGTGTATTTGTGCTTTCTCCCTTTTTTCCTTTGTGAGCCTGGCTAGGGGTTTGTCTATTTTATTTATTTTTTCAAAGAACCAGCTCTTGGTTTCATTGATCTTTTGGATTGTTTTTTTAGTTTCAATTTCATTTATTTCTGCTTTGGTTTTTATTATTTCTTTTCTTCTACTGGTTTTGGGGTTTTTTTGTTGTTCTTTTTCTAGATCTTTGAGCTTCGAGATTAGGTTGTTTCTTTGAGTTCTTTCTTGTTTTTTGATGTGAGCTTCTATTGCTATATATTTTCCTCTTATTACTGCTTTTGCTGCATCCCATACATTTAGGATATTGGTGTCCTCCTTGTCATTCAATTCAAAGAATTTTTTAATTTCTTCTTTGATCTCCTTGTTAGTCCAGTGGTCTTCCAGTAGTGTGGCTTTTAATCTCCATGAGGTAGGATAGTTCCTTGCCTTCTTTTTATGATTTATTTCTAGTTTGATGCCTTCGTGGTCAGAAAAGATGGTTGGTATGATTTCAATCTTGGTGTATCTGTTGATGTTTGTCTTGTGCCCCAGTATGTGATCGATCCTGGAGAATGATCCGTGTGCGCTTGAGAAAAATGTGTATATATGTATTTCTTTTGATGTGTTTACCTTAATAAGTAGGCAGCACTGCTAATACCTCTAAATCTGCTCCAATCTACTTTCTTGAGTTGTATTTCTGGAAATGGACTTTCAGAACATAAGCATTTGAATTATTCTAGTCCCAGCAGACACCATTAAGGTAAATATTACAAGGTACATTGAAAAATGGGTGGAACCAAAATGGGGGAAATCCACTGAGAACTTTGTCTACATCATTCGGAAATACTTGGATTTTAATAACATTGAATTTCCATGTTCCTTTTTTAAATTGTGTGTGCATGCCAGGGTGAGCCTGTGTGTTCATGAAAGTCAGTATGTCAGAATAGGGGTATGTGTCTGTGCGCCTCTGACCGACCACAGCATGCTGTGGGTCTGTGTGTGCTTGTGCGGGTAAGTGTGGGTCTGTTTTCCCTGTGGATGTGCTGGTCTGAGGGAAGGAACACTTAGATCCCACAAGAGCCGCATGTCTATCAGGAGGGATCTTTGATAGTTTTTCAGCACATGAATTTGCAGAATTAAAGAGTGTAGGCACCAGGATAACCACAGAACTCTCTGAACTATTCTGGGTCTCCCCAAAGACCTTTCATTTACTATTGCATTTAAAGACAATGCATGGCATTGCCCAGTTGTATCTGCGAATACTCAGGCTCAGTGACCTTGGAGGACAAACCATCATCTAATTGGGGTCAACCCAGAGGGTGAATGGGCATCCAGTGAAACCTACTTGAATACTATATTTCACTAGAAGAGTTTTGTTTGTATGTTTGTTTTCCTCCTGGCTCGCTTCTGGCCTAGACTCAAGATAAACTTTGCTGCCTTTCTGCCTGCTGTGCTTAATTTTCTGTGGTACCTAAAATGCTGGATTTGTAGCCTTTTTCGTTTGGCTGCGGTTTGGCTTCCCCTTTCCAATTCAATGTTCAAGTTTCCTCTGTGTGCAGGACTCAGAAATGTTTCACTTGAGAGTTTAAGTTTCATGATTTTAATTATTCACATCGTCTAAACTTGGCTTTGAAATCAACCATATCAAGCATGACAATTCACCCAAGAGTCTGAAATGGAATAAAGAAAGCAGAGATGAGGAGACATCTGGTGCCAAACCACCCCAGTGAGGTGCCCATATGTTTATGAAGGGGACTGGGGAGGGGGAAGGGGACCAGGGAGAAAAGAGAACTAACTTTTGTGAAGCACCTAGAAGGAGATAAGTACCGGTTTTGAGACACAGTATGCACTTCCTTCTCCATCCCAAGAATTCTTTTGCAAGTAGGGATTTCCCCCAATTATTTTTTCTGTCCTTGCTTGCATTTTCCACACATTTGTGCTCTAGGGTGAATGCTGTAGTTGCAGTGGGATTAATAAAAAATGTTTATCTAATGCTCTGGGTTCCTTGGGAGATTCTTTCTGTCTCTGTTACCCACTTTTCCTGTCTCTGGGTAGTTTCTGTCTCACATTAACAAATGCCACCCTGGTTTTACGAACTGAAGCTAAAAACTGCCAATTTTTTTTTTGGCCACCAATGTTTTATTGTGCAACTATTTCCTGCCCACCATGTGTGGGTTCTTTCTATACTGAAATCTTGGGCTAATATTTTTTTTAAAGATTTATTTATTTTTGTACAAGAACCAGGGTATAGGCCAGAGGTGCCGGAAGGTGAGAAGATTCACTGGAGACAGAGCAGGGAACAGAACAGGCAGACTGATGAAATACACTGCTGAGGGGAGCAGCGGGTGAGACAGGAGAGGTCTGCTTTGCCATGTGGGATTCTCGCTGGCTGGCTGGGATCGAACCCACGCTGCAGAGGCTGTGGACAGCTTCACAGTGAGGCGCTCAACCGCCTGGGCCACCAGGGTGGTCCCCTTGGGGTAATATTAAGAATTCTACTATATAAGATACCAAAAGTTTCTGTAAGCACACTAAGCAGGAGTAAGAGCCACCCCCCCACCCCCACACCAAAGTCCTTTAATGGCCAGAGCTCTTTCATGTCTGTTTGCCCCCATGATTCTTTGGGACTATCCTTTAATAAAGTCACATGCTATGTGGACATGAGACCAAGGATAGGATCTGTTGTATGGGGATATAGATGCATGTAAGTTTGTTTGAAGGTGGGGACAACAGAAAATAAAAATCACGTGCCACCTATCTGACCCAAAAGAACTTTACTAACGAAAGTGTATATTGCCTTTTTTTCCCTTTCTTTTCTCTTTTCTTCTTTTCTTTCTACACATTTTAAGAAACATATCCAGTATCTTGAACAGAGCAACTCTTGACATATAATCAGAAATCAAAATTATTTCATCTTCTCTGCTTTCTCTTAAAAATTTATTAGAAGAAATAGTTCCTCCTGTGCCCTGAAATGAAACACTCTTTAGTCTCATCACTCTTCTCTTCATGTCTAAGAGAGCTGATGGTCCCTTTTTCAGCTAACACAATCACAATTCAGAAATTATAATTCTCAGTCCTTATACTAATCAAAATTTTTTTAAATTATCCTCTCTACTTCATCAGCTAGACTGGGTACAACAGGGAAAACTGAAGAGAGCAAAGGAGTAAGTTGGCTTTTGCTATTAGCGTTTGCTCTGCATTTCTATGTTAGTCCATTTCAGATCCCTCCAGGGTTGAAATAAGCAGGGAAACTTGAAATTTCTTACCTGATTGACACTATCAGGCTTCCAACTCCCTGACCTAAGCAGATGACTGCAGTCAACACTCTCATCCTGACTATGTCCTCAAGACATCTTGTCCCACACCAGGCCTCCACAACAGCTGCAATTGGCTGTTTTTTGATGCTAGTGATGGCCTCCTCCAGCTTGTATTTTCTCCTTTCTCAGCCCCTTCAGCTTGTCTCTAGTGGGGACATTCTACCTCCAGGCCATTCTACCTCCAAAGCGCTATTGGGTAGCGCTCAAACCCCATGTGGTTCTCTCTCACTTTTCTCTTGGTATTTGCTCCAGGTGGAAGCACTTGAATCCAGCACAGCCATCTCTTCTTCAGTCCCCCTACCAGAAGAGCTAACCAAGCTGGTGGCTCTCTCCATTGAGATTTTCCAACTGTGAGACTCCCAAATGTAAGAAACGTGTATCAAGTTTCTGGGTGGTCCTGTTGAAACTCTTTTCAGGAGATTTGAGATGAGTTTCAGGCACTCCTCTCCCCCTCCAACATAAACACACACACACATACACACACTCGAAACACTTTATGGACACACATACCCACATGGTGTATACCCATATCACAACTGTTCTCTCCAAGGAAATTCTTCCTGGATTTCTCTTTTGTAACTTCCCAATTAAATGTTTTTTTACATAAGAGGTAGATAAGGGATTTAAGAGTCATGTAATCATTTCATAACCATTTCCTTTGGAAATGTGCATCTTTATCCACTACCTCACTTTGAAATAGCGTTTATCTGTTGAATCTTGGTAACAGTTGAAACCTAAGATTTAATATTTATACCAGCTTTTATAATTTTGCCTCCAAAAAACATTTATCTTGATCCTATACTGTTTTTTGAAATATAATTTTAATGGTGTTTTAGTACTGAAATTAGTTTTCTATTGTCACTGTTACACACTACCAAAAATGCTGTGGTTTAATGGAACATACACTTGTTGGCTTGTAGTTCTGGAGATCTAAAGCCCTAATAGGTCACAGTGGACTAGTCTAAGCATTGGCAGGACTGTGCTTTTTCTAAGTGCTTTAAGGGGCAATTTATTTCTTTGCCTTTTCCAGCTGCCCTCATGCCTTGGCCTGCAGCCCTGCATCACTCCAGCCTCTGACTCCACCATTTTATGGCATCCTGTCCCTCTCCTTCCACTGCCTGGACTCCGACCTTCTGGCCACCCTCTCTGAAGAAATTTGTGCCTCCGTTGTTTTCCCCACACCTCCCATAATGTAGGAAAATCTCCCTATCTCAAGATCCTAGACCAAATCATATCTGTAAATTCCCATTTTCAGTGTAAGAAAGCATATTCCTTAATTCTGAGGATTAAGACTGGGATGTTTTGTGGAGGGGGGCTGGGGGGCATTATTCAGCCTACTGCATCTTGTTTTGCGTCTTTCACAATTTAATTCATCTTACTTTAAATTCTTCATTTTAAATATTATAAACATATGTGCTACCATGAATATCCTTATAAATGAAAACACTTTTATGCATTTCTCTGATGGTTTCCTCAGTATAAATTTCTAGAAGTAGAGTTATTAATATTTTGAGAACTTTTGATTTATCTTGTCAGTTCTCTTCTAGAAAGATTTTATAAGTTTTTGACTCTACAAACTATAAGGAATCTATCCTTAGCAGCACTAAATGTTATTTTTTTTCATTTGGGTCAATTTGCTAACTAAAAGTAGTACCTATGTTTTGGATTATTAGCAGGTTATCCATTTATCATATGATTATTAGCCAGTTACATTCCTTCCTCTGTGAAATAGGTGTTCACTGCCTTTGCTGACTTTCATGCAGCATCATGTTGGAAACTGAGTGCTTTACGTGTAGATGTGTCTGCTTTTGATTTTTCTTCTTTTGGTTAGTTGTGCGACCTTATGCAAAATAATGAAACCACCCTCTACCTCAGTATTCTCACTTTGTACACATGAGTATTAACCCCATGAGTATTAACATCTGAGTATAAACCACATGAGATGATGGATGCTGAGTAACTAAAGGTATGTACTCAGTAAGACTGGGTTCTGTTGCTATTCTTTTTAAAAAAAAAAAATATTTTTTATTTTTTAAAGATTTATTTATTTATTTAAACAAGCACTGGGATACAGGCCAAAGGTGCGGGAGGGTGATAGAATTCACCATAGACAGAGCAGAGAGCAGAACAGGGAGAAGGACCGAAATACACTGCTAAGGGGAGCAGCAGGCGAGACAGGAGAGGTTTGCGACACCATGTGGGAATCTCGCTTGTGGGCCTAGAATCGAACTCACACTGCAGAGGCTGTGGACAGCTTCACAGCACTGTGCTCAACCCACTTGTGCCACCGGGGAGGGCCTATGTTGCTATTCTTATGATTATGCTAAAGGTGTTAGAGGAAAAGGATTTATAAGCTGTATCAGATATGTGTATGTTCTTTGTTGGAAATGCTTTTTAAATTTCATATTTCTCTTCTACTTTGGTATAAAAATGTCTAATATTTTGTGGTCAGTCGTGATTTCTTTGGAAGTTATGCCTTGTTCTCAAGATATTTTAAATATTTACTATTACTTTCATTTTTAATAGCTGATTTCCTTGTTTTCACATAGTTCTATGAAATATAGGATTTGATTTGGTGGACATATGGATATTAATCAAATAAAAGCTAATTTCTCACCACATTTTTAGCCACCATTCCCAATATGTTTTCATGAATATTGTATCTTTTCTGTATTGAATTATGCCACTTCCCATTGTTACATATTAACTTCTATAATATCTTAAGATTGTTCTAGAACTTTTTGTTATATCCTACTGATATAGTTTGTCTAGTCATGTGACAATATGATCCTGTTTTAATGATAATAATATTGTATATGTTTTGGTGGACTAACTTCCTCTCATCTCTCTTGTTTATACTTGTTCTTAGCCATCCTATGTATCTGTTTATTCATTCTCTTCTGATAGCTTTGTACCATTTTCTTACTGTAAAAACCCCACTACTGTGCTGTATGCTCATAATTAATTTAGGAAGATCTTGGATCATTTTCATTCATACCTTCCAGGAACTTAAATCTATCTTGATTTTACAAAATTTCATTTCGAGTCTATAAACTTCTGAAGTCTGACTTCCATAGATCACAAAATTTCATTAAAGCTACCTAGAAGTATATTTTAATAGAAACATAATCAATCTTTTTCCACTATATTTTTAAAATTAATGTTACTGCTATATAGAAATGTTATTGATTTACTACTTAGTTTTATTTAGTTAATTTAGTCTCATATTAGACCTATTCTTTTTTGAACTATTTTTCTCATATAGCCAATCATTAAAAAAATAATTTTGTTTCCTTTCCCCTAGGATCCTTGCCTTTTTTTTTTTTTTTTGAGTCTTGCTTTATTGTATGGGCAAAGGTGTGCAGATAATTAATAAGTATTAATGTCACCAGTGGGTAGCCTTGTCTTTTCCTTTTACTATTTTGCTTCTGGCTGGCGTTTTGCTTCTGGCCCTACCATGTAGAGCAAGTAGGTTTGTCCTCATGGAGGCACATTTAGAGATTATTCTAATTACCCCCTGAATATCTTCTTTGGAATTATTATGGAAAATGCATGTAAATAGGCCAGAGATTATAACAGACTCATTTTATGTCATTGGAGTGACATTTTAGGATGAAGAGAACATGGGCGTGGAGTTGGGACACTTGCATGTGAATGCTTGTTCCAGCACATTCTGGGTAAAAAATTTGCACAAACATCTCCAGCTTTTCTTTCTTTTTCTTTAAGATGTTGGCATTACTACTCCTTTATAGAACTATTGAATTCATTGGAAAGTCAGTAAGATCCAGGAAAAACACCCAGGACCAGCACGTGGTCAGCAGTAGGCACTAGACACAGAAGACAACATACCTGCATTTGTTTTGTTCTGTAGAGTGTAGAATGGAAAGAATAAATTATAGTAAGAAAGTCTCTATCTTACTGAGGACCTCTATGCACTTAAATTTATTCCTCTATTTATATTTAAATTGAATAATTAGTACAGGCTCTCCTAGTTGGAAAATTCCTGAAAATTCTTTGACTCTCTGATCATAGCCGCAAGAGCACCCATTTCTTAGATTCTGTCGCAGAGTCGATGTGAAGCAGCTGTTGCCCTAGTGGAGCCGTGGCTGATAACAGAGCTGCCACTGAAGCCTGGGCAGCAGCTGCAGTTTCCTCCCAGCCCCTCCTCTGGGAGCCTTGCTGCGTGTTGTTGCCGCTGTACTGTACTGTTCTACCGCATGGATTCATAGTTAACATTTTTCTTCCAGGCACATTTAAAACGTTTGGCTCGCATCCTCCTTGAACTGTTTTATAAGGGCAATAACCAAGGCCAGGGTGTGCTCTTGTCAGCAGGCAAAGCACGCAGCAGAGGCTGCCAGAGTTTCCTGCTCGGGGGCCACCCATCCTTGGCTGCAGGACGCAGGGCTGGAGCTCATGGCAACTTGCACAGAGCGAGCGCTGGGACTTTCTGTTCTCAGAGCTCATGCTTTGGATTCCATCCTTCAGTCCTGCCGCAGTGATCAGTGGAGACTGTTGTGTTTGCGCTTGTTTGGGGCTCGCTCAGAACACATGTCACAGTGGTGATTCAAGGCCTTGCTGTAAGGCTTGGAGCTGCGAAAATGCTTTTAAGAGACAAGCAAGCTACTCGCCCCTTGTTTAATGCAGGTGCAGAGTTTCCACAAATCAGCTGCTGGGGGAGGGGGTTGCAGTCCTTTCATCCAGATCTCTGTGAGTTGACTTCTGGAATAGGCAGATGCTGTAAATGCTGAGTGAGGGTCCAACATTGTTGCCCACCCTCTTTGAAGTCCACCTTGGCTTCCACTGACCCCTTTTCATGTATTATTTATTGCCAAAGATTGTGACAGGGAGAGTCTGCAGCAGATCCCTGAAGTTGTTTTTTCAGGATTTCCTTTGATTGGAAGCTGTTGGCTGTGCCTTCTAAAGGTGGCTCTGTCATAGAGTAGAGGGCTCAGGGTGTGCCCCAAGTGACAGCTGCTGTGCCAGCACAAAGGAGGTTGCTGAAGACAGGGAGTACGTGTGACTTCCAGACTCTCCACTTCCTCTTTTGTGCCTCCCCCCACATTATTTAGTGACACTTGGTCTCCTATGAGACCTAGAACCCCTTCAGAGCAGGGACTTTCACAAGTCACTGTTTTACCCCGAGTGTCTAGTGCAATACAGGACCGTTGCTACTTGTGTACTGCTCAGAACTGCCACCTGAATCATCCTTTTAAAGTCCAAATCAAATTGTACTACTTGTCTAACACTATTTAATATTCTTCAGTGAAAGCTTATTAAGGATCAGTCACTGGGGGTGGGGGTTGGGGTGAGGGTGAGGAAGCAATATCAAACACAGCCTGAGATGAATAAGAAGGGACATTTCCTTCCTTATGATACAATTTAGTGTTTCATCCAAAAGGAATTCACCAGACAGCCAGTGTGTGGAAGGAGTGTGCCAAGAGAGGAATAGAGGTGAATGATGGACAGCAAAGCTAAGCAGTTTAATAGATTTGGACTTTTCTTGGTTCTGCAGTCCCTCTCTCTGAGCTAAATATAGTTCTATCATAGATCTCCTAATATATATTCTGAAGGAATAAAGAGGTTTGGATATTAACCCTTCCTTGTAGTAAATGACCCTTTTGAGTGACTCTACTAGGGCCAGAACTTTACCAGAATATCCACTTCAATATTATTATCTTTACAGAATGACCCCAAATGACCAAAGCAGATGTACATGTGATATTGTTAAGGCCACATTTTATTGATGGGAAAATAAACTCAGAGAGAGGAAATGAGGTGACCAAATTCTCAGAGAGGTTAGTGTCTGGAACCAGGACCCGGATTTTCAGTCTTTTTTTTTGCCCAGTACCTTTTAAAATAAAAATCTCATGTGAAAAGAGATCCTTTATCTAATTCAAGACTGAGAAGATATGTTGAAGCTAATTTAATCTTTATTTAGGGAAAGAAAATAATACGTATTAAATCCCTACTACTATATGCCAACCCTGGTGTCAAATATTTACAAGAATCCTAATGCCATCAAATAATAGAGTCAATTCCGTTTACATAGTTTACAAATCAGGTTCCTGAGACTTAGAGCAACTGAGACTTTCGACCTTCAAGGTCATATAGGATCAACATACTCCATTTTTTTTCTTCCTAAGTCATTGTCTCATAGTTATCCTCTCCTGATAAACTAGGGGATAAACTAGGCACTCTTCATCTTCGTACCCTTCTACTTCCTAACATTCCATGGTATAACTGTTGTCTGTCCGGTTGGACTGTGCTGGGAGGCCTCTCTGGTGGTTTAAGGGTTGTCTCAGCACTATCATCACTACTGCCTGAATTCCATTTCTGTCCAGGGAGCTAACCCACATGGTGCAGCAGACCACTCCTGTCTCTCCCACTGCTCCCCTCAGCAGTGTATGTCAGTAAATTCCCCTATTCTGTTCTCCACTCGGACTTGGGTGAATCCTCTCACCTGTCCCCCATACCTCTGGCCTACACCCCTCTTCTTCTATGCAAAAAAAAAAAAAATTGTGCTGGTAACAAGCATAGCAATTGGCATACAATTCTTTAGATAATGAAATGCTGAACTCATATTGAGGAAAGTACAGTTAAATCTCTTCTTGGATAGATAGTCAACTTTCCGCATAATTTCTCCAGATTTAAATTGCAAGTGTACTATCTGTGTATATTAATCTTAATTATTTGAAATTGAAGCAACCTGTTCAAAAGACTACTCCCTTTATAGCTTTTACCAATCTTAGTATTTTACTGACCAACTTAATGAGAAAATTACCTATAAATTTATGTCATGTGTCTGTGTGATGCCTGATCAATATTGTCCATTAAATTAAACTCCTAGTCTTGGAAGTCACCATGTTGACCCCAGGAAATGATTTTGAAAATTAATTTTTTACATGGTCATTATTTGATTTGCAAAATTTTATGTTGGCAGAAAAGACTCTGAGGTACAAGTTTAGCGAACATTTGACATGCTTATTACTCATCATTAAAAACAAAAGTGTTTCTTTTTTTTGAGAAACAGGGGTGTTAAATTTTACCCCACAAAAGCAAAATGTATAATAGAAATCACATGAATGCCATATCTTATAAATAAGAAAACTAGTCAGAGCTGGATGAATATTGAGGAAATGTGATAGCCTGATTATTTCCATTATCTGTGGGTATTAGGTGCTAGAGAGTGAGCGAGTAAATATGTACAGGACCATGTTTATGAAAAAAAGTAGCAAGTCAAATAAAAGGAGAAATTTCTTCTGTGCTAGGTGGCAAGGTGAGGTCAGTATCAATATTGGCATTGGCACTGCCAAGTCTATGTTTTGCATGATGATAATTTAATCAAGATGTATTGGTGACAAAAGGCTTATCAAACATAGAATGTTTTATTACACAGTTTGGTTTGTTTGACAAAAGTGACACCATCTTCTTTCACAATGCTTCTGCAAAACTTGTATCCGGCTTTGCAAAATTTTATGTTGACAGCAAAGACTCTGAGGTACAAGTTTAGCGAACATTTGACATGTTTATTACTCATCATTAAAAACAAAAGTGTTTCATTTTTTGGAAAACAGGGGTGTTTAATTTTACCCCACAAAAGCAAAATGTATAATAGAAATGATACGTCTAACCTGGGAGTTTAAACATACAATTATTGGATCTGACCATATGTTTATTCACTGAGAAAGTGCAGCTATCGGTGCTCTATTTTTCTAATTGCAAAACTAAGATGCAGTGTATTTGAAACACATAAGCTTTCTATTCCTTTAGGCAAGTAATAGGCAGCAGTGGGTAAACATTAAATGTAGAGTTCAATAGCCCAGCTCAGCAGTATGTTTTACATATAAATTTACCCTGTCGTGATTTATTTGATGGATTCGATAGATTTCTGCCAAATTTCCAGTAGGAATTTTGTTGCCCAAAAGTCTTTTGGGAAAGAGGAAAAATTTCGTAGTTTAACAAAATTATATTCATAGCACAAATTTGGTGAGAACCAAATTCATAGCACAAATGTGCTGAGGACCAAAGTTGTGCTGACTCTTCTGTTAGCCAAGCTAAGCCAAAAGAAATAGAAAAAAGGAAACAGAATGTAACCTTAATGTCATGATCAGAATAAAAGGAAGTGTGCATTTTCATAGGTAGAAACAAAATTTTCCCAGACAGTAAACTAAAAAGGAAATTCATCTACTTTTTGTACACACACACAAACACAGAACACTTACATAACAGACATTGTCATCACTAGAAACATATCCACCTGTGATACAAATGAAAAGAGAATAAAGTCCCCTCATGTGTTATACACAGAGCTCTCAAGGGTGGTTATAGAGTGTTGTAAGTGGAGGTCATTTATCTTGCATCCCAGGACTTATAAATGGTGAAATTTCCTGACTAAAAGAAATCATACTTCCTAAGTGAATTTTCCTCCCATTAAGACTGGCTACTTGTGGAAGAAGTTTCCAAATTTGTTTAGATGTGACTGATGAAATGTGAAATGTGGTTCCGACCATATTCAACACTGTGTGTTCACCCCCAGCAACCTGATTTGCTCAACTCTTACTCATGTAGGTCTGCTTTAGCAGGGCCATGACTGCTCACTTGAAGCACCCACCCATTGGCTGAGATTTTAAATCAGGGTCACCCTGGTCGCCTCCATTTCGTCCTTTGAACTGAAGCCTTCAAATGTCTGAGGGTGATGGCCATCAGTTGCAGCTCCAAATTTCTGGGTAGAGATGGGTGAGAGGTAGCATTCTGACTGCTTCCATGGCTGGAGGACTTGTCACTATACCTCTCTGCAGTGAGCTTGTGGTTCTGCTTTGCCTGCATTATTTGTGTTGATTGGGAGGAAAAGATGTTAAAAGGTTATGAGACTGATCTTTAGCCTTTCCCACCCCTGTTCATTCGGTGATGCTATCACAGTCTATCACGAGGACTTGGAAATATACTCTCAGTGCCCCCTGGACCATTGGCCCACTGGTATGTGAGCAAACAAACTAGGAATACTTTCCTCTCATCTCCTATCACTCATCTACCTAAAGACAAGAACTAGAAAGTTACTCAACCTGAAGCTATCTCTGAGGACCACAGCGCTGAAAACCTATGTCGTATCCTAGGGAAATAAAATGGTTCAAAGATGTCAGAGACCCAGGTTAAAAAGCATCTGTTAAAGATTGATGAGGCAAAGGAGTGGATGAACTGGCAGTGAGGTTTTTTGAGTCTCATGTACTTCTCAATCAGCTTTCATGGCTGGCCATCGCAAAGTCCAGGTGTGAATACAGGATAACCTCTTTGTATTGTTGGGGGTGGAAGGGAGAGCTAGTTTGATCTCAGTTGTATTGGCTATGGAACATAGATGGCTCTGGAACCTGTGGTTCATTGCCAGGTTCATCAAATAAGCTGTCTTACTCTCTAAAGTGGGTGGCATAATTCTGAATTCATAATCATAATGTCAGCAGTCACAACAGCAATAACCATCGTTTGTGTCTGTCTTTCTTGGCAGTGTATAAGGAACCTGTGTATAAGGAACCTGTGTATAAGGAACCAGTGTATAAGGACATTTGTTCTCACAGCATCCCTTCCGGGGTGGAGTTAAAAGACCTACTTTATACCAAACAAAGCTGGGGTTCAGATGAGTGATGTGATTTACTCTCAGTGGCATAGTTAGCAATTTCCTATATAGGCCTGGAAAAGATGAACCTTCCCCCACTGCAAAGGGGGAAGGTTCACAGACAGTTCAGAGACAGCGTGTGGGTCAAGTGCTTGAGAGTAGGACTTACTCTGTGAAGGAGCAAGGGAGTGACTATGAGGAGGCGACAAGAGGTAGAACCAAGCTGAAGGAGGCTGTTTGATGCTCTGGGAAGTGGTCCAGCCATCTGTCTTGGCTCGTTCTTAACTTTGTCCTGCTCCCTTTTACTGACTTTTCTCTCCAACCTTCTTTAACAAAATTAGATAAGGTCAGAAGCTCTTACGGTCCTGCCTCACTGAGGTCTGCACCTGTATATCTAAATCAGCTCTGCTCTGGGATTTGGGGAGCTCTTGGCACTTGGGGTAAGCAGTTTTCTCTTCCGGGCCTGGCTTTTCCTCTGCCAGTCCCAGGGGTTAGACTTGAGAAGTGAAGGTACTGGCTTAGGCAGTGGTACAAGGCTAAAAGTCTTAACAATAACAAAAGGAAACAAGAGAAGAGAAAAAGAAGAGAAAAAAGTCCTAATTTATAGCATTTGCCAGATTCTCTCGTGTAACTATTTTCACTTTGGCTCATTTCATGCTACCAACTTGACATCAGTGGCTCACAAAATTCCTGAAAATCTAGCAGATCAGCTCTCACGAATGAATACAAGCTTCTCCAGTACAATATTGCTTAGAGAAGTGGTCAGAACAGTCATCAGCTTTGTCTCCAGCCAGAAAACAGACTTGTTCACACTGCCCAGCCAGGATCACCCAGGCACTGCACAGATTTTTAGAACCAAAGCTGCACAGTTACAAAGTCAGCACATGGATTGGGCTTTATCGGTAGTACATTTATTTCCATTAGAAAGAGCAAGGGGATGTTTGGGTAGCTGATCAAAAAAGTATGTCCAGAATCTTCTAGTATTCTTATATTCTTCTCACCAAATGTGTGTGAATTCATGTGGACATGTAGATACAGGCACGTATTCTAAGAAGTATAAAAGTTCTTCACTGTGTTAACAAAACGCATGAACTCCCACCTATGTAGTGCAAATGTTAAGAGGTTGGGCTTTCTAATAAAATAGATATACCATTTTATTTAATTTTCAATCCAGCCCAATTGATGCTTTTATAAATCTCATTAAAATGAATAACTAAAAAGATAAAGTGAGAAAAGAAAAACATAATACAAAAACAAATACGTTGTTATTTGACTCAATGCAAAAAATGACACCATCAAATGGCTAAACAGTAAAATAGACATTAATTTGTTCCCTGCTCTTTTACTGAGTTGTTTAAATTCTATGTGTGTTAAATTCTATATGTGTTAAATTCTATGTGAGTTGTTTAAATTCTATGTGTGTCCATTTCCTTACGTGCAAGTTAGCAATGTTAGTTAAGTACCTAATTGAATTGGTATGAGATTAAATAAGATACTAGTGGTTCAAAACTCTCCAGTGTCATTAAATGGTAGTTGCAGCCTTTGTTTTCTCCATAGCCACTTTGATTAATTCTCAGCTTCTATCAACATCTTTCCTCTGTGTCCCCTGACACTACAGGAATATGCTGCAAAGTACATGATGGCAGGGTGACATTTATTTGGTTGCTATTTAAACTGAGTGATAGGGGTGTTGATAATCTTGTGCATTTTTTATTTAAATAATTTCCCCACATGTTCAAATAATATACTTGTCACCCCTTGCAGGCCTGGGAACAGATCTTATCTGCTTTGCCACAAAATGGTACCTGCCTGAGTAAACACAAATACAGAATGGAGTGGCAAAGGCTTTGCTCAGCCTTTGTAACCTAATTCGCTAAGGCAAACAGACAAGATGGCCGCCAGGGTTAGCCTTCCTGGGCGATTTTCATCACAAAAGCGATGATTTATAAGCCTCTAAAATACAAATAAAACATTGTTAAATTGTCCCAGAGGCTATCTTAAATTCTAAAGGAAGAGAGCAAAAGTATTGGTGAATATGAATATTTAGAAATTTAAGTAATCCTGAGAGAACCAAGGGTAGAGGTTAATAGTTTTTTTTCTCCCCTTCTTGATACATTCATAAAAAAAATATTTTTATCAATATGATTCACAGGTATATCCCAAAGAATCAAATAATTCTACTAACAAGTATGCAACTCAATTCTTTTAATCCATACTTTATCTACATTACCACCATAGTTTACATGCTTATTATGGTATTTTATAAATTTTACTTTAGTGTAGGAATTATAAATTAAATTTCCAGCAAGGAAAGTGAAGATTTAGTTCTTTCACCCTTCTGGCCCACTTAATCCAGGCAGTTTTGTTTTCCTGTTTGCCTGGGAGAGCTTTATTTTATTTGTGGTTTGATCAACTTTTAGTACGCACATTAAAATGGTTATATAATGTTATTTATAGTTTATTTGTGTTGGATATTTCTTTTGGAAAACCAAAAGCTTAGTTATATCACTAATTTATCCCCATAGTCTTCCCAAGTTGTGACAAATTTCTTAATACATTCAAAGAAACTAGGAATTAGGAAGTCTTGATTTCATTTTAAGGAAATACCCCAGAGTCCTCTGGATTTCTTTTATGTAGCAGATTATTCTAAGACCTCTTGCATGACTGAGACTTTGGGATCTTCCTTCCCCATTATCTGGGGCCCCCGTCTGCCTATCTACTCTGTTGGATCCAACTTTGTCCAGATTCCACTTATTTTTCTTTCCTGGTTTTCTCTCTTTTGGTGGTGCACATTCTCAAGTGGTTTCCCAGTCATTTTTTGAGATATTTTAAGTTTAAAATATCTTTATTTTACTAACCCACTAACTGTATAATTTGGATAGGTATAATGTTCTGAGCTGGAAATCAATTTTGAACACTTTGCCTTATTTTCTTGTAATTCTTCCCTAAGAATTGTTCTTTATTGTTTGTTTAAAAAAATGGTGTTTCCCCTCTTTTTGAGAGACTTTAAATTATTCTTTTTGCCCATTGATCTAAAATTTTGTAAAGGTGCTTTTTGGCATGGGTGCATTTTTTTTTCCATTATATGGCAAACTGCATCCTTCAATTCTGATTTTTCTTGAATAATTTTTTGATAAGTTCCAATATTCTGCTTTATATCTTGTCTTTTTCCAAAGTTGCATTTTTTTTTTTCAATTGTATGCCTTCTGGAATGATTCATTTATTTTCCACATCTCTTTGTCATGCTTCTTTCTGAATGACTTCATCTGATTTACCTGAAATCTTCTAATTTAATGCTTTCATATATGCTCTCACTTTTAATTTTTTCCTTTGCACTTTTGTGTTACCTAATACTTATTTACTATATACTTATATATGCAAAATCTAGTTCCACTGAATCAAAAACTGCTTTGGTCTCTTGGAGAATATTAGTGACAGTTTTCTGAAATTTTCATGTCTCTGCTTAAGCCTTATTTCTTCTTTGCCTATTCATTTCAGTTTGTTTCATGTTAAATGCTTAGCCAAAATGTGTCGTATTTAAGTGTAGAACACTGGTAAGCTCCTAATACATTAAAAAACATTGCATGGACCTCATTATAGAGTCATCCATTTGGGCTATTTCATACCCCATGTCAGTAGATAACAGGGTTCTTTCTCTCAGATTGATTAGATTCCCCAGAAAAGTCCCTTTCAGCCTTCTGACTAGACAATACAAATCTAGATTCCTGCATCCTGGAGACTATGTGAGGAGAAACTCTATTTCCACAGGTGTTTATATTTTTATTCATACTTTTTATACATTGGCTCCATAGTTTCACATGCTTATTATGGTATTTCATAAATTTTGGTATTTTATTTTATAAATTACCCCTTTTCAGTATGGCACCCACTTTTTGACTTTGCACCTTCTCCACTCTTGAGATCCATTGTTTTACCCTAAAAGGCGGTGGGGGGGAAACCCTCCAATATTCTGTCAGGATAAGACAGTAGCTATCACTTAAAAGCACAGTGAAAAGTTGAGTGGTTTTCACTGATTTTTAAATTCACTTTCAACCATTTCTCCTGTTTTGAGGCCCCTTTACAGACGTACCTCTTGCTACCATCTCTGAGGATTCTACAGTGGCCTCTCAGCTTTCTCAATTGCTGGCTTATAATGTAGCTTTACTGGAGCTATTAGTTCAATTTCCATCTGCTTTCCATCTTCAAAAAAAAGTGCTTTTTTTTCTGTATTCTTTAGTCTTCTGAGTTTCTGTCTTTGTATTTTGCTCTATAAACTGTTTTTCACATGAGGATTTGAGACAGAAGTTGTGGGAAATGCATGTGTATAGTTCATAATCTTTAACAGGTAGTCTATACTTAAATTTTCAAAATAATTTTTCCTTGCATTTCTTACCTTCTTACTTTGTTCACTGTATCATCACTGACTTTATTAGGTTTGACTCAATATCATGTGGGTAGTGACTACTGGGTGTCAGACAATGACAAAAATAAAATTCTCTTTAAGGAATTTTAGTAATAATAGTAAGAGTGTCAGTTATTTTGTAATAATCATTCTGTTGCATTTATTTTTACTTCCTAATCTTCCTGTTTCTTCTCAGTTTTCCCATCTCCTTTTCAGTTAATCTGAAATGGCCAACATACTTACAATTTCCCCGTGCCTTCCAAAGCCAACATTAAGAAGATAAGCTCATTTGCTTTTCTGTTCTATACATTCTTACATTTTACTTTCAATATTTAGAAGCCTCTCTCCTTGCTTTTGTCTCTACATTTGAACCCTTCCATGTCCTAAACTTCCATGTCCTAAAAAAGCTTGTTGCTTTTTCTCATGAACATCCATATTAAGCATGCAGCATTTGAGACAAGTCTATTCACCTTTATATCTGCAGCCCCTTTGTTGCAAAAAAGAGATGAAAATATAGTCCTTGCTTGATGAAAATGCTTTATTTATTAGAGATATGGATATGAAACAAATAATTACAAAAGAGTATAGCAGGTGCACTAATAAATACAATTAGAAAAGTGTTACTCTCTTCAGATCAAGGAAAACTGCCTGGAGACAGTGGCAGCTGAACTGATTTGAATGATAATTAAGAGTTGACCAGGTGTTTTCAATAATACATAATCAGCTTTATAAATTAGCTCCCTAACTATATAATATTAAGATAGCATCCATATTTGAATCATTTTTCTAAGATTTGGTATCAAGAGTGATGCCTGGCGCATAGTAGAAACTCCATGAATGCTGAGTGATACATAGACAAAGGAGAAGAAATTTTAGTAAAATCTTTAGTTTCAAAACATTCCCTGAATCAAATTGGTAAATAAAACCAATGATGTAATCTGACTTTCTTATGACAATTTTGATAAAATATTTCTGTTTATTTACTCTTTCATTCTTTTCTAAATAAACAACATGTAGTTTTTAATCGTATTTACTTTCCAAAATTACCTTGCATGTGTCCACTTGCTTGATGGGAAGATACAGTCCTTGATTAAACCCTATAAGAAATTCAACTGTTTCTCTTCCAAAAGAAGTTCAGTTAGTATAGTTTACAAGCAAACAAAGATTTAGTGGTTTAACCCAAGACTTAGAGCTGACCTCAGCACAAAGTTTGAGAAATAACACTAGGAAGTCCTCATTGTCTGGGTTTATTCTGAGTCACTCAGGAAGAACTGGCTGGAAAACCTAGTTTTTCAGCTACCTTGAGACATAACTAGATCTGGAATGGAGCACTGTACTCATTTACATCTGTATTTGTACCCTGAATTTTACGAAGACAGAAGGATCATTTGAAGATTACTGAAAAACAGTCGGGACTCCAAATTGACACAAACTCTATATTTAAATATGTAAATGCATATATGATATATATAATTTAAATGTAAATATCGAGAACAAGTGACCATTATCAGTCAATGGGGTTCGATGTGAACTTCCAATTTCCGTCTAGGAACTCTGAAGTATTCTATAAAGTGTGTTAAAAAAAATAGTTCTGGGCCCCCCTGGTGGTGCAAGGGGTTAAGCACTTGCACTGTGAAGCAATCCGCAGCCTCTGCAGCATGAGTTTAGTCCCCGGCCGGCCAGGGAGCAACCCACATGGCGCAGCAGACCTCTCCTGTCTCTCCCGCAGCTCCCCTCAGCAGTGTATTTCAGTCAGTCTGCCTGTTCTGCTCCCCACTGTCTCTGGTGAATCGTCTCACCCTCCCATGAATCCAGCCTATACCCCGGTTCTTATGCAAATAAATAAATAAATCTTTAAAAAAAAAAAAAGAAAAGAAAAATAGTTCTATTCAGGCTTAGTCAGGATTTCTGTTTTGCACCACCAGACCCTAAGGATCCTTTTTTGAAAAGATCAAAAGGTGAGTGTGGGCTCACCATTGCCTCCTGTAGTGAGATACAGGTTTCAACTTCACTTTATATCTGCTAGTGCAGTTCAGGACTGGGGAGCCGGTCATGACCTTTCCCTTTGTGCAGAGAATAAGTTACCTGGGACTGCAAGGAAATGCTTTGGGAAGTGATAATTGTGCTCCATTCCTGTTTCTTACCCAACATGCACTTAGCCAATCAGAGAGTGGAGATGGAGGAGCACTGGAGAGCAAGTCGAGATGAGCTGGACTCCTGATGCTGTGAACTGCCTTTGCCATAGCGTCAGGGATTTGTTTCCAGATGTGAGCAACTATCACCTGCCTGCCTTCTCTGTCGTCCTGGAGCCCAGACCTAGAGAGATTTTGAAAAAGAGAGTATTTTGGTAATGACATAGTCAGCCCAAAATTACAGACTAATTCCTGCCTCTGTAATTTAAAAAAATTACAAATTTGTAAAGAATTTTTTTTAAAGATTTGTTTATTTATACAAGCACTGGGTACAGTCAGAAGTGCGGGAGGGTGAGAGAATTCACCAGAGCCAGAGCAGGGAGCAGAACAGGCAGACCTGACGAAATACACTGCTGAGGGGAGCAGCGGGTGGCAGGAGAGGTCTGCGCATCACGTGGGACCCTCCCCGGCAGCCGGGAATCGAACCAGTGCTGCAAAGGCTGCGGGCAGCTTCGCAACCCAGTGTTCAACTGCTGTGCCACCAGGGAGGCCCAAAAGAATTTTTTTTTTTCCTGAAATATTGATAACCTCAAGGAAGCAAGGGCAAAGGAAGAGATCATTTAATGAGCACTTACTGTATCCCATTGTTGTTCTGGTGTATTCCCACTTAACCTCTTACAATCCTCACCGTGCCCCTGAAAGGCATCCCTCTGAGTTAAAGATGAGGAAACTGAAGCACAGGAAGTTTAAGTTCCTTGACAAGGTCCAAAAGTGGCAGAACCATGATTCAACACCCTCAGAGAAGATCAGATTTCCCCAATCAACACAGCTGCACATACTTCCACTTTATCCGCCTTGCAATGTTGAAGGCAATAGCATTGCTGTTCATTGAACTTGATTAATCTCAGCCTTCTCCCCAGAAAGAACAGTTCCCAGAGGTCCCAACTTCTGATTTAGCTGACTATTGTAGCTCTAGCTCAGAGTACAGGGTGTGACCAAAAAAATTACATTAATAAATATTTGTTCAATATCAAATGAATGAACAAACCCAATAAATAAATCCAGGCCTCTCCCTAATTTCCATGTTCCGCTGGACTATACATCCTCATTTCTCTGGAAGTATGTTTTACGTGGGCTAGAGGCTATTAACACAAAGGAATATTCAGGTTTAAACTGTTTACCTTTCCTCTTCATTTAAGCTAGGAGACTGGGACTTTTCTCCAAACCTATAGAAAATGTAGGAAATAGAATTTAGGATAAAAATGGAAGGTTTAAAACCAAAAGCTCTGGGTGAGTGTAAATATTGTTTTCCCTAAATACTAAAGCATAATGATGAAAGCAAGTTTCAAATTTTTCATTTACATTTGTAGTAGTCAAATAGAGCAGAGAGGGAAGGGAACTAGAGATAGAAACTGGATGGCAAATTCCAGGCTGCAGCCTAGAACATCTGAATATGCCTAGAAACATCTGACTTTGACCGAAGCAGCATCCTGTACCATGTTCATGTTTAAGTCCCTTTCCATATCCTTAGCCCTGCAGCAGTCAGGAAACGATGCTCTGAAGTGAGGTGAAATTGCTGATGGGAAGACATCATTTTTCTCCTTGTTTGATTTGTAAGTGCTGAGGTCCCTCACTGCTGTCCCCCAGAGTAGGCTGTGCAACCAGAGAGGTGGCCTGAATCGTACTGACCACCCAGCTTTGCATGCTAAATTCTCAAGGTCTTCTATCCCAAAGATTTCCCTCCTCCAGATATGATGCTCCCCTCGGCACCAAAATTATGTATCATATGTGCTAAGGTAGTTTAGTTTACATTGCCCTTGTTCAGATGTTTGTCTTTTGTTGGCGATGTTTGCTGTGAGATGTTCTTTAGATTTTATTGAGTGTGTACTTTGGCCAAATTTGTGCTAAGTGTTTCATTTTATGTTACTAACCTTTATAGATAGGCAGTGAGGTAGTTCTACTGTATTATTATCATCTCCATCTTCCAGAAGAGGAAACTGAGGTTTATGGAAGTGATTACACTTATTTAAAGTAAATAATGAGTTAGACACTGAGTCATCAGACACGGAAGCCCAGATTTTTCCTTTCTCTCTTTTTTTTTATCGGGGTGATGTTAGTTTAGAATATGTATATGATTTAGGGGTATAGGTTCATACCTCTTGAGATGTATATTATCCCCCCACATCTGCCACCAAAACACTTATCATCCTTTGCTGTAGATCATTGAGATTTCTTACCCCATTTACTCTTCACCCCACCCTCCCCCTCTACTGGCCTCAATTCAGCAGTCAGATTTCTAGCGTTTGTTTTGATTTAGTTTTGTCTGTTCCTTTGTTTTACTTCTTTATATTCCACACATGAGTAAAATCATTTGATAGTTGTTTTTCTCCTTCTGACATATTTCACTTAGCACAGTCCCTCAAGTTCCATCCATGTTGCTGCAAAATGGCAAGATTTCTTCTCTTTGTAGCTGAGTAGTAGTCCATCATGTATTTATTCTACATTTTCTCAATCTACTCATCTGTCATCGGGCAACTTAGATTGTTTCCATAACTTAAAAGTATTGTAAATAGTGCTGTAACAAATACAGGAGTGCTTGCATCTCTTTGAATTAGTGCTTTTACATTCTTTGGATAAATATCAAGGTGTGGAATTGCTGGATCATAGGATACATCTCTTTTTAATATTTTGAGGCAATGCTGTACTGCTTTCCATAGGGACTCTACTGGTCTGCGTTCCCAACAACAGTGAATGAGGTTTCCTTTTTCTCCACGTCCTGGGCAACATTTGTTGTTTCTCTTTTTTACTGACATGGGCCCTTCTCACAGGTGGGAGGTAGTATCTCACTGTGGTTTTGATTTGCATTTCCCTGGTGAAAGTGATGCTGAACAATTTTGCATGTGTCTGTTGAACATCTGTACACCTTTGTTGGAGAAGTGTTTAATTAGCTCTTCTACCCACTTTTTGATTGGTTTATTGGTTTTCTTTTTGTTGGATTGTATGAATTCTTTGTAGATCTTGGATATTAGCCCCTTGTCAGGTATATGATGCACAAATATTTTTCCCCATCCAGTAGGATGTCTTTCCATGGTAATGATAGTTTCCCTGTACAGAAGTTATTTAGTTTGATGCAGTCCAATTTGTTTATTTTCTTGTTGTTTTCCTTGCCATTGGAGTCAAGTCCCCAAAGATATCCCTGAAGTTAGTTTTGTGGAGTGTTGTGCTATATTTTCTTCTATGTATTTTATGGTTTCAAGTCTTACAACTGAGTCTTTAATTCATTTTGAGTTAATTTTTGTGTGTGATATGAGAGAGCGGTCTAGTTTCATTTTTTTTTTTTTTTTTTGCACAGGTCTATTTAGTTTTCTCAACATCATTTGTTAAAGAGACTTTCCTTTCTCCAATGTATACTTAGCCCTTTTGTCAGAGATTAGCTGTCCATATAAATGTGGGTTTATTCTGGGGGAGACCACATTTGAAAACCATGTACCATATTCTATCTTGGTGACTATTTCTCACCTGAACAAAGGCTGACCTTCTTGGCTCCAGGTTACTTCCTGCTATTTTGTCCTCCACAGCAATGTTCAGGTGAGCTTTAATGAAACTAAACTAAGTGCTCTTTACATATATGGAAACACAGTTATAAATTCCTCACATATTATGACTCTTTTAAAACTATCAAGCAAACCATGAAAACAATAGATTCAAATTGACAGCTGAGATGTAATGAGATTCATTTGAAAATGAATCAAATTTAGATTTCACAGCAAATTTCAGAGAGATACCCTTCAGTTGTTGACTTCATTATTTTGATGTTGAATTTGGTGAGCCAGAGTGATTTCTTTTTATCATATCTGACCACCATCTCTGCGATTATAACTCTGATTCTTGCTTCAACCTCATGTCCCAGCCGCTGCCTGCTTCTTCGCACTTGATGCTCCAAACAGAATGTATGATATATATGATGAGGAGTTCTCACATCCTTCCTTTAGGTGTACACTGCTTCTGACATCTTCAGTGCCCATCCATCATGCCTTTTGATGAACTATTAATGTGTTTCCCTTTGGGAAGTCCTCCTTGAAACTCTCATCCCCCTAATTGAGTGCTTTGTAAATATTTGCAGAATTAAACTTATATCACTACTGGTTTAGGGCACCTGCCTTTCCAACAAACTGTGAACTTCTTAAGGGCAAGCATGTGAAAAGCATAATTTTTATACTTCTATTGCAGATTCAGAGAGGGAAAGCAACTTGCCCAAGGTCACACAGCAGGGTATCCAGGTGTGATAGAGAGTCCAACAGCATGCTTACTATATAGAGACCCATGCTGCCTGTCTTCTGTTCTGGAACTGGAGGTTCAGATGGTGCCTTATTTCTTTTCTTGCCTATTTCTTTTGGTAAGTTATCTCTGGAAGGAAAATTCTCAAAAGTCTATGTCCTTCGCTTGCTGCTGGTGACTTTATGTGGGCCCCTGTTCTATAGCCTCCCTCTCTCCTGGCCTCAGTTTTGTCATCAAAATGAACCTCTTAAGCCAGATGGCATCAAGCCTTTTTTGACTCAGTCCAGTGCGTACGTGTGGCTCACAACTTCTGGGTGACCTTGTCACGTCAACAATCCAAGCTTTGCCAAAAATGCTGAGCCAGGTTGTGGAAATGGACAGAGGAAAGAATGGCCCCTTCACACAGGCTGTTTGTGTGGGGTGGTGTTATCACCAGAGGAAATTGACTCAAGGAGATAGCACCTTGGTATCAGAGAAAGCCAGGCTATCTGTAGGCAGCCCCCACAATCCCAGCCCTCTTTGCCAAACATGCCTCTGGCTGGGCAGCCCGCCTTCTTGACACAGAGCGAGGATAGTGCCAGCCCTGGACTGACCACTGTGGGAAAGTGTGGACCAGAGTCAGACCCTGAGATTCAGAGGTCTCAGGCGGCCTTGAGCCACGTTCTGTGGCCTCCCAACACCCAGGCACCAGACCTCAGGCTCTGTCATTTCTACAGTTACTCTTACAAAGAGAGGCAATATTTACCCCAGGAAAGACTCTGCTGTCCCCACAGTACCTGGCTTTCTGTTTTGAGCAGGCCTTTCCTGAAACCTATCCTTTCCTTCCACCCTGTGCCCATAGGTGGGCTGGGAGACACCCACCAGTGACTGCATTATGCCTGCCATTTCCCATCAAAAGTGAGCATCGAGCAGAAAACACTGAAGCAGCTGCAGCTCATGTCTTCAAGGGCTACATCAATTTTCCCCACAATGTCCTATGCCTTTGCTGGGCCAACTTCACCTTAACTTCTAACTTTGACTTGAGGGTCACCTTCTCCAGGAACCCTTCCTTGACTTCCCATGGCTTGGTTTGGGCACCTAGACTGGTACTTTCTTCCATCTCGACAGTGCTACTCTTTATTTCCTCAGTTCTGAAAACCTTGAGAAAACAAGTAATTTTTCTCCTTTCGCTCATCCATGTATTTATTAAGCAGATATTCTTGAGCATTTACTCCCTGAGAGATGCAAAACATTGGAGGAAAAAAATTCAGAAATGGTCCTTGATAGGACGATACCTACAATCTAATAAGTCAATCGATTATCATTCAATACATGAAACCTCCAGAAACGGCTAGAAACAGCAAGCTACACAGTGTACTGAAGAGCAGGATTTGTTGTAGTTGGGAGGGCAGGGCACGCTTCCTCAGGCAAGTGCTGATGGAACTGAGGAAGAGTAGGAGTAATAGGCAAAAGGGTCAAGAGTCATCATCCATGTCTCATTGACCCTTATGTCCTCAGCATATCTCAGAGAATAATACCTGAGAGTTATTCAATAAATGTTTGTAAATATTAAAAGTCACATTTTCTGAAAAGTTGGTTCTGAGTTTGTAGCCCAGTCCCTCTTTGGTCTATTTGCCCTATAAGTATTTCAGGTAACATTTTCATTTCACTGTTAATCTGGGAAATGTACCTGCCTTGCCCATACTACTTCTCCTCAAGGTCGACAGTCTTTGATCTAACCCTGGCCTACCCTGGCCATATCATCTCCTCAGACTTGCACAAGTTCTCTCTATGGAGTATCTCAAAATCCTCTGCATCTATGCCTTTTCTCCAAAGAGCCCATGTGGGTCTCTGATTTTTCTAGTCTCTCATGCCCCTGCAGGCTATTTGCCTGAACCATCTGATCTTCTTCAACACCATAACTCCAGCTACTGCAGTGCTCAGTTTTGCATTTGGGCTCCTCTGAGCAAGCAACCTATTCTCCCAGTGTCTCTCACTGTTATAGGGAGAGGGTTAGTTCTGGAACCCAGACATCCTTGATTCACATAGCAGACCAGCCAGGTCCCTTACCCTCAAACCTCCAGAGACGCTACCCAAACTTTCTGAAAATTAGGTTCATCACAGCCCAAAACACATTTGGTTAATCAACTCTCTTTTTCCAAACTGGAGCCACGCTGATCAAGATTGAAAATGTGCCCCCATTGTAAGTGGCTACTGTTTCCAATTACATATGCTTCTCCCAGCCACCATGCAATCTGTTCCCTTCATGCTGGTTTGCAAGAGCTGTTCACACCAAACCATTGACAGCCACTATCTAAAATGAAACCATCTGCTTAGCCATTTGCCATGCTCAGCTGGGTCTTACAGGCTTACCCAGTTGAGGCCCTGTGGAGCAGTCCATAAAACAAGCATGAATTAACGCAGCCTGTTTTTATTAAATTTCTTGCAACTGATGGGAAGATGGACAAGCCTGTCTGGCAGGGATAATAGCCAATCCTCACAGCATCTGAAGACTTGGATAAACTCCAACAGCACCCTGCATCTCAAGACCATCAAGTGTTTCAGGAGCATGGTCTTGCTTAGAAAACAGTTTGTCTATAAAAGGCTTTTAAAGATTTTATGGTTTCTGTTCTTCCTTGTGAAATAGAGTTTATTGGTGAACTCTTCAGCCATTGCTTATACGCCTTCTGTTCTCTTGATATTACTTAGATGGGAATTAAGAGATTAGCAGATAAGAGTGACTGAGAGCTTTTGTGGAACACAGATATCCTCTTGCTCCTACCAATTCCAGAAGATTGGGGCAGGTAGGTTTTCTCTGACTGATATGGAATATCTACACAGGAGTCAAGTCTGCCTTATTCAGTAACCTGAAGGAGTCCTCCATGCACTCTGTCTGAAAGAGTTGGCCACAGCAGTTAGGCTCTAAGGAGAGAATATCTTTTTTTTTCATTTTTTTTTTTTTAGGATTTATTTATTTATACAAGCACTGGGTACAGTCAGAAGTATGGGAGGGTGAGAGAATTCACCAGAGCCAGAGCGGGGAGCAGAACAGGCAGAAGGACCGAAGTACACTGCTGAGGGGAGCAGCGGGCGGCAGGAGGGGTCTGCGCACCATGTGGGACACTCACCCGGCGACCGGGGATGGAACCAGTGCTCCAGAGGCTGCAGGCAGCTTCGCAACACAGCCTCAACCACTGTGCCACCGGGAAGGCCCAAGGGGAGAATATCTTGACCCATTTATACCAGCCACATACTTGTAGCTGGAAGTTTTTCAGTATATTGGAGAGGAAAATGTCGGTGGTCAAACCTAAGGGCACTGCCAATGATAGGGAAAATTCAGCAAACTCTGAATACTCTAATATCAGGCAAGTTTCTGATATTTTGACATTCTAAGAGACTATCTGTTAAAAGGAACTAACTCTTGAACAAATACAAGCATCCATCCCACTTGATAATCTATTTCATACTGTAAAGTAGTACAGTAGCATAATAGGGTAGCATTCAAAATTTCTACTACTATGTTTGAAGATTTTTAAATGAGAAAAGTGAATTCAGGAGAAGCATTCAAGTAAAAAAAAAAATGATTTTCCCCTTTTCCTCTGCGGTGGATGTTCAGAATATTTAATATCCATCAACCATTAACAGTAGACTCTGACTGAACCATTTTTTTTTTAAGATTTATTTATTTATTTATACAAGCACTGGGTACATTCACAAGCATGGGAGGGTGAGAGAATTCACCAGAGCCAGAGCGGGGGGCAGAGCAGGCAGAAGGACCGAAGTACACTGCTGAGGGGAGCAGCGGGTGGCAGGAGAGGTCTGCGTGCCATGTGGGACCCTCGCCCAGTGGCCGGGGATAGAACCGGCAGCTTCGCAACACAACGCTCAACCGCTGCGTCACCGGGGAGGCCCTGAACCATTTGTTTTTTAAAAAAACAAATTCGTAAAGCACTTTAAGAATCATAGCAAAATTGAAAGGCAACAATTTCCCTTTTATGTCTGCATTCACACATGCACAGCCTCCTATCAACTTCCCATGTCATAGCAATACATTTGTTATAGATGGTGAACCTACATTAACACACCAATATCACCCAAAGCCCATAGTTTTCTTAATGGGTCACTTTTGGTGGTGTACATTCCATGGATTTAGACTAATGCATGATGGCATGTATCCATAAAAAGTTATCACACAGAGTGTTTTCAATGCCCTAAAATGTTCTGTGCTCCACTGATTGATCCCTCTACCCCACAAACCCTACATTTTTTAAAAAATTTTAAAATAAAATATATTCAGCTTATTGCCATGCTTTTTGTTTTCTCTAATAAAAAGAAATTACTTTTCTTATATCTTTAAGGAATGGAACCCTCTGCTCATTTTCACCTTCTTTGAATTCCTCTTCCCTCTTTCCATTGTTTCATGAGCTCATGAGTTTGTTGATTGGAGAATATTAATTTATTGAAGGTGTCACTGGCCTCTTTGTAGGAAGAAAAATTATAATTTATGGTTTATTGTGCCTACCATACCAAAAGATTGGTGACACAGCCATCACCTCCAAATAAGAACTGGGGAAGAACTTGAGAACAACCAGTTTCTCTACTTTTTCTTTCTAATTCATCTCTATCTGCAGGGGTACAGCATAGAGCATCCAACTGAGTAAACGCTCAGTGAAGAGATGGGGAATAATCAAACCCATGAATGAATAATCAGATAACTTAGCCTCTATTCCTATAGTTACATTTTATCTCAAATGGTTGCTCTTTCTGAATAATATACAATGACTACATGCTGCAAAGAACACAGTTAAGAAATGAAGACAGGGGCCTCCCCTGTGGCACAGCGGTTGAGCGCTGGGTTGCAAAGCTACCCGCAGCCTGGGCAGTGCCAGTTCGATCCCCGGCTGCTCCCCGGCCACTGGCGGAGGGTCCCGCATGCCGCGCAGACCTCTCCTGCTGCCCGCTGCTCCCCTCAGCAGTGTACTTAGGTCCTTCTGCCTGCTCTGCTCCCCGCTCTGGCTCTGGTGAATTCTCTTACCCTCCCGCGCTTCTTACTGTACCCAGTGCTTGTATAAATAAATAAATCTTTAAAAAAAAAAAAAAAGAAATGAAGACAGATCAGTCATGGTGGGCATCAGTCATGGTGGGCACTTTACATTCTGCATATTTGCCTATAGAGAGATACTGGGTATTTGCCTGTAGAGAGACAAATATATACATCCGTGTCCATTTATATCATGCCATTGCTTGCCATGCTGGTTCTAACCAGGCTGCTTTCTATGCTGCCAGAGAAAATACAAAACCACCTCAAGCAGTTCCTTGTTTTTTTAATTACTCACCTCATCTGCACCTTATTCCTGAGGTGCCCTTCTCCTGGACATATTTAATACAGAGGCAACTCAGTGGGGAGGGAAGTGGACAGCCAGGGATGCCAAGATACTTGGCATGAGTCCCTGCTTTGCTCAGCACTCATTGTGAGCTCAATAGTCTCTTCAAACCTGAGGCTGTATTTGTAAAAGATGAACCACACAGAGCTAAGAAGACACTTCCATCGTAAAATGGTTTACCAGCTACGTGACTATTACCCAGTTGGTGATAATTTCCTTCTGGCAGATCCTGAGCTCTGCCACCATGTTTACCTGGCTGCCTAGGGCTTTGGTGTCTTGATTGTTACTCATGCTTAGTTCCCATCATGTGCAATAATCCCCTGGTTCTTCATTTCCCCCTCCTTTTGCAGAGCTGTCAGTGATCAAGACAATTGATCTTCTCTTAGGTAGAGTCCCTGCTGGATGCAAACACACTCACAAACATACTGTTTGATCCAAAACAACCTCTAACGGCCTCCACTGTCATTCCTGTTTTTGCAGATAAGAGAGAGGCTGAATGAGGTGATATGCAGCTCTTAGTGAGAGAAGAAGGACATTTTAACTCTTTAAATTCAGTGCCTACTTTAATGTACCACCAGGAGTTAGGCCATGAACAGACCCACTGCCAGCAAACTTCAAAGAGACTTTAAGATAGAGGAGGAAATGAATCAAGGAAGAAAATGGGGTAGGAACAAGGCATGGCCAGAAGTGCCTTTATGTGATAATAGATTGGACCCTGAGTGCTGGTTCCTTCAAAAATAGTGTAGAAATCTAGAGGCCTTGGTTGGGCTCCTCTCACTGGGCCTGTTTTTTTGTTGTTTTTTTTTTTTCCTCTGCAAAGTAAGGATGCCAAGAACTTGCAATAACTTTATTGAGATTAAAGGGAGATTCCAGGAGGAAGACTCAATCACTAGTGTTATTATTTGAGACTTTCTGGCTACCTGATTCTGTAATAAACCAAAGTAAAAGTAAAGAAGGCCAAATCCTCCAGTCTTCAAACCTGGAATTTGCATTTTCAGTTTGGTTCTATTCGCATACTTTTGTCTTTGCATTCATTATTGTTTAAGAGAAATGGCAAATATGAAGTTTGGAGGTATGTAACTTAACTCATTGCTAATTGTGGGTCAAGCACTGGGTTAAGCGCATTTTAGATCAGTTATTTCTCCAAGCAATCCTACATGGCAGGAACTATTATTATCCTGACTTACAGGCAGTTAGCTTTGCTGCTCCTTGCTTCTGGTATTTTGTTTTGTTTTGACCATTGCATGTAAAACTGAGATGACCATCTTTGCTCACATTGAGATAATTTCCTGAGGTTGACTTCCAGGAAATGAGACCAGTTATACACTTATTTCTCTTGGGTAATTTTAAGGCCCTTAATGTAGATTTCCAGGGTGCTTTCTGGAAGGTCAGCACCAGTCACCCTAAGGCCAATAGGCACGTGCTTGCTAGTATCTCCAGAGATTTTGCAAATACAGTGATGTGCAGCAGGAAGAGTTCCGGAAGCTCAGCTTTCAAATGAACCTGAAAATTAACTGCTAAGAGCCTGGCTGACATTGGAAACCTGATCTGCTCTTGAGCCTGGGTGACACTGGTTAGTGCACCTCTCCCTGGGTCTCAGATTCCCCAAGAGTGAAGTGGGGGTGGAGACAGAACAGATCATCATGTTGGCTTTTTGAAAATTAACTTTTCTTGACTATAGGAAATACACTTTATACTTTAGGAGTTTATAAATTTTCCTCAGGCAGTGAGTGCTCAGAACATAATTTGAAGGCGTTTCCCTGTAGTGTCTGCAGTGGTGTAGAAAAAGCAGTTGGGAAACTGTATTCAGAGGTAGGCTTGGGTTTTAATCCTGTGTCTACCATTTACTATGAAAAAATGTGCAAAATCATTCCTCTTTTCTGTCCTCTGACTTGCTCATCTGTGGAAGGTAAATAGCAATGTCACTGTTTTTTAAAAAAAAGGTCTAAATAAATGTATATAAGATGTGGCACATAGTAGCAGCTCAATAAATAAAGGAAAATGAAAAACATCTGTCCCTTTTTCACTGCGTTTGTATATTACATTATCTCATTTTTATTTGTGATAGCTCTCTCTCTCTCTCTTTACACACATATATATGTACATATATACACATATACAAAAAACTTATATGCTATGATGTAGAAAAAATATAAAGACTTAATGCATGCATCTTGATGAATTTGGACATATGCATATACCCATGATAGTATCATCACCGCATATCCACCACCTCAGAACTTTCCTTGCATTGTGTGTGTGTGTGTGTGTGTATTATAACATTTGACTTGAGAACTATTCTCTTAACATCTCTTAAAGTGCACGATGTCGTATTGTTAACTGTAGCACAGTGTTGTGCAGGAAATCTTCCTCCCACTCTTGAGTGAAGAATAATGGAGTTCTTTTTTATTTGTCATATTCCACATATAAGTGAGATCATGCAACATTTATTTTTCTATGTCTGGCTTATCAAAGGCTCCCCTAAGTAACTATTCAAGGATCCTGAGCACCCCAGAAGCCTGAGGATTCTAGATTTTTGTCCTAGGTATCTGCGGTCTCCAGCCTCTTCCAGCTTAACCTCTCAGCCCTGAGCACCATCCATTCAAGTCCAGATTTAAAGTAGACTCAAAAGTTCCATTTTGATGCTCCATAGACTAGATGTACCACAGCCTGGGGACAAAGCTGTTCCTGACATCACTGGTTGGCCTCAGTGACATTGATGTTGCAATAGCTTAACTAATGTCTCTGCCAATTCAGGGAGCTCTTTGAGCTAAACACTGATTGATTCAGTAATTAATTCATTCTGCAGGTTTGCATCTGTTCACCACACATTTACCAGTGTGGATTTCCGTTTGTGATAGAGCTACAGAGATTTAAAAGAGTCAGTCCCTGCCCTTCGGAGTTCCCAGGCTAGTGGGTGGGATGCCCAGTAAACAAATAATTATAATACAGTGATAAATGCTATAATAGAAACAGATGCGGTGAGTTTTGGGAGCACAGGGGAGGGAGTGTTTCATTATTTGGGGGAAGAGAAGTTGAGACAGACTTCTCAGAGGATGTGACATTTAATTTAGATCTTGAAATTTAAATAGAAATGTGCTAAGTAGATGATGATGAAAAGGATACTTGACGAGAGGGAAGACCTGTATAAAGGCATAGAGGTTAGGAAGGGGGAAAAGAATTTCTCTTCTCTGTGAGGAGATGAGATAGAAAATGTGGCGGGGAATGTCGTCAGTAATATAAATTGGGGCTAGATCATGGAAGATTTGCCATGTCAGGTAAAGGGACTTCGATACCATCCTGCAGATTTATAATGCCTAATATGGTAGCCATTAGTTGCGTGTGTCCCTTTAAGTATAAATTGAATATATAATTAGTTTAAATGTTTAAAGTCAAAATTAATTTTAAGATACAGTTGCTGGTTTGTACTCACTATACCTTAGTGCTCACAGGCGCACATGCCTAGGGTCTGGCATATCGGACAGTGCAGATATAGAACATTTCTATCACGTGGAAAATTCTGTGGATAGTGCTGTTGTATATGATAGAAAACGAGGGATGGATTTCAAGGAAATGGTCTGGAGTAGATTTGTCTGTAATGTATACAGTACATTTGAGTTGGGTAAAAACAGCAGTAGGAAAATTGTTTGGTTTGTTGTATTCTATCGCTATCCATAGGAGGTTATTATGATACTCTAGGCAAGAGATGATGAGAATCAGAACTGGAGCTGCACCATCACTGTATAGGAGGGAACCAAAACTAGTTTGAAGCTGATGAAGTATCAAGAGACTGAAGACCATAGTCATCGGTGTACTTTGCCAGTTGGGGGAAAAATAAATCATTCATCTCTTGTCATGAGCACCCTTTGGCTTGAAGCCTCAGTCCTCAAGCTTCTCTCCTCACTCGGGGTGCAGGCAAACTCCCAAGTGCATGTGAACTCTCTGCCGTCTCCCGGCCCCTGCTTGCCTCTGTTTTGTCCTGCCATCAGGTCTTAATCAGATGAGTATCTCATTTGGCCCTTTTTCTACCCATGGCGACCAGAGTTTGGAATGGGAGGATTATATGGCCAGCCCACGCGTCTGTTTTGCTCCAAGTGTCTGGGTTCCATGGTTATAACATGGTAAAAGATACCACAGAAAGGCAGTGGCAGATTGGATGATAAGATGTGGTTCCTTGTCTCCTCCCTGCCTGATATGATCTCTGCTAACCATAAACAAATTACTTCCATTCACAGTTGACAGGAGGAAGAGCTGTACTCTGCAGGGGGAGTTGCTGAGTGCACTGTGGTGAGGAATGTAGGCTGTTTTAGGAATGTGGAGATGCTCCAGAGGCAGTTATGGTGCTGTGGGCTATTTCCCTGCACCCCAGAATACAGGGTCTTGTTATGGATTCTTCTCAGCCATGCCGCTCTGGCTTCTTATATCATTGACTGTTCTTGCTATCACACTCTCTCAATCTTTTCCCTATCCAATGAGAATTATTGAACAACACATGTGGAAAATACAATCCCTAGAGAAAAAAAAGAAATTCTCTGATACTGAAAGACTAATTTTCTAAAATCCTACTCATTCTTCAAGACCCAACTCAAACACTAACTGCTTTGTGAAACCTTTAGTTACCTCATTCTGCTCAAGAGGATTCTTCATATAAACCTCTGCTCGGCTCACACCAACTGCTGTTGGATAATTATGTTCCTGCTTGCGCCCCTATATTATGAGAATTTTTGAGCAGTTTGGCCTAAATCAAGTTTGCACCCAAGGAATCTGCCCTGAACTCCTTTCAGTTATGATACATGACTCTCAGTATATCTGGAAAACAATGAATCAGAAAAGGTCTAGGAGAGGGTTTGCTTAAGGGTCTAGGACAGAAAATATCCATTTATTTTAGGTGTTTGTTTTATCATTCCTTTAGCCTGTCCTCCTCCTTCCCTCCCTCTCTCTCCTTATTTCCCTCTCTTTTTTTCTTTTTCTTTCATGCATTCATCCCATTACTACATATTCATTGAGTCCCAACTGATAACAAAGCAATGTTCAGTACATAGAGAGATTAGCACAATTAAGAGTTCAGAAACTGATGGCGCATGCAAAACTTTAAGTAAATAATTACATCCCATGAAGGAATGGCTTTGTTGGAAGGAGGTGCTAAGTGCAGGTGATGGAAATCAGGGTGAAGCACTTTCTCTGTAGAGGAAGAAAGACCCTAGACTCAAATCATGGCTTCATAATTAGCACCTTGTTGGCTTTGGGCAACTCGTCTCTCTGAGCTTCAGTGTCCTCATCTGCAACATGGACAAAGGTGTCGTGAGGGCAACATGACAGTATTGACAAAAGTCTTGGCACAATATTTGGAATAGAGCAAGTGTTCAATCCAAGCGGTTTAACTTCATATTTGTCAATCTAAATAATCAGGATTATTTCCAGCTTCTCTTTGCCTCGACAGACAGATTGACCATGTTGAAGAACTTGAGGTAAAACACGGTGCTCAGATGGATTCTGACAATGCATTTGTTTTAATTATTTTATATATTTTTACATCATATTTCATTTTTGTACAATGTATGTATTTTCATCTTGGTTATAGTCCCTGTAAAATTCCCCCCCCCCCCATTCACCCATGAATATCACCACGGTGCCTTGTGCTCTTCCCATCCTTGTTTTGATCCTACTCCCTTCTCCCTGCCCCCATAGTATGTCTCTGATTTATAGTTATCTGTTGATTTTAATTTTTACTTTATTATAATTAGTTTTTTCCCTGATCCCTTATTTGGATCCTCTACATTCCTGCTAGAAGTGAGATGATCTTAATTTATTTATTTATCTATACAAATTCTGGGTACAGTCAGAAGCACGGGAGGGTGAGAGAATTTACTAGAGCCAGAGAGGGGAAAAGAACAGGCAGACTGACGAAATACACTGCTGAGGGGAGTAGTGGGCACGACAGGAGAGGTCTGTGCACCATGTGGAACCCTCGCAGGTGGCCAGGAATCGAACCGGCACTGTAGAGGCTGCGGGCAGCTTCGCAGTCCAGCGCTCAACCTCTGTGCCATCAGGGGAGGCCTCTGACAACGTATTTTTGATGATTCAACCTTTGACCAGAAATACCTGAACTTTCTCATGCACAATTCTCCTAGATTTGACTTCTGGGAGATTTGATTTCTGAGTAGTTCATTTTCTTAAGAGACAGAAAAAATTGAGTAATAGGGCAGAGAACTTTCACTACATGGAGCTGTGATTAATGAACAATTTCTGGGAAGCTTTACTGGAGACACACTCATTCAGACACAACATTCTAAAGTAATGGCAGACATTCATTAAAAATCGGGCATTGATACACACCATGAAAAGTACATATTTCTAGATCGTGGGAATGATTACTGTTGTCACCATGAAGCCAATAGAGTTGGCATTATGACTGTAGGAGGTGATTATTGATAGATTATTGGTTAAAACAAACCAGATACTACTGTCACATATTGTCTGTATTTTCAGTGACAGACCATAAAACCCTTGTATCTTTTAATATTTTAGTATTTTAATAAATACTGTTCTCTTTCCCACTGTTGAGTCAGGAAAGGACTCACTAGCTTATATGCTCCATTCACTCAGTATGAGAACCAAGGAGAGACCATGTCAAGTTTTCACAATTGTCTTCTGCCAGAAGTTTAGACAAAAGAATTTCTTGGCTTATATAATCATGGGGAAGAGATGGTTTAGGAATGACTGGAAAGTGGAGAATACAGAGAGAATATTTTATTTCTCTATTTATCCCTAGTTGTCTTCTCTCGTGGGTTACGCTGCATGGACTAGTGGAAAAGGATATTCTTGAGACTCTGTAAATGAATGTACACTTGTAGAGCAACCAGATAAAATCTTTATGTTTCTGTCAGCTTCTGGGATGTTTCCAATCATGTCTCGAGACACTGAGACCACCTTCTATAAGTTGATGGTGGAGTCTCTTCTGTCAAGATTTTTGCCTTCTGCCTCAGCACCTCCTTTGTCAAGAAGCTTATTCCCTTCCACGATTGCTACATTTATCTCCTGAGATCTTTATTTGAGGCCTGGGTTCCATCTGCCCAATCAGTCCCTTTTCTTCAGTATATTTTCCTGCAATATCATCAGTATGGCCCCCTCAGATCGTGGAAACTAGAGCTTTTGAAGCTCAACTTATTTTCACTGATTCAGCTTAATTGATTCAAGCAAATTTTTGTTGTTGTTATTGAGCACCTCCTGAATATGTGGAACTCAACAGGGGTTTAGGGACACAGAAGTGAAAACAACATAATCAGTGTGCTCAAGCTTCTGTGCCACAGATTGTGGCAAGGATGTGATTAAAAATGCTTTAGAATCTAGAAAACTTAAATAAGGGACCAGGAAAATGAATATAAGAAAGTGAAAATCAAAATCAACAAAAAACTATGAACCAGAGACACTTTTTGGGGGGTGGGGGGCGGGAGGGGAAGGATTGGGGTCAGAATGGGGCGTTTGCAATTGTATGGGGGAATATAAAAATAAAATTTATTATTTAAAAATAAAATTAAATTAAATTAAATTTAAAAAAATAAAAAATCCTTAGCACCAAAAAAAAAAAAAAATGCTTTAGAGCAGAACAAAGTGTATATGAAGTATAAGGAAGGAAGTTGAGACATAGTCTCCTAAGTACTGGAAACAATGGAATACACAGAATATTATTATGATTCTCATGGAGTTCCAGGATGAGTAAGGAACATAAAATCATTATTCAAACTTAAATAAGGGACCAGGAAAATGAATAACTATAAGAAAGTGAAAATCAAAATCAACTAAAAACTATGAACCAGAGACACTCTATGGGGGTTGGGGCCTGGGGAGGAGAGGGATTGGGGTCAAAATAAGGGGGTTGCAATTATATGGGGAATATAAAAATAAAATTTATTAAAAAAATTAAAATTAAAAAATAAATAAAAATATCATGATCATATAATGAAAAAAATAAAATAAATAAAATCATTATTCATCCTGATAACCTTATGATAGTAGTTATAATGTAATGTTAATGGTATATAGATATTAACATAAATATTATATGAAATCTTATATAATGTTACAAAAATATTTTACTATAAAATTAGTGCTGATTGAGAATATAACTATGTGTATTATTAGTATTAACATTTGTTATATAAATGTAATATCTGTATCTATCTAGCTATCTACCCATCTATCCTAGGGAAAAAGTGATCAGTTCCGTCATGACCAAGGAGGAAAGGGAGGGGGCTTCACCGCCCCTGTAAGGTCTATCCCTTCTCCTTTCAGACATCCTGTCACCCACCCCCCTGACACACCCCAAGTTCATCCCTGGCCCCCATTCCATACTTCGCTTCCTCTGGCTGGCTCCTGTTATTTATTGTTAGTTAGGAGGAAAAGGCTTGGTAGCATGCCTTGTGGCATGTATGCATATCTGTATCTTGTGTGCATGTATGTGTGCATGTATCTGTGTGCTGTATGTGTTTTCTCTAAGTGATTTCCTCTCTCTTGGCCAGGAGGAGTGCAGTCCCATTCCATCCCCTTCCTTATGGGCCAGGGATCTCTGAGGCTGCCCCTGCATGAGCCAAAAAGGTGGGTTTCCTGTGTTTGGACCCTTGGCCTGAATTTTACATTCCCTAGGATTTTAGTATCACATGGCTGGGCAGGGTTGACAGAGGCCATCAGGACAATGTTCTCTTGTTTTCTTTGAATTTCCCCAGAGGGAAGTGTCCACAATTTTCTCTGAAACATTTTTCTAGTCTCTCAGTGTCATTTAAAGTGGGCAGTTCATCCTAAATGGTGCAGGTGGTATTTGGGGAGGAACCATTATTTTTTGTCACACTGGAATCTCCCTTGATTCACAGCATTCGTGTTATTGTTGATCCTGTCTCTAATAATATTCATTTATTACAAGATTCTTAAATCCTGTCGTGCCTCTTTGTCATGTGTTGTAAGGACTATGGAGAGGAGTCAAACACCTGCTGAGATCTTAGTCACGTACAAAGAAAAGGGGAATACAAATGTTGTAGTGTTTGTCCATGCATTTGGTAATAAGTACTGGATACCTGGTTACCCTATGTGAGCAGCCTGTGACTCAGACACTCTCCATGGACACAAGACAGAAGGGATGCAAGTATTGTGTGAACTCAGAGGCAAAGGGCATTCTCCCCCTTGGGGTTCTGGAGGTAATGTGTCAGGTGATACTTAGAAGGATATGGGCAGCTAATGCCTGGCGATATCTGAGGTCACATAACCCAAGTGGAGGAAAGGCCAGATGGGCGTGAGATGGCAGGCTTACCCCCATCAACTGGAGAAACAGGAGAGACATAACAGTGTAGAAAGGTTTCTGAAACTGTGAGAATAAAGGGTTTGAACTGAGTCTCCATTGTGGTGGCCATTGAAGGGGTTTCCAAGAGCATGTTTATCCCAGATCCAAAGGTTCACATACCTGAAAGCATTTTTCAGGCTTCTTCCCCCACTCATCCTTTACACACGAGCACACAGTTGCATGCACACAAATGCACATGTGCACACACATTAACATACCTCTCCCTTTCTCTTTCCCTTTCCCAAGTAAAATATCCTTTGTTCAATTACTCTTGCAGGTACTAGTTTGCAGTTCAAGGGGAGAAGATAAATACTTAAGAACAGAATCTGGTGTATGTTAAATGCTTATTTAGCCCAGCTTTTTATCAATAATAAAATTTAGCTGCTATAAAAAGGTGAAAAGATAGGCTTGCAGGTAGATTTCCTGTAGCCACTGCTATGGTTTGTACAGATTAAATTTGGGGTTCAATGCAGCAGGACTATTCCAACTTATCAGCAGCCCTAATAGTTCCTAATGTCCACCATTACCTTTTTTCATAATTCTTTCGGTGTTGAACAACTTGGTTTCATCTTCAAGGACTCTTCTCAGGCCTCCACCTATTTCCACAACTTTGTCTTCCACAGACACCCTCATACGCCTTCACCACTAACCATCCTGAGCTGCACCATTTTATTCTGCTCCCCTCTGCCTGATTTTCACCAGTATTTTCTGGCTCTTCAGTTCACATATTGCCTTCTCTGCAAAATCCTGCCTGAGCCTCCAACAGACTTACCACATGCCAATTTCTTTCAATTCAGTCCCCAGCCCATGTCTTGATGCTCTTTTAAACTACTCCAAATCTTCTTCTCGTTTTAGCATTTCATCTCTGAATTTCTCACCTGGTTGCATAGCATATGTGGCTGTTACAATTTTTCTTTTTTATATATGGGCTTCTTACACATATTTCTCATTGATTTCTTGCCAGGCTAACAATCTTCCAATTCCATCCTGCCTGGGACGTCTGTGTTTTCTTTTCCTTTTCCCTGAATGCACCTCCCACCTTCACCCACCACTACTCAACCCTTCCCCTGACCTCCTCTCTCTAAAATATCCCCTACTCTTCTATATTTCAACACAATAATTTTTTCAGAAAACCAAGTTTCTGTCTCTAATTAATATAGATCAATTTCATGCATTGTCTGCTTCACTGCACCAGTCTCTGCTCCTTTACACTTGTTTGCATAGCTTTTGGATTAGGTATATCTGTTCCAATACACTGTAAGGTCAAGAATTCAAGATGCTGTTTTAATCTTTGCTCACCATTGTTGCTGCTCCAGCACCCAGCATGTTGCTGCCCCAGTAACTGTTGGTTGTAAATAAACACATGCGTGCATAGGTTAACCTCTTCTGGTGTGGGATCTCATGTATCATGCCATGGGCTTTATTTGATCTCTACCTCTAGTTTGGATAAATGTCAAAAAAATGGATAAATGTCAAAAAATGGATAAATGTCAAAAAATATCAATTAGAATAGCATCTGAACTCTAACCTAGCCTTAGTTTGGAAAGTTATAGTGTAGAAAAGAAAAACACACTTCCTTTACACTAGAAATTGAAAATGAGGATTTTGGAGGAATTTTCCTTTTCTTCAGTGTTGAGATATAGTGCGTTTCTCGGGCCTTGCGCAGTCTTGACTCCCAGAAGATGCTCTCACTGACTCATCCAGGAGAGATTTTAAAATACAGTTTCTAATCAAATCATCTGTAGAGCTATCAGATACTTCCTATGAATTCTGTGGCAATTAAGATTCCACTATGAGATATTAGTCATTAGGAGCTTTTCTCCTAATCCTGCCAGTTCTCCTGGAAATAAAAGGCTCTTAAGCCATCATTCAGCCACACTGATTTATTAAATCTTAATGATCCAGGGCCACTATTAGGATTCCATACTTATGAAATATTTTCTGGTAACTCCTTTTCTCTAGAGACCAGAAAATGAATTTATGGTTCTTCCGATCAGGTCTTGGTTGTACGTATTTCTCATCTTGGAAGCAAAACAGTCAAAATCCTAGCAGCCGTTGAGCTCCAACCCAGCATCCACCTCGCTATACCAGTTCCTCAAAGGTCCTGGGTCGAGGAAGAGTGAAAATTGTAAGAAACCAGGTTCCAGTTCTCCGTGCAGACTGCTAAGCAAGCTCTTATCATAATATTATTATATTAATGTAATATAATTACATTATATTATATCCTACAAGGGACAGAAGAGGTGGGGCTTGAGCTATAATCTTCAACCAAGAACAGAGGATTCTGGGTGAAAGTGGGGACACGATACCCCAAGACTACACTCCTGTGTACAAAGCAGCAGTAACAGGTCCAGAGAAATGCCAAGACGAGAGCAAATAAGCAGACTAACAAAGCAGTTACGCTCATGATGTGTTGGTCCGGGAAGGCATCTTCTGGATCTCTCTGGCTTCCTTTACTCCTGTTTATCTCCTTCCCCTAGGCCCCTCTATATCTTTTGTTCTCCAGGACATCTTGTCTTCTTCCCGGATAAAACACACAGACTTTTCTGTAGTCATACTCTAAATACTTAGCAGGACCTAACATTCTGTTCTTTCTTCCCTGTGCTCCCCTTTGCCTCTCCTGGCCTCCACACATACTCTCCATGCAGATTCTTCTTATTAGATCTGATTTTCTAGAGACATACTCAGTCATAATGCATGAATATTAATGTGATGGGAGACATCCATTGTGCCGTGACAGATTAAGGAGTGACGCTTCAAGACCAATGCTATTAGTGTTTTCCCCAAAACAACCTCATCTCAGAGTGATCTTTCTGAAAGATAATTCCTACCTTATCTTTCTTTTTTTTTTTAAAAAAAGATTTATTTATTTATTTATACAAGCACTGGGTATAGTCAGAAGCGCGGGAGGGTGAGAGAATTCACCAGAGCCAGAGCGGGGAGCAGAGCAGGCAGAAGGACCGAAGTACACTGCTGAGGGGAGCAGTGGGCGGCAGGAGAGGTCTGCATGCCATGTGGGACCCTCCTCCGGAGGCCGCAGAGCAGCCGGGGATCGAACCGGCACTGCAGAGGCTGCAGGCAGCTTCGCAACCCAGCGCTCAACCGCTGCGCCACCGGGGAGGCCCGCCTACCTTATCTTTCTCCCCTCTCCCATTTTAATAAGTTTAGATGTCCTCATAATGTATAAAGAACAAAATTCAAAACTCTTAAAGCTAGAATTCATCGACCTTCATCCTCTCTTCCTAGAGTTGCCTTTTCTCATTCTCGAAGACCCTCCTATCCTACGCTCTCCCATCACGGCCCCTGTCATGGTAACCTTCTCCATGCCCCTCTAATGCTTTGTCCATGCTGTTGTATCTGCCTTACATCACCTCACACTTACACAGGGAAAACATTTCTTCCTTCGGTAGACAAATCTCATACCTTCTTTTCTTCCCCATCTTCTTCACTCCCGGCTGTAAAACTTCTTCTTTCATTCTCTCTTAGCTTCTAATTCCAACCCGGGGTATCAGATGCAAGTAGGGCATCTGAAAACCAAAATTAAGATACAGTTAGGGGAGGAGAGAGAAAGCAGAGTGTAAGTCCACAGCTAGCCATTTAGTGTATTTGAAATGGAGGTGTGGAGGACAGTACCCAGATTCAAAGTCTTATTTAAGAGGAAGAACAAATGGGTCAATCCAAAGGGGCCATGTGGATAGGTAGAAGCCAGATACCCTTGAGCTGGACAAGAATAACAAATGGTACAAAATACAATGGGAATCTGGAGGAGAAAATGAAGCAGTTTTATTTGTGGGAGTTGGTCAAGGTCAGCTTTCACCAAGGAGATAATATTTGAACTGAATTTTGATGATTTTGTACTTGTCAGTCTCCAAAGGAAGAGCTGGTACCCCAGGCCCAGTCATGATGTTTCCAGCAGCCAGGGTGATAAATGACTGGCCATATAAGAGATGAGGGAGTAGCAGCCCTGTTCATTTTTCTGCAGAAATGTTATCGCTGCAATTTGTTGTTTTCATCATCATTTTCAATTCGTCAGCTAATAATGTGGAACTAATGGTGAAAATCATCTAGGATTTTCCTTCACACTGATTGGTACTCATGCACATTTAAGTTTGAAGATTTAGAGGCATTTATAAGTCCTGATTCAAAAATCATATGAGGAAGCTATTGGGTCATTCTGTTATAATGGTAGCATCTACTATTTATACAGATATTTATATAAGAGTAACAACTGACAGTCTTAGTGTATTTAACAAGTCTTCTCTATACAGAATGTTACTTAATGCTCATAGTAAATCTATAGCTAACTCCAGCAATTTATCCACATTTTATAGAAAATGAATCGGAGGCGTAGAAAAGATGCGTAACTCACCCAAGATCATATGTTGCAAGCATCTGAAACCAGGCAGGTAGACACCCAGAGTGTAAGCTGCTATTTTTCTATTCAACCCTTCAAGCACTTCTGAATGAGAAAGAGCAGATTAGCAGAAAAAACTAACCCAGTGCTCTGTTCTTTTCAACTCAAGACATGCTGGGGACTCCATTTGGAGAGTCGTGAGGTCTTTTCCTTGTAGTTCCTTGATAAGATACACAAATTGGTGTCCCTCCTGCCTGGGAAATCTAGGGAGTGTGACGTTAAGAGTTTTGGGGCCAGAACCTAGAAAGCATGTTTGCTTTGGCATTAGCCTGCTTTCCCAGGTTATTGAAGCAAGGGGTTTATTGGTGTTTCCTATGGACCAGTTGTGGACCATGTGGGAGAGAAAATTCTGCTGTTGTGTATGTGGTGGGAGGCTTGTAGCTTTTGACCTATTCAGTGGCATTTTGAAGTGGAGAAAGAACCTGGTGGTGATGGTTGATTGAAATGGACCACCTGGAAGAGTGCTGTATCCACCCTTGTCCAGGAACAGCAGGAAGGGAGTCTAGGAATGACCCTCTGAAGGGTCCTTGAAAATGACCTGTTGAAAAGTCAGATGTAGATATTTGGGCCAGAGACCCCAGAGACAGCTTAGAATGGAATTTATTCAGGTAAAAACTTACCCATATTTTTACCTCCCCCTACATCTATGAGATAATAAATGTTTGCTTGCTTTAGGTACTAAATTTTGAGTTCATTTTTTACAGCACAATAGATAACTAGTATAGGAGGTATGAATCACCAACATCTTACCACTAATTATGCTGCCTTTCTATGATGGAAACGCACTATTATTCCAAAGAGGGAAAAATTTGGCTTTTCAAGGAAGACGCTTATTTTTGTATATAATTTTTGTGATTACTCTAACTGATACCTCAAAGAATTATTTTGAGTAATGAGTACTTCAAACTGAATATAAAACTGACTTAATGGGAAAGAAGGAAATAATTCTTTTTTTTACACAAGAGTCTTGCTGTCCCCAGAATGCCATGTTCTGGGAATAAAAATGAATATAATCAGCAAGGTCTCCCTGTACCTGTGTAGCTACTAGTTTGCTTTGAAAAATAGTTCAAAGAAGATTACTACTGCTAAGGCTGTCTAGAATATTAATTGAGAACTCTGGAGTCTGGCAAAATTTAGTAAAACTCTTCCAGTTATAGTCAGTATGATTTTGAGCAAATGAGCCATTGCTTGCTAAGCAAAGGGCTGTGCTCCATTCTTCAAATTCATCTTCTTTTCCAGTGTTAAGCCCTTGACATACATTATCATACCTGCCAAGTGTAAGCTCTTTACATGAACTCTCCCATTTAATCCTCACAACAATCCTATGAGTAAGTATTATTATCCCAATTTTATGAATTAGCGCCCATCTCATTGGGTTACTAAGAGAATTAAAACATATAATTCACATAAAGAGCTTGATACAGCATCCAGTTCATGGTAAGTGCTGACTAAATGGCTGTGACTTAGTGTACGTTCCTCCAAAATCAGACCCTGTGACAAGATTACATGTGCAAGTAGTTTATTGGGGAAAGGCTGTAAGAAACTGTGAGAAAGTAACTGAGTGAAATGACATAGGGAAAGCAAGACGCTAATGAAATGTGTGCTAATGGGCAGGTTGCTTCTGAAGGCAGCTGGGGCTCAGTACCCCCTGATACTCTCTAGACACAGTGTAGAAGGCACCTTAGGATTGTCCCAATGGAGGTAGGAAACTTGGTTATATGTCTATAAGTTCTTATGTATTTTTTAATTTTTTAAAAGATTTTAATTATTTATTTTTGCATAGAAGAAGTGAGGTATAGGCCAGAGGTGGGGCGGGATGAGAGGATTCTCCAGAGCCAGAGTGGGGAGCAGAACAAGTGTATTTACTGAAATACACTGCTATGGGAAGCAGTGGGCGAGGCAGGAGAGGTCTGCTGTGCCACATGTGGGTTAGCTCCCTGGCTGGGGATCGAACACAGGCTGTGGCTGTGATAGCGCTGAGACTTAATCCCTAGGTCATCAGGGAGGCCCTTATATTTTATTGATTCATGTTAATCTTACAGAGCTTTCAGCCTATGTTGGTTCTGTGTCACACATGCCCTGTGACCAATTTTTTTTTTCCTTTTTGTTGTTGCTTTTGGTTTTCTTTCCAAAGACTGTTTCAAACAGAGACATGGGAAGCCCTCAAGTAGGGGGAGCATCTATGGGTGACTCAGAGGTACACCCAGATAGCATCTGTTATCATTACTATTAATCATAAGTGAATAATATAGAATAGTTACTGCTATGATAGGGATTTGTACAGCTTATCATGAGAGAAAATGTGGGTCACCTTCCACAAGATTTGTATAGTTTGTCTTGAAGGAAAAGTGGGTCACCAAGAAAGTTAGGGCAGGCTTCTCAGAGATGTGAGGTCAACAAGAGGTGAATAGAGAATTGGAGAACAGAGAACAGAGGAATGTTCCAGGCAGAGAGAAGCTTATGTAAGAAGTCTGACCAAGGGTCATGAAAAAGTAATGCTTATTCTATAAAAAAAGACAAACGGAAAGAACTTCGGTTGTCTGAACTTTTCATTGAAAGGAAAGAACCTTGAAAGTAAAGTCTGGAAAGGTCAGACTATGTAAGTCAGATCATGCAGGCCTCACAGGCCATATTGAGGAGTTTGATCTATATCTGAGAGCAATAGAAAATTAAGGGTTCTCAGCAGATTCATGATTTAACATTTCACTGAGGTCCCTGTAAGGAAAGTAAAGTTGGTTAAAGGATGAAATTTGAAAGCAAGGAGACAAAGTTCATAAGTAAACCACAGGAGTTTAGATAAGAGTAAACATGAACAGGGCAAAGCAGAAATGATGAGGGCTTAATAATGATCTCACAGATTTTGTGGATCAGGAATTTGGAAAGTGTTTATCTGGAAGTTCTGGCCTAGAGTCTCTCATGAGGTATAGTCTTAAAGGGCTTCAGTCATCAGAAAAAATTGACTGAAGCCGGAGAATCTGCTTCCAACTTGGCTCATTAGCATGGCTGTTGGCAAGAGGCCTCAGTTCCTTGCCATGTAGACCTCTCTATAGGTCTGCTGATTCCCTCATAACAAATAATATATCTTTTATCACCTAAGCCTCAAAAGTCATACTCAATAATTTCTTAAATCCCTACCCAATGCAGGAGGAGGTTATACTCTATAAAAGGCAAATACCAGCCACAACGCTGGGATTATTGAGAGCTGTCATGGAGGCTGGTTACAGCAGTTTGATCTCAGAGGGTGCACGTCCCTCTTACATGCAAAGCACACTCATTCTTTCTCAAGGCTCCCCCAAAACTTATTCCACTACAGCATCAGATTGAAATCTATAATGTTATCATCTACATTAGTTTTAGGCATAGGGAGGAGACTTCTTGGGTATGTTTCCTTAAGGATTCCTCCTTGAGAGCGGGTCCTCTTGAGCTGAGCGCCTGTGAGCAAAAGGGACAAATTACTTGTTCCACACACAATGGTGGAACAGGTGTAGGATAATTGCCATACCATTCCTGTTCCAAAAAGGTTACGAGAGCAATTCTGAAAGCTAACCAGGAAAATATTGGAATTTCTATGATTAGTACTCAGTCTTGCTCTTGTTGAATGATTTTGGACTCTGAATGGTTCCTGTGTCTTCTTTACTTCTGCCTTGCATTGGAAATGTAGCCAACACAAGGATACATGCGTAATACTGAGATCATAAGGGTTATTTTTAAGTGCAGTGTAAACTAACCCATCCTGACAACTAGTAGTTGAGTTATAATGGGGGAAAAGACATTTAAAGAGAAAGCAGAGAAGCCTTCAATGAGAACTGAAAAGGGAGAGAGGAGAACCAAGAAACTTCATGGTTTAGAGTCTTATAGGAAATGGGGAGTAATCAGTGGTGTCAAATACCTTGCAAAGGTCAAATTAAAAATGCCTCTGGTGTAGGATTTTAGGTTTAAAATGGTTTGGGGAAACCAGGGGAAGGAATTATTTCAGTAGAAAGGTAAGACCTAAAGTCATTTTATAAAGGACTCAAAGAGTAAGTAGAAGGTAGAGAATTCGAGGCAGAAAATATTCACTGTGAAAGGTAGTAGCTGGAGAGGAACACAAGTATTGGGAGGGTGTGGTGAAGTGAAAGAGAATGAGCATCTTTAGTTTACAGAAAGGAACAAGTAAATAAGAAAGGGAGAAACCAGAGACAAGAGGAGGTCCCTGAGAAGGACCCGGGGGCTGTGATCCAGAATTAGAGAGAAGAAGCCATGGTTACAAGAGAGGAGGAAAGTGCTTCTCCAGGAAGTGTCTAGTGTAGAACAGGAAGGATTGGGATGGGTTAGGTACATAAGGTTAGAGCGAGGGTTTCTCCAGGGCTGGGGTGTTGATAACCCTGGAAGCCAATGGGAAGAAACTAGGAGGAGAATGGGAGAGAAGCTAGAAGGACCTGAAATGACCAGTTCAGACTTTATCTTGTATGTAATGGAGATTCATTCAGTGCTTTCAAGCAGTGTGATGGTTGACCAGTTAGCTCTGAGAGTGAGGGAGGAGAGTGGCATGGCACCTATATAGCTAGTATCTTGGAAAGCTGTGGGAAATTGATACTGTTGATCTATTTGGGAACTGTAAGGGGAGTCATGGATTAGAGACTGATTTTTGCAACCCTGATACATATTTGGTTTTTTTTTAACATTTTTTAAAAAGATTATTTATTTATACAAGCACTGGGTAGAGTCAGAAACACGGGAGAGAATTCACAAGAGCCAGAGCAGGGAACAGAACAGGCAGACTGATGAAATACACTGATGAGGGGAGCAGCGGGTGGCAGGAGAGGTCTGAGCACCACGTGGGACCCTCGCCAGGGGCCAGGGATCGAACTGGCACTGCAGAGGCTGCGGGCAGCTTCGCACTCAACCGCTGTGCCACCAGGGGCACCCCCTGATACATATTTGAACTTGCTACTGAGTTGGGAGAGCTGGACCCCCTATCAATGATGTCAGGTGCACCCAGGAGTTTTGGGTCTCAGAGCCAGGGCTTGTCAGAACCTCTAAGGTCACATCTTAAAATGAGCAAAATGCTGATGCTGAAGTCATTTCCATGTTATTAATAGAATTGGAGATAAACTTGAAAGTCAATATTTCCTGCATCTAGCTGGCAGCTACCAGAATGCAAGAACAAATGAAATTCAGGCTGAGTTGTGTGTTTATAAAGAAACATTGAATATCAGAATTATAAGTTATCTCATAACCACTGTAGCCCTGGTGGTGGTGGAAATGTAGGTCCAGGTATATGACCTTGGGTGCGTCACATGCTGCCTGTGCCATCAATTCCCCAGGTAAAACGTTGATGAGAAGACCTATCTTAAAAGGGTGTGGAAGACTAGGGTTTCTTTTGCTTTCATGGTTTATATAGTTTTTCCAGTATTGCAGACACTTTTCTCACAAATGTTAACATGTTCAACCCTTGTAACCATTGTGTGGCATAGAAAGGACAATTACTATCCACATTTTAAAATTGGGAAAAATGAGGTCCCGAGAAGGAAGGGACTTAGTCAAAGTCACTGAGGTCTTCAAAGGCAGAGCAGGGATGAGCACTGAGGTCTCCTGATTCTCAGATGTTCTGCACTTGCAACTAAATAAACACAGGTGATTTCCAGCTGTGACTTCACATACCTGTGTTCAGCCTGTCTCCAGGATGTGGCTTATGCCTGAGGAAGTGCTGGGGACACTGTGATGTAAAGGGTCACTAATTTCTGTTAGCATTACATGAACCTCCTCTCCCAGGTCTGCAGCCAGGTATCTGCTAATGCTGTAGCCCCGCTCTGTGGGAGAGGGACACCCCTGAGGCTGGCTGGGGCCACATCAGTTGGGTTGGGAGGATGGCCAGGATCTTGGGACTCCATGGCCTGGAAGAACCACCATCAAGAGTCAATCTTTTCTGGGCCTCCCCTGGTGGTGCAGCGGTTGAGCGCTGGGTTGCAAGGCTGCCCGCAGCCTCTGCAGCGCCAGTTTGATCTCCGGCCACGGGCGAGGGTCCCACAAAAAAAAAAAAAAAGAGTCAATCTTTTCTATTCTTGTGTATCTCAATCCCTGTTTCTGCACTGATTGTTTCTCATTTCCTTCATTTACATATTCATTCACTAATTTTAGAGAAGGCCTCCAGCTCCCAGAATTGTGACAATATTTGTTGCAATCAATACCTACTTATATATATATCAGGCAGTTGATACAAGAATGTGGACTTTATATTTGTCTTCTACAGAAACATAAAAAGAAGGTTAGTGTTCTCAACTTTTAAGTATAAAAGGGAAGAATAATAGGATCCATGGATCAGAAAGAATCAGTATCCCAGGGTCTGTGCACTCAACTAAACATACATTACCAGGGGTGTCAAGGGCCTCCCTGCTGGCGCAGGTGGTTGAACTCAATGCTGTGAAGCTATCCGCAGCCTGTGCAGCACGGGTTCGATTCCCAGCAGTCCAGGGAGATACACACATGGTGCAGAAGACCTTTCCTGTCTTACCCGCTGCTCCCCTCAGCAGTGTTTCAGTCCATCTGCCTGTTCTGCTCCCCACTCTGTCTCTGATGAAACCTCTCACCCTCCCGTGCCTCTGGCCTACACCCCAGTTCTTGTATAAATAAATCTTTAAAAAATAAAATAAACACACATTACCAGGGGTGTCAAGAGCCTTAAACTCCATCTGGCTAAAGTGCCCATTTGATACTTGGAGCCCCTCCCCCCACTATGGACATACCTGAACTCACAGAGTGCTCAATGCCTCCTGGGATAAGCACTTCACTCCCACATGAGTTGATCAAATCGCCACCTAGGAATTTCTGAAGGCTGGAGGTTCTTCATCACTCTGAGCATAAAGATTTCTTTCCATGACTCCTACCTTTTGGGCAGGTAACTAAGAGAGTGATTCTGTAGAGTCCCTAACTACCATCTCGGACAATGAGTCCAGCGATGGCCTTCCTACAGCAATTTCTCCTTGTTTAAAATGGGAATAACTATCTTTCCTTTCACCATCAAAGTCCTTTCTTCCCCTAACTTCAAATAAAATACTTTCATGATTTCAAAGCTTTTCATATTCTAAATGACCTAATTGTTTTATTGAAAGAGAAAAGAATGGAGCCACCCAAACCCTTCCACATGCAGAGATTTGGGGAACACCTGGTACCTGGGAAGTATTAAGCCAGGTCCTGGTCACAGGAGGGAATGATTTGGATAATAACGTCTGGTGCTGGACACCATCATTCTGCTATTGTGTGTGGACCCACGAACCAACCCGTGTCTCAGATCAAAGGAGCAGCCTGGGCTGCTGGGGAGTCGCTTGGGGGCGACCATCAGGGAGTGACAGGGCATGGGCAGGAAAGCCAGTTTCCCAAGAACAACCTGCTGCATATTGGTGGGGCTCAGTCATAAAGAAAATGTGGAGCCTTTCGTAAAAATTGTTAAGAATTTAAAGATGGCAACAACCAAACTTTACATCAAACACAGGCCCTGAAAACTGTGTAAGAGCCACTTGGAGCCTCTGGGCTGTCTGTTTGGTCCCATTTGTTCTGTTGTGGAAACTCCAAGATGTGTGACAGGGAACAGAGGGGAAGGACCTTCCTCATCTTCCTTGGGCTCTGGTGGAAAGGTCATGGGCTAGGGCTCCTGGCTACCTGTGTAGTGCATTCATTTCTTACTCCATTATTTTCTCACTTAAAGTCAGAAAAACAGGGCCTCCCCTGGTGGCGCAGCGGTTGAGCCCTGGGCTGCAAAGCTGCCCTCGGCCTCTGCAGTGCCGGTTCGATCTCCGGCCGCCAGGCAAGAGTCCCACATGGCGCGACAGACCTCTCCTGCTGTGCCCGCTGCTCCCCTCAGCAGTGTATTTCGTCAGTCTGCCTGTTCCATTCCCGGCTCTGGCTCTGGTGAATTTTCTCACCCTCCCTTGTTTCTGACTGTACCCAGTGCTTGTATAAATAAATAAATCTTTAAAAAAAATTGATTAAAAAAATGAAGATCAAAATATGGAAGAGGACAGTGGGGGCTGAGATGGAGAAGAGAGAGGAAGGGTAGGAAAGAAAGGAAAGTATGGGGACTGCCTCTGATCCTCTGCTTCTGCCGAATGCCCTTTACCCTTCTCCTGGGAAAGCTCAGTACCAATCACAGTGTCCTGTCCTGGGGAGACATGGCGCCTCTGAAATGGCTTGTTCCTGTCCTCTGCACCTCTGTCTCCTGTGTCTGGGAAGCTGTGAGTGTCTGCTTTCTCTCCTGCCACTAGACTTCTTGGCCCTGGGAAAACCCTCTATAGTGTACTCACCCTCATCCCCAGAGACAAGTCCTGGGCTTGTCCAGAGGGAGTACTCTGTTCACATTTACTGAGAGGAGGACGGAAAACGTGAGGGAGAGAGAAAGGAGAAGATGCATGAGAGAGGAAAGGCCTGCCAGACAGGTGTCTGTGGGGCAGTGGAGGGTCTCATATAGTGGGGCAAGGCTTCCGACACCCATGGCTCACTCAGGGCCACCAAGGACCTCACTGTGTCTCTTCGAGTCTCAACTTGTAGCCCCAGTTGACCACAAGGTCTTCCTCCCAAAGATGCAAAATCAAAAACATGATGAGATTGGTGGAAAGATGGGGAGAGGAGTGAAGGGGCGGGCCAGCAATGTGACTTTCTTTCTTCCCATTGCCTCTCCACCACCCAGAGAACCTCCCACCCATGGGTTCCGGGAGAACAAGAGACTCAGGGCAAGTCCTGTTGAAGAGATAGAAGAGAAGGAAAAGCAGAGCAGGGAGGAGCACTAAGGCCTGGTGTGGAGGTGACGTCTGTAGTTTAGGCTCTGGCCGTCCTGTGCAAGGGAGGGGTGGAGACCAAGGTCTGAGGTCGGGAATCCAGAGCCCAAAACAATCCCTCCATGACACTTAGGAAGATGTGGGGAGACAGCAAGGGCCAGCCTGGAGCTGGGACAGGACGCAAGCTGTCGTCTTACATACCAGGTTTCTTTGAATATGCAAACTCGTGTTCTCCTTAGGCACCTAAGGTGATGTGATCTACCCAGCATGGAGTCACACACCTGTGACTTGGTGGTTCCACAATTGAACCTCCTCAATTCTACAGTGCTCTTTCCACTGATTCTTCCAGACTTGTGCTGCCTCCTGGAGTCCTCCTGTAAGAGGAGTTTATGACATCTAAGTCATCCCAGCCAGAAACATCAGAGAGAAGATGTATTCCTACCTGCTTCACTGTTCTTGGTCAATTCTCTCATCCTGTCAGTTTCACTTGCCCATTCCCCTGGCATTGTCCCACTAAGGCAGCTTCTACCCTTTCTTCCTACCCTGGGCCTCCTTGTGTTATTCTTCTAGGCTACAGCAAATGACTTATCCCCCAGGATACTATGTCCTGATCATGTTTCTGCCTCATTAAACACAGCCATGTCACCTTTGGTGTTTATAGGAACATCTCCTTGGAAAGAATTTCAAGGCACTGTGTGATCTGTCTCCTACCTGCCTCACTGGCTGCATTCCTTCCTGCTCCCTCCACATAGCCCAAGTATCTGCCTTAAGCCAGATACCCCACCTTCATGCCTTTGCTCAGGATGCATCTTCAGCTGAGAATGCAGTCCTGCTCTTCATCTGCTGAGCATTACCTATGTGTCCCATTGTCTTCAGTGAACTGTGAGCCACCAGTGGAGTTGGTGCTCACAGCCTGCTCCCCAAAACTCTTTGGGAGCATTGATTACCTTTGCTTGTTACTTAATGGCCCACAACTAACCTGTCCCCTCCATGGAGGCTGAGCATCCCTCATGAGCAAAGACCATCGTCTTCATCTCAGAACAGTGGGTTATTGTTGATCTGATCAGCTTTGCAATAGATCTGGGCCTGGTGCTGGTGGTGACTGCGGCACAGTTGCCTAACTAAAACGCACTCAGGACATTTTGTCTCTCCTTGCAGCCCTGACAGAACCTCCAGGGGAAGAGAAAACATTAGCATGAACAAGTACTTTGCCTTAAGTGGCACATCAGAGACTCATAATTAGGAGATAAACATCTGGAACGCATGCATTTCAGCAGTCAAAGCCTACACAGAGAGCCTGCCAACAAGTCACAGAGGATGGGTTTCAGGTCACACGGCTGTTTGTCAATGTAGTTATCCAATATCCGAGGGAGTGTAGACCAGCTGGCAGGGAACTCACGCGTCACCCTCTCCTTGCTTAAGCAGTGGAGAGGTGAGTTCCAGAAAGGTAGGGTGAACGAGTCAAGAGGAATTCAAGATGGCCAACTCAGTAGAGGTCTGGGGGACCCCCAGTTGTGTAGGGACGTTTTGGGGACGTAATCTGAGTACTGCTCACAGTACTGGGTTCTTCTCCACCCTCCTGAGCACAACATGCTCGGTATCAGCCAGCACTCTACAAAGCTTTGTCTCTCATGGCTGGACTCCTTACCAGGGATGTGGACAGCTATCTGAGGACCAGAAAAGGCCTATGGTCAGAGCTACCCAGCAAGTGAGTGGTGAGTGACAAGGACAGAACCCACAGCCAGTCCTGTCTGTTTAGCCACATCCTGTCTTCCTTTTGAATCTATCTGTTGTGACTGAATAGGGGTCACCTCCTAAACTTTGTGTCCATGAAGAATCTCTGAATGAGCCTTATTTGGCAGCAGGGTCTTTGCAGATGCCACTAAGATGAGAATGTCAATATGAGATTTAAGGGGAGGGTAGATTTTAAATCCAGTGGCAGGTGTCCAATAAAAGACAGACAAGGAGGAACATAGAGAGGGTTGGACTGACAAGTCTGCAAACCAAAGAACACCAAGGAGTGTAGGGAGGTGCTCAAAACCTGGAGAGACATGGTGAGGATTCTCTTCAGAGCCTCCAGAAAGACCCAAACCCTACACCACCTTGATTTTGGACTTCTAGTTCCCAGGGCTGTGAGAGAATACATATCCTTTGTTTTAACACCCAGTTTGTGGTAATTTGTTACAGCGGCCTTAGGAATCAAACACACCTTCTAAGTTACCCTTTGTGCCAGTTGTATGAGGCAGCTGAAAGCCCCATCAGCAAACCATGAAAATTTACTTTTCATTCCATTTCATTATTGCAAGGAAATAAAATCCCTTCAATTCCTTCTCTAGATCATTATCAAGGAGAATAGAGTTTGGCAGAGAAGAGGGGGAAGGGAATGAGTACAGATGGCCCACTCTGTGTCATCAATAAGAAAATACTATATTCTCTTACTGAATCACTAAGCAATTCAGTGTGCTTAGCATTCCTACCCTGGTTTGTACATGAAGCAAGCGAAACTGCAGAGTTGCCAATTTAGGAGTGGATCCATGATGACCGATGGCAAATCCTATGTCCTGCAGGCCCGGGTTGACTTTCTTTGCCTCCTTCCCAAGATGGCCAGATCAAGGGTCCAGAGCCATGTGGGAGACTGGCCCCAAAATTCTCAGAGTGCTTCAGCTCTGCTCACCCTGTACCTCTTACCTCTACACAAATCTCTCCTCATTTTCCTGTTTGCTTGGGCCACAGAAAAATCTCTTCCTAGCATGAGTGCACAAGGCTCTCTGAGAGGGTCTAAAGCATCCAGAAACTTCGTTTAGTCTAGAGACAGTGTCTGACTTAGGATTTCATACCTTTTTAACACTGGCCCCAGGCAAATGGCTGTGCCAGGCTCCCTGCAGAGAGAGGCATATGTATCTCTGAGCCTCAGTTTCCCTTTGTGTAATGTGGGGATAAAGGAATAGTCCTTAATTTGGACTGTGCTCAGATCCTGCTTCTGCCACTTACTCCTTAAGGTGTCACTTTCAGGGCCTGCCCTGGTGGCGCAGCGGTTGAGCGCTGGGTTGTGAGACTGCCCGCAGCCTCTGCAGTGCCAATTCGATCCCCAGCCACCGGTGAGGGTCCCACAAAAAAAAAAAAAAAAAAAAGATGTCACTTTCTTCTTGAGTCTCCGTGTCCTGCGTGGCATCTGAGCCAATGAGAGGATACACACTGAAAGAGCCGATACAAAGCTACATGCAGAGAGCCATGCAGAGGTTAGCAGTTATTCTTCCACAAGCCTAATTGTATTTGATTTGGATGATTTCTTCCCCTGCCACATTATTTTTGACAGCCCTGCATTGTGCTTAAACATGTGCTTGGAACCAGACCGCCTGGCTTGAATTGCACTCTGTTGTTTACTGGCAGTGTGGTCTTGGGCAAGAAATTTAATCTCCACGTTCTTTAGTTTCCTCATCTATAAACCTGGAAAATGCTAGAACATTCCTCATGGGACTGTTGTATGGACTCAGTGAGTTAGTGCACATACAGTGCTTAAAACAAGACCTGGCACGAGGAGGCATTTCATAAACATTGACTTTTTAAGATCTGACATTTTTCAAAAATACATTTTTGTATTTCCGTTACATTACAGTCATAGGACATGACCTGAACCTGGCCTTACTGTCCTTCTGCTGACATCACATAACGTTTAGGCTGGACTGAAGGATATTCCCCTATGAATATAATTTGGAAACAAGAATATAGGAGAAATTTCTTCATTAGAACTGAAAATGGAGAGGTGGCTTGCTGTGGTGAAGTCTTTGCCTCGAGTTGAAAATCTCTCACAAAGGGCTGCGTGCTTTACAAGTCACTTGTCTTTGGTGAGTTTTGGTTTACCGATCTGCAAAAGATGCATGCAAGTACAGGTATGTTGTAGGTGTTGGTGTGTGGCAGGAGAGGTGGGAGATACTGTGGTTGAACCAGTCAAAGGTCTAACACTTAGCACTTAGAGATACAGCAGAAGCTGTCGATTTCCAATGCCGACAGACCATCTGTTATGTAACCGTGAACATGTGCCAGGAATAGTGACAGAGACTGTCTAGCTCAAGCCAGCATCAGCACAAGGACTGGGCAGTGGGCTCTGAAGTCCCACCAAGCAACAGATCCACTCAGGTCTGCAGGGCACAGCCAGGGAAGAGGAGGGGGGCTGCTACCTAAGTCTCACATTGATCTGGAGTAAAGCTCCACTCTGGGTCACCAGTGACAGAAACTCAGAATGGATTAGGGCTGCCGTTTGTCATCCTTCCACAGCCCTGCAAAACCCAGCTTGCTTTTCTATGGATCTAGTCTCATTCAACCTCTCCAAATTCTGTATTTGGCCATATTTGTAGCCTCAAATTTCAGGAGTGCTAACCTATTCAGACAGCACCTTTTTCATTTCCTGGCCCCCAGCATGGCATGAAGAAGTGTCACGTGCCCATGATAAGCCCTTAATGTTGGAATGGAGGAGTTTGGGTCCCCTCCCACCACACCTGCCCTGTGACCTTGTATATGACATTCCATCTCCTGGCATCTGTTTCCTTATCTGTCAAACCAAGGGGATAGATCAGTAAACCTCTAATTTTTCTTCAGCTCTAAAATTCTGTAAGTTTAGTTTTTGTGTGAAACATCAGTTTTTGTGCCAACAGTCCTAGCTCACATATAACAGAACATTCCCTATACTTTCCCTCATGATCCTTATTTATGCATACAAGAACTGTGGTACAGGCCAGAGGTGAGGTGTGGGGGTGAGAGGGGTGTTCACCAGAGACAGAGTGGAGAGCAGAGCAGGCACATCAACTGAAATACACTGCTGAGGGGAGCAGCGGATGAGTCAGGAGAGGTCTGCTGTGCCATGTGGGTAGCTCCCTGGCAGGAAACTGAACTTGTGCTGCAGAGGTTGTGGGTAGCTTCATAGGTGTGTCTTAACCCCTTGCGCCACGAGGGAGACCCGAAAATCAATTTTTTAATAGGTGTTCCTGACCTGACGTTACATTCACATGACTACCTTGTTCATAAAAACTTCAGAAAACACTCTTTTGTCTGAGGGGAAAAAATGCTTTGGAATCAGAGGTCATGAGCTTGAAAAGTCTCTCAATTTTATTTGCAATTCCGTCTATCCACCCATAGCCTTTTAGTACCCTGGCATATCCACTCAAGAAACACTCAAAAGCAGCAGGACATCAATCGCTTAAGCATTTATGAACTCTGTGCTCCTAATATTTTCTTGATTTGAATCTTCCCAAGCTTTTGACCTCTGATATTTGTTTTCCGTCCTCTTTGTTTCAAGGACCCATTGATATGTGTGTATATGTATATCATATATATGTACATCATATATATTATATATATGTGAGCTATATATGTAACAGATGTTGGGGGTACCAATCTTAACTTTCAAACATGGCTCAAATCACACTAGGTTACCCTGATGGCAGCGGCAGCCCCCACTTGGACAAAAAGATGCTTACCCTCTGGCCTCTCTCCTCCTCTTCCCCGCCCCCCAACTGGAGGACATTAGCAATAACCACTTCTCTAACTGGGCATGATACCTCATTACCTAGCAAATGTAGGGGGAAAAAAATAAAACATTGTGAGTGGCAAGCAGCCACTTGGGCAATTTTAGTTTGAATGCAGAACAGTGGAGAAAGCGACCTGAGGGGGCTGGGCTCTGCTGTTGCCCATTTCGAACCCGAAGGAAAGCAGCCTCCTCCATCCCTGCCGCCACCTTTGGACAAAGCAGATTTCAGAATTTGCCAGCTCTTGCCTCAGAGGGGTCAGGATGCGGTTCCTCTTAATACAATGGAGAAATCAAAACACACAGCGCGGCATAAACTAGCCATTTGCCCAGGCCCCCAGAGCTGCCGCTGAGCATTGGAGAGGAAAGAGGGGCGCGCTGGGAGGGGGTATAATTTGTGTGGAGGAATGACAGATGTGGTTGATCCACTTTGGATTTATCTGCCCATCTGGACTTTCAAAAGAAAAGAAAGTGGTGTGGTAACAATTTCATAGCAAAGGCCACAGGCTGGTTAATCTTCAGGGATTTTTTTGAGCTAACTTCTGAAAACGTCGATTTGGCCTATAGATTTCATATTAATTGGCTCTGACTAGCTGGCTCAGCGCCAGAGAAATCCCGGCCCCGCACGCTGCACTTGTCAATCCTGCCTTCCCAGGGCTCCCTGGGGTGCAGCAGGGCTGGGTGGCTTCTGCCATGGCACGTGGGCTCTTTTCTAGGAAGCGATTTTGGCCAGACTCAGGAATTCTGAAGTGGGAGGACAGTTGATGGTGAGGGAGGAAAAATTAACCCTCGACGTGCAATATTTGCTCTCCTGGAAACGGAGCCCATTTCATTTGGGAACTGGGCCAAACTGCTGAGCTTCAGAAAGATTCCGAAAGAGCGAGGGGGTAGGAAGGGAAGGGGAGGGAGAGAAAAAAAAAAAAAAGAAAGGGAATAAAGGCACAAAGAGAGAGGTCAAGTAATGACAGAGAGAAAACAGAGGAGGAGAAAAGAAAAACCAAAAGATAAAGAGAGGGAGGGAGAGACAAAGAGACACAGAAATTACAGACGTGAAGGCACAGAGAGGATCAGAAATAGAGAAGGGAGAGGAGACAGTGAGAAAACAAAGAGTAAGAGGCCAAAAGGAGACAGAGAAAAGAGAAACCGAGAGGCGGGGAACACATTCCCTGAGCAAGATGGAAAGAAAGAAAGACGAGAAATGCAGAGGGAGGGATGCGTTTTCAGAGAGACAGAGACCTGTGTTGCCAGGAGAGAAAAGCCTGGAAGCATGAGGGGACTGGCCAGGGCACAGAGATATGGGGAGACAGAGTCACATCAAGAGACCCCACAAGCTGAGGAGATGAGAGCAAAGGAACACCCTGCATATCAACCCAGAGACACCTCGAACCCTGGAGCACAGCCTCATCAGGGGTCCCAGGGCTCCAGGGCTCGGTCAGCTCCATGGGAGATGGCTCGGCTCGGTTCGGCTCAGGACCTCTGCCTGCAGCCCCCAGGAAGCCCCTCAGTGCCACGCAGATCCAGGGCCTGCAGAACCGGTTGGCGTGCTGTGTGATGGAACAATGACTGGATCGTGCACAACTCAAAACAAAGCAGAAGAACAAAGCGGGGAGGAAAAACCCACAGTAATATTTTGGAATCCCAGTGTCCTACGTGCAGTTGCTAAGCAATTTCCTGCTGTGTATGTTGCTCAAAGTCTTAAGAAGTACAGGGACTCTGGACTACCAGAAAAGCAGGTATCAGGAAGGTCTGCTGTGTGGTCTCCGACTCTTCCACTGGCGGGGGGGCGGCTTTTCTTCTAGGGGGGCCAGGAGAAGTGCAACTATCCTGAGAAACAAAATATAGAAGGACCTGACCGTGGGTCTTAGCAGACCAATTCCCTCCAAGCTACCTGTCATGGGAAAAAAAAGTTCCTTAAATATCTCTGGGAGGTGCCATCATGTCAATCAGGAAACAGGGACATGGAGGCTTGTCCCCCAATGTCACCCGGAGGTCATTATTGCCCCCTGTTTCCACAGTCATGGCTGTGGCCCTCGCCACCCAGTAGTCTCTGCGCCTCCAGCCTGGGCCATTTTCCTGTGACACAAATCAAAGCATGTCACCCCAGGGCAGAAGCGGCATCCAACCCATCACTCTGGGGGGCCTTGCACAGAGAAAGTGCTCAGTTTGTGATTACTGAATGAGTGAAACTCCAGCATGATTATGTCCTCCCTTTCCAGGATCTGGTCATCTGGCCCAGTTCCTTCGTATTTTAGAAGAGTGTATACTCACCTCTTGCTTTTTCATCAAGAAACAAATTGGGGGAGACAGACTCCTAGTTTGTGCTCATTCACTGTCTGTCAAAGTCTTGGTCATCTGTAAGCTGGAGTTCCCCTCAGTGTTCAGGTTCATTCTTTTCAGTTCACTGGACTCAGTGGGGCTGCAGACCATCACAAGTGCAGATAGCCCCACTGGACAAGTCAGCGTCCTCTGACCAGAAGCCCCAACCTTAGAGGCGAGATACTCATTTGTTGGGAGGCTAACAACTTGGGCTATCTTGATCTCAAGCAATCGATCTACTGGGTAACTTGGGAAAACCAGACTGTAAAGAGTTTACTGGAAGAATAGAGTGAGTACACAGAAGAGGTGTTTAGGTCGGAGCTAACAGGATCTGGGACAGCCCTTGCGGATCTAGTGTGCAGGAAGCCGTGAGGGGGCTTCTCCTCAGTCCTGGGATGAGCACCATCTGTGCCCCTCCTCATGCAGCTGTGTTTGGAACCACGGAGAGAGTCTGAGTGATTTAGACTAGGTTGGGGTCTCCCACTGGCCAGGAGAGGAGAAAAGCTCTGACTGAAAATGGCACTAACACCCTGGCTCAGTCCCACCAAGACTGTGCCCCGCAGAGGGACACAAGTCTGAGAAGAGATGGGTAGGGCTGAGGGGGAAATGACACCCACTCCAGGAATTCTGTGAACCCACCATGCCCTCCAGGAGGGTAAGGTAAAGGCCCATCATGCTCAGAGTGAGCTGGGCCCCTTTTTCAAGTTTGGGGGCATGTGTGTGTATATACTGGTCGAGATCCAGCTTTTTCTTTGCTTTGACTGTAAATCCCAAGTCTGTGTAGATCAACCTGCCTCTCTGCATCAAACTTATATAAGGATATAGCAAAATACTGTCAAAAGAGAATAGCCCCAGATATTCAACCAAATGAGTTTACCCTTTGGTAAAATTATGAGATTCCTGTAGGTGGGATCACGGGGGTAGGCAGGACAGGGGCCTTCAGTGTCTTGTGGATTCCTTGGTTCCTGTTCACTGTGACCTTGTCTCCAGCTCTTTCTCACAGTGGAGCGTGCCGTGACTGTGTTGCTGCTTCCTTTATCCTGCCCCTTTAGAGTATCCCAAAGGCTTAGTTAAAAACACAAAACTTTCTGCATAGAAACACAGACACCCCTCCCATTATAAGCATCGAGTTTGAAACTTGGCGGATCTTCAGGCCAAACACCTGGGCCATTCTGGCTGCTACCCTGGCTCAGGGAATGTGCATCTATTTCAGTACAGCCCACACAATAATTAAAAGGACAATTTGCTTCTACATAAAGAATCACAGAATGTAGCCCCAAACCACATAAAAGGCTGTTTCTGCTCTTGCTGCAGTTTGGCTCTCCCCGGCCGGCCACAGTCTGTCCTAGGAATAGTGGCTGCTTTGTCTAGTGACTTTCAGAGGCAGCAAAGGGGTGGGGGATAGTCCCAGTTCCTATTCCTTACCTTGCCCCATAGTCCCCGGGAAGTCACTCTGAACTGCAGTTTTCCTATCTGCAAATTGGGAATAAGAGTACAAACTCTGCCTCTCTCAGGGCTGTGGCACAGGTCCAACTGAAGAAACGTGTGTGACAGCACTTCGAACAATATAAAGGCTCTGTCGAAATAAACTGTTGGTTGCTCTGACTTCCTTGAACGTCAGACTAGGGGTCCTCTAGAAGTGCGCACAGAGTGAGAGGGGGAGAGTTCAGAAGCACCTTGGGAAGACAGAAGAGAATATAATACAAAGCACCAGCAAAGAATGGGCCCCGAACTTAAATGCACACTTAAGTCAAGAGCATATTGGTAAATAATTAACCTGCTCTCTGGAGGGGGGAGGGAAAGGTTTCTGTTGTAGCTTTCACCAGTTTCCATGGTGTAAATATTACCAACCATAGGCAGTGTGAAGCTATCAGCATCACATCAGCTGGCTAGCAAATTCCAAGGAATTTATCATTTCTTTCTTCCTCCTCCTCATGCTTCCTTCCTCCCTCCCTTCATTACTCCCACCTTCCCTCTCCCTCTTCTCTCCAATAGGAGCTGGCTCCAGCACCCCACAACCCTAAATCAATACCAACATTGTCCTCCATCACAGGTGTCTTACTGACACCTGCTCACCTGCTGGATCCGAGCCCACTGACAGAGTACAAGTGGTAACTGGAAGGCCACCCTCCTCTGTGCTGTGCGTGTGCGTGTGAGGAAACTGGCAGGAATGGGGTCCCTTTCCCAGAGATGTGGGTGTGGGAGGGCCTTCTCCAGTGAAGAGCAGTGGTGTGCGTTTTTTTTCCAATGGCTGTTGAATCTCCACTGACCAGCCTGAGGGAACAAGCCTCCAGGATGAAGCTCAGACTGACCTGTTGACACCCTGAACAGGGAAGTGGGGGGTGGGAGGGTGGGTCTCTTTACATTCATTTGTTTCCTTTGATGACTCCTTCATTCCATCTTTATCAAACACAGCTCCTGCCCATCCTCTCTGGGTCCTGTGATTCAAACCATCAGTAACTTTAGTTGTTTTCTCTAAAGAGGCCTGGAGAAGGGATGGGGCATCAATGATAATGAGATGAGGACAGGGCTCTGGTGGGGAAAAATCAGAGCATTCTAGAATCCTAGTATAGGTCATCCAGACTGGAGCATCAGGGAAGACACGCCAATTTTTGCATGAAAACTGTACGTCTGTTGCTAATAAACAGCATCTGTAGAGGGCTATGGAGGTTGTGAACATACTCACTTCAGTCATGGTGTTTGAGCCACACAGAAGCTAGAGAAGCAGACTCAGTGAGACTTCTCCCTCTTCTGCCATCCTCCTGTAGCAAACCTAATAAGGCAGAGGGTAGAGAAACCCCAGCCTTGAGTCTGGGAAGAGATAATGAGAATGTGTTACATTAAGGCTGCTTTACCAACAGACAGTTTAAAAAAAAATTGAGATTTTGATTTGATCCTTTGTATTGGTTGTTGCTTCTTCCTGAAATTAAGAGAAAAAAAGGTCCCAGGTCAATTTCTGATTGGCATTTGGCAGTTTAAAAGTCCCCAGAGAATGCCTCTAAATGTGGAGTAGGAAACAGTTAGAAATAGGCACAAATTGTTCATTCTTTCACAATTTCTAGAAACAATAAAGGATTTTCTGAATCTTCTAGCACACTTTTTGCCGAGGGGTATAAACTAGAGTTATTTCAGTGTTCCATGTCTTAGTTCCATGTCTTTTGGAGCTAAAGTTATGAGGCTTGATTTGTTGTGCTTTGTTTTGACCCCTCTCTCTCAGTATTTGAGAAAACAGGATACTGTGCTCTCCAGATTCTGGGAGCAATGTGATGTAATGATCTGACTTTGGGGGTGACTGGTGGTACCTGGAAATTTAGCAGTAGATCTTGCCCTGGTATTATTCTTCTTCTTGTACCTGGCTCTTTTGCAGTGCTTGAACTTATTGGTGAGTAGAGAGGCACACAGTGCATCATCTGTCTTCTTTATCAGTAACTCCCTCACAAGTCTCTTCTTGAGGATCATCTCAGAGGGGGCTGAAATTGTCAACTCTCACATCCCTTGGACTTGCCTTTCTAAGTGGTCTGTGACATCCGAACACAGGAAAGCTGAGAGTCTCTCAGATCCAAACAGTGCCTCGAAAGGATCTGCTGACTGTCAGCAAACAACTAATCAGGCAGCTGTTCAGGGTTCCCTAGGGGGATGACCTTTCTTGTAGTTTATCCAAGACCCAGAAATCCAGTGTGGAGCACTTTCCAAGGACCAGAAATTCCTGCACCTTGATATTATTGAAATGGAGTCTATGGATTCAGGCATAAAGAGCTGGGGTTGAGGGAAGGGGCCTTGATCCATTCCACACCAAATACAGGTGCCTCCTAGGAAAGCCATGGGGCATCTCCAAATGGGAGACAATTTTGGCCTTAAGTCCCAGCCAGGGCAGAAATTACTGTAGAGAAGAAATTATTTTTGTCATGCAGATAAAGAGTGACAATATTCATCAATTTCCTGGAAGTTTTGTCAACAAATAAATTTAGAACAACTCGGACAATGACTATAAATTTGTGTAGAGGAGAATTGGAGTCCCCTTTATTGGTCTTCAGCTGCATCAGCTGGGTTGACACTTCATTTCTCAAGAGCAGTAATGACACATGTTGATTAAGCTGTATAGTTCCTGTCTCAACTGAATCATGGGAACTAGTGTCACAGTAACATCATATCCACGTGCTTGTATACAAATAAAATCCAGTATCCATGTCTTCAAACATGTCAGGCACATGTATTACCATGCCACCAAGGGGTATCTGGGGACCCCAAACTGCTAAGGGGTTCCTGGATCCTAAAAGGGATCTGGTCATCCATGTGCACAAAGGCAAAGAAAGCATACTTTTAGTCTGGAAGAAATAAGTGTGTAGAGAGAGAAGAGAAGAAAGGATATTCCTAATAAAATTTCCCAAATTACCCATCCCCTCAAGGGCAAATGCCCAGCCAAATATGCTGTCCTTAAGATGGGCTGCTGAGGTCTGAAAGCTTGCCACAATTCTAAGGTACCTGCTGGTGGAGAGCCAAAAAAAAGGGGTTAAACAAATTACAGAGAACTGAGAAGGTCAGAAAAATTCAAAATTCAAAATATAACATAGATTCCAACATGAGGTTGAGCTAATGGCTGCTATTATCTCTGCAAGGGCCAGGAGCAACCTCCTGATGTGGCTCTAAGCCTTTTGTCTCTTCCCAATATCTCTCCTAAGTTCCTCTACATGTCTCTCCTCCCTGTGTCTCTTTTCAACTGTTTCCTCCCAGATGTACTAGGGCCCAAGTCAGGATCACTGATGTAAAAGGGCAGGCTCATCTGGTTTTTGCATTATGTAGGTCCTCCTGGCTGCTCAGCTCTGCCACTAGTTCCCAGTAGCTTCCCTACTCAGGAAATCCTGTGGCATACTGGGATTTGTAATCCTCAGCTTCTGAGATCTCATTGGCATGAGGCAATGAGATCAGGACATCCTTAATATGTTCAGGACATCCTTCATGGGTGCACGGTTTGTTCCTTACCCCAATAACAACAATCTCTTTCTTGTAACACCAGTGGCATTTTGGTGAAGAACATAGAAGCTAGAACTGTCAAAGTGGCTGTGGACTATAAAGTGTTGTATAAACAAAAATGATCAGTTATTCCAAACAACAAAATGGGTTTATTCAGGGGCAAATAACAGGGAAAGGCAGGTTGGAAATGCATGTCTCATGGTGGAGCCCATTGACACTTTCTTTAATCAAAGGCTAGCAACCTACCACCTAGCTTCTGGAGGATCCCCTCTTAGTACTGCTGGGGTGGAGAAACAGAATCACTTCTCCTGGAGATGCAAGGCATGTTATGTCATGTTATTTGCTAATTTACACATGAGTGGACACTATCTTTCTAGTCTCCTGATCTTATTTAAATAGGGTTTCTGTGTATTACTGTTCACAACACATAACGAGTTGAAGGGCCTAGGAGTCTCCCAGGACCATGTGGTCTTCCTGAATAGTGGGAGAGGGGTAATGCTTTTACCCCCTTTCCTTGATGGAATGTGAGCACAGTCCAGATAAAGCGCCACCATGAAGGACAAACTTATAAGTGCAGCAGTGATTTGTAATAAGAAATATACATTTTGTCCTTATTCCAGTTTCTGGCACAGAGCTCTTAAAACCCTTGAAATTTCCTAATTGAAGAAAGCAATAAGCATGTCTCTCATCATGTTAATGAAGTGACTTCCAGAGTGCCCATAAGTCACCTAATAGTACTGGTTGCTAGAGGAACCTATGACTCCTCTAGGAAATGATTCGAGAATTAGAATTTTTACTTCTACCCTTTGATCCTCAGTGGGGGAAGAAAGATTCTGTTGTTGAATTCAAACACCAGTACCCAATGGTTTAATCAATCTTGCCTGTGTTTTTGTGGAAGCCTCCTCAAATCTCTAAAGGACAGTGTTTGGAAAGATTCTGGATTAGTGACCATGTGTAGCCCAGGGAAAGTGATGCCCCTGGAGAAGGCATGGAAAGCTCTGTGCCCCTTCCCTCATACATGGCTCTATGCATCTCTTCCATTTGGCTATTCCTCAGTTATACCCTTTTATAATAACTGGTAATCTAGTTCTGCAAGCCACTTTAGAAAATTAATTGAACCCAAGGAGGAAATCATTTGAACCTCCATTTATTGCTGGTTAGTCAGAAGGACAGGTGGCATTGTGATTGACCCCTGAGATGGGTGTGTCTGGGGGGAAAAGAAGTCTTGTTTGAGGCCTTAATGTGTGGAAACTGATGCTGTCATTAGGTGGATAGTGTCAGAATTGAGTTGATTTGTCAGACACCCAGCAGGTGTCAGAGAGTTGATTGGTGTAGAGGTGAAAACCCACACATTGGAATTGGGAGCTGAAGAATAGCATCTCAAGCAATTTTCCACATCAGTCATGTGGAAGAACACCAGAGGCATGATGCCCACAGGATATTAGAATAGTGAGAACTATTGCATAATTATTCCTCAGAACTCATTCTGTAGCAGAGGCATTCAAACAATGATCCCTAGAAAGCTCTTGGAGAGATGGTGTTGCGGAAGGGCTTCCAGCAAATGCCAGCTAGTATCACTTCATGAAGGCTGGAACCAGAGATAGATGGATGAGCAGTCTTCATGAACACCCGGTGCAAAGGTGGTCTGGCCAGGACACAGCTGAACATGCTATGGAATTACACCCATTGATCCCCTGGTACAGTGCAAGAGGGAGAGCTTTCCTGTAAGTCTGGGGACACTTCATCCAAGCTGGTCTAACTGCCCAGGAAAGGTGTGGGCCTGTGCTGGGAAAAGCTCTGGAGACCTGGTGAAAACAGAATTTGTTCATAGTCCTCCTGGATGAAGCAAGGACTCAAGTTGTCAGGGGATAGCCCTGATTGATTGTCTGAAGATATCCTACCTGGATCTTGTGTGAGAGAAATGTAATATGGGAACAATAATTCCAATTTACAGAGAAGTTACTGTCTCAGTTGCTTCTTTTATTTTCTATCATTTAATTTATTTACAAACTCTATATGAAAAGTAGTAAGTCACACTTTGAAGATGAAGACTCGAGACTCAAAAAGACTCAACCACTGCCTTAAATTATTGAAGAAAATTGATGGGAACCCAACCTGTGTTTCTGACTCCAAAGCAAGGCTTTTCTGAAAGTGAAAGAACCCCTCAGCACAGAGGTGTGGGTCCCAGTCAAAGCAGTCACTGGCCTCACCTGGAATAGGGCATTTAAAATATAACTAGAGGTTCACATCCTGACCTCACCAAAACTGTGCGGAACTGAGAAAGGGCTGTCCCTGCAATCAGAGGTGAGCTGAAACCCTGCAGGAGCCGCCCTCCCCCCACACCACTGCCGCTAAACAAAGCCCAGAGGGGGATCGAGCCACCACTGGGGCACATCATGTGTGCAGATCCAAAAGAGGGATGAATAAGAACGAAACAAGACAAAAAATAAAACCACAGAAAAGACAAACAAAATGGCAAATACAGATGCTAACATATCAATATTAACTGTAAATGTAAATGGACTAAACTCCTCAATAGAAAGACACAGACTCGCAGGCTGAATTAAGAAACAAAACCCAACCTTTTATTGTCTCCAGGAAACACATCTAACTACAAAAGATAAAAATAGGGCCTCCCCGGTGGCGCAGCGGTTGAGCACTGGGTTGCGAAGTTGCCTGAAGCCTCCGCGGCGCTGGTTCGATCCCCGGCTCTCCCCGGCCACCAGAGGAGGGTCCCACATGGCGTACAGACCTCTCCTGCCGCCCGCTGCTCCCCTCAGCAGTGTACTTCGGTCCTTCTGCCTGTTCTGCTTCCCACTCTGGCTCTGGTGGATTCTCTCACCCTCCCACGCTCTGACTGTACCCAGTGCTTGTATAAATAAATAAAAAAATCTAAAAAAAAAAGATAAAAATAGACTGAAAGTTAAAGGATGGAGAACAATCCTATAAGCAAATGGACCGAGAAAGAAAGCAAGAACACCTATACTTATATCAGATAAAACAGATTTCAAACTCAAAAAGATAAAAAGAAACCCAGATGGTGACTACATTATGATCAAGGGAATAATATATCAAGAAGACATAACACTCATTAACATATACTCATCTAACGAAGGAGCACCAAAATACATCAGACAACTATTATCATCTCTGAAAACAAACATCAGAGAAAATACATATGTAGTAGGAGTCTTCAACACACCACCAACAACACACCACCAACAACAATGGATAGATCAATGAGACAACAAATAAGTAAGGACACTAAAGCTTGAAACAAGGATCTAGACCTCTTGGGCTTAACAGACATCTATAGAACACTACACCCAAAAAAATCTGAGTACACATTTTTCTCACGCTCACATGGATCATACTCCAGGACCGATCACACACTGGGACACGAGAAAAACATCAACAGATACTCTAAGATTGAAATCATACCAACCATCTTCTCTGACCATGAAGGCATCAAACTAGAAATAAACCATAAAAAGAAGGCAAGGAACTTTCCTACCTCCTGGAGATTGAAACTCACACTACAGGAAGACCACTGGACTAACAAGGAGATAAAAGAAGAAATTAAAAATACTTAGAGTTGAATAACAAGGAGGACACCAATTTCCTAAATGTATGGGACACAGCAAAAACAGTAAACAGAGGAAAATACATAGCAATAGAGACTCACATCAAGAAACAAGAAAGAGGGCCTCCCTGGTGGTGCAGGCAGTTGAGCACTGCACTGTGAGGATGTCTGCAGCCTCTGCTGCATGGGTTTGATCCTGGCCAGACGGGGAGAAGCCCACATGGAGCTGCAGACTTCCCCTGTCTTGCCTGCTGCCCCCCTCAGCAGTGTATTTCGTCAGTCTGCCTGTTCTGTTCCCCACTCTGTCTCTGGTGAATCCTCTCACCCTCCCGCACATCTGGACTGTACCCTAGTTTTTGTATAAATAAATCTTTAAAAAAAAAAAAACAAGAACTCAAAGAAATAACCTAATCTCACATCTCAAAGAACTAGAAAAAGAACAACCAAAAAATCCTAAAATCAGTAGAAAAAAGGAAATAATAACAATCAAAGCAGAAACAAATGAAAATGAAACTTAAAAAAAAAATCCAAAAATCAATGAAACCAAAAATTGGTTCTTTGAAAAATAAAATAGACAAAAGCCTAGCTGGGCTCGCAAAGGAAAAATGGGAGAAAGCACAAATAAATAGGATCACAAATGAAAGAGGAGAAATCACAACAGACACAGCAGAAATCAAAAGAATAATCAGAAACTACTATAAACAGTTATATGCAAACAAGTTCAACAATCTAGAAGAGATGGACAAATTTCTATAACTTTATGATCTCCCAAAGCTAGATAAAGAAGAAATAGAACACCAAAACCGCCCAGTTACAAGCAGTGAAATTGAAATGGTAATCAAAACCCTCCCCCAAAACAAAAGCCCAGGACCAGATGGATTTACAAATGAATTCTACCAAACATTCAGAAACGAACTAGTGCCTATCCTACACAAACTCTTTCAAAAATTGAGAAGGAAGGGATAATACCAAACACGTTCTATGAACCCATCATTGCACTAATACCAAAACTGAACAAAGACAACACAAAATAGAAAACTATAGGCCAATCTCTCTAATGAACACTGATGCAAAAATCCTCAATAAAATTTCAGCTAACAGAATCCAACAATGTATTCATAAGATTATTCACCACAACCAATAGGATTTATTCCAGGGACACAAGGATGGTTCAGCATCCGAAAATCAATCAATGTAATCCAACACATCAACAAAAAGGAATATAAAAATCATATGATAATATTAATAGATGCTGAAAAAGCTTTTAACAAAGTGCAATACCCATTTATGATAAAGGCCCTTGAAATTCTCGGGATACAAGGAACAAATTTCAACATCATAAAGGCCATATATGACAAGCCCATAGCCAATATCATTCTAAATGGTGAAAAGCTGAAAGCACTTCCATTAAGATCTGGAACAAGACAAGGATGTCCACTCTCACCACTGCTTTTCAATATAATACTGGAAGTCCTAGCCAGAGCAATAAGACAAGAGAAAGACATACAAGAAATTCAAATAGGGAAGGAAGAAGTAAAACTATCACTATTCACAGATGATATGATAATATACATAGAGAACCCCAAAAACTCCACAGAAAAACTAATCAAACTAATCAACCAGTTTAGTAAAGTAGCAGGATACATAATAAACATGCAAAAATCAGTAGCCTGCCTATACACAAACAATAAATATGAAGAAGAAATCAAGAAAACCATTCCTTTTCTTATTGAAACAAAAAATCAAATACTTGGGAATAAACCTAACAAAAGAGGCAAAGGACCTATACAAAGAATACTATAAAACAATGTTAAAAGAAATAAAAAAGAAACAAAGAAATGTATCCATAAAGACATCCCCTGCTCATGGATTGGAAGAATTAGCATTATCAAAATGGCCATCCTACCCAAAGCAATTTACAGGTTTAATGCTATTCCGATAAAAATTTCAATGGCATTCTTCAAAGAAATAGAATAAATATTGATAAAATTCATATGCAGCCACCCAAAACCCTGAATAGCCAAAGCTCTCCTGAAAAAAGAAAAAAGAAGGGAATGGAGGTATCACACTCCCAGACTCTAAACTGTATTACAAAGCCATAATAATCAAAACTGCATGGTATTAGAACAAGAACAGACACACAGACCAATGGAGCCAAATAGAAAATCCAGAAATAAACCCACAAATTTATGGTCAACTGATTTTTGACAAAGGAGCAAAGAATATGCACTGGAGCAAAGAAAATTTGTTCAATAAATGGTGCTGGGAAAACTGGGTTGCCACATACAAAAGAATGAAGCTTGACTACAACCTCACACCATGCACAAAAACCAATTCAAAATGGATTAAAGAACTAGACATAGGACCTGAAACCATAAAATATATAGAAGGAAATATAGTTAAAACACTACATGAAATATACCTCAGTAACATCTTTAAAGACACATTACCCAAAGCAGTGATAGTGAATGAAAAGATTAACAGATAGGACTGCATGAAATTATGAGCTTCTGTACAGCAAAAGAGACAGTAACCAAAACAAAGAGACACCCACTGATTGGGAGAAAATTTTTGCACACAACACTAATGATAAAGGACTCATCACAAAAATCTACAAAGAGCTGATGAGACTCAACAAAAGCAAAGTAAATAACCCAGTCAAAAAATGGACAGAAGAACTAAAAAGAAACTTCTCCAGAGAGGAAATGCAAATGACCAATAGGCATATGAAAAAACATTCAACATCACTGATAATCATGGAAATGCAAATCAAAACTGCAGTGAGATACTATCTTACAACAGTGAGAATGGCACATATTAAAAAAACTAGCAGCAACAAATGTTGGTGAGGATGTGGAGAAAAAGGAACTCTCCTGCACTGCTGGTTGGAGTGCAAACTGGTCCAACCACTATGGAGAGCTGTGTGGAGGTTCCTCAATCTGCTAAAGATGGAGCTTCCGTATGATCCAGCAATTCCACTCCTAGGTATTTACCCAAAGGACAGAGAAACATTAATTCAAAAGGCCACTGTTTACAATAGATAAGTATGTAAACAACCCAGATGCCCCAAAATAGATGACTGGATCAAGAAGATGTGGTACATATACACAATGGAATATTACTCAACAATCAAAAAGATAAACTCATGCAGTTTGCAGCAACATGGATGGAGCTGGAAGGGATCATGCTCAGTGAAATAAGCCAGAGAGGAAAAAGGAAAATACAGGATTATCACACTCATAGCAGGAATTTAGAAAACCTAAATAAGGGACCAGGAAAAAGAGTAATTATAATAAAGTAAAAATCAAAATCAACAAGCAAGTATCAACCAGAGACGCACTACATGGGTGGGGGGAGAAGGGAGTAGTATCAAAACAAGGGTGGTGGGAATTGTACAGGGACTAAAACCAAGATGAAAATGCATACATTGTATAGAAATGAAAAATGATATAAAAAATACACAAAATTAAAAAAACAAAAATTAAAAAAATAAATAAAAATAAATAAAATATAACCATACCTAAATCTTACCCTTAGGAGTTTTGTTTCCATGGGTCTGGAAATGCTCTTGGGCACTGGTATGCCTTAAAATCTCCACAGAAGTCTAAGATGTGACCTGTGCATTTTGTTTAGTTTTGATTGTTACAAATAGTGTTCAGAGGAGCTAGCTCCAAGTTCATCTAAAGCAAGCATAAAGTCTGCTTGCAATAGAGATTCATTCACTCATTTATTCATTGTGGAGACCCCTAAGTAGCAAGGGAAAGACCATTGGTCTATAGGAATTTATTTGCAGATATGGTTTTACCTGTGTCCATAATGGGTTATCCAGTGAGGGCTACTAGAAGACAAATGGATACAACTTCTTTTTAAATGATCTAACAATACTGCAAATACGTATCTGAAAACATTTTAGTCTTTAAAAATTAAGCAACACACAACAACAACAAATAGCCACTAGTTATAGGAAGCTTAGACCAAGGAAGTGGTTCATAATTCTTTTTTATTTAAAGATTTATTTATTTATTTATACAAGAGCTGGGGTACAGGCCAGATGCATGGGAGGGTGAGAGGATTCACCAGAGACAGAGTGGGGAACAGAACAGGCAGACTGATGAAATACACTGCTGAGGGGAGCAGCGGGCAAGACAGGAGAGTTCGCAGCCATGTGGGACCCTCTCCCGCTGGCTGGGATTGAACCGATGCTGCAGAGGCTGCGGACAGCTTCACAGCACGGTGCTCTACTGCCTGTGCCACCAGGGAGGCCAGGTTCATAATTCTTGTGGAAAGTGGAGAAGACAGAGGTGCAGGGAGTTGTGAAATAATGACGATGAATTTCCCTGGAAATCTCTGCAGCAGATCTATACATAGCCCTCTCTTTTTCATTTTCCTCATCTCCCTTTTATTCTCAGCCTTTCCTAGTTTCCTATCTGCTTGTTTGTTGCTATCTCTTAATGATAAAAAAGACCAGAAGAGAGAATACCAAGTAATAAAGAAATTCAGTTCTTTTTCCCTTCATGCCCTTCCCCAAGCTGATTTTCCTAAACCTCAGTTCTTATCATCTCACTCCTACTTAAGGTCCCCCTAAAGGCCTGTAAGTTGCTTTTAGAGTGTGTGGTTAGAGGGAGGAAGATGGAGCCAGACTCCAGGCCTTGAACCTGGTTTGATGGTCCTGTCCAGTGTAAACTTGAACAAGTTACCTAGCCTTCCTGTGCCTTGGTTTGAGATAGCAACAGTTACTATCTCCCAGGGTGGAGTTTTAGGTTAATACTTCACAAAGTGCTCCACCCATGTCTGGTGTACATTAAGTGCCCAATCAATGTTACCATAATTATGTTGCTCCTGCTCTTAAGCCACTGTTACCATCAAAGGTCTGATCTCTCCAGCCCTTCTTCATAGTTTTTGTACTAGCCACAGGGAACTACTACATGCTTCATTCTCTTGTGTGCTTCTTGTCATTTGCCCACGTTTCCACTTTGTTCCTTTTCTTTTGTTGTTGTAACAAATTAGCACAAGTTTTGTGGCTGGAGAAACCACTCTTTCTTCTCTCCAGAGTGGTTCTCACTCAGAACAGTCCTCCTCCCTGGAGACTGTAGGGCACAACCCATCCCCTTGCTCTTCCTGGCCGACTCAGCCCTATCTCCAGCGTCAGAGGCAGCCACAGTGAGTTGTAGTGCTGACGTCACATCCCTCCGCACATGCTCTGTGCACAGCTCCCCATGACTGGAGCCAGGAAAAAAAGATTGTCCCTTTTTAAGGACACACTGAGGGCCTCCCTAGTGGCATAAGGGGTTAAGTATCAGATATATGAAGCTGTCAGCAGCCACTGCAGCATGAGTTCGATCCCTGGCCAGGAAGCTAACCCACATATGGCACAGCAGGCTTCTCCTGTCTCACCCACTGCTCCCCTCAGCAGTGTATTTCAGTAGATCTGCCTTTTCGGCTCTGTCTCTTGTGAATCCTCTCACCCCCCACACCTCTGGCCTACACCCCAGTGCTTGCATGCATAAGAAAAGTAAATCTTAGGAAAAAAAAAAAAAAAAAGGACACACTGATTATACTGGACCCACCAGGATAAGCCAGGACAATCTCCCTTCTTGAGGTCATTCATTTTCATCATATCTGCAAAGTTCCCTTTTTTCCCACGAGAGGTAATATATTCACCGGGTCCATAGACATCTTTTGGGGATGGAAAACATTATTCTGCCCACCACATGTGTTAAGTTCTTGCTAGCTTTCAAGACTTGTCTGAAGCAGCATATCTGAGCATTTTCAGATTGCTCAGAGCAAGGGTTTTGTTGGTGCCCCCTCTACTTTGAAAATATGCTTCTTTTTGCAGATTTTACCACAATATTTGCCAGTAATTGGTTTATGTAATTGCTGGCCCCACAGAGTTTTAAGAGCCGACACTGGGTTTCATTCAATTTTTTATTCCCAATGCCTGACAAGAGCCACAGTTATGCTTGTTAAATAAATGAAACTTCAATTGTATGACCTAGACTTCTCTGCCAGGGGAAACACTACCCCAGACTGGGAGCATAAGATAAGGTTAATATGTCATGACTAAACTAATAACTTTTCTTTATGATACTTGACCTATTAATATCTGTTGTCTTCATCTTTATCACAATGTTATAGTGAAGGCAAACAAACCACCATTTAACAACTGAGAAAACTGATACACAGAGAGGTTAAATGCCTCATCCAAACTCATTTTCATGACTATTCACAGGCACGGTGGAGAATCTAGTTCCAATCCTTAAATTAAATGATAAGATGCATCAATTCTGTTTAACCAGAAAACAGTATTATGATGATGAGCTGTATAACTCAGGAGATACTCTCAAATTGGAACGTCTTGTGATTAGAAAACTGTTAATTTGGAGCAACTGGATGGTGGGGCAATAAAAAGTAATTAATTGGAAGAGTACATGCTTACAATAATTACAAAAAAAACAAGTCTATTTCATAAGATCATATAATTAAAATAATTTTACATAATAACTCTTGAGTTCTAGGCACTTTGGGGAGACAGAGGAAGCAAAGGTGAGGTAGAAATAAGTTCTCCTATAATGGACATCATCGGAAAGTAGAAAAGTTCAAATGCACTTGAGAATCCATAGCATGGGATAATGTGGCATGGCATAAAGAGGAATGACAGGATGCTGTGGGGTTGTGTGGGGTTGACAACATGTGTTGTAACAGGTCCTACATGCCAACCTTAAAGGGTGGGTAAGGATGAGATGAAAATGTTTAATGTACATATCTTTGTTTGTAAATAATACCTTCTTGTGACCATTTAAAAGATTTTCTCCCTTAAGAGGTAAAATATTGAGTTGGTAATTGTGCTTGTTTTCATTTATTTGCTTATTCTTTTTTTCTCATAGATAAAGCAAAACTGTCTATAATTGCTCAGTTACTGTCTATAATTCCAATTCAGTGGGTCTGGGAGAAATGAGGATTCAGGACACTTGTCGATCCCAGGGTCTAATGGTGGTTTTTCCTGTGCCAGTAGGACATCTGCAGTCACATGTGTGTGCTGAAGTCTAAAACTGTAACTGGGAGTGGAAAGCAATATTCTGAAAATCCATGTTGCTGTGTGTAGGGAAGACATTCACTGAAAGACTAGACATTTGCCCCCATCAGACTTACAGACATTGACAAGTCAGACTGTGCTCTTATGTAAGAAAGGATGAAGCATAGGAACAATCCAGTACCTGACACTGCTTATACTAATGTATAAACTAACCATAAAGATGGCAATCTCATAACACAGTGGGTCACATGGAACAGCTTTGTCTCAATGAAGTGGAGAGGGCATGTTATCTCTTTACTGTCAAGGCTGTCCATCTTGCATATTTGCACGTCACCTATGCAAATAAAGCCCCATGGAGTGTAGGATGAACTCCCTGAGGTCACTCACTTTCAAGGATCTTTGCCCTACCTGGGTTATCCTTCCCATACTCTTCAAGACCCTTCTTAAAATGTCACTTCCTCTGTGAAGTCTTTTCCTGGTAGCCTCAAATGGATTGCTTTTTTTTTTTATTTTATAGAAGAACAGGAGTGTAGGCCAGAGGAGCAGGGGATGAGAAGATTGACCAGAGATGGAGTAGGGAGTAGAACAGGTGGCTTTACTGAAATACACTGCTAAGAGGAGCAGCAGGTGAGACAGGAGAGGTCTGCTGTGCCAAATGTGGGTTGGCTCCCTGGCCGGGGATAGAACTCAGGCTGTGGAGGTGAAAGCGCTGAAACTTAACCCCTAGACTACCAGGAAGGCCCATGCATTTCTTATTTTGTTTGTATTCTCATAGTCCTGAGCTTATTTCTATCACACTGGTAGCTCTTTTTGACTGTGTCTTCCCTTTTAAAAATAGAGTTTCTCAAAGGCAGAATGTCCTTTGTGTTTTTGTATCCTTTCATTCTAATAGGGCATGACATAAAGAAAGCACTTAATAAATTTTGCTCAAGTAAATTATGTCATAATTTAACATCATCATTCCAAAGGTCTGCTTGCCTTTGGAATCATTCCAGAACCTTGCTTGCCTTTGATGACTGAATGTATAAACACAAGTATGCATATACTACCCCTCTCTGGGTCATGGAATTTCAGAGACTTGAAAGGTCATAATTAATGAGACACAGACATACAAAGGGTTAAATATGCAAGATGGACAGCCTTGACAGTAAAGAGATAACATGCCCTCTCCACTTCATTGAGACAAAGCTGTTCCATGTGACCACATTCGGGTCATATCTGTAATTTTTTACCAGTGTGCTTTATATTTTATGATTCAATTATCTTTGTAATAAAAAGTATGCAATTACTCAGTAACTCTTGCCTCACTAAATCAGAATTGGGCTGGACTCCAGGGGTTCATTTATGGTTACTTTTTGAAACTCATACCATTCTCCCAAAGAAACTTTATAAATGTGCAGCTTCCCAAACTTTCCTTTGAGAATCTTTTTAACTCCTTTATTCCCATCATTGCTTTTCTGGACACCAGTTCAATGGCACTGAGTAGCTAATCGACATATGCTTGCTAAAGTGGAAATAGTAGCCGGTTGAACAAAGAAACATGGATGGTGCAGGTTTATTCCTTAAGTTAATCAATGTGTCAACTCTAAGAAGTATTTTCTTATTTCCCTAATCCCCAGGATCGGTTGTGGATCTCATTGGTTTACTCCTTGAGCTCCTTAGTTTCATTTTATCATAAATCTGTAGCCTTTGGACATTTATCCTCAGTGCCGAGAATAGAGCCCGATACATCTAAGACTCAGAGTGGGTGAACGAATGAATGGGTGAATGAATGAATGATAAAAAAACCACCATTTCTAGGCACTATTAACGTGCATCTTGTATGAGCTAGTTTTTTTTGGTAAGATGCTTAAAAAAAAAAAAAAAACCTACTACCAATCTAGGTCAAAAATGAAATTTACTAAACTGAGAGTACAGCTAACTGCCCAAACCTACAATTGGGCAGGCTCTTGAAAGATGCCAGGAATAGGCCACATGACTTGACAGTCTCTACAAGTCACTATCTTTTGTGTCAAAGAAACTCTAACCATTTTATTCAATCTCTACTTCAAATTGAGTTGGCTTCGTGGCATTTAGAAGAGGTGGGGACATCTTGATAGATTTACCAAGATTTCATCTAATGGGGAAAAAGTCTTTCTTAAATTAAGAAAATGGAGATTAGAGTTTGCTGGGAAGAAATAAACAAAAACAACTTGCCATCCCAGCTCATTTTCATGAGAAAGCATGTTCATTTCCACTGTTCTGCTTACATAGACTCTGGTCCCTGGGTTCACCTGCAAGGTTGTGCTTCAGTTTTCAGAGCATCCTGCCTGAGATGGTACTTCTCCAGTACCACGTCTTGCCTTCCTTATTTAGTCAGCCCAGTCTTTTTATTTTTCCTCCAGAGTCTTCTGGAGGTTAAAAAATAATTATATAGATTCTTATTGACCTGAAGTGTACCACCCAGAAGTTCCTGCCCATTTCTATGCCTCTTCCCATCCAATAAAATTTTCCAGAACAAATTAACTCCTTCCACAGGGCAGTTCTCTGAGCTTGACCCGATGACTCTGAACCCACCCAACTTCACCCCTCTCCACCACGTGGTCACTTTGAGTCTAAGGCCCTTAACCATGCTGGGCTCACATCACTGTTTATAGGAGCACCTTCACTTTTCACCTTTTGGTGTTTTCTAAGGTTTTTATCCACATCCCTTCCTCATTCTGCCCTCCCTTTATCAATTCACATGTCCCCAGACCCTGTTGCCAGGGTGCCCTCCTTACAAAGACTCTCAAGCTCTTGCAGTCAAGGTTTCTGACTTGACCTTTAGGGATATCTTCTTGTAGTCTGGCTCCATAACTTACTCTTCGTATTTTCAGAGAGCAAAATGTATATATTCTTCAAAACTGGCTTTCTTGATGAGGGTTAGAGAAGAGGCAGTACAAGAAAAGTTTCAGAATTATTTGGGTCAGCATTTTCTGTTTTCTTCTAATACACTATATTAAAAGGAACCGACTGGGGGTGGTTGAGCCAAAAGTCTTATATTTATACAACAAACAGAGTAGAAAAGACAACTCTCCTACTTTCTTCTCCTTTGAGAGACCTCCAAAGTATTAAAATCTGTGCAGTCTGACTACATCAAAATGTCCTTGGAACAAACTTTCTTCCAGGACGGCATCTCTGGCCAGGGTCTTCTATCTTCGGAGGAAGGGGAGATTCTCAATCTTAGAATATTGACATTTTGGATCAGTAGTTCTTTGTTGTGGGGTTGACCTGCGTGCTGATGTCTAGTAGCATTCCTGGCCTCTATCCATTAGATGACAGTAGCGTCCTCTAGCCAGTTATGACACCAGAATGTCTTTAGATATTTCCAATGTCCCCTGAAAATTTCTTGCCTCATGGATCATTTAGTCAAGTACTCTCTCCTGATTGGTTGTAGCAGGTCCCAGAGGTTAGGAAAGCTGAGATGGTGGAAAGCACTTGGATTTTGATGTTGGGCACCAACCCAGCTCCACTACTTAGTAGCTAGCTGTAGTTTCTTGGATAAATCACATGTAAGCTCCCCAAGCTTCCGTCTCCTCGCCAAGAAAATGAAGATAATCACCATACAGAATTGTTCTTGAAAATTTGATGAGATGATGTTTGTGTGGAGACAAATGCAGTGTTTGGCACACTGTAATTGTTCAGTAAATATGTGCTGACTCAGATGTAATTATCCTCATCGCTTCAATGCAGTTTTTCTTGATACAAAGGGAAATTTTTATCTTAGCTGATAAATGTCTTAAAATTCCCCTTTCTTTGGCAGAATCTAAAACCCAGACTTCAAGGTCTTGCTCCCTTTTTTATGAGCCACATGAAAATTCTGAGCTGTTAACCAACAACTCAGGATACAAATCCATCACAGTCAACATAGAAGAGCTGCTCCATGTCAATATGGAAAATGACATTGTTCAGAGTGTTTCCATAGCGACACAAAATAAACCCTCCCCCTGGTTGGGCTGCTGTACAAGTTCCATTAAGAGCATAGCTCTGGAGTTTTAAGGATGAGAATGTGAAGAGCTGAATTGAGTGTGTTCATCATGGTAATTTCTTTTGAAGTTTTATGTTCATGCAACTCCCCCATCATTTTCTATCCCTTCCAACTCCTCTCTTTCCTAAGAGTTGATTATTTATCCCAAAACTTTATCCTCTTCCCCTCATCATCTTTGGAAAATTTTGCTTTTTTATTATGGATTCCATTTCCTTCTTTCCTTCCTCTTGCTCTTTTATTTCTTCTCCATATCATTGTCTCCTCTCCTTCTCAACATCTTTCTCATTACATAACTAGTATCTACTTAGTTTTTAAGTACACTGTGTTCATAATTATTAAAACAAAAGACTTGAACATTAAATCCCTCTTTATATGTAATCACATTTTAATTATTTGTAAATTTTTAAATCTTGCAAACCCCTAAGTAGAAAGAGTTCTGGCACTCTGACCCGTTTTTCCAACTTCAGTCTTTCCCTCATTACTGCTGCTATAGAAATCTGTTGGGATTGTTGTTAAGTTTTTCTTAGCAGATGGTTTAGGCAAAACTGGGGAGATTAGTAGGCAAGTATATGAGAAACACTGTGCATTTAGATAGCCCCGTTGTTTCACAGTCTCTGGAGAACTTGGTTACTCTTAAGAATAGAAATGGAATCACTCACCTCAGCTGGATTGCTACTAAAAGAGAAACACTAACCACCTCTCCTCCCCAACACAACTTTTTTTCTACTTACTCAACCCTTTGCTCTCTCTGAGCCAAGTACCCCAGGACTCTTTGTCTATGACTATTATCTGGAAGCCACTGCTGGTGGAGGTGGTGTTGGAAACTGAGGGTTGATAGTTATTTTGGATAGGAGCCCAGAAATGCCACATTTTGCACATAGTAGGCACTCACTGTGGGACTGAATGGAGGCCGCAGTTGCCCCATTCTGTGGGTGGAATTCATTTCTTGAAACAACACCCTGAGATTTAATCTTTAGTGCCTTGTATAACATGTATGCACACCAAATAAACACAACACAGAAGGATTTCAAAGAGGCACCAACGTTTGCTTACTGTTTTCATAGGCTGATCCATAAGGGTGAAAAATAAGCCAGCACAGGCCCAGGTGTCCTGTCCTGGAGGGTTTCCATGAAGAACCCCCCAACCTGATAGGAGAAGAAAAGATAGCATTCAATCAACAGAATGAACTCCCACTCAGTTTTTGGAACCCAGGCTAGGTGTCCTCCACTGTGAGTCCTTCCTTATTGCTCAGAAGATACTGCTCGGTTTCTTTCTCTTTGCTCTCACGGCACTTCCTGTGCAGCTTGTTTATTGCTTTGAGTATTGTAATGATTATCATGTTCCCTTTTCTTAGTGCTCTTGGTTCTTTGAAGACAAAGAGAAAATTTGTTCTTCTCTATCTATACAGAGACTAGTACTCAGTCAGGTCGAGACAAACATTAAAAAAAAAAAAATCCACTGCCAGGGGCCAAATCCCATTCACCACCTGGTTTTGTCAATAAAGTTTTATTGGAACAGAGTCATTTGTTTACTATTGTCTCACTGCTTTCCTGCTGCAAGGGCAGAGTTGAATAATTGGAACAGAGAATATAAGACCTGCAAATTCAAAGTGATTCACTTATCTGACCTTTAACAGAAGAGGCCTGCCAACCCCTGCACTTTAGCACCCAGTAAGTTTAGTAGCGTTGACCACAGTGTTGCCACAAACATGTTAACCAGAATAGATTTCTGTAAGTGCAGTAATGAGGGAAAAACTGGAGTTGGAAAATGGGCCAGAGTGCCAGAAATCTTTCTACTTAAGAGTTCAGAAGATTTAAAAATTTACATATACTTAAAATGTGATTAAATATAAAAAGAAATTAAATGTTCAAATGTTCTAATTTAATAATTATGAACAGAGCATACTTAAAAAAATAAATCACTGAAATGAAAGTCCATTCTGTCTTCTCTTATAAAGACCCTATTTTTTGCTTTAAAAACCTGGAACTCATCTTACCTTTTTTTTCCCCCACATTTGGATTTCATCCTTGTTTTTCCATCCCTTTAGGATATTTCTTTAATATTTTTTCTTTATTCCAGTAATGAACTATGATTTATCCACTAAAAATTATTTTTGAACATGTTTTGTATCACGGTAAATAATACCAATAACACCAAGTAAAAAAAGCAAAACACAAATTAATATGCAGTCTAAGTCCAGCCATAGGTTTCCAAAGAAAGCATTTAGGGACAAAAAGAAAAAAAAATAGTCTACAGTGTCACAAGGGAAGACTTCTAGATAGCTAAATTTAGGTGATTCTTTATCCTTTTCCTTATACTTTGATGTATTTACCATAGTAATGAATCTCTCCTGTCAGCCAAGCAATTTTGATTTTAGTGCTTCTGTTATTATATACACAGTGCCTCTGCTAAGCCCTCCCACACTGCTGCCTTTAGACTCACTCATAAATCCTACCTATGATTCATCTACATCATATTTATGAAACTGCTTTGGGTAGAAGTCACTGTGAATGTGGAAAATATTGTTAGCTCTGTTTTTTGCAATTTTATGAAAAAAAAAATCAGGTCATCCCCAGAGTCTCATTTGTGATGTTACCTGTCCTCATCAGCTCTTTTCAAAAAGATGTATTCCTTTTTTCTCTAATTGTGTTCTTTCTAATCCAGGCTCTTCTTACAGAATCTAGAAAAGAACATAACATGTCTAGTTGTGGTGTAATGGAAAGACATTGGGAATTGGTGCTTTCAAAGGTGATTATAACTTTCAAAGGCAGCTTTACTGCCATCTAATCATGTGACCTTGGGAAAGTCATTTCAGTCTTCAAAGCCTCAGTTTTCTCATCTGCAAAATAGGGTTACAAATCACTTACTGGCTTACCACATGCCTTGCATGCAGGCATCTGTGTCCTTCTCATGCTTGACTGATGTTTGATAAACAGTCTTGTGGGAAAAAAAAAAGATTGCCTTTAAAAGTAGTGAAAGTGCTTGTTATTGGAAGGAAATGCAAGGTGCTTCCATTGGAAGGGCCCCAGGAGGAAATGATACTTCCTGCCTCTCAGACTCAGCCAGAAGCAGGGAGAATCTTCTTTCACATGCTCCACCAGTTACAAAAAGGGCACTGACAGATGAATCAGGGACCTGAGGCGTGACTCCATCTCTGATTTGCTGGGCAACGTTTAATGGCCCCTGTTTGCTCATCTGTCACATGAAGGCTTTAGATAAGAATTTCCCTAAGTTTTTTGAACTTCTCAAACAACAATTCAAAAGATTACGAAAGTATGTCTTATTAACCATGTAAATCTATAAAGTTAAAAAAAAAGTTACCTCTAGAATAAAAATATGCAACATCGGCTCATCCCTTTATAGTTTACCACACACTTTCATATCCATGATCCTCAGAACAGTCCTGGTAGCCAGGAAAGGCAAATAATATGACCTCATGTGACAGAGAAGGAAAACAGGCTGATGGTCACATAGCTAGCAAGTAACTGAAACTGGGAATGAACCCAACTTATGCAAACTTCTACACCATGAATAAGAATACGTTTCAATGCTTTTGTTATTGATCTTGAAGAATCTTAAGTTTCTAGGGAATTCTTAAATTACTCACATATTTTTCTGTTTGATTATAGTCTTATTCTGTTCTAGAATTTACCAGCATAGGAAATTCATTTGTACGGGGTCATCTTTACAATGCCCGCAGTCTAGATTTCACTGAAGGAGACGATCCAATAGAAAGATGCTCCTACAGAATGTAGTCATTAATGTCAGGAGCCAAGAAACACATTCAGAAAAAGCTTTTATCCAAGGCCTCAGCAGGAGGATGGAGGGGAATAGAGTTGCCCCGAACAGAACTCTCACCAGATCTGTACCTGGTCAAGGCAAATAACTACTCTCCTAGGAAATAGCCTGAACTGGAGGCTAAGTGCCGGGCAATGTGGGTGCGCACTACCTAACTTCTCAGAGTTATGCCCATCAAACTTATCCTTGACCTTAACCAGTCAACTCAGATATCCTCTCTATAGGAAATCTATCCTATTTCATCCAAACAACATTTTATTTATTATTATTAGCTGCTTACTTGCCTGTTTCTCCCACAAGACTGTGAGCCTCTTATACACAGGGAGTTTTCAATATATATGTATAATTTATAGATTAAAATTTATATATATATAAAATATACATATTTCTGTCTGAGCTAGCCAAGTCCCCTCAGCCATTTAAACATATTGTTTGCAATATTTTACTCTGACAATGTTTTCACAAGGCCTCTAAGACTTCACGACATCTTCCCAATTCCTTAACTCTCTGAGTCTCCATCCTCTCTCTACGTTACTCATGTCACTTTAAACTCATTGGCTTTCTTGTGACACACATGGAGAGTGCTTCTGGCTTGACTCTTTAAGGAAACTCTTCTTTCTTCCTGGAATGTTCCTCCCTCAGAAACCTCTAGGCTAACTTCCACACCTCCTTCATGTCTTTGCTCTGATCTCACCATTTCTGTGACACCAAACTTGACCCTCCTTTTAATTTTACAACCCACCTTCCAATACTCCAAATACCCTTCCCATGCTCAACATTTCTTCTCGTCCACTTAACAGCTTATCAACTTCTAACATACAATTTATTGTTATTTTTAATATCCTCCTCTAGAATGGAAACTCCATGAGAGAACGGTTCTTTGTCTCATTGAATAGTCCATCCATCATCTACAGAAAAGTGTCAGACACATAGTGGATCTCACAAGGAGTTGTTGAATTAAATCTATCTTTTTTTTCTGCTTGAGCTATTTAAGTGCCCCCTGGGCAGTCAGGCTGAGTTCTTCCAGAATTTTAGAGCTAAACATTCCAGTTGATCACTTTGACTGGCCCAGTCTTTGTGTAGACAAATAATGTAGAGTTTCATGCCTTTGCTTTGCCCACTAGAAGTAACAAATCCTTTAATAATCCAGATCTCAACAAGCTATTCTACATTTTTTTTTTGATTTTGAAAAATATCTGTTTTTTCCTTCTAGAAAATTCTAAAACAGAATTTTTTAAATGGGTGGAGCATCATAGGATCCCTTGAAGGTGGGATGAACTCTTATCTGAAGAATACTAGGCTGGAACAGAAATCCCTTTCTGTGGGTTCATCTGCCCCACTTTCATTGTCTTTCTGTGTCTACGAATCATTAACTGTGCTAATCACAACTAAAACAAAGCTAATAATTGCTTTTTGGAACATTGTGTAATGCCTTGGAATGTTGCCACGGGCATCTGAGAATCAGCCCCTAACTCTGCTCAGAGTAATTTCTCAGGGATTTTAACTCGGCCTGTCTTTAAACTGAATGTTTATCATTTTCCTTTTTATTGTTTCTGGCTCCTCCCCTGACTTTGAAGTTTCTGAAATCTTTAAGCACTTGGCTGGTCTCTATACACCGCAGGTCTTCTCCCTCAAAGAGGGCACCTGGCCAAGAGAAAGGAATTGGAGCTCCTCTCTTGGCTGTGCCTATAAAACAATCAGATTGCTCTGCAGCCTGCCATTTGAAACGTGAGCCTTGCTAAAGTACAGATAATGCAGCCTGTTCCAAGGAGATTAGAATATCCCAGTGGGATTTTGGGTGAATGGAGAAGGAATTGTAAGTCCTGTGCACATCGTGTAACCCTCTCTTCTCCAAACTGCATTGCCTACCAGGAAAGAGCAAGGGCACAGACTGCCCACTCTCCTTCCCATAACCACCCTGACTCATGAAAAGTTACAGGAGTTTAATGAAACCACTGGGCATATTCCATGAACCTATTTACTTGTTCTGTTCTATATCATTTGGTAACTTCTGTCAATAATTATCCTTTTCTCGACCTTGGCAAATCCAGGTGACTTCCTTACAAGGGAGGCAGATTCTAATGCTATAACCCTTGCTGATCTCCTTCAAAATAGGGAGGGATTTCTTCCCTAAAATCTGCACACACACACACACACACCCCTCCACACACCCCTCACAGGGCTTTTAGCTTTTCAGACAATTTCTGAGAGAAGGAATCGGCTCTGGCCACTGTGCCCATGTAGATGCTGAGGACCCAACTCAGAGCCTGGAACCAACACTCTTATTAAACAGAAAAGGTATCAGGTAGTTGAAGTTTAGTTCTTATGAATAAGATCTGGGCTCACATGGGATTTCTTCTTTCAAAGACTTAGTGAAAAATCAGGAAATTTAAACAGTCAAGGTTACTGGTATCACTTGACTCCAATGTCAATTTTTTAAACACATTTACTATTTCTTCTCCTGTGTTTGTTATTCCATCACCATGCATGGGGATCAGACAGCCAGCAGCGCTGTGTACCTGGCAGGAATGACAGTCAAGGCGAGTCTGCAGAGCCAGGTGAAGCAAATGGCCGTGGGGTTAAGAGTGTTACATAAGTGAGTGAAGACATTGAAGAATGTCACTTAATTTAGTGTGAATAGGAGATCTGCCTGGGATGTGTCAAGCCTTCAGTGATATCCAAGCCTGTGCAATAAAAGTCAGGCGAACCATGCAGCTGATAAAACTCCAGCTACTGATGAAAGGGGGAGTCCTTTTCCTGCCTACCTGATCAGTTGTAGAATTCTGAACCTTTGGTTAGTCCAGCTTCATTCTCTGTCACTTGTTAGTCTTCCTCAAGAAGAGTGATGAGAATTTGTCAAATGATAATGAATGTTCCCTTCTGGGGGAAAAAGCAGATGCCACAACGTCCCTGCTGAGCTCTCATTTCCTGAGTGTTGGAATCACTGAGCCCCAGGACTTGAAAGGGACACCAGGCTGATTCCCTCTCCTCCCCAGTAGACACTGAAATCCCAACTATGATGTGCCTTCTAGAAGCTCCTCTCAAATCTGTTTGGATATTTCCATTGATGGTGAGTCCCTGACTCCCAGAGGCAAACAAGTCTGTAAGTTTGCATAATATTCTTTGGGCTGTGTGAATTACTAGAAATGTCTGATAAGGCTTGAATGCCTACTGAATTGATAGCTATCTCAAAAAATACCAAGACTGCATGGACCTACATACTTTCCTAGAAATTGCCACAGAAATGTTACATGCTTCATACATTAGTGAAGGTATCCACTTGTAACTTCTTCCAGCTGCCAAAGCTTGAAATAGTAGCTAAGGGTCTCAGGACATTCTGTATTACTCATACCCTCAAGGCTTTGCACTGTCCCTCACTCTCTCCTCTTCCTCCTTTGAGAAAATACAAGCATATATTTCTTTCTTCCTTCCCTCTACATCATCTAAAAGTAGGAGACAGAAAACCTTGAACAGCAAAGCTATTAAGTCAACTAGTCCATGAAAGTTAGACTCTCAGGTTTTTAATAGGATTTACTGTTTCCCCTGACACTCACTCTAATTCCTGGCACACAGTATTAGACATCGAAGTGATCTCCCTCCTTCCCCTTCTGTAATTCCTTCCCTACCAAATTCATTCCCCCATGTTCTCTACCAGTCCCCCTGTCTTGACTTAGGAGTATGTTTCACTATTTATCTGGTTTCTACTACTCCCCATGACAGAGAAATGAATAAAATCAAATTTCTGAGCACTTACTATGCACCAGGTATCTTCTATCATCTTCTTATTTTAATCCTCACAAAGTCTCATTGTCAAGTAAAATTATCTCTTCCCCTCTTTGGATACAAGAAAACTCATGTACACAGAAGGTCAGTGACACTTCTGAGATTATGCAGCCAGGAATTGAGCAGAATTTAAGATTGAACTCATGTTTGGCTGAATCTGTCCTATACCAGTGTCTGTTCCCTTAGAATATACTTGGGTCCTCAACCCCTATGGGAACACTGCATAATGTTTCAGTGCTTCAGAGACCTCCACATTGGTGATCCAATTATGGAAAAACTCTGATTTTTAAGCACATTAAATCTATCAAAAGAATCAACGGTATCTATTGGGAGTAAGAGACGTGACATCTTACTTCATTCAGAAATGTCTGTAACAAGCCAGCGTCATTGTCAGTCCTGAACTAGACCGAAAGAACTCTTGTTTGTGATTTCCACAGAATGATTTTGTAATACAAGTTTTTTTGGAAACATTTTTAATATATTATTCAATTGAGTGACAATCCCTATGGCTTGCAACTCAAAATGTCATGGTGGTGAAATACTCATTAGTCACCTGCTATAAGTTCTGTGGAATGTGCTGGGACACAGTCTCGTTAAGCTGTCAGGTCACATAATGTACAGGCTCACACTAGGACACCGTCATCGGGAGAAAGGCTTACATTGTGTGCCTCGCAAACTGAGAAACTGGTTTTTAGAAGCCTGACTTTTCATTGAACGCTCTTTAAAGCCGAACTAATGTGTTTCCTACTGTTATAACAACGACATGTGAGTCACATATGTGGTTTCGAGATTCCTAAACTGAATCTGTGTGGCTGCTGATGTAATCAGAAATAACCTCTGGGTCTTTGAGACGAAAAGAGGAAAACTGCCCAGCTGATGCAATTGACAATTTTCATGAGTTTTATCACTGGCATTGCAGCATTTCCAACATTCAAAATCTTTGGGGGAAATTCATTAATACTTTATTTTCATTTGGAAAATTTCTTTACTATTAAGGCAAAATATTTTCAGGATTCAGCCCACAAACTTGTCTTGACTCACCATCTGGAGGTAATTTGTTATGGGGGAAAAGAACCTGAGGTTGACTGTCAGGCAAATTTGCATTTGCATTCCAGCTCTGTCACCAGCTGTGTGATTTCAAATAAATTACTTAGCCTCTCTGCACCTAGATTCTCTGGACAACTGGGAAATTACACTTTGTTGCTGGAATAAAATCAGACCTAGAACAATGACTCAAACAATAGGGTATATCACAGCCAGGTATAGGGACCCAGGGTTGCTCCAGGGAGCTTGACTTTGCTAATCCTCTGGGTTTTGAGACCTCTGCGAACAATCAAGCATGCTCTATTTTGGGCCCTTCTCTCCCTGCTCCTCTTTCCAAACCTACACCCCAGGATTCAATCAAACATTCCCCAGGGCGTCAAGGGAAACAATGGGAAAATCAGAAAAAAAGGTAGGAAAGGGAGTTGGTGGTGTTGAGTCAGCTTCACTCAAGAACAATCTCATTTGTCAACCATTAAGGTTGCAAAGCAGCAGGTGTATATGATTGGGAATTCTGATTCTCATGATTTCTGTGAGTAGTCTCTGCATGAGAATAAGAAGGGGGAGTTCAGCTGTATAAGGGAAAAGATAACGGAAACTATAGTTTCATATGGACAGAGATCAGGGTAGAAGTCATAAGTTTTCTGAAAGCTATGGATGATTCATTAAGCAGAGAAAAAGAGGATCCTTCCAGGGTGTTTCAGACATCAGAGACTCAGACGGGAGCAGAAAGGATTTGTTTTGAGCACCACAGTCTTCTTCCAGTTAAAAAACATTTCCCCATACACTTTGTATTTTTCAACCTCACCCCAACATGATGAGTCTGGAATCCCTTTTTGAGAGATGAGAAAGTTGAAGCACAGAAGGCCTGTCTCACCTGAGATTCTCTGAGATCACCCTGGAGAAATAGCCCCATGTTGCAGTGTGATAGGTGTCGCTTGGTTTACACTTCTTTCTTAATTGCATCATGAACTTGGATTATATCCTGAAAAGCTGGGAAAGTGTAGAGGATGTTATTCAACTTATAAAGTCCTTTCATGTTTAAATGGTTCTGTTCCAAAAAAAGCAAAAGGGAAAAAATGCAAAAAAAAAAAAAATGATATGCTGTGTTAAAATTCTGTAGTGAAATGCAAAGGCATGGGCAGGCTGTTTTTAAAAGTTTATTGAAAAGAAAAAGCTTTAGGAAACAGTATGCATCTTTATCTTAAATGTTGATCTCCAAGTGAGTATTTGCTTCTCTTTTATATGAAGTGCTTATCATATTTTAAGAGGCATGTTTGGGAGTTTGCATTTATTATCCCCCAACCCAATGAAGCAGATATTACTATTCTTTTTTAGAGATGAAGAATAGAAGACTTAGAGAAGTTAAGTAAATACCCCAAGGGAACTCAGCTGCTAAGTGGCAGAACCAAGATCTGAACACATCCCGATGCCAGAGCACGCACTCTTGCTCTTAACTACATCCTCCCAACAATGGCACTGACAGATCACATACATTTTTTCATTGAATTACTTTGTAAAAAGTGTCATGTGGTAGATAGACATTGTCACTCAGTGTTCCCAGATAGGGAATTGGAGTTCAGAATCCCTATGTAACTTATCCATGGCCATACAACTAGTGAGGGGGAAGGGTCAAAATTTATGCTCAGAACTTTTGATCTGTGTGGCTGTATGTCCCTTACTATCTGGCATATTAATTCTTGATGAAAAAAACAAGTTAGGGTCTCCCTGGTGGTGCAAGGGGTTGAGTCTTAGCACTATCAAGCTATCGCCAGCCACTGCAGAATGGGTTTGATACCCAGCCAGGGAGCTACCCACATGGCACAGCAGACTTATCCTGTCTCACCCACTGCTCCCCTCAGAAGTGTATTTCAGTAGATCCACCTGTTCTGTTCCCTACTCTGTCTCTGGTGAATCCTGTCATTCTCCCCACCCCCGACACACACCTCTGGCCTACACCCCAGCTCTTGTATGCATAAATAAATAAAATAATTTTTTTAATTTTTAAAAACCTGTGGATTAGTGCATAGTGCATTCCTCCCAAGAAGAAATTGTTACAGTCCACAAAGACTTATAAGAAGTAAGACTACCCTTCTTGCCACCAAAACATTCTTCCACTCAGTAACCAACCAATATTTATGAATAACAAGTCTACACCAGGCATTGTCAAGTACCTCAGAGTACAGAATGAAGCATGAAATAAAAGATGAGTCTTTATTCTCATGGTACTTACCCCTTCTTTCCCAGACACACTTTCCAAGTATTAAGGGGAAAATTATCTGTCTCTAAATCTTTATATTTTCCTACTGACTTTTCCCCTGAAACTCTCATTGACTTAACACAGTTTGACTGCTTTGGCAGGGAAGTGTTCTACAAAGTAACCCCGATGAAGTTGACTATAGTGACTCTGACAATGCCTCATAGCCCCCTACTACTAGCCTGGGTTAGCAGTATGTCCTGAGCAACCCTACCAGCAGCCAATGCCAAGCAGCAACCTCAGAGCACAGACATGTGCCTTGATGTCATCCTGAGTGCAGACACCTGCATAGCAAGTCTCTTTGGACCTTTCTGGGAATGGCTTGAATTCCACTGGAGGAACACTTTCAGGCCCTATGAATGGAATGTGTATATGTATCTCCAGTATTTCTGCTGCCTGGAAAGAACTGCCAAAGGGAGATTCCTTAGAGTGGTGATGAGAGTGCATCTTGTTTGGTCCCTGAATGCAGGGAAGGACTGGAAAGAAGCAATCAGATGGGATGACTGACCGTTAGCACTTTCCAGCTGACTTTGCCAGGCCCAGAAGAACTATGACCTAACCTCCGTTTCAAGAGACTAGAAACAAATGTAAACAATCCGTTTCCAAGGCCCCTGTCCAGCTCCTGGTGTCTCGGTCCCCCTGCATTGTAATGTATGTCTCAGTGTCCTGGAAACTGCTGAGAGAGGCTCTCAGTCAAGATGACCCATGCAGATTGCAATCTCAACACAAGGGAAGGTCCACATGTGCACATCTTTTTATAGTTAACAAATCCTGCTATTTCCAATACCTCACCCAATACCCACAATAATATGAAAAGGCAAGTTTTGTTATTGTCATGTCACAGATGAAGGAATTAAAGTCCAGAACTAATCTTTGGTCTATCATTCAAGTTATGATTCTCCATCTTCTGCTTCATCATAAGATGAAATCATTATTTTTTTTAAAGATTTATTTATTTATTTATACAAGCACTGGGTACAGTCAGAAGTGCAGGAGGGTGAGAGAATTCACCAGAGCCAGAGCAGGGAACAGAACAGGCAGACTGACGAAATATACTGCTGAGGGGAGCAGCGGGCGTGGCAGGAGAGGTCTGTCGCTCCATGTGGGACCCTCGCCAGTGGCCAGGGATCGAACCAGTGCTGCAGAGGCTGCAGGCAGCATCGCAGCTCAGCACTCAACCACTGTGCCACCAGGGGAGGCCCAAGATGAAATCATTATTATATACAAAGACCTTCCTTGAAAGTTTCTTATAAGATTGGAAATTAGATAAATAAATGCATGTAATCACCCATAATATATATGTGTTATATATATGCGCATTCATACATAAGGAAATATGTATTTATCACACATATGTAGCTTTTTGCCTCATATAAAATGGTCCCTCAGGAAGAAGTAGGCGGTTTCTTAAGTAAGGCGGCATAGTGTAATTGTTGAGCCATGGTTTGTAAACTCAGGTCAACTTAAGATGATGTCGCAACCTTGAACAAATTACTTAAATTCTGGGTGTTAGTTTGTTTATCTGAAAGTGGAACAATGATTTTTCAAAAACTTCCTAAGGTTTGAATGAGAGTTGTATATAGAGAAAATACGAGTTGGCTCTCTTAACACTGAGGTACAAGAAGTAAATCACTATTTTGGTGGCATTAGGAGTAACTCTTGTCTCCTTTGCAGGCATTTGCAGTGATCTCGGTGGTCATTTATGGTGCTAAGTTAGAAGAATGAACTCTATTCTTTAGTCCATAGCTAGTCATTGAGATGTTAAAATGAAAATGTTTCTATTCACAAACAGGAACTAACTTACTTTATTCTAAGTGTGAGCATTGAGTTACTTTGTAAAAATCTCAGGACCTTAACAATGGTCAATTCTGTGGCATCCATGTACTACCACAGCATAGATTCTGGCACTTTTTAGCTACATGAGCAGCTGTCACTTGTGGGGCCTGCCACAACGTGTTCCCCCACCTCAGGCTTGAGGATGATAACCTTTGCTTACCTTGTAGGGCCAGTTCTGCCTCCTTCTCCACCCGAAATACCAACTTCCTTCAACAAGCTTTTCAAACAAAGGCTGAAAGGTGGGAGTAGGAGAGGGAGTCTCTTAGATGCCATCTCTTTATAGGCTGCAGCACAAAAGTCTTTAATAACTCTGTCAAAAGAAGGGAATGTAAACTCCAGACATAATTTTTCCAACCTTATAGCATATGGAAAATGCAAATTAATGTCTCAATGTTTTCTTGAAAATAACAATAATATAACAGTAACAAAAAGGAGAAGGGATATATGTAAAGTCAAGTACAGTATGAAATATTAATAAATTACAGTATAATTGCTGTGTTCTTTCAGTTTTATGTTACTATAATACACCTTCCCTGTGAAGTTTCAGTACTTTCCTTAGGTGCTTTACTAAAATAGGGACAAGGAGTTGGAGTGAGAAGCTGTGATATGGAATAAATGCTTTTCCAGATAAACATTGACCAGTTTCTCTAAAACGAGTACACTTGAGATCTTGAAACCTCATTTTGGCCTCTTCTTGCTAATCTCCCCTTACTTTCTTGATATAGTTTGGCTTGGTTCAAGAAATGAAATTTGGCATATACTGATGTTTGACAATAAGAATTGTGTAAGTTTATTAAATAAAACGTGAGAAAACCAATCCAACAGTATTTTAAAAGATTAATGCATTAAGCAGAAGTCATTCAGAAATGCAAGGCTAGTTGAATACTGAAAATGATAACAAATGCATTACATTGTTACATCAGATGGTAAAGAAAAAAAATGTAATCATCTTGATGAAATTCACAGTACTTTCCTAATTAAACTAGAAATAACACAGAAGGAAGAGAGCAATAGTTTGCATATGATAAAGAATACAAGAGTCAATTTCAAACTTAGTAATTAAACAATAGATTAAATTGTTTAACAATTTAACTTGTTAATTAAATTAAATTCAAGAATAAAACACAAATGTTCACTATCTGTTATTATTTAACCTTGTTCTAGAAGTTTAGGCTAGTCAGATCATAAGGAGATAAATATATAAAAAATGAGATTTTAAAATCAGTTATTATTTTCTGTTTCTTGCCCCCTCCAATAAAAACTTTTTAGAGTTTAGGAAGGGTCTTAGTTTCAAATAACTAACTAGAATTCAATAATTTCTCTACAACTATACCTAGGTGATAGAAAAATTAATAGGAAAAAGGGTAAGTTTATTTTATAATCAAATGATATAAATCATCTAAAATAAATTACCTGGCACTACAAAAAAAAAAAAAAACCCTCAAAATTTATATAGACCTATGTGTAAGAGCTTTAACTATATATCCCTTAGAAGAAAATTTAGGAATAAAGTTAAATCACTGTGAATTAGGCAAATTATACTTATCTGTTTTAACAAAAGCACAAACAACATAAAAAATATAGATAAATTGAATGTATTCAAAACTGTGGACTTTATGGGGGCAGGGAAAGGGGGGATTGGGGTCAAAATAAGGGGGTGTAATTGTATGGGGAATATAAAAATAAAAAAATAAATTTATTGAAAAAAATAAAATAAATAAAAAATAAATTTTAAAAAAGCTGTGGGCTTTAAAGAACACTATCACGAAAGCAAAAAGATAACCCACAGATAAGGAGTCAGTAATTACAACTCATATGTCTGACAAAAAACTTTTTTCCAGAATAGAGAACTCTCACAAATCAATAATAAAATGATGGCCCAGTTAAATTATGTATAAAGGATATGACAGACATTTCTCTAGGAGAGCTAGCCAAATGGTTGATAAGCTCATGAAAAGATGCTCAACATGATTAAATCAAAACCACAATGGAATATCACTTCATAACACTAAGATGGTGTATGAGAACTAATTATTCATTTGCTGTATCAGGATAATGGCAACAACTCAATAGGTATCTATAATAGATATCTATAGCAAGAAACAGCATACAAAAAAAAAAAGAAAAAAAAAAGAAACAGCATACTTTTTTTTTAGAAATATAGATTAAATAGCAGTTAAATAGTTGAAATGTCTAAATATGGAGTCAGAACTGGCAAATAGGAATAGAGAAAGAAAGGATTACTATTTTGCTGTAAGACCTTCATTAGTATTTGATTTAAAAAAAATCTTATCTTGCTTAATAGTTAATAGTTGTAAAGCAAGTATTGGTTTTTAAAAAGATAAGGAAAATCATGTACCTCAAGCTTTGTAGAAATTGGCAGATTCAAAAATAGAAGCAGTTTTAAGACATTTAAGAGATTGAAAATCCCGTTCCTTATTTCTCATGTATATGAGGTGAAACAAATCATTCAAATCTCTCTGAACATTGGCTTAGATGTAACACTCTCTGACCCATGTATATCTTCACTAAATTATGCTGAGGATCTTTGAGAGCATGGGTATGAAAATGCTTTCTAAACTGCGAAGTTCACTACAAATGTTAGCTAATTGCAAAACAAAAGACTCTAAACATTCATGTGTACCCAGATAATAAAGCCTGGTTTCTGAAGTTCAGCTCAGCAGTTCTCCATTGCCTAGCTCAGTGGTCAATCCATAATGGGGGCTCTATTAATATACACATAAATGCATAAGAATTTCTCGATCATATGTATTTTTTGGGTAATGTATTTAGTGCAAAGGAAAAAGGTCTGTGTGCTTATGGGCCATTTGTGAAATTAGGGAAAGAGGCAGTATTTGTCCTCAGCTTGAATGATCGGTATGATTCTGATATCCATTCCCAGAAGAAATCTCCAGGGAGGGCATGAACAAAGGTGCAGAGGTGAGAAAGAGCAGGCAATATTGAGGGATAAGTAACTAGTGAGTTCAGAATAGCTGAAGGTGAAAAGTTGGAGAATGAGAATTGCAGGACTCCTTGAATGTCTGACCACAGAACTGACTAAATATGACCCACAAGAGATAACCCTTCTAGAGCTGAGTGAAAATTCAGGGCACAAGTCAGAACCAACTTTGGGAAGATCACTTGGCTTTCATGGACAGTAAGTCGGGAGCAGGTAGAAAGCTAGGGAGTAATCACATTAGTCCATGTGGAGTCAACCAAATGGAGAGGTGAGGCTGATAGAGTTCTCATGTTTCACAGACATCAAGACCATGAGAGCCATTCAGTAGAGCTGTGGATTGGACAACTAGGCCACAATGGTGATACGACAAATACTATGAGCTACAATGGAAAGTTGATTCAAATATTTCCAATACCCTCCTCAAATGAAAGGTTCACCCCCAAAGTCCTGTTCTCCCAACTTTTGCTGCAAAAAAGTTGATCACATTTACATTAAAATGTAGCTTATAAACCACAAGTTTCACAGACAGTGTGATGCAGTAGAAGACTTCCCTTAGGGCAGGTAAGTCCCAGCTCTGACCCTTTAGTGGTGACTTGGGTCAGGGGGAATCACTTCACAAACCTGAACATCAGTTTCCATTTTACTGACATTAGGGTTATAACCTCTTCTATGTAGGACTACAGTATGGAAGAGAGACAACTTAGGGTAAGAGCCTGTTTTAGGCTTCACAGTCAGTGAATGTGGTGATGCACCCCACTCCTCAGTGAGCACCCCAGCCTGCAGCCCGACAGCAGTGCTCATAGGAGCCTGCATGCTCTGCAGTTGAAATTTTTTTCCCCTGGGAGATATAAGGAAGTTATCATGGTCTTTTCTGAATATATAGTTTTATGAATCCATAGTCTTTATGTCTGTTTCTCTCCTGATATTCTTATTTATTCATGTATTTAGCAAACCTAAAATTGTGGCTTTCTCCCAAATTGTACTTGCATTACTCAGAGATTAAAATAGGATTCCTCTGCTGCCCTGGAGTGCCAGTCAGCTGGTATGGCTGAATCTCTCCCTCTGAACGTGCCCATGTTCTCCCAAGAAGTTTTTCCAATGACAAAGTCACAAGCTTCATGCCCAAGTCCCCTTTTAGAGTCTCCTGCCTATGGCCTGTCTCCCAAGAACAGGCAGTGGACGACTTAGGGTGGCTTTCCTCCAGAGCCAACCAGCCTTGTGAATGTCTCTCTTACTTAGAGAAAGAACCAGGTTGAACACAAAACAGTTCTTGGCAGACAGACAGTGCAGGGGTGGGAGGGGAAGGCAAGGGGGGATGAGTCAAGGCAAAAAGCAGTACTGAGCCATGGTGAACTTTAGTCAACAGAATGGCATTTGCCATTCAACAAACAGTTATTGAGCTGTACTGTGGGCTGCTATTTTCTCACGTGTCATCTCCCTAAATCCTCAGTTATACCAAGAATAGGCATTATCCCCTCATTTTACAGGTGAGAAAACAGACACAGACATTTAGCTAACCTGTGTTTGGGCCCCCATCAGTAATTGCTAAAGGTGGGATTTAAACCAGTAACTTCGGGAAGTTGTTTTCTCCATGTCGCGGCTTCAAGTGTGAACTATATTCATGGATATGGCCCATTACTATATTTATTACCTAGCAGGTCTCAGAGTGTAACACTGGGAATCTTAGCCTTGTGCTTTTTCTTAAGGTAGTATTTCCCAATTCTAAATATTTATTGCTCACTGATTCTTAGGTGATTTAGTAAACACTTCCCTTGTGCCTAGCACCATGTTGGATATTGGAAATACAGAGGAGAGTGGGACAATCTTCACCAATAAGTGTCACGGCCTAGAAGAGAGCAGAGAGTCTATCTTGCCAATGTCTGTACAGAGTGGATAAGCATGGGGATAGCCATCAGCTCCAGCCTCCCCAGGCTGATTTCCCAATAATCCGTGGAAACCCCATCAGCTTACAAGTCTGGCCCCACCCTGCCTGAGTCAACTCAGCAATGTTCATAATTGAGGCATATGGTACAACAGCAAGTCAGTGCTCAGAGGGGTCCTGCCAGCCCTCTTAGAGCAGCTCCCTGGCACTCGTCACTGCTAACAGTCTCTGGAATTTGTCAAGCCTGGCTGCAGCCATGGGCAGCTCTGTGCCCTAGACTTCTTAGAATATACCCTCATGTAAAACATAACCCCACTGATTCCCCAGGCATCCCCCTGAGTCCTGTCATGAGTCCAATTTGCTGTTTGCTCTGTTGACTGGCCTCATATTTTGGATCTCTCAGCTGGGTTCCTGAGGATGTGTTCTTTTTAAATTGCCTTCTTTCTGAGCCCTGGTTACTCTTCACCATCCTAGACCTCTGTCCATGGATAGGGTATTTTCTAAACTAGGGAGGCCAGGAGGTAGTCATGCAGACCGGAAAAGTGAAGACACCTGACCCAAGGCTCTTCTCTAAAGTGCTGCTCTATAGATACTGGTTTAGGTGAATTAGAAGCTTGGAACAGGGCACACAGACAGGCGTCCCTTTTCAGTTGTTAATACAAGACACAGGGATTTTGTGGAAAGATACCCAGGAAATTAGGAAGGAAGTTACTGCTCCACCAGGCCGCAGGGAGGAAGCACCCACATTTCTCCTGGCACCAGAAACAACAGCAGCCTGGGTTTTTTGTCCTCCTTGGTAAAGGTCATGGGGGTTCTCTGTTCTTGCTCTCTCTATCCAGGGATTCCCTTCTGTTTCTCTTTCTTCGGCTGTTTCTCCTCCACTTACCTGTTGCTATTGATTTTTCTGTGTAACTTCCCTCAAGATAACCCTATCCTGGTCCCTCATTTGCTTATGATATGGTGTATTCCTGAAGGGCAGATGCTCATGACCTAGATTACAGCCAAGGAGTGACTCTTTGGTCTAAACAGTTCTCACTGAAGTAGGGTCTTCACATAGCACAGGGGGTAGGTCATACCCAAGACCTTATAGCCCAGCAGGCACTTAGAACCCCCTGCATCCATCTCCACCATCCATGCCTCATCAAGGATTGGCCTTCTCTCACCTCTTTGTCCTACCAAAGCAAAGGATCCTAAAGGATAACTGAGACCCCAGCATGCCTTGCAGTCCAGTCCTATTACATGACTACAGTATTGTGCAGGTAAAGTAGTTCCCTATTGTGGTGAGATAGACCTAATGCAAAGGAAAAGAAACCATCTGGCTTTTCTCAGTTACTGCCCTTCTTTCTGGTTAAGCCCAGTTTCCTGTTTTTTTCACCATGTTTTTTTACCCATCCATCTTTTATAAAGAAACAAACCTGATTTCTCATGAACTCATTTGGAGTCTTGGCTTCATTTGCGCTCCTGAGTAACTCACTCCACATGTTTATCCTTCTTGCCTGATTGACTTTTCCTGGAGAATCTGATGTATTTGTTCTTCAACAAATGTGCTTAATTCCACCTACAAGGCAGGTGCTGCACTGGAACCGGGGACCCACCTATGGCCAGCCTCATCAGTAACTGCCAGTTACTTAGCATTTACTAGGTGCTGACACTAGGGCATCTTCTGGCCATAGTCATCACACAAATCATCACACTAATCTCTGGGAGATCAGAATTTATTATGTCTCCACTAACATTGAAAAAATCAAGTCTTAGAGAAGTTGAGTGAAATTAAGAAGTTAAGATCAACTTGAATCCTTTGGAATTTCTAGGCAGCCCATGTGGAAGTAGAAAATTACCCTATCTCTTCAATCTGCCCTATTGATACTGATTTTGATCTGACTGCCTTTTCTACACCAACTATTCAAACACCACAACACAGTTCTTTCCATAAAGATAACTGAGATTACTTTCAAGGCCTGTTTGACGCTTGCCACCCAAGCAGCAGCCCATACAACAATCAACATAAGTCATATGAGCACACATGGATCCTATTGAGGATCCATTTTTCTAAACCCAAGGGAACAGTGATCCATATTTGTTCATGCTGTGCTCGTCCATCTCGTATCTTTACTGCAGTAGGTCTGCAAGTTTATTAAGGGCAGATATCATTGTGTCTATTCACAGCTGCCCTGATTTACATATTTATCTATTACTGCATTAATTCACAAAATATTTTTTCAGAACCTACCCTGTGCCAGACTGTGTTAATCAACTTTATGTGATTAAGCTTGTCTAACCCTGAAGATGGATGGTCCAGTGCTGGGTTAAGTTCCCCAACAGGTAGTGACTTTCAGGGTGCTGAGTGCTCTCCATCTGGCTGTTACTGAGATGGCAAGGAACCATGTGCCAGGGGGGTTGAAATGGTTTCAAAGAGAAGGTGGAGTCAGGGGCTGGATTTGCTTGGGCAAATCTGAAATTGCAAGGGAGTCCATCAATGGATGAATGGATTTAAAAAAATGACATATATAATATATATACTTCATTATATCTATAATGGAATATCATACAGCCATTAAAAAGAAAGATATCTTGCCATTTGTGACATGATTGTACCTTGAAGACATTATATTAAGTGAAATAAGTCAGTTGGAGAAGACAAATATTGTATGATCTCACTTATATGAGGAATCTAAAGAGGACTCCATTTCTCATCCTCAGACAATTCTAATTTCTTTATGCTCCTCAGAGGGTCCCAGCAAAATCTGTGCCTCATTGCTCATAGTGATGATCAGCTTGCTCTGACACCCTCGTATTGGCTTTCTTCTTTCCTCATGGCTCTGCTGCCCAGCCCCTTGCTCTTGTTCTCTAAGATTTTATCCAAAAAGCAACTTCCCCAACCCCCCTTCTTAAACTGTACTTTCAGTGGAGAGAGAAGGTGAGGGATGGAGAGGCTGGAGAGTGTTTCAGGCTATAATATTATAACATACTAACTGTTCTCCAATAGAGCAATCTACCTCATTATGTTCTTGATGTTAGACTTCTTGAAAACATTGTGTTAAACAAGATGTTACAACTACTAATAAGGAGGAGAGAGTTGAAAGCCACTGGTATACAAGACAAAATCTATTCTTCCTTGTATTTGAATTCAAGGGAATGCCACTGAAGTCCATGAAGTAACTCCTTACCTTTCCAACCATATCTTGATGCTCTAGAAGAAACCTGACCTTCACATTAGAGTGCCATTGTTTTCCAGGACTTCCATGCCATCTCACATAACCTTGTCGATTCTCTTTACCCACCGATCCCCTGCTGAGCTCTTACTCATGTTTCATGTTCCAACCCAAATGGCACCTTCCCTATGGTGTTTTCCAAGTGCTGCCCATCCCCAGCCAGATCTGTCCACTTTGGTACCAACCATCACCATAGTCTTCATATTAAGCCATACTCACTGAGCTCTTGCAAAGGGCCAGGAGCTCTGCTAACTGCTTTACACAGTCCCTTTCATTCCACCCTCATTCATTTATCCTTGTAAGATAAAGATAGTTGTGATACTGAGGATACAGGTCTAGATGAGAAAATGGAGACTCTGGAAGTTTCAGGAATGTGTGATGCTTAAGAGTGTTCATGTAGTTACTCATGTGTCCTCTTTCTCACCACACCTAAGAGCTTCTAGAGGGGCCGGATGGGATTGGGCAGGGATTAAGTCTTACACATCTCTCTGAGCTTCTCCAAGCAGCCTAGTGTGGAGTCCAGCACACAGTAGGCAGAGAGGTATTTGTTTAGACAATAAGGATGCACACCAGTCTGGAGGAGCAAGTGTCCTGGTCTCATTCAGACATTTCCCCCTCCTCTGGCACACGCCCCTCATCTCCCCACCATGCTATTTCCCCTCCACGACTGGACTCCTAGCCTTCTAGCCTCCTTGCTGCTTCAAAAACTCCTGCATTTCCCTTTTTTCATGTGAACAATAATTAGCTTTTCTCAAGGACTTGCTACAACTAATTCAGTCCTCACACAGGTCTATCAGCTTTGCTGTCATCAAAGCTTGATCATACTGCATGATATAATGGCCTCTCAGCCTTTTTTGAGAGCCCCTCGGGGTCTCCAGGGCAAAGTTCTTTCCAGCTTTGTTTCTTTTGCCACGGCCTCCCGCCCAGGGCTGAGCTTGGAGGCGCAGCTCTGTGACAGTGCAAGGGCTGGGCTGTTGGGACAGGCCTGTTAGGTGTGGTGGCCTGGTGTTTTCCCCAGCTGGGCCTGGGCCCTGTGGTCCTGTGGTCAGCCTCAGGGCTGACCTTCATGTCTCAGACCTGCCTTTGGATCTGGCTTCTCCCAGGAGCCCAGGTTATAAACAAAAAACAAACAGAGCAAATAAAAACATTATCTCATTGGTGCTTGAGTCAGCTGTTCCAGATGTCTTGGGGGTTGGGGAGGGGGCCTGCAGAGCCAGCACAACTCAGCCCGGCCTGAAGTGGGGCTGCAGCAGGCTGCATGAGAGTGGGGATGACTCCTTGTGTTTGGGTGTCTGCATTCAGTGGGACCATCATCACTGGCATCCCCAGCCCCAACCTGCCCCTCCCAGCTGACCATGAGGGATGCCTGTCCCCTCCCAGCCATTCAGCTGTTCCCTAGGAATCCCCAAGGTAGGCACAGGGCCACTGCTAAATTTGATAAATTCAATTTGTTGAATTAGTTACATTATCTCCCATTAAATTGCCCGTAATGTCAAATTTACAAGCCTCACTTGTAAAAGGATCAGAGAGCCTGAAAAATGAAATAATATGCTCATGGTAGGGGCAAACAAGTAGAAGAAACTGAACTTGACCCGAGCTGTCTTGCCCCTAGCTTTTGAATTTGTGCCACCCCATCCCATCAAGATGTGAGAACCTCAGAGCTGAGATGGAGCTTGTCAATCTTCCTTTTCTCTGAGGGGGTTATTTGTAGGAATCGATGAGGAGACAGTAGAAAGTCAGCTTCCCCCTTCCCCACCCTGAACACACATCTCTCTGTTGTTGAACTTCAATCACAAGAGCACCTGGACTCCCTGGCTACTCATGTGCTCTATGCACTCAGCCACGCCGCCTGCCTTCTCTGGCTGTAGGGCCCATAAATTGAGTGTGTTGAAGATGAGCCTTGACTCCAGGCACCCATAGGCTGTAACTTCCTGTTCTCTACCAGGAGAACCAACCACAGACATGAAATTTCTATCAACACCATGAGATTCATGCAGCTCCCAAGAGCCGTACCCAGAGCCAGGGCGGGCTTAGCCCAGCCACCTTCTCTGGCTCTGCCCACCCAATGAATTTTTCTCCCCTCCTCACAATGTTGCATAGACTCAGAAACTCCAAGGAGAACTGTGCTTCATTCTCCTATTTTTCTCATGTGTTTCAGGATTTGGCTCTCTCCAGCATTTCATTCTCCAGACGTGATTCAGAGCAGAAGTTTCATTACATCTTGACATTTTCCACCCCATCTGAGAGTCCTGCATGCGAGCCTATCCTGACACTCTCTTACTGTTTATTCAGTGCCTAATTAGTGCTGGGAGAGGAACAAGTGTAGTCCCAAGGCTGTCGCCAAGATCATCGGCATCCAAGTCTACCGGAGGTAAGAGGGTGAGGCTGAGTCTAGTAGAGGCCAACACGTGATGAGACCCTGCTGTGGTGGGGAGCAGCCTGGAGGTGCGTGGAGGGGCTGGGGTTGTGGGGGGAAGGGATGCCAGCGGGGCAGAAGTCAAACTGGACTTAGAAGAGAATTCAGGCTTAGAGTTATGAGATTGAGAACATCTCCTCCCCTCCCTCCTGTGCTGACATCATATGTCCTGGCTTAACCCCAAAGTATAACATGTCAGAGTTTTTGTAACGTGTTGAAGGGTGAGGTCTGTGACTGCACATCAAGGCAGATGGATGGACGACCTCGCTGCCACCACTGAATTTCAATTCAATGATTTGATTCCCATTTGCTGAAAGAGCCTCTTCTCTAGCTAGGACAGCACTGAGGATATAGAGGTGAATGACTCATGGTCCCTGGTCCTTGAGAACTGACCAGCCAGAGACAGGGAACAGCCAGAGCTCCCAGTGTGAGAAGGGGGATGACAGAGTGGATAAGCTCTAAGTGACACAGCAGGAAAGGGACCCAAATCTGGCTGGGGGTGTTGAGAAAGACTTCCCTGTGGAGAAGGCATTTGAAATGGGGCTTGAAGGTTGAGAGGGGACTTATGGAGAAGAGAAAACACTGTAGGGCTTTCCAGACTCGATACTTTAAGACACTGAGCATGAACACCTCCTTATATTGCATGCCCTGGCACCTCTCCTGTCCTGTCCCAGGCCCAGTCTTGTGCAAAAGCATGGAAGTACAGAGTAGTTGAGCTAGACCAGACCCTGCAGGCAGCTGCAAGTGAGGAGGAGTGATCAGAACACTTTTCCTGGGCTTGCGATGGGGCTTCCCCTTTACACGGGGCTTCTAGATGACTTCTCTGACCTTCCCCTGGGCCTTTACAAAAAGACAGTCATAAGTAGGCATCAGGTGCATATTAGAACCCCCAACAGGTGGCCTACGTGGCAGGGGAACTGCTGAGTGATGGATGTGACACCCATGTTTTTCAAAGCCCCTTAATTCCCATAACTAATCCCCCCACATTCTTCCCTGCATGGTCATAATATAAATCATATATGATCATGCATTGAATGTTCTGCTTCTCTGAATCACCCTGACATGGATTCCAAGATGCCCCCAGCTGCTCTGCACCAAGGGAGCCTGAGGGCAGGAACCCTGAGATTAATTTGAGGATAGGCCTCAAAGTGTTTATGATAGAGATCTCCAACTTTCTTTAGCGCTTCCTATCTTTTCATGTAGAGTAAATCCTCAGTTATCATCAATAGGTTCTTGGAAATTGTGACATTAAGCAAAACAATGTATATGGAAAGCAGGTTCTTGAATAATGTCATTTCATTCTGCTTTGGCGGGGGGTTGTTTCTTTGTCATCAACATTATTACAAAGAGACACAATCTGAGAACCTACTGTGCTCTTCTGGGGTTCTGTCACCTATTACTGCTGCCAAACTTATTCACAGAGGATGAATGAGGCTCAAAGGGATCTCTTATGTGTCCTAAAAAGAACCCCAAAAGTTATCAGGATGGCATGAGGACAGTGTTCCCCAGTGATGGGAAGACCCCCTTTTCAGACCTTGACTTCATCAAAGGGGCCTACCGAGTACGAATACTGATCAGTTGTGAGTTTGCTTCTTCTTGGAGCCCAGTCATCATAAATATAGAGTCCTGAGCCAAGCTGAAGGTGTTGTTTCTAGTTCCAGGTGTGCCAGTATCTCCCTGTGCATCCTCTGTTAAATCACTACTACTCAATCAGTCATCAAATCCCTTAAAACTCTGATGTTCTGGGATGTTACACTGTATGTCATTTCTATCCCTTTGAAAATAATCCTAAAGCACTTTCTGCCTGTACTTCCTTGAGCGTGGATGTATCTTATACCAGAGTTAGATCACCACACCAAAGCTGGAGTCTGACTCCCTGAAGTGTGGCAGACTGAGCCAACACGAGTTGATCACTCATGCTCAGGGTGTTGAGGGGGCATAAGAGGATTATGTTGGAACGTGGATTAGATGTGCCTGGGACGCTGCTTCCAAAGACAGTGTAGATTTGAAGTTATTACTCCTCCAACCTATGTTTCCATTCAATCTCAATAGAGCAAGTCCCAGCACACTTGGAAAGCCATGTCAAGAATTTAGCTGAGGAGTGTTGTAGGGAAGCCATTCTACAAAGGGCATGCTGAGGAGGTCAGATGTCAACATCAGATCCAACTAAATTTATTCCTATCCTTCCCCATTGTACAACCTTGGGAATATAGTGTCACCTCTCTGACCCTGTTTCTCATCCAGAGTGTTGTGACAACAAATCAATGGTGGTGTTATTTAGAGCACACTTATTAAATCAAAACATAATTATAGCTTAACAATGAATTGTAGCTGCTGATAGTGATTTCCTTCCAGAGTGTGGTATGGGAAGGGGGATAAAAGAATAAGCTTATGGTGAGGAAATTTGACAGACACTCCCTCTGTGAGGTGATCAAGGTCAATATCAACAGTAATAAATCATGTGAATAGTATGTACCCTTGATAGCATGTGATGATGTGACATGACACTTCACATCTGTGCGATCTTCCTCTAAAAAATTAATCACCCCAATCTAATCATGAGAAAAACATTAAATTCCAATAGAGGGACATTCTGAGAAATAACTGATTGGGGTTCCTCAAAACTATCAAGATCATCCAAAAAAAGAAAAAGAAAGGAAGTCTGAAGTTGTCATTGCCCAGAGGAAATGAAGTGGACCCGATAACTAGCCATGATGTGCTATCCTGGTTGGGGTCTTAGAGTGACCTTAAGGGCAACTAGGTAAAAGCTAAGGAAATATGAACAAAGTATGGACTTCAGTTAATAATAATGTATGAACATTGGTGCATTCTTTGTAACAAATGTGCCATACCATGTAAGAGGCTAACAAGAAAGAAAACGGGGTATATATGGAAACCATCCACCGCCATCATTTTTCTATAAAACTAAGTCTGTTCTAAGACATAAACTGTATGTTTTAAGGGGATTCTAGTGAGCATTTGTTGTGGACTCACTTATTTATCACACTTGTGTGCAGTGCACATCCAGTTCTAAAGCTTGTGCTGGGTGTTGAGTTACAGGAATAAAGTGTGATCCTGGCCTCCCTGAGAGCTTGACGCCTTCTGGGAAGTCAGGCAAGGGCTTCGACATTGTGTCCCTTCACTCATACGTGTAGCAGAGGCAGGGACAATGGGTTTGTGGAAGGAAATTAGGCCACGCTTCTCAAGGAAGGCTCCATACTCATCTTGAAAGTATGTCTGGAGTTCCTCCAGGTAGAGAAGGGCAGCATTATGGGTGGAGGAAAGTGTGTGTATGTGAAAGAACTGAGATGTGAAAAGGCAAAGGGCAGAGGAGTGTGGGGAGTGATATGAAGCCAGGGGAGCCAGGATTTATTTATTCCATGATTTTTGAATGCCTCTTCTATGCCTAGCAATGAGCTAGGAACTACAGAAGCTAAAAAAGACTGACAAGGTCCCTGTCCTCAAGAAGGACCCCTGAAATCCCGGGCTCAGCAGGCCTGTGCTCCCTCTGAAGACTCTAGGAAAGAATCCTTGCTTCCCTTGTCCAGCTGCTGGTAGCTGTCAGCATCCCCTGGCGTGGGCTGCTCACTGCAATCCCTGCTGCACCTTCACATTGCCTGGCCCCTGGTGTCCTCCAGTTCCCTCCTCTTCTTATAAGAACACCTGTCATTTGGATTTAGGGCTCACTCTACATCCAGGATGATCTCATCTCAAGATACCAAACTTTGGTTACATCTGTAAAGACCCTTTTCCAAATAGGTACACTTTCACAACTTCCAGGTGTTGGCACATGAACTTGTTTTGGAGGGGGTAGAGGGGCCTCCAAAGAAGGATTTCCTATGAAGGAGACATGTAGATGGAAAAGATCAGACTAGCAAAGGACAGGAGAAGAGCTGTGTTTTCCACAACAGTAGGCAAGAGCTGTGTGTGTCTGAGGGCCAAAAGGACACTGGTGAATCCGGAACCTGGCTGGCAAGCAGGAAAGAAGCCCAGAAGACCCGGGAGGAACCTGGGAGAAAGGATCTTAATCAGAAACGGTGAGGCCAGAGGTGGTCTCAGGGTGACTTGCCCCCTGCCTCCAGGCTCATCCCCCATCCAGAACTTTCCTTCACTGCGCTGGAAGGCTTATGTTTGGTGCATTACAAAAACATGGGCCTTGAAGGATGACATTCTATATGGTGGAAAGATCAGCTTTGTTTGCGTTCATTTCTGTGTCATCCAGCTGGAGTGACAGTAGCTTTATGGTGTCATCAGAGCCTGGGTCTCCATGCCAGCTTCCAGTTTCGATGCAACATGCCCCATCAGGCCCCACTGTGAGCTGCTAGCTTATGTCTGTGAACAAGTCCTGCCCAGTTTTGTTTCCAGCCACTTAGGCAACTGTAATTTTGGGGCATGAGTTGTGACCTGAACTCCAAGGAGTTGAGATTGAGTCCCCCCAAGGGCTCTTACTACCCACCCCACTTTGGGAAAGTCAGCTCCTAATGCTGCAGTTTCCCTACCTATAAATAAAAATGAAAACCCAATCTTAACGGCAAAGTTGCATGTGAGACTCAAGATGTTGTGTTAAAACCTTTTTATTTTATTTTATTTAAAGATTTATTTTTATTTATTTATGCATACAAAACTGGGGTGTAGGCCAGAGGTGTGGGGAGAGGCGGTGAGAGCATTCACCAGAGACAGAGTGGGGAGCAGAACAGGCAGACTGTCTGAAATACATTGCTGAGGGGAGCAGTGGGCGAGACAGGAGAAGCCTGCTACACCATGTTGGTCGGCTCCCTGGCGGGGGATCAAACTCATGCTGCAGTGGCTTCCAATACCTTAATAGTGCTGAGATTTAACCCCTTGCACCACCAGGGAGGCCCTGAAAGCTTTTTATAAATTATAATGTGTTTTACATGCTGAGGGAGGTGTTACCAAGAGCACTGAAGGCCTGGGTGTCTCACCATCTTTCTGGAGGCAGGAGGTGCTCAGAATCCACCTTCTGTCATCATGTACTGTGTACTCTACTGAAGGCTGCATGTCATTATCTGTCACTCTTGAAGTGGTTAGCATGCATCATGTCCTACAGCAGAGCAAGCTCCCTAAAGAAAAGAAATAAAACTCAAATTCATCTCCCTATAAAATGCAGCCTACTTTGAAACTTGACTCCATTGAAAGCCTACTGAACTGAACATGGAGGAAAAGATAAGAAAAAAAATATGAGTAATTAATCAGCATTTTGTCCAACCCAATTTGGTTTTAACGGATGTTCATCACGACCAACATACCCGTCCAGACCTATCCCACGAGCCCCGAGAGTGGCGGCGGGACTTGACCTCCCGTTGTCTGCAATCCACTTATTTGCACACTGGTTTCAATGAAGGTAACAGTTTGTGGTAATGGGAACCATATGGGCTGGTGGCTGCTGTCAGTAAAAATAGCCAACATGGCCTGTGTGGCCAGACGCAGCATCAGGCTAAGAGCAGGAAGATGAAAGCTGTGTGGAGGGAGGAATGAAGTTGTTCAGAAGACCAGGGACAGAAGCCTGCCTGATGGGGAGGAAGTGTCAGGGACCAGGACGTGCAGCAAGAGACGTTTGCATGAAACATCAGCTCTCCTCAGTGGCTCGTCCACCCTCTCATGTCCCTGCTGAGAGGCACAGAGAAGGTTCTGTCTGGAAACAGAGGCAAGGCTCAGCACATGTGCAGATCTCGGTAGGACACAGACTGGGGCACACAATCCTCTCTCACCTACTCATCCCAGTAGGCTCTGAGCCTACAGGAACTGTGCGAGGAGGTAAGGCCAGAAATTTAAAAAAAAAAATTCTATTTTGGTAAGCAGAAATTTTAGGATCCTTTTCAAATGTATCCTGTTTTGTAGCATAGTAGAGAGGATAGATCTGAAAATTGTGAGACCTGATTTAATCTGACCATAAACACACCCATTGTGTAAACATTAGCAAATTATTTAATCTTTCAGCACTTCAAGTTACTAGCCTATAAATGGTATATAATGGAACCAAGTGTTGTTTTGAAGAGTCATGAGCTGATGCTTCTTACTTTTAGTCAAATGGCTTGTTCATTCATTCATTCAATCATTCAATGAATATTTACTAAATACCTACTTGGGACCAGGCATGGTTACAGACAATCAACCTGTGAATAAAACGTTAAAAATGACTGTCCTCACAGAATATATCTTTTAATTGTTAGTGTAATAGAATTGGGAGGTGGAAAGTCTATGGATACAAATAAAGTATGAATGGGGATCAGGAGGGTGGGATTGGGGTACAGTTTTAAAGGAGGTGGTGGAGGCTTTTCTGAGGAGGTGGCAAACAAAGATTGGAGGGCAAAGAATGAGACAAGTTGATATTTGGAGACCCTTATTGGAAGCAGGTGAAATCAGAGAATAAAAGTCTTAAGCAGGAGAGAGCCTGGGATGCTCAGGAGAGCCACCAGGACTGGTGAGCTGGAGTGAAGGTCGCCAGAGTGAGATTCCCAGGGCCCAGCTATGCAGGTCCAGAGAGGCCGTCACTGTGCTTGTGTCTGTGGAAACAGGACCTCTTGGGAAAGTTTTCAACACACACATTTCTAATTGAACTAGTGTTTTTTGATAGGAAGGCACTGGCTACAATATTGAGAAGAGTTTCTATGCAAGTCAGTGCAAAAGCAGAGAGACTGGTTGGGAAACTGTTGCAAGAATCCAGGTGAGCACCCACGATGCCTTGGCTTGTGACAACATGGTACGTGGTGGGACTCTGGAATAGATTAGAAAATAGGCAGGGTCTCCAGGATCTGCTGATAGGTAGAATGTGGGTTTGAGAGAGGTCAAGGAAGAATCTAAGATTTCGAACCTAAACAACTGAAAGAAGATGCCTTGCACAGCAGTGGGGGTAATTGTAGGTGAAAGCACATCGGGGAGGGGAGATTGGTTTCATGGCTGCCCATGTTACCTTTGAGAGGCTCATTAGACATTCAGGTGGAGTCACAGGATATCCAGGTAGGTGGGTATCATCAACATGTAGAGGTATTTAAGATCATGAAACACCAGCTCGCCCTGGGAGTGAGTGAAGATAGAGAAGGAAGCATTTCTCCATGGGCAGTAAAAATGTACAGCACATCATGGCTTTCAGCACAACACCATCATCCACACACACAAGCTGCAAGAGCAAATATACTGAGTACCTATGTGGATATGAAACCCGGTACGATAGAGGATGCTATTATGATTTTAGATACAAGAAGTAAAAACTACAGACATGAGTTAATTCACCCCTATGCCAAATAGCAAGTGGAAGACAGAATGGGAGTTCAGCTCGGGTGCCTTACCTCCGTCTTTAATGCTCTTCCCAGTGCAGCCATCTGCCCAGATTTGTTCTGACTTTAAGGTAGAAATGCACCTTTGGTCCTCAACATGTTTGTCGTGCTTCTCCACGTTTGAAATCAAAATCAGATCATTCTAGTATTTATGTACTTTTGCTTCCCAAGCTGGAGGTCTTGTCAGTCTGATAAAATAAAAACATATTAAGAAAAACTGTCTTTGGCAAAAACCAAATAATAATAATAATAATAATAAGACAGAGAGAGAGAGAGAAAATGACCAAAAGAGTAAAAAAAAAAAAAAAAAAGGCCTTGCCTTCCATTTTCCCCATAGGTACTCACTGTCTCCAAGATTCTAAATCATCTTCTCTATCTTTGGAGGAGATGGATATAAGGCAGATAAAATCTGTCCTGCCTTCTAAATCAGACATGGGGGAGGGATAGAAAAATAAAGTGATCTATGTGGGGTCACCAAGCGATTCATGAATGTGACTTGGATGAAGTCCTAGTTATTTTGCACCACGCCTTTTCCCCAAAGCCTACCTAACGCTGCTTTATACTGTGCACACTGAAACTGGTGAAAAGAAATAATACTTGATGATCTGAAAGCACTTCTTCTCCCCTATTGATGCAAAACACTTTTTGAGATATAGCCACTCTATGTTAATATCCATTTTAAAGACGAATAAACTGTGGCTTGGCAGGAACAAACATGACTAAGGTTACTATAAAGCAAAAAGATGCTCTTAAAAATGTGACCATAATAACTAGAGAATAGATATAAATTTATTTTAAAAATGCACTTTGCTTGGCATCCTTGGGACCTATTACATCAAGGTAGCCTGAGATCTGCTTCGCCATCACCATTTTTTGCTGTGTGATTCACTTCTCACTGCACCTGCCTTCTCTTCCTGCCCAGTTCATACAAGAACCACTTCATGTTGTTACTCTCACAGGACGATCCCAAGGATTCTCCATCCTGGTATCTCCCATGTCTTGCTGGTGTCTGGCATAGTGTAGGGCATAGCAAATATTGGCCTGTGCTGCTCTGACCTAAAGTTGGTGAGCTGAAGGGGAAGAAGAATAAGATTGAATAGCAGTTTGGGATAAGACCACAAAGAACTGCAAATGCCAAATGCAGTTGGTGGAAGTCTAGCTGTACAAGCAGGAAGCCAGGGCCGCGGCTGTGTGCCCTGCAGGTTGTGACTGCATGTTAGGTTATCTTCCAGAAAGAAGACGCTTACTTAAAAAAAAATAAAACATGAATGTACATGTCTTCCTCACCAACCTCACAAAACCCTTGCCAATGTTTCTTATGTTTTTCAGATTTGAAAATTTAATTCTTTTTTTCCCTTTCCAGTCATATCTCAGGTCTTGTCATGGTTTTAATCAAAGAAAACCAATGCAGGCATGGTGATTTTGGGCTTGTTCTGTGTCCAAGGGAGGGTGGAGGTAACATTTGATGCTTTAGGTTTTCTGCTCAAATTTAAGAGCCAGTAATTTTGTGTGTTTTGTTTGAATCAGAGGAACTAGGGAGAAGTGTTCAGTTTCATTCAACTCACCCTGTCTGTGTTAGCTGTGTTGGTCTACAGAGAAGAGAGAAAGGCATTCATTTCTGCTCTCATGCAGCTGTCTGTCTAATGGAAAGGGAAGAAAGAAATATACAGATAAGTGCACAGTGCAAAAGATCATGGTATTAAGAAGTGATGCTCTCTTGCTGTGTGGATTTACAGATCATATGCAGTTGGGGGAGGGAGAGCAGAAAAGACTTCTTTGGGCAGTGACATTTGAAATTGACCTTCAAACATTTGTGTTTGACATGTAGAGATGGAATGGGAAGGAGCCAATCTACTTGGAGGGAACAGAGTGTGTTAAGTGAAGGAGGCAGAAGGTCCCCAGGAAATAGATTCAGGCAACAGTGGCTCTTTGTATTTGAGAGAAGCTATTTAGGGACCTTGGTGACATTTTCTAAGCCCTCTATTAAGGGAAATGAAGCCTGATTGATTCTAAACATACTGAATTTGGAAGTCAGAGCCAACACTTGTAAATGAAAAAGAAGATGCCTGTTACAGGGCTCTACAGTGTGTGGAAGACCAGGACCCAGGGGTGCTGATCCCCTCCTGTGATCTGTACTTGTAGGTTACATTCTCTTTGAAGGGTCCTGTGCTCAGAAGTATGTTGAGAGAAGTAAAACTCAAGCAAGGACTTAGTCTTCCATCAGCTTAGACTCCACCAGGGAAGATAAAGCAAAAACAGTGTGTGTATTAATACATACTTCACCACTATCCCATAGAAACCTGGCAAGAACTATCAAAAACGAGAGATTCACGACTGCCATCTTCGGATGGCAGAGAGATGATCATACCCTGAAAATTCAAGGGAAACTTCTTGGCAGTGATGACATCTGAGCTCTCCCTTAATGGGATGGTTAGAATGTAGCTCTTTAGCAACAAGGCTTGGAGGTCATTCCAGATGAAAAGAAAATAAACCGGCAGAAGGCACTGGGGATGTTTAGAAATACTAGCATAAGTTTGACTAGCAAAGTTCTTAAACTGGGATGGATGGATCCCTGAAGAGCTCCATGGACAGAATTTGGGGAAAGGAGAATTAAAAAGAAGACAAAATTCTCCACTGACTTCTAATTAAACCTAGCTTTCCTTTCCATAGGACTACAGGCCACAAAGCACAGTAGTAGCAGTAAGGCCTTGACTCTGCCCTGGTAGAAAACACAGGTGTTTTATATTACATCACTTCTGTTGTACAAATCTTAGAGTAACATTTATGCCCATCACAACCGCAAAACTGCACAGCATAAGATCTGGTGCTAGATCTTGTTCTTTCATGTGTCACTGAAAAAGCACCTTAATTTAATTACTCTATCATTGTACCGCTTTCCTTTGTAATGCTATTTTACTTGTCAGGATTTTCTAGAAAAACAGGGAGAAAAAATACATGAAAAGATTTGTTGTAAGAAATCAGCTCATGTGATCAGGGAGGCTCACAAATCCCAAATCTGCAGGGTTATTCAAGAAAACTGAGACCCAGGAGAGCTGAAGATTTAGTTCCAATCCGAGTCCACAGGCCTGAGAACCAATAGAGTGACAGTGCAGGCTAGTCTGAGGACCAGATAGTTTGAGATACAGTGTGAGCTGATGGTGAAGTTTAAATCCAAAGCCAGGAAAATAACCAATATCTGAGTTTGAAGGCAGCCAGGCAGGAAGAATTCTCTCTCACTCAGAGGAGGGTCAACCTTTTTGTTCTCTTCAGGTAAGCCCTTAACCAATTATTTGAGGTCCACCCCTTCAGGGAGGACACTCTTCTCAATAATTTCAATGTTAATCTCCTCCAGAAGCACTCACACAAAAATACCAGAATGTTAGACACCAATAACTGGGCCTCAAGACCTGAGCAAGTTGACCATAAAAATAGCCATCGCAACTATGCATTTTATTGAATCATTTTGAATTCTGCTCCCATGTTTTCATTTGAGGATATACTGCATAAATTCCTTCTAAATTTATTTTCAGGCTTTTACTGTATTTCCTGAGCCAAGAAAATTTTCTTAAAAAGAGGAATGATTATAGGTTGTTAGCTTATTATTTTTCCAAGTAATACAGTAAAAAATAATAAAAAATAAAAACATTTTCTATCAAATAGCATAATCATTTCAGAAAGGGATGAGAATTTTGATACCTTCCCCCATCAAAAGTATAAGTTAAGTGATTAAGTGTAATCTTAACCAGTTAAGTGGTTAAGTGTAATCTTGAAAGCAAAACCCTCATTTTTGAGGAAAGGTATTGGCAATCTAACACTGTTATTTTAAAGAATCTATATGTGTGTATCTATATTTAATTTTAAAACAAAAATACAATATGAAGTTGTATTTTATTAAATTGCTATAGAGAGAATACTTTTCTTGACAGAAGTTATTGAGACAGTTTATACATGCATACACATATATTGCAATACAAAGTGTCTCTAAGTTGTTTTGTCACTTCATTCTTAATATTGTCATCAAAAATAAAATTTCAAGGAGATTGGTTGATGGAAATGGAAAGCACATCCTCTCTCTGCTCCATGCCGTTTATAATATTCTAGCTACACTCAGAGGAGTGAGCAACTCGGAGTCACGATATCCAGCAGCTTCTAGCCCCTTGTTCTCCCTGAAATGAATGGAAAGCTCCTAAGGTAGCCCAGGAGCCTGCCTGGTGAGAGCAACCAGACAGGGCCTAGCAGTGTTTACTCTACAGGACCACCCCCAGCAAGGAGCATTTCATCCCAGGGGCTCCAATATGGAGTGGTCAGGAATTCACCAGAGGAAGAGGTCATGGACTGGACTTCCCCACGGGAAAGCATATTTCCAAGTGGGTTTATTTGAGAGCCACTAATCTGGGCTACTTAACTTTATAGATGAGGAAGCTGAGACCCAGTGGCCCAGAGACCAACCCTACCTTGCATTAAGGGCTCTCTAACTTAGAATTATGGAAATCAGTCCCCTGTGTCACGAACATAGCTTTGACTTTTGACCCTAGTTCGGACACTTTCTTGCACTCAAGGCCTCGCCTCAGTGGGGAGCCATGCTGGCAAGTGGATAGGAGGTTCTAGGGGCCTCAGAGGTTCTAGGGGATTCCTCACTCTTGAAACTTATCAGACACACACTCATGAAGCATGTGGTTTTAGAAAGAAAAATGATCTTTTCCTGAAGCCCAAGTCCAAGGGACCTGGTATACTATTGCCTATTTATAGACAGTCCTGGATTTGTCTCTGTAATAACAACAAGCATCGTTTACTTCATAATAACTTCAGACCAAGCTCTGAGTCCAACATTCTACATTCATGTTCTCATCTATTATCCATAAGACCTTACAGGATTGATGGATCTGCCCATTTTATAAGGATGGAACCTAGCAAGCCTCATCGCTTTCCCAGAGTACCACAGTGAATACACGGAGGATTGTGGTTGCAAGTCCTTCTGCAAGATCCCTGTGCTCCCTAGGCCGATGTTCCATTTGTCAGGACGTGCACAAGGAGCATTGCTCAGGAAATAAATGCCTAGATAATATCCTTTCTCTGAGGATGCTGTGTCCCCACCAGCAAGCCACTTCAAAAATGATTCATAAAATGGTTCACTAAATCATCTTCAAAGTAATTCATAAAACGTCCCATTAAATGCATGCCACAACTATGACTACAGCCTTCACAGAGACTATGAGTGTGCTAGATTGTTACACTCTGAATTTAAATACCTGGTGTAAGTTACACTTGAGGCCTGGTGAGGGCCCTAGATCTCTCCCTTATGGCCAGGAGCCAAGCCGGGCTCCCCTCTCCTCTTCTCACACAATTGATTGTTTGAAGGGAAATGCCTGCAGGCCCTCTCAAGGACCCCTGCTGCACTTCATCTCACTGGATTTGGCTCATCGTTCCAGCCAACTGAGATCATTTAGAAGGTTGATTTTGTCATCAATCATGCCTTCTATCCCTCCCAGCTGTGTGTCAGCCGCAGATGTGATAAGCGGACTTTATACGTCTTTGTCCAAATCACTGGTACCAAATATTAACCAGGGTTTGAGGCAGGTCCCTGGGGCACACCTCTGCCGTGATCGGGCATGGCATGGATGCTGATTCCAGCATTTGTCCTGTGACGTTATCGAAGGTTTGTTCCTACAGGCAAGTGTTTCAGGAGTGCAGTTGGGATAATCCTTTAAGTCCTTATTAGATGGGCACTGGAGAAAAGCTCAGTGTTAGCTGACCAGTGTTTGCACCAAATCTTCAATTTGATGTCAGAAGACTCAGGTTTGAGGCACAGGAAGTCACCTCCCTATGAGTACATACAAAGCCATTTATCACCCAGGGCCTCAGTCTCTCGGGCATAAGGATTTTTGCAGACAGCCCCATTCAGTTGTTGTGGAGCTTGATGAAGGAACAGATGCAAACGTGCTTGTTTGCTCACCCCTCACCACACTGTCACAGGCACAATTCTTCATTTTGAAATGCCTTTCCCTTCTCTCCTGTCAATGTCACCCTCAACCTGTTCTCCCACCTCTGCTTCTCTGGTGCCAACCCACTTAGAAGTAGATTGGCACCACCCATCTCCTTTGAGCTCCCAAGCACTCTGCTAGTTTCCCTGGGGCATCTATCCCCTCCAGATGATGACCTTAAAGGTCAAAGCTACAGTGTAGGTTACCTATATCCCTACCACCAGCACAGGGATTGAGGTAAATCAGCAACAGGCTTATGGAACAAATATGAATAATTTCAAGCTGCAAAGTCAGTCCCATTCTTGCCTTCCTGATGGCTGCAGGGAATGGTGTGACTGCAGGGTCTCATTCGGCCACTGGCACATGCCACCACAAGCACAGCTGGATGGGCAGGATGTTCTTGGTTTATCCTTGCAGAGAAGCAAAGGATTGATAGACAAAGCCAGCCCTGCAGCTCTGGGGGGACTGGTATCCTGTCTGCTTCACTTACACTGTCTAGGGGAGGTTCTGCAGATTCTAAGCCAGAGATTTGCATATGAGAAGTTCACTGTGGAGGGTCTTTTGGATCAAGCCCTGTGGGAGAGCTAAGGAAGCAGTGCTGGGCTGATAGAGAAGCCAAACTGGCAGTGGCCACAAAGAACTCAACTTATCTTATGGAGAACTCTGAGATGGGCTAATCTTTCAGAGCTCTCAAAAATTGGGACAAGGAGGTTGTACCTCTACAGACACCCTCTGATTGCCCTGTCTTGGATGAAGGCTACCTTGAGAAGGTGGTGACAGCTCGGTCTAGGCAGTTCTTTGGGGGACATTCTTAAAGAGGGACTCAGTGGGAGTGCTGCATGGGCAATGTCTCTCAGCATCTAGCACATCACAACCATTTGATGAACACTCCTGGAGTAAATGAGGGAAGCTGCGGCAAATCTCAAGCAGAATCCTAGATTCTCTGGACCCAGGCACCTTTAAGATGTGCAACCTCCCTGCTGAGGCTGTGCAGGTGCTTGGCTCAGGGATCAGTGAGACATGCCCCCCTCCCTTCAAAAGGGAGGCAGATATGTAAACAATCTATGCCAGGGGAGAACTTGAGTGGAGTAAGCTCAAGGGCTGTGGCAGTGCAAAAAAAAAAGGAGCCAGTTCCTTGAAGAAGGTGACATTGAGACTGAGGCCTGAGGACAGGAAATGGGTCATTGTTAGGAAAGCAGACAGTGTAAGCAGACATGCTGCTATGAGGGACCATGGCTTGGAACCCATGGTGGGGCTTGGCCAGGCCAGGTTCTCAGGGCATCTGCCAGAGTACTGAGTCTGGACCAAGTCCAGGGAGCAAGGAGGGTTCTCTTCAGAGGGCTGACAGCTTGGACTTTTCTCTCAAAAGAACAGAGGGTTCAGTTCCTTGTGTCATTTTCTCTCCAGGCGTTCCCTGGGATCCAGCCACCCTAGCACATACCATACCCGTGACCTCTGGAGAGCACAGCATGAACTGTTCCTGTCCTGGGGTCCTCTGACAGTCTGAGGCAGCCTTACCCCTCTGGAGGAAGGGTATGCTCTTGCTTTCACATGCAAAGCAGGAGTTTCTTCCCAATGAAATAAAACCCTGTCAACACAGAGAAGTCATGGTAACGCTTTGCACATCAATGCAACAGTGTCACACAGTGGGAAGAGCACTGCCTAAGGAGTCCAGCTGAGCTAGCTTATCATCCACTCTGAACCAGTTACTGCTTCCATGGTACGGGCAACTCACTACCCCTCAACTCCCTCACCTACACAATGAGAAAAAGGACTCAACCACCCTAGTGAGGAGGACTTAAATGTTAATCAAATATTGAGGTAGTTTTATGCTGATCAGATTGATACAAGTTTTTTGAAAACTAAAAAGACCAGTGGTAATTCTGGCGAGTAATGTAGGCTGGCTCATTCTCTGTGGGTAGGTTTGGCCAATAGGAATAAACAACTCCAAGGAGGAGTTTGGCAGCAATTAATGCCTTTGACCCAGACATTCCACTTCTAGGAAAATTTTTTAAGAAAGTAATTCAATGTAAAAGGGGGGAATATATGTAAAGCACATTTAGCAAAGTATATTTACAAGAGCAAAAATTCTTGTGCATAGAGATAAACTTAAAGTCTCTCAACAACTGTCAGCAAATAATTCTGTCAATAAAATACAGCATAGGGCCTCCCTGGTGGCACAGGTGGTTGAGTGCCACATTGTGAAGCTGTCTGCAGCCTCTGCAGTGTGGGTTCGATCCCAGTCGGCCAGCGAGGGTCCCACATGGCGCGGCAGACCTCTCTTGTTTCACCCGATGCTCCCCTCAGCAGTGTATTTCGTCAGTCTGCCTGTTCTGTTCCCCGCTCTGTCTCTGGTGAATCCTCTCACCCTCCCGCACATCTGGCCTATACCCTGGTTCTTGTATAAAAATAAATAAATCTTTAAAAAAATAATAAAATAAAATACAGCATAGAATAGTATGCAGCCATAAAAAATGAAGAATTAGGCTTGCAGACTTGATTTATTAACATAGAAAAATGCAGTCTATTGCTAGAAAACAAATATAAAACCTTTACATTCCAATTCCAATTTTGTAGTTACAACAAAAAGTAGAAAAATATTTTTCACTGTTGTTACTCTTATACAATTAAAATTGAAATATAATTTTGTACTTTTTCCACTTAGCATTGTGTTATGAGTAACTGGTTTATCATATATTAACTGTCAATCTGGATACTAGAACAATTCTAAATTCCTGCCTCTTTTTAAAAATATTTCAAGCATTCTATAATCGCTGTCTCATATATTTTTTATAATCAGAAAAAAACAAAAGCATAACTTTAAATAATATTAATATGTGCTTCTTAGGACTTCTATCCTGACAACTAATATAACACACATGAAGGAGCTTTGTAAGCAGTGAACCCCCCTGGCGGGGACCCATTCCTAGAATGCTGTGTTTCTTTAGTCAAAGCATCTCACTGCAAGCAGAGTGTTGGAACCTGAGGTCCTGTGTCCTGAAAGGTCTTTATAGGCAGTAAATGATTCCCCTGGAGGGTAATGTCACAGCATTCTCTGAAAGATGCCCCTTCGCATCTCACTACTCCGTCTTTTCCGTGCCTTGCCTGGATCAGGTCTGTATTATCTCCTACCTCCTTTACCACATCAGTCACATTTCCAGCCTTTTTGTCTCCTGGGGCCTGAACTTCACCTGCCACACTGCAGCCAAGGTGACTGCTCTCTGGGCACCTGATCATGTCTATCCCATGTTGTTGCTACAGGGGACGTCCTGGCTTCTTGCTTGGTGCATGATCGAACATTCAGTTAGTTCTCAAGGATACCTCCACCATGTCCAAAAACTAAACTATGGTTCTAGTCAATTAATTTGTGTTCATTCCCCAGGCCTCCATTCTTGTTTAATGTTTCCACCTTCCTGGAATGCTCCCACCCCCTTTGTTCACCCCACAAGCTCCTATTCAGCCTTTCTAGGCATTTTCTGTGGAGCAGCCTGCTTACCTCTCCTCATCCGGGGCCTAAAGATGTCTGTTGTGACACATGCAATACTTTTAATGTGAGTGATTCTTTACATGTCTGTCTCCACTGGACCACAAGTTCCTCAAGGAGGTATCTTATTTGCCTTTGAAACGTTACCACCTCACCCGTGCTCAATATAGTCCAAAAATGCTTAGTATAGTACAAAGATTTGTTAACACTTTCTCAAATAAATTTTGTCCTAATTGCACCCCTGGCATAAGGCAAACCATACCTACATTTGCCGTGGCTGCTCTGTAATTCTGACTTCACTAAGTCCCCAGCCACCTAAGTGATCTCTCATAGTTGTCATCTGGAGGATGGGTGAGCCTTGGGGGAAAAAAGGCAGAGCCCCTCAATTACCAGTTCTGACAATCCTCATTTTAGCTCCAGTCTCCCCATACAAACCGACAGTGACATGTGATTGGAGAAGAAATAGAAGTATGTTTCTATTAAAACCATGTTCCTTAGGTTGTCACTCTGAATTTATATCCCTCTGGCCCTTGCCAAGTTGGCTCTTGGCTATACTCGATCCTAAAATGAGAGCATTCTTCTTATAGCCCCAGGAGATGCCTACAATGCCTAAAGATTGAAAACAGACCTTGAAACACAGATTTGACAATTTGTAGAGCCTGAAGCACCACTGTCCTATATAACCTGCCCTGGATGATCTAGCTTCCTTCACACCTTTGAGTGGAGCTTTGTTAGGTAGGAGAAGTCACTGCTAAATGGAGCTCCTGCAACCCAAAACCTGAGCAAGAAATGGAGTTGGAGTGGAGAAAGTCAAACAGCTCTATACATAAGAAATTACCACCCATGGCCAGTGGGTTTTGACCTTTGGACAGAAACAACCACGATGTATATGTGCATCTAAGTGTTTAAATCAATAAAACAAGCAATTTTTTGTTTTGCAAAGTGCTTTGCTGGATCTGATAAGGGATGAAGGCTTGGCAAGAGTGTCTTATCCCTTAAGTACTCATTTCTACTAGAAAGGAAAGGTTTGGATCTAAATAGCCAGACTTACAGTAGAATAGGATAAATATTTTGAGCCATATAAGGTGCTACGTGTTTACTGTCATGTGGTATGGAATGGTAGAAAGAGCACTGGTTTAGAAGCCAACCAGATTAAGACTCAAATGCCAGCTAAACCAGTTACCTTTGGCAAAGTACTGTACTCCCAGAATCTCTGCTCCCTCAACTGAAATACAGGCGCCACCAGCTTCTTTCACAAAAGAAGTTAGATGGAGATTAAGTGACATACAGCATGTGAGCTCCTTGTCTAGGATAGTCTTAGTTTTCTCCCTTTCACTGTCAGTCAGAGTTGAGACCCAGTGAACCAAGAGAGAACCTTGGGCAAACACTCATGGGTCCCAAGAAGGAGTGTCAGGAGACCAGAGTGTTCTGAGGTCAAGGCTTTAGTCCCTTTCTTTTGGTTTTCAGGAGCGTGTCTTCCGGTTCAGTGACCTAGAGTCTGCATGGCTTGGATTTAGCAAGTGCTCCGTCAGGCAGCTTAAATGCTTTCAGTTCATTTGCATTACAATTTCTGTCAGTCTGAGAAATTAATCTGGGTTCACTCAGATCAGGAACTGAGGAGAAGTGAGGCTGTGATGCTTTTACTGTCGAGGTGCCCAACCCATAGCAGACAACAGATGCGCAAGAAGAGGAAAATAAGCAAGCACGAGAAGACACGGCCTTCTCCACACAGGAGCTGGCCTGTGGTCTTGAGTGATGCAACCGAACTTGGGGAATGTCTCCTGGTTTAAGATGTCTGATTGTTGGAATACTCAGACTTCTTGCATAAGCAATGGGACAGTGGGTCCATGTCTCTGCTCCTTATTTTGCTTTATAAGAGAAAGAAAATTTCCCAATCTGTCTATGGTGGGAGATATCACGCTTCATTTGTGGTTTCCCTACACAAAATTCAATTAAGTAGAAATAACCATTATCAGCACCGTATTCACACTTGAAAGTTTAAATACACCTGAGAGGAGAAATCAAACTTATACAAAAATGAATAATGATGTAAAAAAATATAAATAAGTTAATCAAAACTAAAAAGAAAAAAAATAAATGAAGTGTAATAGATAAAAGCACTAGACTAAACCTGGACTAGATATTGACTGCTGACTCCATACTTCAGCATGATCATGTGCAAAATATGCCTTTGGGCATGGGGCCCAAGGGAGTGGCATACAGCAGGTGCTCTTAAGAGCTGCTCCAGGAGGGACCTGAAACACTTATTGAGCACCCATATGTGCTGGGTGCTGTGCTGTGTTGGTATAGTTTCACTTCAGCTGAGTTTGATTGTGTTACCAGATTGTACAGAGAATTCGAGAGGTTAGTAACTAGTCCATTTAAATGAGTTTCCACAAATTTTTAAAAAGTGAATTCTTTCTAAGGCCAGACAGCTTATATATGGCCAATCTGGGATCCCAAACCCAGGTTTCTCTGACTCCAAAGCTCATGGTTCCCCTTCCGCACGCTCCATCACCAGGACACATTTAAGACTTGGTCCAGAATCTTCCTGGAGGGCACTGTACCCAAACTAACTAAGACTTCCTCTTTTTCCTTGTGACTGAATCTTTCGTGGTCTCTGGATCCTCTTTTCCCATGTTTCTGGGTCTCTTCATGCATCGCTCCCACCCTCAGCTGCCTGGAACCCTGTGTCCAGAGCTGCGTCCTTCTGATAATGATGTGGCCATAAATTGGGGCCTCCAGAAGGCTCCCCTGATCTGATACAGTTTCCAAGGGCAGGCAAGACCAGAGGGGAGAGTCTCTCTAAAGGATAACAGAACTTAGTGGCATTGGGAAGGTGGTAGGGACAATGGTAGCTGTTAGGCTCAGGTTTTAGAACCCCCTAGATCGGGAATTTTCCCAAAGGGAAGCCATTCTAGGGGACAAGCATCTTCTGTGTTCCCCTTCTGCCTGCTGGATGCTCAGTGACAGCAGGGACTTCAAACAAAGCTGCAGGCACCAGAGGAGTTTTCCTTAGGAAGCCAGAATGACCAAGGCTTGCAGAATTAAAAAAAGAACCAGATGCGGAAGGCCTAACTCAGCCCTCCAAGTGAGTGATTCATGGCATGAAGATGGGGTTGGCTCTACCCTTTCATTTTCAACCTCCCGTAAGCGGTTTATAAAGATATATATGTATGTATGTATGTACACACTTACACACACATCTTTTCTGAATTGAAAGCAGGCGAAATGTATCAAAATCATTGTATCTTGTCCCATGGTTTTCCTCTAACCCCCACCAAAAGACAGAGGTCTGTTTCATAAATGGCAGCTCCCTTTGCTCTGCCAGAGGGCTACTCTCATTTCTAATCAGGACACACACACAAGTGTGGACAGAGTGCCAACTTTGGAATTAATATTTCTGAATTCAACCCTGACTATGCACCATACTGTGCAATACTGGGTAAATTCCTTGACCTCTCTGAGCCTTAGCTTCTTCAGCTGTCAGACAGAGTTGATAGCAATAGCAGCGAAAATGTATTGAGCCCTTTGATGTCTCAAGTCACCCTGGACATTTTAGAAGGGATTTAAGCAAGGCCTTGTGGCCTCATAACCAAGCTACCCTCCACACAGCACTAGTACACGTTATCTCCCGGCAACTTTAAAGGCTTACATGGCATTCTTATATCAGGAATCTTATCTGATTCTCGTTAACTGTCCCATAAGGTGGACCCAGTAGGTGATGTTCTTTTTTGAAAAAAGCAGAAAAACAATGATGCTCAGAGAGTTTGAGTGGCTTTTCTGAGGTCACCCAGCCCACAAATAGAAGAGTTGGGTCTTAACCCAGCAGATGGTAACCTCAATAGCATGTGCCAAGTTTGTGCCTTACATGTGTCTTGTTTAACATAGAGAGCCGTGGCTCCCAACCAGGAGCGATTTTGCCCCCTGGGGACATCTGGCAATGAGTGGGAAAGGTTTTCATTCTCACATCTTGGATGTGGAGTTTACACTTCTGTATGTAGACCTAGGCTGCTGGTAAACATCTTGCAATGCATTGGACAGCACCCACAGCAAGGAAGCATCTGGCTTCAAGATCACTAGTCCAAATTGGAGAGATCCTGATACAGTGTGAAGCAGTATGGCAAATATTTCCATTGACAGATGATAAAGCTGAGGCTAGAGCAAAGTGACTTTTGAGTCAAAGAGAGTGGACATAGTGAGTGTGAATTTAAAGTCAGGCAGTGTGAGTCTACACCCTACTGGGTAGCCACTATGCTATGCTTGCTCTTCAAAGGCATGTATAGGGAGTCCATGCAAGTCTTCAAATGTACCATAAGGACAGACCTGCTTCAAGTAAAGAAAGCACTTTGCCTAACAAGGCTTCCTGCATATGGGAGATTAGACCACTTGTGAAAGCTGAAAATTTAAGCCTGGTCTAAACTTGACATTTCAGAAGAAAGTTCCTCACCTCCAGAATGTCTCTGCCCTTTCTTTTATACCAAGTAGTATATTTATTTTACTTGAAAAGAAGGGTAGTCTGCCCTCCAAAATGCCGTTATTCTTAGTCCTAAACTCTAAAAGAAACACTGACCAGAAATGATCATTGGTGAGAACAGAACAGAAGAAGTGGATTGTTATATAGATGTTTTATCCTTTGAATCACCTCTGTGTAAAAAGTTGCTGGTTTCTGGTGAAGACTTAGAGGAGACCATCATTAACATGGTTGGGGTGGTACAGTCACTTCAAGCATAAGGCTGAAAATTTTAAAAGTTATGTGGATTTATGCAAGCTCAGTTACGCATTGGAAAATTTAAAATGATTTATTTAGAAGTTTTATATAAATCCAATATTTAATATATTCTTTAAATATTGTCTTTTATCATAATGTGTAAGAATAATTAATGGTGATTTTTTTTAAATATCAAGTCCCGGGCCTCCCTGGTGGCTCAGGGGTTAAGACACAACCTATGAAGCTGTCCACAGCCTCTGCAGCATGAGTTCGATCCCTGGCCAGTGAGCTACCCACATGTTACAGCAGTCCTCTCCTGTCTCACCTGCTGCTCCCCTCAACTGTGTATTTCAGTAGATTTGCCTGTTCTGTTCCCCACTCTGTCTCTGGTGAAACTTCTCACCCCCCGCACCTCTAGCCTGTACCCCAGTTCTTGTATGCACTTAAGACATTTCTGCTCATACATGAACCCAGAATTTGAACTGACAATTGCTGTTAAGTCCCACATGTTGAACACCAGATAAATCCAGTTCCACATCTAGTTTCTTGAGAACATTATTTCTTTTAAATAAAAAAGGTGGTTACACAAAAAAGCATAAACCCTGATCTATAGGTCTAAAAGTTAATAATATATGAACCATTAAAAAATGATTTGTCATTCTCACCACTATCCTATTAGAAGATGCACATTATTATCCCTTCTTTATAAGTGAGGAAAGTGAGGTGTGGAGGGAGTAAGTCACCACCTGAGATCACATAACAAATGATGCCGTTTTAGCCCATTAATACTTGACTGGATGATTTAATTAGCATGTCTCAGAAATCTAGAGATATCAGACCAGTTTAGGAATCAAAGACCTGAAGAAGCCTGTCCCCTGAAAGTAGAAATATATGTAGGACTCATAAAAACCCTAAAAGAACTCAATAAAGCAAATTAAAATCTTACCCATGATGGCCTCAAGTCATGATTCAACAAAAGGAGGTAAAAATAAGTAAGCCAAAGATATGTGATCACATGGGAATTGTATTTTAAGTTTAAAACATTGTATGGATGAGTAAAGCAATGCAAGAACATGTTTTTTTAATGAAAAAAAGCACAGGGCACAATGACCCCCCCCTTACTTTGTCTGATAGTGCCCTGACCCATGCGGTCATCAAAGACACATAACTCGCAATCACACAGGATGGGACAGTCACCAGAGGGAAAAAGAAGATAAAACTTTCTCCCTAAATTCCATAGTTGCCTTTCCACAGTTTCTATTGGAGCAATAAGACAGGACTGGTTATACCCTTCGACAGGGAGTACTTCAGAAAAGGTAAGGAAGAGTCTAGAGGAAATAATTCTAGATTAAACTTTGTCTTAGAGAAGAACCAAAGAGATGTCAGGAAATTTCACATTTGACTCAATTAGTTCCTTATGGTGAAAAGGATGAGGCATTCTAAATGCCAGACAAAGCTCAGTGTACTCAATTTCAATATTAATTGGTGTCCTGTGTTGACATAGAATCTTCTAGGGAAATTTCAGCATAACCCTGGTGTCATGGAGGGTGAGAGATGCCTAGCAGTGAGTCAATAGGTCTAGAAACATGACCATAAACATAGCTTGCCAAAATCCACAGAACAGTAAGAAGTAATGTCTCTAAAAGTCTCTAACAATCTAGCTCACAGTTCAACACATAGTGTGTCTACAGAAATGTTATTTCCCTGCCCTCCCTCATGGATGGCAGTCAACAGAATAATAGAAAAATTATTACTTGATATAACAAGAAAAACAAAGGAAAATATGATTTAAATATATCAGTGATTTTAAAAATAAACTATAAACTAGATATCCAGAATAAATGAGTAAACAAAAATTTGAAATTATTAACTCAATAAGATAAATAAAAAGCTGGTGAATTAATCAGGAGGATTCTCTCTCGTGCGTACTCTCTCACTCGCTTGCTCTCTCTCTCTCTCTCTCTCTCTCTATATATATATATATATATATATGGAAAACTTGGTAAATGTAATATCTATAGGATAGACTGAAAGTACAGTCTGTTACTGTAATTTATTCTTGCTCAGAGGAGACTCTGTTCTATAAAGGCCTTCACCTGATTGGATGAGGTGCACCTGCATTATAGAGTAATATGCTTTACTCAGAGTTCATCTACTTAGATGTTCATCTTAGCCAGAAAAATCCTTCACAGCAATATCCATAAGAAGGTTTGACCAAATATCTGGACACTGTAGTCTAGCCAAATTGACATTTATAAAAAGAATTATCACAACTAGTTTATGGAACTCATGTTTGTCTCATGCTTTATGGTTGTCAGTGTCCATTTTCAGCCATTATTTCCCTTAATCCATGCAGTACATTTTTGTGGGTTAGAAAACTGAAGCCAAAATGCTGAGTAACTGTCAAGCACACACAGCTAGCAAGTGTCTTGACCAGGCCCTCTGCCTATGGCCCCTGTGTGGTGCCAACACAGACAGACTCAGGTCCAGACCCTGACCAGCCCTGTGCCCCACCCTGGAGTTAGGCTGCTCTTCAGAAAGAATCATCTTAACCATCTTAAAAATAAAGACTGATGTAAACCTATCAGCAGAAGGAATTCAGTTCCCTCAGTGTGGGTGCTGAGGAGGGAGTAAGGCTGAAGATTACCTTTCGTATCTTCTACTTTTTGTTTTCTATTACCAATAACAGTGTTTTTTCTAATGCCCCTTCCTCATTAGAGAAAATCTGGTCTGGCCTCAACATCTTTCCATGAGAATAGATGTTCTTTAAAATAAAACAAATTATACATGAAACTTTTATGCATTCATTTCAGTGAATCCTTGGTGTCCTTCGTACGTCAAAAAAGGTGAATTCCCAGTAGAAAAACATTGGAAACCAGACCCTAAAGTCTACCTGCTGCGCACATGCTTACTCCATTTGTATGACGTTTAAGAACAGGTAAGACTGATGTCAGAACAGTGATTGTCTTTGATAGAAAGTATTGCCAGGCCAGAGGCACAAAGGAGGCTGGATGTGGTCTAGACCTTGGTTTCTTGTTCAGAATGACTGTGACACAGGTGTACATGTAAGCAAAAATCACTGAGCTCTTCACCTGAGATTTGTGAACTTTCTTGCATGCATGGTACACCACAATTTTAAAATGAAATGTACTGAAAGAAAAAAGAAAGAGAAAGGGTGGGAAGAGCACTAGAAAGTGTTGCAGGAGAGGCTTGCTAAGTGACACCACAAGCAAGACAGGAGCAAATACCTGGTGGACTTTCGTTGCAAAGGAAGGAATAGTCAAGAAGTGTGGGTGGCAAGACCAGAGGGTGAGGACATACTGTTCAGTAAAATTTTGCAGAGCAAAGCTCAGCTTCAGGATGGGACGGAGTGGGGAAAAGGAAGTTAGGAAATTTTGCCTAACATAGGAAAACCACAAATATAGTATTTCCTTAGCATCCTCGGGAGGGGGAGAAAGCAAAGCCCCCATATTTTCTTGAGAGACTTACAAGTCAAAGAATGAAGTGAAATATGACCTACAGTATTAACAAGTTTTGGAAAAGCTAAACTGATTTTTACCCTAAGGTATGGGTTCCCCAAATCTGGAATCATCGTGTAGATGAGTAGATGGGGGTCTCCCATGAGAGCCTTAAGGAAAATGGTATCTGGTCCAGTGAGTGGGCCAAAGCAGTTACCTAATTTGGGCGTAGAAAGTTCTGATATGATGAAACCCCCTGTGTGAACATGCCATGCCCTTGACCTCGAAGCCCATCCCAGGGTAGACATGTGTTCTATTTACAATCAGGAATAAAAGAACTAAAGGAAGGCAGTGTTCGCTGTGAGCCCCTGGCCTCCAGACACTCTTCTGAGACAAAGGAAACGTTGCTGTAGGCATGGATTTCTGGATGGTTTCTGAGAATTGCTTGGGTTTTAGTGAAAAGAGAATTCTCCCAAATAGAATCGTCTTGGATTTTACAATTACATGCTCTAATTGCAGCAGAGACCCGGGGCTCTAAGTCACTCTGAAGGCTCTATGCTGGGCTTGACTCCCTGCAAGCCAAGGGAGCTGGCCAAGACCGGCATGGCCCTCAGCCCAGCAACTGCCTTTGATTGGACTCTGCAGCCAGACCGAATGCAGAGGGGCCTGGCCTTGGTCCCCAAGGATTCTGAATGGGAACAATTCTGACTAAGAATGACACACTTGATTTCTGGACCACTTGGCTGCGAGTTTGTGGGTCTTGCAGAGACCTCACTGGACTTCTTATGAGCAGCATTTGTGGGGCTAAGTCCATCCTAGTCACAGATTCCTGGGGACCAAAAATTCATGCTGTGGTGAGGACTATGTCAGCGCAAACCATCACCACTAGCTGAGGGGCAGTATCCATAGCTCTAAAATCACAGATATGAGAGTGGAAGGACCATAGAAACCTGTACAAGATTGACCTAGCAACTTTCTTCCAGAATATTCTCTAGTCCCTTTTAATTCACCCCCTAACTCTAGTATCGCCTCTCCTCCACTCCTCTCCTCATTTCTCCCCACACCCATGATCATTCATAACCCTTATTTCCCTTCTTCTCTAAACTAGCTAAGTCTTGACACCTTAGCTCAGTTCTTCCTTTAAAATACGAAATTAATTTCAGTTAAAAACTAAAGAAAGGGCCTCCCTGGTGGTGCAAGGGTTAAGATGCAACCTATGAAGCTATCTGCAGCCACTGCAGCAAGAGCTCAATCCCTGGCCAGGGAGCAACCCGCATGACACAGCAGAACTCTCCTGTCTCACCCGCTGCTCCTCTTAGCAGTGTACTTTGGTCAATCTGCCTGTTCTGTTCCCCACTCTGTCTCTAGTGAATTCTCTCACCCCCCATGCCACTGGCCTGTACCCCAGCTCTTATATGCATAAATAAATAAATCTTTAAAAAAAATTAAATAAAAATCCTTGAGCTGATAAAACACTGGAACAGATCAAATGAAAACCCAAACCGTCATGTGACAAGCTGAGTAATAGAACATCATTTCAGTTCAGTGGTGCCTGTGCCTCCCTGTCAAGGCACTATGTAGGATGCTTCAGAAGATCAAGGTGGGAGGCAGGGAAATGGAAATGGATGGAACAGATAACAGCCAACACCTTCTGAGCATGCTCTTTGTGTCAAGTTCTATAGAAAGATTTTACATAACAGCTCATTTAATTCTCTCAAAGCCTTATGAAGAGACCTGCCGGCCCTATATTGTGATTAAACTGAGGCTTAGAAGGTTAAGTAACTTGGCAGGGTGACCAGCTAGTTAGTAGGGGAGGCTATCTAATCCCAGAGCTCTAACCTGTACCTCCAAGCCCTTCCTTCCTCCATGCTATCTTACTCTCATCACAACTAACTTGCAAAGTAGGTTGTGTTATCCCTGTTTCATAGATGATGAAACTAACTCAGAAAGGATGAGTAACTTATCTAATGTCACACGGCTAATCCACAACAAAAAACATTTGAGCCCAAGCTTGTCTATCCAGAACATACGTTCTCTCCACCAAATCATGTGGTCACCATCTCCAAAATCAGGATTTCTTCAATTGCTAAGACTGTTAAGACCTACAAACAGCTGTAAGTATCTTTAGAAAAGCAAGGTGTGGAGGGAAAAGGCCACCACAAGGGGCAAGGGAAGGCCTTCTGAAAAAGGGAAACTAGATGGGTTAAGATGGATTGGAAGCCATGGCCCACCTAAGTGCTCCATGTCGCAGGATGAAGGTTTCCTTATTCCCTTTTGCCTGTGTTGCTAGTTCTAATTTTCTTGGTGTAGCCCTTTTTCCTGGTAGAAATCACTGGCAGAAGGCTATCCAAATAGAAAAAGTAGAAGGAATGAACATGGAATGGGAATAGTTTTCCACCATTATTAAACCATGATTTTCATACCATAAAAATGCAAAACATTTTTGATTAGCAATAATGATAAAATAATAATGACTGCTTAGAGTGGTGATGGCATCTTTCACCCTAATGCCTACGTAAATAGAGTCAACCTCATCATCAGTGATGAGACTCCCTCCTCTGTCCCGATTATTATCTGGTAATGGAGAAATGGCCTCCAGAGCAGCCAAGATAGGTCTCTGCAAATGGGTCACTGAGTCTTGGAGCAAAGATGGGGAAGGACTCTTGGGAGTCCCTCTCCCCTGAGTTTGTCTTCTTACTTCCCAGAAACAGCATGCCTATGTCGAGTGCCTGCTTTGGACCAGGGACTGGGCTGGGTCCGAGAGGTGTGAGGGCCTCAATGGAAATGAGGCAGAGGTGCTGTTATACCAGAAATAGCTTCCAAATCTGCTCACAATGGTCTCTGGGCCATTGCACAATGCAAAGGTTACATAACACGAGTTTGAGCAACCTAGAATCTTGCTTCCAATCAAAGGTTTCACAATGACATAGTTTATTTCCAGCCTCCTGCTTTGCACTGGTCTAATTGTCAGAGGCTGAAGAAGAAACCAGGTCAACTCCAAGAATTTAAGAAAACAATAATCAGTTCTTGAGAACTCACTAAATGGGCCAAGTGCTGGATTTTGAAGCCAGGTTTGTCAGTAGAGAGTGGGGAGGGGGCGGGAATCAGGAACACCTTCACAGAGGGAGTCTTGAGCTAGGCTGTGAAGAATAGAGAATGTCCAGGCACACAGAGGAGGAATAGTTCTCCCAAGCAGAGTAAAAACATGTATGAAGATTCAGTGGTGTGAAACTATATGATGAATTTATGAAACTGGTTGTTGAGCTTAACTAAGCCCTGGTTTGCTGCATGGTTCTTTCACAGGGGAATTCCTGTAAGCCTGCCTGAACAAGGCTGGAACATGTGAGATGTTCTTCAAGAGCATTTCATGGCCTCTTGGATACAAAGAGACGCTGACCTCTCAGACTTACGTAGGCCTCCAGTACTATCAGTGTGACAGTGCTGATTTCAGGAGGTCCCTCAGGGCCCATACAATTTCCTCAGTGGAGCACGGAGCTCACTGTAGATCATAAGAGCTGAAAGATGTTGAACCTCAGATTAGAATCCTGCTTGGTGGCTGGTGAAGCGTGCTTCTGAGGTTGTCGTGCACTTGTACTTCTTTAATGCTCTCCCCCCTCACTCCACAAAATGCAGATGAATCGGCCAAATTAGAAAAAGACCAAGAAGAGCCACTGGGCCTGGAAGCCCTGCTAACATCACTTGTGGGAAAGCCCATCCCCAGGCCTTCTCTCTGTGCCGTGTCTGCTGCTGCTATTATTCAGGGAGTCACGATCCTTGGATCTGCTCCTAATTAGGCCAGGGGCTTATTTATAAATCCTTCCAGTGATTGGATGTCATTCTAGAGTCTGTGAAATGCTACAATAATACCTCAGCCCAGAACACAAACCCCCCAGGCACCACATGGGGGCTGCTGTCATTACTGGCATTTACTCATTAATACTAATGAAACTAAAAACCATAACTAACCTGTGGCTAACCCATCAGCAGGTCCTCTTCACGCACAGTCTTTTCTTGTTGCCTATAACATCAACCTCAGGTCGATATTGTTAACTACAGCTGCAGTTGATAAATGAGGAAATGTAGCCTCAAAGAGATTATACAAGTTGCACAACATCCTATACATAGTGACCAAGAACAGACAAAGATTTGGGGGCCAGCTCTTTATGATTCTGAAGCCTGTTGGTGTTTCAGTTCATGAACAAACTCCAGTCCTAGGCCTAGCACTGCTCCCTGGCCTGTATTGGGACTGTCCTTTTACTTCAGCTACCTGTCTTGGGGTGGGAGAAAAGCACAGTGATGCTGTGTCCTGAGCAGCAGGCACTAAGCCCCGTGCTGACTAGGCACCCCCATATTCTCATGGTGGCCGCCCTGAAATGCTGTTCCTAAGAAGGTGTTTCTCTTGTTCACCCCTAAATTCCCCACGTAGTGCCTCACACATGGGAGACATTCATGTGTTACTCACTGAGTTGAGACGAGCTTCTTGAGCCTCGTATTTTAAAGAAGGAACCCAAGATGCAGAGGACCTGGACAGCTTGTGAGGCCAGGCCTGGGGAGACCCAACTGGATGCCCAGGCTGCCTGGGCCACGGGTACCTCTCACCCCAGACTGCCAGCAACCTCTTCAGCTACCAAATTTTTCTTTCTCCAGGCTAAAGAAAATTGGTAAAATTGCTCTTGAATTGACCAGTTTGGAAGTCTAAGGGATGTGTGTGTGTGTGTGCGCACACGCACATGCATACATGCACGTGTGCTGGTGCATAACTGGGGTGGGTGGGGAGGAAATATGAAAAGTATGGCAGTTCTCTTTGTAAAGTTCATTTGCTTATAGTCAGGAGACTACTTTTTCTATGAATTCATTGTTAGGAACATTTCTTGGAACCTGATCATTTTGCCCACTTCTAAATGGTTCTACACATTCTTTCGTGATCACTGGGATATTTACCTCAGAACTAAGACGGTCCCTTATCTATTTCCAAGATACAGTCTTTTCCTACAAAATGTGCTACAGTCTTTGTGCAGGTTAAGACCTTAATGTATATAAAACCCAGTTCCATGGTAATGTCATGTAAAAATAAGGATTTTACGATAGTAATGGGTCTTTCATCCTTGGGGGTAAAAGTTGGGGGGTGCCTTCTTCATCTCAGAGGCGCAGACATCTATGATTAACTAAAAGTGCCAGGTTGATGATAAAAGCTGTACTTAGCATCGACTCCTCGGCTATAGCAGGAGACTAGGGGGGTGCGACTTTTGAGGATTTTTTTTTTTAATGGAAGCTTTTGTTAACAGCAGATATCTAATTAACTTAGGTTTTAAAACTTCTGAGGTGCTGTGTCCTCAAGAAAGATGGTTATCAAAATAGTTTCATCTAACATAATTACCCTAAACCTACTATGGGAGAAAGAATTAAAATGTTTCTTTTTTTAAAGAAAAGCCAATGTATTAAATAACATGGAAGCATTTTGTTGTGGGTTCCCTGTCTATGCAGTTGAGGCTAGATCAACTTACCAACCAGCATAATTATCATATCCAGAGTTTGTCTCGGGAAATGCCTTCCAGAATAAGGAAAACACAGCGTCTGTGCCCACAAGGGTGATTTGGCTCCCCCCGAGGATGAAAGGCTTCAGCTGTTCTGCAGTTATAATCAAACTGGCTCCCCCCCAGCCTCTTCTGGCTCATCCATCACACTGTAATAACAGACTTACTGGCTGCTGATCTCCAAAATGGTGTTTATGACATCAAATGCTTCAACTACCACCTATGTGTGTGATGACTCCTCAGTGTGTCTTCAACCCAGGTCTTCCTCTTCTACTCCCCTAGACTCCAAATCAAGCTCTTCAGCTGCCTATTGAACATCTGGACTTCCCACCAGACTCTTCCAGGCTATATGGCCAAAAACAAACTCATAATTGCCCTATTTACCTCCTACCGTAAATGAACTCCTTGGCTCAGATCCCCTGTCTTATCAGCCCCACTATTCTGACAATCACAACTCTTATTTTAGGGGGTTAACATTTCCCTTATTATTTTTATTAAGTGGACTTTAATAGAACAGTTTCAGATTTACAGAAAAGAAAACAGAAGTTCGTATAAAGAGGTCTTATATACTTCATAGTTTGCTTCCCTCTTGGTATACGTATTACAATTAATAAACTTGTATTGGTATAATATTATTAAGTCAAGTCCATACTCACTTCAGGTCTCCTTGGGTTTTACCTAATACCAATTTTTTTGTTCCAAGATCTCATCAGGATAACACAAATTACTCATATCTCCATAGGCTCTTCTTGGTTGTGACAATCCTCAGACTTTCCTTGTTTTTGATGACCTTGATAACTTAGGGGAATACTGGCCAGGTATATTCTAAAATATTCTTTTATGGGGATGTGCTGATGTTTTCTCATAACTGAACTAGGGTTATAGTTATTAGGAGGGAGATTGCAGAAGTTAGTGCTGACATTTTTAAGGCATTGTTTCAGCAATGGAGAGGCTTGCTCACTTCCTTCATTTGACAAAAGGAAGGCTAACTAATCCTGATATTGTACTTATTAAACTGAATCATATTATTCATTTTCTTCCTCCTTCTTTGACTGTAAAATTTTTTGAGGGGAGAAATTGCCAGATTCACCTCTGTATCTCCATCATCTAACACTGGGCATAAAACCAAGTCAGTTGGATGTATGCTTAAAACTTTATTTCTTCAGCTGTAAATATCATAGAGCTTATTTCATAGGATTTTTTGACAATTGAATAAAAATGTTAAAATATTGGTACAGTACCTTGCCTAGGAAACAGTAAGAACTCAAATTGTTAGCTGCCACCTTCTTTGTCACCATTATTGGAATATACATGTTATGTAACATATATAGGAGACCCAAAGAATTTCCTTCAATCTGCTCCATATCTAAAGCAATAAATGTAGTGGTTAGATGGAAACAAGAAGGGCCAGACTCAGCTTTACACTTTAGGGAATTATCTTCTGTAAATCCATGTTGCATTTAGTTCCTTAAACAAGACCACTTTGACAAAATTTGGGTTTTTGGGCCAGATCCAAAAGAAACATAAGGTAAAGCTCCTATTTTCAAGACCTTATAAATTGACAGTTCATAATATAGGGCAGTATTTGGTGAGAAGCCAAGCAGAGGTATTGTGGGTGTGGGAATTTCTGAAAAGGCGCTGTGTCTATGTGGGCTGTATTATTGCTAAGGCTTGGGATATGGGCATTGAATGATGGGTCAGATTTAATGGACAGAGAGAGGTTGGAAAGTCACAAGCAAGGCTTAGAAAGAATGATTGTACAGAAAATCAGTGTCTGATATAAGTCCACCCTGCCAGACATTAGGATTTATGCAGACAAGAGTAGGAGGTGGCATTGAGCAGGCCATTAGACAGAGCAAGATAATAAGATGGGGGTGGCTGGAAAGCTGTCCTGAAGAGTGATAGATTTTTTTTTTTTTAAGCAAGAGGCTAACCGGATAAAGATGGAATTTTTAGGAGGTAACTGCTAACTGAGCATGACCAGAGGGAGGGGGGGAAATTAGTGATGGAAATAGTAGAATGTTAGTTCATTCATTCATTTATTCATTCATTGGCCATATAAACACAAATATTGATGAGATCCTTTTAGACTCTGAGCATGTCAAAACAAATGAGACTTGGTCATTGCCCTTAAGGATTCATGAACTACAAGGGAAGAGAGTAAAGATATTTCTGATATAACCTAGTCTAGATCATAGTGTGACCAGAGAGGAAAGGATGGAATAATATGTGGGCTATAGATACATTGGCCATATGTTCCCTGACATCAGCAATAAAGATGTAAAGAGGTTTTGGAGATTGGACCCCTATGGCAAGCAAAACAAAAACAAAAATACACACCTGGGATTACCTCAAGTTAAAAATCTTTTACATATGAAAGAAAATACAAGAATATTAAAAGGCATCCTAGTAAATGGAAGAAAATATCCACACAATATATAACTAATATAACTAGTGGTTAATATTCAAGATACGTTTTTCTAAAATCCTACAATTCAGCCATAAAAAAGCCAGACAACCAATGGACAGCTGATAAGAACAGATAATTCACTGAAGAGGGTATCAAGAAAGCCAAAAGACATAAAACAGTCTTCATCATCACTTCCAATAAGAGAGAAGCCATCTCATACCCCTGAGTATAGCACATATTTAAAAAATCCTCCAACAGCCAGTGCTGGAGAAGCTGCAGAGAAAGAAGAACCCTATTATACAGCTGGTGGGAAGGAAAACTGATGCAGCCATTATGGAAAGTCATCTGGATTTACCTTAAAAAGTTAAAAATGGAAATACTGTATGACCCAGCAGTCCACCTGTGGGTCCAGCCATCAATGCGAAAATCTCTGTGTCCTACAATGTTCACAGCAGCATTATTTACGGTGGCTAAGACATGGGAGCAGCCTAAATGTTTGTCAGTAGGTGACTGGATCAAGATGTGGTACATCCATGCTATCAAATACTGTTCAACCATAAAGAAAGATGAAACACAGCCATTTTTAGCAACATGGTGGGCGTTTGAGAGAATAATGTTTACTAAAGCAAACTAGAATGATGAAACAAATACTGAGCATTTCCATAGAGACAATTTGATAAAGCCCAACACAAATGCTAATGAACATTAATAAACACTGTGAGTGCTCTGAGGCTGCAAGGGAGGGGAGAGAGAAAACAAAGGGAGATAAGGGATGGTGGTGGGGAGAAAATAAAAACAAAGAAAAAAAAATAAAGTTCTACCAACACATAAAAATATGGGAGATAGAGAGATAATATGTATCTATTATAAAAACACAGTATGTGTATATACTCAGAGACGGTAGTTCAACACATACTTAAATTATGTATGTTATATACATTGTATGTGCACGTTGAAATACACATATACACATGCATTTGTTTTTACAGTAGATATTTGAAGGACTGATTGTTAGAATTAACACAGAAGACAAAGCAAAGTGCCAGGAAAGGGTAACCTCAAGCTATAAGCCTGAATGAACTGAATTCACTAGAGATTGCCACTGACAAGAAAGGGGCTCTTGTAGGTGGGACCTGATTAGTCCAGAAGAAGAATGTGTTTGGATCAAGTTGACCGTGACAAAGAAATATGAATACAATGAAACTATTAGCAGCTGGAAACACAGTAGGCAGGAGGGCTGGCCACTAGGAACATGCTGGGGACTTATCAGTCACGCTACAGTAAGCAGAGGAGAGCAACCCTAGGAAAAGGGGAAGACGAAAGCTGGCCATGAACCCCTAGAAATACCCCCCATGACATATGCAGAGAAAAGGGAAAGCAAAGAGGTAGCAACACAGCAGGAGACAGCAGTCGTAGTTCAAGAAGCAAGGGAGAACCTACTAGCAAAGAGATCCAAGAAGTCAACACTGTCAGGCACTACAGTTGCAGACACAGATACCCATACCTGCCCCGAAGAATGACACCTGCCATAACAGTAACAGCCACAATTATCACCATCCTCAGCATCCTCACCCCGACACTGTTCTAAGGCACTGATATGTTAGCCGTCCATGATAACTGACTCATATTCTAGGCCAAACCTGAGTTCTCAGGAATCTGGATGTTTGGATAAGAGAGTTTTGCTGGAATGTTAGAAATGGGTTTATAGGTTCAAAGGTTAGTTGTTTCTTTCCTCACCTCACACGGTCTGAGTTAAAACACTGGTTTACTCCTAGTCAGTAAAATCTTGTCTGATAAGATGTCTTCCCTTCTGTCCTGTATGAGAATGCATTTCTAACTCATGTGGGGTTGGGTGGAGCCCAGAAGATTCCCCAGCCCAAACTCTGCGGCAAGTAGAACTTGTGAATAATAATCAGGACCTTTTGGGTTGGGCCATTCTTTCCTAAAGCACTGATATTCTAAGCACATTTCAAAGAAGAGGGTGTGCTCATAGCATGGGCTGGATGGTGACACAGGAGTCTGGGAGTAGACTGTACTTCCAAGAAAAGTTGCCAGTGAACTTGTTCCTACTACTCTTCATAGCATCTCAGACCTGCTTTATATTCATCCAGAGACTGACACTATGAGAGAACCAGGAGACATCTGCTGAATGTCAGTTTGGGGAACCAAGGCCCCCCACTCAGAATGCAGAGGGATTGTCCTGTTAGGGAAGATTGTTACCTTGGCATACCTTCAAGTCAGGCCAGGACTTACTGACTTGCCCTGTAAACTACATGCAGTGACTTTTGCAAGCAAGTGTCCTTAGACATTTACTCATCCAACAAATGTCTTTAGCAAGAGCTTTCAGACTTACAATGGGATATATTATAAGCTTGCAGAATATAAAGGAGAAAACAAATGCATTTTAATTTAAAATCCATATTTTCAAAAGGGGAGTGGGAATTCTGATGCTAAAATAAACCTTAGCAAACAACTCTCTGAAGCCAGCAAGCCAGCGTCCTGCTCATAGGCCTGGCTCTGATTTGAAAAACAAAAACAAAACAAAACAGAACAGACTTGACTCTAGGTCCAAGTCAGACTTCATTTGAAATCTTTCTCTGTGTCTTCATCTTCATGCCACATCTGGAAGGCTCAGAACATGACATGGGGATTTATCCATGTAGAGATTTTACCAGGTCATTCATGTAGGGGATCCAGGATTGAGACCCGGTTCTGTCTGCTTCTACGTTCTTTGTATCCAGCTGGTGGCCTTTTATAAACTGACACTGACCCTATGATCACAGCCAAAATTGGGTTCCTTCAGAAAGCTTCCAGTCTGGAAGAAAGAAGTGGGACAGGCACTGGAAATAAAGGGGTAAGCGGTGAGAGTCAGCGAGAGTGGGTGGCTTGGTTAGGATCAAGGAAAAGACTCAGAGTCGTTTCCCTTGTTATTTCAAAGGCCTTGTTGCTCATCCTCCTGAGTTTCCCATCAGTATATCCTCTTTCACATGTTACTTTAAAAATCTTGTGTCTACCACTTGTATGATTTGTTTCAAAATTTTGCTTTTCAAATATGTATCGGGATATGAGTTACCTAAGAAAGTTTGTTGAGGGCCGTGATTAGGGGACAGGTAGAGCAAGCTTGTTGACGTTCTACTCCAGCTCTTGGAATATTTCACTTGCAAGGATGGAAATGCACAGAAGAGTTGCTGTAGGTGAGACAGCCCAGTGAGCAGAATGGAAATCTATGTGGCCAAGAAGAAGCCCTCTGGGAGCTGCCTTGAGGGTGCAAGGAGACCTCTGGAGTTTGGCCTTCTGGCCCTCAGGAGAATGCGTCAGGGTTGAGATTCATGCCTTGTCCAGCTGGGCCCACATTTATTTACTTTTAGTTGCATAATTCACTGAAGACCTTGGGTGGATGGTTGAATTGAAATAAAGTCCCATCAGAAGCAGCAGTTCCTTGCAGATGGGAAACTCAAATCCTTTCAGCCTGCTTGGTAGTGCTTAGGGTTTTCCATAACTGCTAATATCACACATGCACACATTTTCCCGAACCTTGCCTCTCTTTAAAATCCATCATTCCTACAACTGTAATGGATTCGTCAACAATTGACTTGGGATGTATGGGAAGGAAAATAGGACCACAGCACAATAATTCAATTTGAAGAAACTCAGTGCTTATTAAATATAACTCATGTTTATTCAGCATGCTACTAGGCCCTGCTTTAGTGAACCAGATGGGGTTTCTGCCCTCATAGAACCACAGCCTAATGGGCTCTCCACACTAGGCCTCGTCAGTGTAGTGCTTATACCAGCAGCCTTTGATTCACTGTGAGAGCTCATGAAAACACAGCTTCCTCAGCCACATCCTACTTTCTGAGTGTGAATTGCTAGGGTGGTGGGGCCCAGCAAGATGTAGTTTAAAAAGCAATCTCAGGTGATTCTTTTCCACTGTAAGCTTTAAGATCATCTGCCTGAGGCTCTTAACTATAATTTTAAATTTCCAGATCTCAAGCACAGATAACATTGTAATGGCCAACCTGGTGATGGTGAGGAAGAAATTGGTGGGGGGATAATTTAGTCAACACACATTTCCTGAACCTTAACATGCAGGAAAGTGCAGGTGACTTCACCTGGGACACCAAACTAAATGACATCCAACCATGAACTCCCCTTGGCCCCACATCATAGTAAAAACCTATGATGACAAAGATACAGCAGTGGCTTGAGGAGTAGAATGGAATAGGCAACCCATTCTGTTCTTTCTAGAAAGACTACTCCTTCTATCATCCCAGGTCCCACACTGTTGTTTGAAAATGTGTATTTTGACAAGGATATTAGCTTAGCAATACTGAGTGGCCTGCCCACACCAGGGGAATTTTAGTCTGGCTTTCCTAACTCTTAAGTCCAAGATTATTAGATGCTTCCAGCTTTAGGAGAACTTTCCCAGGAGGTTCATATCCAAGACTAAAATATTTCAAAGGGAAATGGGCCAAAAGTAGACCAATATTGGTCACTGCTCCCCTGCTCTTACATGTTACAGATCATTGGCCTTAGCCTGTGTCGTAGGTCTAGCTCTGCTGAGTACTGACTTAGTGGCCTCAGACATGTCACCATCATCTGTGAAGTTCCCTCAGCAGGGGGACTTGTCCTTGACATCTCCCTCTCACTCACCTCCACACTCGTCTATTCTTACTAGTTTTGTCTTCTAAATATCATACAGTTTATAGACCTCTTTCCATCACCACCATTACCACTTTAGAACTGAACTACTGCAAAAACTCTTAATGAATCACTGCCTTTTTCTCTCTCATTGCTCTTCACCCAATCCATTTTTGATGCAGCAACCTATGTCACTCTTGTACTTAGAAATCTTCACCAGATTCCCATTTATCTTAGGATAAAACTAAATTTCCTGCCAAGGCAGACAGTGCTCAGTCTGCCTCTTACAATCTACCCCTGAGTGTCCCCCAACTTGCTTTCTAGGCTCCAGACACAGTGGTGTTTCTGTCTTTCAAAGGCTCCATGCTCCCTTCTGCCCAGAAGCCCTCATCTAGTTTGTTTTTTCCCACAGGAGCACTTTTCACATCCTAATTCACCCTCTTAACTCAACTCATTCTTCAGATCTCAGTTCATTATCATTGCCCTTGGGAACCTTCCTCATCCCTCCTGCCCCCTCCACCCTGCCACTAAATCAGTTCCTCCTGTGCAACACTCTCTTACCTCCCTGCATTGACCACAGTTTGCAATTATGCATCCTATGGTGATTTCCTGTTTCTCCCACTAGAGTGTGAGCTACATTAGGGTGGAGACTCATGTGTTTTCTTCAGCACCACTTAATTTCCAGCACCTCACCACAGAACCTGGGATGTAGTAAAAATAATAATAAAAGGTGCTGCTACTGCTGGTGATGTTATTGGCTAATATTCTTGAATGCCTAACATGTGTCAGCCTTGCTTCTAAATGCTTTACATGTATTAGTTACCTTACACTTGAAAACCCAAGGCATTCGTAGGCCTTCAGTTGAGATCTTATTGAATGAAAGTGCATTAAATCTTTGCTTAACTTCATCCATAGGTTCTTGGAAACTGTGACTTTAAACAAAACTACATATAACAAAAGCAGGCCCTTGAATTTCATTCCATGCCTTCACTCAACCCATTTTTGCTTTGTAATAATACAACATTGAACAAAATGACATTTACTCAAGGACCTGCTATAACTCATTTCGGAGTCAATTTTCCTTATTGACAAAATGGAGAAAATAATAGGTGAGCAAATAATCAAATTTGAAGTACTTTATATTTTTTCTGGTTATTTACAAGGAAAAGAATGGAATGTTTTACAATTTTTCTGTGGACTTTAAAAATATAAAAGTCTGAACATGCATATGCCCTTTACCTTAGCAAAAAAAAAAAAAATATTGCCACCCCTTTCCACAAAGAGAAGCAGTGTATTAATAGACTAGCCTCTAATGAGAGAAATTAATAAGATTTCTTTGGGAAGGGTTGCACTTTTTTTTTTAAGATTTATTTATTTATTTATACAAGCACTGGGTACTGTCAGAAGCGTGGGAGTGTGAGAGAATTCACCAGAGCCAGAGCGGGGAACAGGACAGGCAGACTGACGAAATGCACTGCTGAGGGGAGCAGCGGGAGTGGCAGGAGAGGTCTGCGCGCCATGTGGGACCTTCGCCAGCAGCCAGGGATTGTACTGGCGCTGCAGCTTCGCAACCCAGCGCTCAACCGCTGTGCCATCGGGGAGGCTGAAGGGTTGCCCTTTTGAAGCCACAAACCTTTGTAATATCTAAGTTTTTCACATCTAAGAACACACTTTTATCCTCTTGGTGGTAATAGCCTGCTCTTGCTTTGCGAATGAATGTTCTAAAAGAAAGAAAAAAGGAAACAAGAGGAGGAGGGAGGGACAGAAAATTGAGGAAGGTGTAGTGACCCTATGATGGAAAAGGGGGTATGAGAAGCAAATGGAGCCAAACCACCCATTCTCAGTGCTGAGATCACACCTTCCTTGTCTGCATGCCTCCCCTCCCCCTCCTCTGTGAACGCCACTCTCTGCCACATTCCTCCCACTTCTCCCTTATGACTGTGATCCTGAAAAAAGCCAGTGATGATTAGGGCAGTGCAAACCTGAGTGTAAGCAGCCAGCCCCGCTTGCTGTCCTCAAGGGAATACGCTTGCTGGTGGTGTTCCACACAGAGAAGACTTGAGAAAAGGATTGACGTCTGAGAGACATGGGAAAGGATAGAAAATAAAGTGACTCTTAAGGTTGGATGGCAAGGAGGAGGCAGGCTCTTGATGGACAAACAGGAGAGGTGAGAGTGAAGGAGAATAAACAAAGACATCAAGGGTAGAGGACAGAGCCTGAAGGTGTAAGAAATGTGATAAGATGGTATGGTGTGAAGGGAAGGAGTGGGTGCTAAGACTAGTACTCTTCCGGAGAATCTCGAGTGACAGGTCTAGAGATTACTAGGGGCTGTGGAGAAGTTTCAGCAGGGGGTGACATCTGAAGATAAATGCATTAGACACCTTAATCTGCCAGGTTGGTGGAGGATGAAGCAGAGAGGAGGAACCCAGTGATTAAGATTTTCTCATAGACCAGTGGGAGGCTCTCAACACTTTTGACTTTGGAAGTTCCATGTTGTGAGGGGCTGTCCTGTGTTTGTTTAGTGAGCATTCTTGACCTCTACCCATTGGGTGCCAGGCATGACGATCAAAAATGTCTGCAGAGGTTGCAAATGGTTCCCTAGAGTGGGGGCAAAATTACCCATTTGAGAACCATTGACCTTAGCAAGGACTAATGAGGGACTAACCCCATATGGCCACAAAGGGCAGTGAGGGGGATATCTGGACAAAAGGTGGTTGCAACTCTACAGATGCTATCAAAGGTGGAGTCCAAGGGCCTCCCCGGTGGCACAGTGGTTGAGCGCTGGGTTGCGAAGCTGCCAGCAGCCTCTGCAGCACCGGTTCGATCCCCGGCTGCTCCCCGGCCACCGGAGGAGGGTCCCACATGGCGCGCAGACCTCTCCTGCCGCCCGCTGCTCCCCTCAGCAGTGTACTTTGGTCCTTCTGCCTGCTCTGCTCCCCGCTCTGGCTCTGGTGAATTCTCTCGCCCTCCCGCGCTTCTGACTGTACCCAGTGCATGTATAAACAAACAAACAAACAAATAAATAAATAAATCTTTAAAAAATATATATTAAAAAAAAAAGGTGGAGTCCAAGGAAGTTTTCATATTTCAGGCAAGAATGATTGAGGAAACAGGGCCTCCCTAGTGGCACAAGGGGGTAAGCACAGCATTATGAAGCTATCTGCAGCCTCTGCAACATGAATTTGATCCCCAGCCAGCCAGGGAGCAACCCACATGGTGCAGCAGACCTCTCCTGTGTCTCCCACTGCTCCCCTCAGCAGTGTATTTCAGTCATTCTGCCTATTCTGCTCTCCACTCTGTCTCTGGTGAATCCTCTCACCCCCTGCACCTGTGGCAGACACCCCAGTTCTAGTATGCATAAATAAATAAATCTTTAAAAAAAAAAGAATGAGGAAACAGCAGAAAATTCATGGAGAAGAAACATGTTATGAGGGATACAGAAGGAGTGCATCATTTTTTACGTGTTTTATTTGATGTTTCTGGACATAGGGAGAGATAGAGATGGACAAAAGTAGAGATGTGCTCTACTCAAGTTCTCATGAGAAAGGCTAAGTGAATCAAAGGCATCCTCTAGAAGTGATATTGGAAGGTAGATAGGTTAGTGGAGTAAATGACATCACTACAATAAAATGTCAGACAAACTAGACAAACGTTGAGTTTAGAACCTTACACAGTGTTTTCAATAATGGAAAGTAGCAAGATGTAAGCAAAGTCCATTTTCCATGATGTAGCCCTGATGGTAAATAAGGACAAACTGATATTCTTGGGAGTTTAGGAGCTTGGCTCAATGCTACCTCCCAAAACACAATATTTCATTGCAGTTTCCAGTTTCATCTTAAAAATTATTTTTGAAATATGTATACCAGGCGAAATTATGCACTAAAAGTTTGTTTTACCATGAAAATATTTTAAAGTATTTACTGTCTCCTTATCATGTTTAAGTAGAGGAGAGAGTCTAGTAGATTCTTTATGACTGGCCAGCAGTTTGCCAGCTCCTTCATGCAAGGGTACCAGACCCCAGTCTGAGATATCGGAGGAGAGAAAAATGATACAGAGACTGAGAACTCCAAATGCAATTTCTTATCGTGACACTTACAAGCTATGTGACCCTAAGCAGATATCTTGACCTCTCCGAACCTTGGTTTCTCAACAGTAAAATGGAGCTACTACTCCCAGTCTCTATTGTGAAAGTGAAATGAGATAAAACACATAAAGATAGTTTGCATATCTTTGCATAATATATGTTGAATAGGTAGTAGCTATTATTCGAATGTGGGAGAAAGAAAGTGGGCTGTATAGGAGCAGAGAAGGGGGAGCAGGGACCCTGGGAGGACAATCTGAGGGTTTCATATTTTAAAATCTTGAGAAAAATACCGTTTCCCCTATGAAATAATTTTGAAACACCAACTGGATCAGAAAGGTTAAAAGCACCTGAGAAAAGTCTTTGGACTCAAGCTTGAGTTTCTTCACTGTGGACGGAGAGAGCCGTGTGGGCCCCCTGCTGATGATTCAGTCCAAATGGGATGCGAACGAGAGGTGGGAGAAAACCAGCAGCATTCTTCCCACAAATTAGATGCTGAAGGGAAATGCCGTGGCAGGGGGAGATGTGAAACTGGAAGAAGTCCTGAAAATGAACTTACAACTACCAAAAAGCTTAGCAAGATGTAGAAGAAAAGAGCTAACGGCAATAGAACTTGTGTGCAAAATCCACACGGGAACTGGATCAGATGTGGTCACGTGACTTGCATTTGTTAGCTCAACATTAGAAAATCATTCATTTCTGGCACTCTCATTCACACACATACACACACACACACGGTTCTTTGTCATTTGCTTTGAAACAAAATTGGACAGAATAATTTCTTACTGTATTATGAATCGCCAAGACAAAAAATAGGTACCATATCCCACAGTTAGTACATAATGGAAGTTTTTTCCCTTAAAACATCTCCTATAACTTGCATTTCAATCACTGTTTTTTTAAAACTCCTGTGCCAAGTAGTGCTAGCCACAATCTTCTTAACACACATTTAATCTGTTGCCATAATTCTTCAGCCTATGAAGTCAGTCATCACAGTTAGCTCACATCCTTCACCAATGTGGTAAGTTCAGTGGAATCCCCCAGCATTTGCACCTCTCTCCAAGCATGCATTATGTAGATAGAATCGCAGTATACTGAATCACAAAAACAAGAAAGTCGATGACAGTGAGATTTTGTTGTAACCACTCTGTCATAGCAATTAAAGTTCTTAATACTGGGATCAGGAGTTGAAATATAGCACATAGCCAGTGTTCCAGATGCTTAGTAGAAAACAATCTAATTTACTTAAAACTGGGGAGATCCTGGGAGCAAACCACCTTCGAAGTCCTTTAAACTCCCAAATTCTGTCCTGAGATGTTTGCCTTGAACAGCAACCTGAGATGCATGGAGCTTCTGGGACATGTTGAGGTGAGAAGAGGTAGGGGAGTAAATGACAGGACAATTTCTATGTGATGGCTGGACAAGAGACGAGGAAATAGCTTCTCAAGCTGGATCCCATCAGATCTTCACTCTAGAAAACAACTTAGAGAAATTAGTGAATGCTTTGTATTTAGGATTTCTTTCTTATGCAAAATTTATTATAGCCAATTTAATAACGTAAACTTGAGAGGTGGAAATAGTGCCACTGGAAAAAAATTCAAAACCCAAACTCCTCTTTCTACTGAGTTTGAGTTCTGTGGGAGAAAACAACAGTGATCACTTTTTCCTGAGGGCGAGGGGTGATCTGTAAACAACCGTTGAAATTGATATTTTTCTTCTCTGATCATTTCCATTCAACAGCTAGAGAGAAATAATGGAACTTCCCATGCTTTCTTGCCTCAGTACCAAAAGACCTCATCCCCGTAACCAGTCGCAGCATAACAAAATGATAATAACCATCAAACAAGTTAACGTGGTCTCATGTGACCTCAGCATGTTTTTAAAACCTGTTGTGACAGAGCGGTGATAGACAGGCAGGACAAAAACGCACTAACATCATTTCTGTGCCAAATTGAGGCACAGCCATTATTAAGGTGACACCATCCTTTTCTTAGCAGAGCCTGAAGCCACAGCAATGCCTAGGAGTCTCTGTCCCCTCCAGAATTGGCTCTGCAGCCCTTGCAACAGCTGCCTGGAGTCAGAGGGTGAGCAGCTGAGCCAAGGCGAGAGCCAGGGAGATTTTGCTGACCTCTCTGGAGGATGGGGAAATGGCCTGAAAATGCCTTGGGCGAGCACATTTAGCCCAAGCAGCTGTTCTCTCCTTCCACACACTGCACCAGACATACCTTTATCACCTGCGGGAGAGAGGAGCACCGATACCCTGCAGGTCCTCTGTATCTCCTTCCTGAACTACTGCAAGAACTTCCTGAGTAGTCTCCCCACTGCTTTCCCCTTCTCCTGTGTGCCTTTTGCACATACCCCATGACATTTCTAAAGCAACTTTAGAATGTGTAACTCTGACTTGCTGGCTGGACAGTCTCCACTTGGTCCCCACTGCCAAAGGTATAACACACACTCTCCTTGACCTGCAACAGGGGAAACCTTGCTTCCTGGTACCTGCATTTCTCTCTAGCTTACCTCCCTTCCCCTTCCCAGTCTTCACCATGTGCCAACCTCATCAACTCCTGTGTGAGGCTTCCAGGACCATTAGGCCTTTTTACAACTTATTGGCTTTGCACAGCTGTTCTCTTTATTTGCATATTCCATAACTTCTCCCTGGAGGGGAGCACCCTCTCAGCCTTTAAGATCCAAGCTGAAATGTCATTTCTACTGCAAAGACATCGCTGACACTCCCTTGCCATCAAGGACAGAGGAAGCAATTCCCTGTGTCACTCTCCACACACCTGCGTGAGAAAGGAAGTACAGCTCAGTGGCCAAGAGAAGGCATTCCCTAGGTTACCAGAGTTCAAACCCAGCTCTGCTCCTGCTTGTTCTCTGACCTTGGGCACACTGCCTAATCTATGCTTCAGTTTCCTCAGCTGTAAAACAGGGGGAATAATAGTAAATTCTTCATGGGTTTATGTAAGACATAAACGCATTGAGCTCTCAAAGCCTTCAGAAGAGAATCCCATTCATAGTAAGTGCTCAGTGAGTGCTTGCTACTATAATTATGTCACTAAAATTTTAATTCTGTCATCCTCTGGTAAGGTGTCTAGAAAAAAGGGTGGGAACTGTGTCTTATTCATAGTTATGTTCCTGGTGCCTAACAGTTCTAGGTAATAGGTCCTCAATAAATGTTTATTGAGTAAGTAGATTATTTTCTAGGCAGTAAAATATCTGCATGACTCGAGATTAAACCCCTAGGAACTTTACTTGTTTCTTATACTCCATGGAAGAGAACAAACATTGGGTAAATTAACAGTGGGAGTCTAGCATCCTAAGCAGTGGTCTGCTTGTACCAGGATTGTTTATCCTTGCACACATCACTCTCATTCATTTGCTCAGTATGTTCTTATTGAACATCAATCGCATCCCAAACACTATTCGAGGAGTCTGGGGGAAAGCATTGCACAAGACAGGCAAGGTTCTTATTTTCATGGACCTTGAGTGGAGTGAGACGGTGCATCAAAGAATGAATAAGAGAGAAAGAAGTAAGAAAAGTTGGGTAGTTATGAGTACTGTGGTTGAAATGCAACAAGAGAACATGTTAAAATGTGCCTGAGAAGACTATGTTTGAAAAATAGGTCAAGGAAGGTTTCTCTGAAACCAACATTAACAGCTAGACTGTAGTTTGAGACCTAGGGAAGAACATTCCAGGCAGAGGGGGCAGCTACTATAAGAGCAAGATGTAAAAACTGAGCTTAGATCAGAAAAAAAGCCTATGTGCCTAGAACTTGGGAAGTAAGGGTACAAGTAGTACTTACGTAAGGTCATAGAGGAAGGCAGGGACTCTCCAGCTAAGGAAGGAATGAGGATTTTGTACTAAGAACAACAGGTGGATATTGGAAAATTTTGAACAGGAGATTAATGTAGCTTTATTTATACTTTTGGAAGATTCCATTGAAGTATAAGAGAATGGAGGCAGAAGAAGAAGGAATGAGGCCAATTAACAGGCTATTCCTTTAATGCAGATGAGAACTTAATAATGTAAGTTCAAATGGTGTCTATAGGGAAGGTCTTGATAAAGCAGAGTCCTGATGCTCATCAGCTGAATGTAGGGATGAATGAAAGAGAAGAATCAAATATGGTTCCTATATTTTTGCCCATTGTGTTTGAAACAACCCTGTTTACAACACATTGCCACCTATAAATACTACTCTAGCCCATACCCCTTGAGTAGCTGTCAGTTAATAGATTTGCAAGATAGAGACTGGAGGTGAAATTTCAAGATTTCTTCCTGCACAATGTTGAGATAACTAGTATATATCCAAGTTGAGAAGACAAAAATGTTGATACACAAGTCTCAAATTCAGTAGAAGAGATCAGAATTGTAGACATGCAAGTAGAAATCATTAGCATTCAGATAGTATGTAATGTTAGGGGAGCAGGTGTGATAACCTATGGAGAGCATTAATTGAAGAGATAGAGTCCCAAAGCTGAGCCATGGAAAGAACAGCATTTAGTGGTAGAGCATAGGGATCCAGCAAAAGTGATGAAGAGGAAGAAGCCAGTATCAAAGGACAAATTCTGGAAGAATATGTTGTTGTGGAAGCCAAGAAAAGAAAGCATCTCAACAGGAGTGGCAAACTGGCCAACTAGGAAGAGGGATGAATTTTGAGACATGGGAGTCTTTGGCGGCTTTGAAGTGATTAGATTCACTTTACATACCCATCTTTTTTTTTAAAAAAAAAAAAAAAGGAAATTATCTTCAAGCTTTTTAAAGCAGAAATACTTCTTTGTTAAAATAAATCATTAAAGGGTCCCAAGATATGATAGAAATCAAAATCAGAGCTGCTGAAAGTTGAAGGAGGGAATTCAAGAACTTATCTAATCCTATTTCCTTACTCCTTCAATTGGCCCAAGGCAGCTTTGCGAAACTCTAGGATTCTGATGAGAAGTCCCAAAACTACTGAGCTAGAAGCTCTGTAAAGGGCTCTTTTGGCCAAGAGAATTTAGTTGAGAAGGTATGAGTATCTCAGTCTGGTGATCAACAGTCAGTCCACTGGCTGGGAAATTCCTTGTGCGTGTCATAAAGAACACAGTCTTCCAGGATTATATGTAGGAATGCTTAGGATCTTCTGTAATCATAATTCATTCTAGTTCTGTACCCAGTTCTTTCCTGAGTAGGCCATTGACTGTTTAGGGGTGCACCCATTCAACTGGTTTACCCAGATCCTGCCACTCTGCCACACCTCCAAAAAGCATCCAAAGCCCTACCTTTGTTGCAAAATAATTCAGTGTCATTTCCATAAAACGTGGGGACCTGCACATAAACTCACCCATGCAACTTGTATCTCTTAGGAGATTTAAAGGGAGACATCCTCCAAGGAACAAGCCTGCCAGGATTAATTCCTGGTTGTCTTAAAGGAGACACCAAGCGTAACAGTTTGCATGACCGTGTTCTCTCAGAAGTGAGTTGTAGCATTACTCTGTTGGGAAAAAAAAAAAATCACATAAACAAAATGTTTAAGTATAATAAGTGGGAGATGAGAAATAAAAGATAATGGGAGAAGAGGAATGAAAGATCCTATGAAGCATCATTGGGCAGTACCTAGTAAAGGGACAGAATGAAATAAAATTCCTAATTTCATGGGATTTCTACTCTGTCAGGTACTCCACTGGGCCTGGGAAAAGGGTGGGATAGTTGCAAAAAGAGAAATTCCTCAGGGCATCCCTTTTACTTATCTGAATTGAGTCATCTCCCTTCAATTAATTCTGAGACTGCTTACAATCAGGCTGTTCATTAGAATTTCAGGGATTTTTTGAGGAGCACATTCATTCTAACACTAAAATATGAGCCCAAGAGTATTTACATCACAATGGTCTAATCAACCATCCCTGACCTTGATCTGCAAGGATGCTTGACAGTTTACAGAGCTCTTTCTTATACATTAAGAGGTAGAATATACCTTTCTCTTACTCTTGGCTTGGGTTGCTTTCTTTTAAAAAAATATTTTTATTTATGCATACAAGAACTGAGGTGTAGGCCAGAGGTGGGGAGGGTGAGAGGACTGACCATAGACTAAATGGGGAGCAGAACAGATAGATTCTTCTGAAATATGCTGCTGAGGGGAGCAACAGGTGAGACAGGAGAGGTCTGCTATGCCATGTGGGTCAGCAAACTGGTGGGGATCAGGATTGAACTCAGACCTTTGCTGTGATAGTGCTGAGACTTAACCTAGGCCACCAGGAGGCCCCTGCCTTTATGTTTTCTTACATTTTCTCATTAAACTGGACTTGCTGCTCATCTACTAGCCTGTGAGGATTATTCATTGTCTTTGCTTGTTCCTCCTCTGGGTATGGTGTGCCTGACATAGGGAAGTGTCACTGTGGGACAGGATGAAGTGTGATTTTTCCAAGACTCTGCAACATCACTCATGCCCAACAGCCAGTGGCTGGTGTCTGGACCAAGGGAAAGTCAGAGCAGTCAGGGAACTTTGAATGGGGGTGCAGCAGAGGTATGCTGCACTAGACCAGATAGAAAAGTTCAAGGAATCTACATTGGGAAAGAGCTTTACAGGCATGAATGATCTGACCTCACAACACCAGTGATCCAGAGGAGACCAAACCCCAGGGTAGTAGACCATATCTCCCAGGCTAGCTCATCAGCATGGACACATCCTAGAGCAAATGAAGCTGGTGATAAAACATGAGGAGGAGCACCTCCTATGCCCTCCTAGTAACCAGAAGAGTGGGCAGAAGTGACAGGGCTTATACAGGTGCTGTGTCTGCTCCTTTTACCTTTGTCTCAGCTCATGGACAGCTTCCCTCCAATTTATAATCACCGGTTACAGAAAGATTGCTATATCACAGTGACCCTATAAGGAGTGTATATGCTAATATTCTCATTTTACAGAGGTTGCACAGAGGAATTACTATGTGAGACAGGTCATAGAGCATTAACACAACCTGGAATATTTACCTTTTCTAAATCCTGTGATCCTGACTCCACTACCATCCAGGGCATACATAAAGCAAGACTGAAATTTGAGGCCATATCTCCTTTCCTAAAGGGCTAAAGCAGTCCCCTGACACCCTTTTGCCATGTGTTTGGGTCTTGGGTTGGTGCCTAGGGTTTTGATGTTTGAGTCCCTCCCCCTTTTACTTTCATCTTTTACAGATTTTGTTGTGAAGACATTTCTCTTGGAAAGTATCTTGTTTGGCAAGTTCTCATGGCCACTGGGGATTCAACTTGAAGAACCAGGAAAATATTTTAGATGACTCTAGAAGAGGAGGCAAGTACACCATCCTGGTTGGATTCTATCCAGAAAAGCCTTCCCAGGTTTTGTGGGGGCCAGGGCTAAGGGCCAGGGTGGCATACAGAACCGCTCCCCGGGGTGGAAGATGAAATCCCACATGTCCATTTAAGGTTACCTTTGGTCGTTTGTAGCCTGAGAGTAATGGACCACAGATCCTAACACAGCAACGATAGCAATCACACCCAGATTTGCATCTTAATCCTTGGAGTTGAGCAAACATCAAAAAGCTCAGCAGGTTGGTTCAGATCATTATGATAATGATTAATAACAGGCTTGTTTATGGAGCTTCTGCCTCCATATCTTGTATTGCCTTTAGCAGGAGGCTCTATTGCGTGAAGATTGAAAACAACAACAACACTGAGATCTGAATGAGTTTCTCCAAATAAATCTCTCTCCATATGCTCTGACCCCACTTCTCATCTGAATACCACTACCATGTAACTCGCCATTCTTCACTGCTTCGAAAGCTGTTTGGCCCATGTAAATGAGATGTAGGAACCTTGTCTAGAATAATCAATTGTATAAATTTCCAGTACAGCACATACATTGTGTCAGCACTATCCCTGCCTTTCCCTCTAGTTCCAGAAGACCACTACATTTACTTTTTCTAGCCCAGAGTCCCAAACAAAGTAGATTCTCAATAAATGTTTGCTATATTATTGAACTTATGTTGTCAAAACTATGAGAAACTTTCTGGCACAATCCCTTTATTTGATAGAGAAGAAAGCTGAGAGTGAATATGAATTCTCCAAGATCACTGAGTTAGTGACTGGAGCAGATCTGACTCTAGAAGCACAAACACTTGCTTACCTGCCACAGCTCTCTTTGCAACTATATATTCAAGCCTGCAAATGACAGGCCAAGCAAAGATCCCAGCCTCTCTATCTGCTATCAGAAACGTCTAAATGATATGACCCATTGTGACCTTGTTGCTAAATCTCCCAACCTCGGTGATAACCTCCCAAGGAAGATCTCAATAGCACTGGTTCATTCCTACGATGAAAGTCTATCAGTCAGACCTTTAAACTGTTGAGTCAGAAGGAGCAAGAACACATTTCCCTCATATTCCAATTCATTTATCAATAGAATTGAAATGGGGAGAAATCAGATGAAAGTGCATAGTTTTTATCATTGCCTAGGAATAGAAGCAGTTCTAAATAAGGACAGAGATTAGTGTTGCTCATGACATTAGGAAATAACAAATAAATCACCAATAATGACTGCCATTGTTCATTCAGTAACCAATGTCTCAAATGAGAAAAGGATTTCTGGGTGATGATTTATTCATCCAAAGAAGTAGAAGAAGTGGAATCCTATCCTTTCTACCTGATCAAACCAAAATGATCTCCAAGCCCCAAAGGGGCCAAAGACTACCACACTCTCCTTGTAAATCTCAAGCCTGGAGGACTGGACAGATGGTCCATCTCTCTCCCTCAGGTCATTAGACTGGCGTTGCTATCCTGTCATGGTCCAGGTCAGAATGATTTTTCTTATAGAAGGATGGATGTGTGCACAGCAGTGCATTTTCTTGCCAGCCTCTCTGTTGTAATCTGGCAAGGGAAGAATAAGATGATGCCAATTGGATCAAGAGCATGAACTTGGTCTTTGTAGCCCAATAATCTCCTCCTTAACTGAAGATCCACAGCAGGTCTCCTTTCCAAACGTTGTCTTGTACCAGTCAGTAAATGCAGCGAGCAGTGTGGTTCGGGACCAGTGACACACACGATGGCTATTCCCACATGCTTGCTTGGGTTATTATGGGAGGAAGGCAGTGACACAGAACGACTGTTCTGCAGTTCTTTTGGGTCTCAGCCAGGCCCATGACTGGCTTATTTGGTGAAAATAAATAATTAGTTGGATGAACTATGGAATGACTTACATAACGGATTGATTTGACTTTAAAAAATGTAATTCTCTGCCTTCATTATTATCAGAAGAGAAAGCTAAGTGTTATTGCAAAAGCCCACGGATAGGGGTCAGATGTTCCTGGGTCATGCATTTATTATCAGGGGGATCTTAGCTGATTGTTGATCTCTGAGTCTCCATGTCTTCACTGTTCAAATGAGAATAGAAATTTCTCCATTGCAAATGTAGCTCTGAAAATTAGCTTTTAAAAAATTGAGAAGTGTGGAACATCAAAAATATGTAACACATGTTTCTTTTCTTCTCCTCGTGGAAATCTTTGCTTTCATGTTCTTCAAAAAATATCAAAGTTATGAACTAAATGAATTCAAATGTGCACTGTCTTTCTTTTATAGTGCCTTGGCCAAATTGAAGGTCGACTCAATTGTTCCTGAAAAGAGGTGATTATAAGCAGCATGGGGCAATCATCTGCTAGGTAGGCTATCAGCCGGGGTAATTGATCACATCTCTTATTTTATGGGGAAGCTTCCTTTGCTACTAATGAACCCCAGATCAGGCTGGGTTGTAAGAGGAGGGTGTGTCCCTGAGGGAGGTTTGGCCATTTTCTGTGTGTATAAAAGGGTCTTATCTATTTAGTTTCGCTCCACCAGGAGGAGCACCTGTGTGCTTTGTGGGACCAAATGGTTGTGGCTATGTGTGTGATGTGTGTGAGGATCTGACTTTGTGGAGTCAGCTCTGATTGCCACTATATTTTTGCATAGATTCCTTGAAATATAGCAGTTGGGTCTTCTCCCTCTTTCTGGTGAGAAAATCTGGGCTTAGTCCTAATACAACTCATCCTGTGACTAGCTCCTCTTTTTCTTCCAGACATATTCACATCTTCTGACCAAGTGCTTCTGTATATATTCTTTTTAAAAGTCTCACTAAACTATTTAGAGTTTCTGAAATCTGTAGAGGCCTCTCTGCCACCCTTTGTGTGTTCTGCTCCTTCTGTCCCAGACACCCACAACCTGTCAACGTCTATCTCTCCTGACTTCCTAAGTTCCGCTGGAACATTCCTCTTTCTATTCCTCCTGAACATTTTATTATTGTTATTATTATTAATTATTAGGGCACTTTCACGTTGTAGGTTAATCACCTGTTTGCCAGCCTAACTTCCCAAACCAATGGTGAGTTTCTTGAAGGCCTAGAACATGATTTCTCTATTTATTTCAGCATCCACAGTGGCTGGCATAGGACCTCACAGAATCTCAGTAAATATTGAATGAATGAATGAATGAATGAATGAATGGTTTCAGGCATCAGGCCAGGTCAAAGTATAGTTATAGGAAAGAAGACTAAAGCTTTGCTAGGCAGGGTGGGGGTTTTTCTTCACAACCCCTAAAGCATGAGGACTTCAGGGAGGAAACAACCCTCTAAGGCAGGTGCTCTGGCTTCTATAATATGTGATAGCTGAGTGGCTAATAGTTCAAGTAATTTGTCCACTTTCCTGAAGTGAAGTTTTCAGCTGGGGCTCGCCTCAGTTCAGAAAGCTGAGTGCATGATGCTGCACGCCTCCTTCAGTGGAGTTAAATTAAGCTTAATATCTTATGACTCAAGAGTTTGCACACCAAGGCTTGGCACTTAATATTGTAATTACCCCTTTTGATTAGAACTGCCTTTCATAAGCAAATCGACGCAGTGATTTGACAAGCTTGAGGAATTGTGCTTGGAGCTCACCCTACGAGTTCCACAGGGAACTTAATCATAGTAATTACTATTGAAGCGAGATTCCAGTTCTCGATGTACCGGGAGGTAAGTGAGTAAGAGTCACACGCTGCATCCTTTCCCATCTCTGTGGGGCTGAAAACAAGAAGCGAAGGGGAAGTAAACAGCCTGAGCACCAGTCAGCCCACACAGGTTCTGGTGTTTCTCCTCCAACAGAGCTCAGCCTAGTCGGTCCGTGGCAACCCACCCTTTAGCAGCTGCATGCGTGCGTGCTTTCCCATGCAACACATCCTTGGTGGCATGTGCTCTTCTGGTCTGTGCTAACTGTGAGAAATACAGAGATAAGGCGAATTCCAATCCACAGCTCTTTCCTATGAGGGGCTCCCTAACCTAATGTTAGAGTGAATGTGCAAATGGAGTTTTGCTGACAGCAGTCTGTGGTGGCCCAACACAGACTTGGCTCAGAAACCTTGGAGTTCCAGTCAATTTACAGATAAAAAGTTCTCTGAAGGAGGAGTTGAGAGCATCACTGGAGGTGTTCAGAGCATTCTGGGCTGGTTGGTAAGGACAGATGCTTAACCAGGGACAGGAGCCTTTTTCCAAACCACAAGGGAGCCTTGCAGCTAAAAAAGCATTCAGCTTACAAATGAGCAAGGCTTGCCTTCTGTTCCAGGGCCCTGGGAAGCTGCAACAAGATCCAAATACTAAAGAGACCATTTCCCCTGGGAATTCACAAGGGGACTTGAGAAATGGTTATTTCTTTTCTTGTAAAGTTGTTTATGTTGGGGCCCCTACTCTCTGGAAATATGATCTCTTGTGCATCAAGTCCTGTTATGATTCCCCACTGTCCATACTTTATGGATTCCCTCCCCCACCCCCTGCTTTTCTCTCCATCATCCACAGGCCTGAAAATTCATTTAAAAATTAACAGCACAAGAAGGAAAAATGCCATAAGACCCAGATTGCTAGCAGATGCTCTGGGGGGTACTGGCAAAAGAAAAGGCAAGTGGAAAATGGCAGCTGGAGGCAAAGGTTTCCTTCCTTGGTTTTGAAAAAGACTGCACACAATCAGGTAAGGCTCTTTAGAACATCCAGCCACTTACTCACTCATTCATTCTTTCCACAATTATCCTTTGAGTAATCAAGTATGCTAAGCCTGCTACTAAGCTCGAGAGCCTCAATAATGAACATTTACTGTGTGCTTACTCTCCACAAGGCATGATCCCAAATATTTTATATTTAATACCATGTTAACTCAGTTTTTATAACAGCCCTATCTTTAATCCTCAGATGAGCAAACAAAGCTACAGCGAGGTTAGGATATTTTCCCAATGTCACGTAAGTAGTAGGAAGAGGGGGCAGGACTTGATGCTAAGCAGTCTGGTTCTGCACCTAAAGCAGAAGTCAACAAGCTTTTCCTGTAAAGAGTCAGATAGTAAATATTTCAGGCCTTGTGGGCCATGTGGTCTCTGTCGTGACTACTCAGCTCTGCTGCTGTGACCTGAAAGCAGCCATCGGCAATACAAACACAAATAAGCATGGCTATGCACCAATAAAAATATCTTTATGGACACTGAAATGTGAATTTTACAGAATTTTTATGTGTCATGAAATATTTTGTTGATTTTTTCCAACTGTTTAAGAATGTAACCCCTTCCTACCTCATAAACCATACCAAAACAGGTGGTGGGCCATCATTTGCTGATCCGGGGCCTAAGCTATGCTGCCTCTCCATTAGTGAATAAGGGGGATCTGTGATCATGGGGAGACAGATATGCAAGCAGTGTAGCAGAGATTATGCACATGGAAAGCCCTTTCAAGGACACCCTCCTCCCCCATCTATGCGTCTACTGCCTGCTTTCCCTGAATTACTCTACCTCTCATTCTCTGGCCTCCTTCTGATTAAATCCTGTGTGGCTGGATTTAGGCCCCAGCTTAGCCTCAGCCTCTTTTAGGAAACTGACCTTAACATCCGCCCTGTGCCAATCCTTCCTGTATTGCCCCAGCATCTGTCCTCTTCTCTAGTATAGCATTCCTATAGCTATCTATAGGATAACTGTGACTGCTCAGGGAGGGCGGCTTCGTGCTCCACTCTTTCCTGCTTCCCTGGATTCTCACTGATCGCTTGTGCTAGTATACACACAACACGTTGAGAAATTAACTTATGGGTGGCATCATCTCAGGAGAGTCAGTGGAGAAAGGAATCTTTGAACTAAAAGAGTTCCAAACCATTAAGATGGGAAGGGTTATTCTGGAGGTGAGGGGGTTGGGGATGGGTGGGAAATGAACTGCCCTGACAAGACAAGGAGAAAGGGAGAGTACAATATGTTCAAGGAGTCACCAGGGATTGGCAGAAATGTGAAGGGCAAGAGATGAGACCAGAGACACTCATATAGCAAGGTCTGACTCCTTTAGAATAAGGATCAAAAAACTAGTGTCAGTTCTAGCCCAACATCATGCAGTTAGAAGGGGAGAGAGCAGGTGATAGAACTTGGGGTGTGTGAACCCCAGTTTGTGCTCTTTCTTTACACCAACCTACTTTCTTCATCTGGGGCTCTAGACCAGGCCTGGGACTGACTGAGTGTCTGGGATCCCTGCCAGTCTAGACCCAGGTCAACTCACACTGATGGAGTTGACCTTGGGGAAAGACTGAGGGATAGATTGTAAAGCTTCTCCAGTCTTGCTTCTGAAAGCAGAGGTGGTTGTAACTCAAGGATCGTGACCTCTAGGTCAACTTGCTGTTGCTCTCAGAGCAGGCACCAATTCCTCCTCAGGTCTTTTGTCTCATCTTTGCAATGAGGAGTTGGGCTTGATGGTCTGGAAGGGCCCTTAGAATGTGAGGATTCCAAACATTATAAGGCTCCCATCTACCATGTTGAAATACCTGTGGTTAAAGGATTCCAAAGTAGTGAAAATCCTGGGAATGGAAGAAGCAGGAGATGCGGGAGAAAAAAACATCACTCTCACCCTCCAGATGCAGAGGTGAGCAGCTACCCAGGGCTTTAGGAGGGAAAAGGAGGATCTACATCAGATTAGCTCTGAGGGGAGGGAGCTTGTTACGGGGATTTTAAAGTCTACAGTCTTAATAACCCTTTGTAGTTCTTTGGCGCCTGGCTTTTCTTGAAGCTCAAAGTATTTTGCAAACATTAGCTCATTAATCCTGCCAGCAGCCTTGTGAAGTGGGTAGATGTGAATGTCTTATCCCTACTTGGGAACTTTGGATTTGAGGGGAAAAGGGACTCTGCCTGGTGACTAGTGCAGGGTGGCGAGAGGTCAGTGGTTGGACTAAACTGAAACAGTCTCTTTATTCCCCTTGTTATTCTATCAGAGGCCCAGTGGATGGTGGGAAAAGCATGAGCTCTGGAAATAGCCAGATCTGGCTACTAGGTCAAGCTTGGTTTCTACAGGCATGTGAATTTGCATACAATTCCTTCAATTTTTGTGAAATCAAGTTTCCTCTTGGAAAGAAAGGTAATGATAGCTACCACTTCATCAACTTAAAATATGAGAAATGTCAATTTAATTTCCATGTCAGTCATTTGATTATTAGAAGTTTCAATAAATACATTTAAAAGTTTTATTAAAACTCACCAAACATTTCACACATGTTATGTGGGTTTTACATTCTGGAAATTGAAGCTCAGTGCACCAAGTTCAGTAATATTGGACCAGAAGCAGGAACCAGGAATGAAGACCTAGAAACTGCACTGTCTGGAACTTGTTCGGAGAAACTACTCAGAGAGCCTGGGTTGAGTGGCCTTGAGATAAAAGCAAAGAAGAAGCTCATATTCTAATACCCAAGAAAGGAGTTAGGTGGACAATTAGAAGTCCATGCCACCTAGGAGTTGGGAAAATGTGGAAAATGGAATCATCCTTGTCAGATCTGCATATGAAGATTCCTTGGTATCAGCATAAAGAACAAACAAGATCAGTAAGTGAAAAATAGATTAGATAGATGAATGATTGGTAGGTAGATAGGTAGACAGACAGATAGACATAATATTTTCAAATTTTTATTGATAGATGCATGTAATCTAAAGTTTGGGCATCACTCACTGCATTAGAAGGAGTGGGGACACTAGATGCAGAATCCCATTTAAAATTTCCTCAAGACATTTAGAATGAGCTCATGGAAACCTGGGTAGAACAGTGTTTTAAAAGGGGGGAGCAGGGAAGGAAAAAAATGGAAGGATCCTTTTTCACAGGAGAAAGGGCATAACTTGTTAATGATTGGATATGAAGAGCAAGTGATTAGAAGGAAGCAAGTGATTAGAAGGAAGAGGCAAACCTGACTGAGATTTCAGTTCTTGGCCAAGAGAATGCGCCACCACCAAGGAAAAAGAGGAAGGTCAGGGAGGACACTGACTAGAGGGGAAGGTGGGGGACTTCTATCATGTTGGGTTTAAAGTAAGGGCCAGAGGGCCTCCCTGGTGGCGCAGTAGTTGACCACTGGGCTGTGAAGCTTCCCGCAGCCTCTGCAGCACCGGTTCGATCCCCGGCTGCCAGGCAGGAGTCCCACATGGCGCGCAGACCTCTCCTGCAGCCCGCTGCTCCCCTCAGCAGTGTGTTTCGTCAGTCTGCCTGTTCTGTTCCCCTCTTTGGCTCTGGTGAGGGTGTCACCCTCCCGTGCTTCTGACTGTACCCAGTGCTTGTATAAATAAATAAATATATCTTTATTAAAAAAAAAATAAAGTAAGGGCAGAGAGACAAGGAGTTGGGGATAGGAGGTGGGAGGTTGGAAGAGAGTATTGGCTAAAAAAGGAGGAGCTGGGCACCTCCTTTAGAAATGACTGGGGGAACAGAATCTCCGAAGCAAACAGGTGGGCAGAAGGGAGTCAGACAAAGGAAAGGAGAACTCTGATTCATACTAACTTTAGTCTTAAGCATCCTTCTGTCGGAAGTCAGTTGCTGTTCCCTGTCACTGCAAATGTATAGTTTAATAGAATTTCAGAGCTGGAGTGGCTTTCAGATGCTATCTAGTTTGGGCTTGGTTTGGTTAAATCACAATCCATGTAGATCCCAAATGTGTTGTGAGGGTTCTTAGTTGTAAATTAAAGCAGAAAATAAATTTATGAAAAGACATTTGAAAGGATATCAGAAGATGCTTACAAAGGTTCAAGAACTAGACTTGCGAATGATGCTTCCAGGAACACAATGGAAACCACAATCTAATAGATGAATGATTGATAACAAAAAGTGAACTACGACATGGAGGCATCTTGAAAACTGGATGCCGAATGAAAAAAGCCAGTCCCAAAGGACTACATATTGAATGATTCCATGTGTATGAACTGTCCAGAAGAGGCAGACAGACAGAAACTGATTTGTAGTTACTGAAGGTTGGAGGAAATGGGAAGTTGGGAGGTGGACAATTCTCTGAAGTATAGTGTCTGGGGCAGGGAGTGGTGTAATAAAACTTTTTTAAAATTGGCTGTAATAATGGACACAAAACTCTGTATATACTAAAAAAAACCCCATTGAATTGTACACTTTAAAAGATTGAACTATATGGTGTATACACATATATGTACATGGGTTGTTAAAACACGCCCCATAGAAAGGCTAATGAAAAGTGGGCCATTGCTGTCACTCCTCTCACCGCCAGCAGGAAATGCCAAGAACTTAGCTCAATGCAACCTCCATGCTCAGCATCTCTGGTGCACCCTTCACCTCAGGGACTCAGACTGAGTGACCACTGGTTCCTTGAAAATCTTATACCTCTGCCACCATCCAGGTCAGCACATGGGAAGTCTGGTAAAGTTCCATCTCCAAAATGCTCATTTCCAATTTGAGTGTATCTGACCAATCAAGTGGAGACTATTATGTGATCTAGTTGTAAGACTTTGAAAATTTGAGTTCTGGGACCTTCCTGGTGGCACAAGGGGTTAAGCACCACACTATGAAGCAATCCAAAGCCTCTGCAGTATGAGTTTGATACCCGGCTGGCCAGGGAGCAACCCACATGGCGCAGCAGACCTCTCCTGTCTCACCCGCTGCTCCCCTCAGCAGTGTACTTTGGTCGATCTGCCTGTTCTGTTACCCACTCTGTCTCTGGTGAATCCTCTCACCCCCTGCATCTCTGGCTTGTACCACAGCTCTTGTATGCATAAATAAATAAATCTTTAAAAAAAAAAAAAGAAAATTTGAGTTCTGATCACTGCATTGGGAAATCAGGAGAATGTGGCTAGAGGAAGACTCGCAGAAGATGAGGAGGTGGGGAATAGTGAACACAGAGGTATTTTAGGACAGTGAAACTATTCCAGATGATACCATAATGATGGATGCACGCCATTATACATTTGCCTAAACCATAGAATGAACAAGAACAAGAGGAACCCTACTGTAAACTCTGTGCTTCCATTAACTATGTTGTGTTAATGTAGGCTCATCAATTATGAGAAATGTACCATTCCAGAGGGGAATATTGATAACTGGGGAGGCAGAGGAACTATGGAAGATCCCTGTACCTTCTCTCAATTTTACCCTGAACTTAAAGTCATTGTAAAAAGATAAAGTCTATTAAAAAGAAAAAAAAAAAAAGATGATGGTGGGAAGAGAGCACAATGAACTCTGATGGAGGACCGTGGGTGCTTCAGTGGTGGGTGGTGGGTGTCCTATGGTGACTACGTCTGAGGGAGGAAATCCTGTACTTTCAAAACAGTAACAAGTACATAAACCAACAGCATAGCAATTAAAAAAAAAAAAGACGAACGACCACAAATAAACAATATGCATTTTTAGAATATGTTACAGAATTTCAAAATAAAATGTAATAGAATTTTATAATTTTAATATCCCTCTCCAAGGGATATTAAATCTAGGAGGTTTGTCTTTCTAATTCTGAAAGTAAAAAGCAACCAGGTATGTCTATGAAGAGTGGCTAGTATAGCAAGATGGAATGACAGGGTGTGAAGCCCACCAGACCTGGGTTTGAATACCAAGGCTGCCCCTTATCAGGTGTCTGATCTCCACAAGTCACTAATGTCACTGAGCCTTACCTGGGAAATGGCAAAGGGAATGCCCCCTTCATAGGGTTTTACTTCTAGGATGGAGACAGTGAATGCTAAATAAATCTTCATTTAGTCAATGAAAAAAAGAAAACAAGTGTTTCTATCAGATCCAACTCTTTTTTTAATATTTTATTTTATATAATTCTTACATCATTTTTCATTTTTGCACAATGTATGCATTTTCATTTTGGTTACATTCCCCATACAATTGCACCCCCCCCCATTTGGACCCTAATCCTTCCTCTTCCCACCCCACCCCCACCCCGTAGTGTGTCTCTGATTTATAGTTGCTTGTTGATTTTGATTTTTACTTTGTATTAATTAGTCTTTTTCCTGGTCCCTTATTTAGGTTTTCTAAATTCCTGCTTTGAGTGAGACCATCCGGTATTTTTCTTTTTCTTTCTGGCTTATTTCCCTGAGCATGATCCCTTCTAGCTCCATCCATGTTGCTGCAAACTGCATGTGTTTATCAGATCCAACTCTTATCCTGATGTGTGCATTGTCAAAATGTTTATTGTTGTATTTTATTCTTACATTGAGCCTGTTTATTTTTTTCAGGTGTCTTCTTTTTGCTTGTGAGAGTTACAAACTCAGCTCTATAAAAATTATGTGGAACATGTGCAAGAAGAAAATACTGTGAGATGTCAACAGCAGTTGGTCTCTGGTTTGGAAAGAATACAATTTTTTTCCTTTTTCTCTCTATTTTTATTACTTTCCATTTTGCTTTGTTCTTTTTAAATAGTGAGGTGCACTAGCTTTAAAAGCAGATACAAATAAACGATCAAATAAAACAGAAAGTGAAGATGAAAGCTCAGGGGCCTAGCATATAAAAGAAGGACCAACAGTTCTTTCTCCATTAAGTAGCCACATCACCTGACCTGCAGAAGTGAGGCCTAATTAATAGCCTGCAACTTCATCTCATGGACCACCAGCGCCAGGTGTGGCATGAGACATCTCCTGTTCTACTTGTCCTATTGTGGTATTCCATATGCCAACTCTGGCCAGACATGGAACTCTTCACATATTTTCCAGAAACCTCTAGGTTTCAATATACTTCCCAGAATATTGTCTCTTAATGCACGGGGTGCAGACCCAAATTATCCTTGGGTTATTTAAAGCAGAGCAGTGACTCTGGTCTTCTGATTTGCTAATATTCTCCTTCCCCCTTTTGTCCAATCTGAGCCTCAAGGAACTTGTGTACCATATAGTGTAAATAACCAATAAATGTGCTAGACACTTCAGGGGGCCCCAGTAATGGTGATATAACTCTTCTCATTATGTTTTATATCTTTCAGATGCTCACAGCTTTCTTAGCTTCTTAAAAGGTAGGCCTTTTATTCAGTGATAATGACCCTCATGTATTGGAGGCTAACCAGAACCAAGACATGAAAGAGTAGAGTGTTAGGAACCAAAATTATTCAAGGAGCCATAATGGAACTGCACTACAATAGGAGAGGAAAATAAACTTTTCGGAAGTGTGACTTGATGTATTTAGCCATGTCATTGACTTTCTGTCTTCCCTTAGCTCTCTATTTCCATTTCTCTAAATTTCATGCTCCTTAGCATTTCAACTGAGGCATCTCTAACTCTGCCTCTTACTTTCACTCAGTCTCATTCACCCTCTGATCCAACCTATGTCAATACACATCCTTGTTCTTACCTCCTTGACCCATGGACACAGCTCCCTCTACACAAAATTCTTTTCCTTCTTCTTTACCCTACGACCTACTCAATCTCAAATATCCCAGAAAGCTTCCTAGCTCCTCCAGGGAAAAGTAGATGTTTTCTCCTGTGTGTTCCCAAAGCAGAGAGACTTCCTTCAATGGGCAATTCGCAAACATTTGCTGAGGATCCAGTGCAAACCCTGCACTGTGCCCCCATCACCCCTTGTACTTACATCGGTTACAACAAGTGTCATTCTGGGCATCATTATTTATTTTCTGGAAGGTACAGCCTGGTGACAGTCATATGGAGTGTCTGGTTAGGACAATGGCACCATTTCCTCTTTCTCCTGACACACCCAGGTAGAGTGAGCTGTGCCCTCTGTCTCTGAGCCCAGCCCAGAACACGGAGAGCCTTGAATCTATCTTCAGAAAACCCTGGGGAAGGCCATGTACTTCTGTGTGCACTGCCTGTCACTCCTGTGCCCTGTCCATCATGGATTAGTCCAGGCCATAAGACTGGGTGTCTATCTCAGTTTCCTGCCACGTCACTATTACCATGGAGTCTAACCTGCTGTGTCTTTCCATTCTATCTGGATCGTGCCAGACTCTTTCTCCAGTAGTAGACTTGTTCTACGGAGCTCCTGTGGTTGTTGGGGTTCTACTTGCCACATGTTAGGGAACAGGAATCTTCCAGTTGGTATTATAACTGCTTTTCAAGGGCTCGTGAGACCATGCACTCAAAGAAGTGTCATAAATGAGTAACTTTATGATTGTAACTTCTTCCCCACATGCTGAATTGAGCTTCCCTCCTGGAATACTATGCTCTTTTGGACCCTGGGCTACACTCCTTGAGATATTTCCTCCAGCTGAGAAAGTAGAATGTAGCCTGACCTCTGTTCAAGAAGGCTCTTTCTACCCAAAGAAATTTTACTCGATAAGGACAAATAGAAACTTTTGAGTTCAAGATATGTCATGCTCCAGGGAGAAGCCAAGATAACAGGCATAGAAGTGATTGAAATAGCCACAGAGAAAGTCTTTGATGCAGTTTCAGAAAAGGACAGGGAAAACATTAAAAGAAAGAAACCTGTAATTGGATATGAAAAATCGAAGAGAGCCAAAATATTAAGGTCTTTGGATGTTTGAATGTAAAAAAGAAAAAAAAAAAGGAAATAAAAGGAAGGATTCTTCACTCCAGGAAAACATTTTATGGAAAATAGTATTAGCTACTATTTAGTGAGCACATAGAATGTGCTAGAAATACTACTAAGTATTTTTTCTTTTAAAGATTTATTTATTTATACAAGCACTGGGTACAGTCAGAAGCGAGGGAGGGTGAGAGAATTCACCAGAGCCAGAGCGGGGAGCAGAGCAGGCAGAAGGACCGAAGTACACTGCTGAGGAGAGCAGCGGGCGGCAGGAAAGGTCTGCGCGCCATGTGGGACTCTCCTCCGGTGGCGGGGAGCAGCCGGGAATCGAACCAGCGCTGCAGAGGCTGCGGGCAGCGTCACAACCCAGCGCTCAACTGCTGCACCACCAGGGAGGACCCACTGCTAAGTATTTTACATGCATTTTTTTATTTAACCCTTTTAACAGCCTTATGAAAGAGTTCTATTAGTAACCCACTTTCAGAAGTAGAAATGACTTTGAAAAATGAAGTAACTTGTCTTGTCATTAGAAACTAAGGCAATGCCTGTAAATAGGGAAATGGTTAAGGAAGTTTTGGTTTCTCTTAACCATGAACTAACAGTCATCACAAAGAATAAATCTAAACTACCAGTTGACTTAGCAAGGGATTTTTCTCCAGGTCATATTGAATGAGAAAAGCTAGATACAAATAAGTGTGTGTAAGGTGATTTCACATTTGTTTACCAATGAAATAAATCTGTCATCTATTTATGTATGTCTATCTGTCACTCTCTACCGGCAAAGTGACATGCAGAGTATGATTCTATTTCAAGAAAAAATAGAGCCTTATGAATATGCACATATATTTGATTATGTATGAATAAGAAAAGAGAAAATGATAAAAGAATTTACATTCATCTGTTGACCTCACCTATCTGGGAGCAGACAGAGGAAATAGAGTGGAGAAATGGAGCCTTTGGGTTACATATCTCTGGTCATTAACCTTGTTATGACGAGCCTATATTGCTTTCATAATTTGAAACCAGCAAATTAAGGAAATGACTTATAATAAATATTTTGCGCAAAGTTACATCCTCTCCATCTCGAGGCTGAGCAGTGAAAAAGGGGTGTGGCCCATGCCCTGGGGTTGGGGGAGCCCTCCCCGCATATAATGGTTTGGATTCACAAAGGCTGTCACAGACACAGACCATCTGCTTCTAAAATCTAGCTACACCTTGATGTAGAGTGAATTATATTTTAATTATGATTTTCCAGACACTATAGTCACATACCTAAGAGAAGCCTAGGTGGTAGCCCAGGGTTTTGGACTCCAAAGCCTCTCATATTGAAGACATAAAATTGTGTAACATAGAAGCACCTTTTAAAATGGTAATTTTTAAAACTGCAAGAATCCACCTATGTAATGCCTTGAAAAATTCTAGAGGTATAAACATCACATATGTCATTATTATAATTACCCCTGAGTTTCCTTTTTGCCTATCATTAAGGTACAATGCCATCAGTTACGTGAGTAGTGGGTCCTTGATTATAGCCTCACACATTCATTCAACAAACATTTATTGAGCACCTAATATGTGCCCAGCACTCAGTTAGATGCTCGGTCAGCCTATAAGCTGAACAAACAAGCTTCCCACAGGCATTTGGCCAAGAGTGATTAGTACATGCCTCTAACATTTGTCCTTTTAAAATTAAAGAGACTATTTTATTAAACATGAAAGTTTAGTAAACATTAAAGACTTTTTATTTCAGAAGAGCTCTGAATCAGAAAATACTTAAAAGAAATAAGCATCATTTAAAGAAATAGAGACTATAAATAAACCCAGCATGAATGAGCATGAGTGATGGCAAATAGAACTAGTATTTTTGAACGTGTACTATTGCCAGCCACTTTATACGTGTCATTATAATAAGTGCTCACAATAACTCTATATGGAAGAAACTGTCATTATTTGGTTTACCAGTGAGGTGACTGTAGATCAGGGGGACGTGAACAAATTTTCCCAAAGTCGTAGAGAGGGTGTTGAGGCCAGACTCGAGTATAGACTTGTCTAAATGCAGAAACCATGGATTTATTTGACTACATTGCTCCATTGCAAAGAAAATTCTTCCCCCAAAGAGCACATCAGGTTACCATGACCCAGATGCAATGATGATCCCTGAATGTATGCCTCACCTGGGCCGTGCACCCCAAGTAGAGGTCTCTTGTTAACAGAATAGTAACACTGAGAGCCCATGGGGGGGGGGGGGGGTCAGGCGCTGCTCTCAACTCTGATCTGCAGACTCACAGGTTATTTCCAGCCCTAACTGGTTACATGGTTTCCTTCCTTCTTCACTTGATGTGTGTAGGTCCTCCTTCAATCAGGAAGACCTTCGAAAACTCAAGTCAGTTCATTTCCCTGCTTTGCTCAAAATGCTGAATGATGTAAAGGGTCTTTTTTTTTTTAAATAAAAAAATTATTTATTTTAAAGATTTATTTATTTATTTATACAAGCACTGGGTACAGTCAGAGGCGTGGGAGGGTGAGCGAATTCACCAGAGCCAGAGTGGAGAGTAGAACAGGCAGACTGATGAAGTACACTGCTGAGGGGAGCAGCGGGCGCCAGGAGAGGTCTGCGCACCAGGAGAGGTCTGCGCGCCATGTGGGACCCTCACCCGGTGGCCAGAGATCGAACCGGCTCAGCAGAGGCTGCGGGCAGCTTCGCAACTCAGCGCTCAACCGCTGCGCCACCGGGGAGGCCCAAAATAAAATATTTAAATAAAAAAAGCATCACCTGAGCAGATGAAGCAATCTTGAAGCCCAGACATTGACCCTCAAATCAACCCAGTCAGAAATAGCTGGGGAAATTGTGCATTAGTACTTTTTTTGTGTGTGTGACTTTATTTATTTTACATCATTTTCATTTTTGTGCTATAGTTGATTTCTCCCCTCGGGTGTAATTTATTTATTTACTTATTTATTTGTTTATTTATTTATTGCCATTCATTCTTCTATTTATTTATTTTTTATTTTTATTTTTATATTCCCCATACAATTGCAACCCCCTTATTTTGACCCCAATCCCTCCCCTCCCCACCCCCCACCCTTCATAGAGTGTCTCTGGTTCATAGTTGTTTGTTGATTATGATTTTCATTTTCTTATAGTTATTCTTTTTCCTGGTCCCTTATTTAAGTTTTCTAGATTCCTGCTATGAGTGAGACCATCTGGTATTTTTCTTTTTTTTTCTGGCTTATTTCGCTGAGCATGATCCCTTCCAGCGCTATCCAAAGGGTCTTATAAACACTGTCTCTACCTCCTGGAACTCTTGCCCCACTGCTCTCCCCTTGCTGCCTTGATTCTGGCACTTTTATTGCATGAAGTTAGGTTTCCTCCTTGATCAGACCTTATTTTAATTGGACTTAATTTTTTTAAATTAATAATTGTATATGCCTATCCATTGTATGTCTCCTTGTTGTTTTTTACACACTCCAGCCCCAAGACTTCAGCATTTGCGGTGTCCTCCATCTGGAAGGCTATCCTACAGGTATCCAATGGCTCACCTCCTTAACTTCAAGTCCTTGCTCCATTGTCATTGTCTCAGTGAGTCCCATTCATAGACAGTGTCCTTTAACACTGCACTCCCCCTCCCAACACTCAGGACCCCTGCTGCCATGATTTTCTCCAATACCACTTATCACCTTCTAATGCACTATATAGTTTGCTGATTTGTGGTGTTCGTTGGCTGTCTCCCTCCTCTAGAATTTAAGAACCATGAGGACAGACATTTTTTTTAAGATTTATTTATTTATGCATACAAGAGCTGGGATACAGGCCAGAGGTGTGGAGGGGTAAGAGGATTCAGCAGAAACAAAGTGGGTAGCAGAACAGGCGGGTTGACTGCAATACAGTGCTGAGAGGAGCAGCGGATGAGATAGGAGAGGTCTGCTGTGCCATGTGTGTCAACTCTCTCACCAGTGGGGGGATCGAACTCGTGCTGTGCTGCAGTGGCTGTGGATAGCTTCATAGTGCTGCGACTTAACCCCTTGTACCATCAGGGAGGCCCCAGGACAGACATTTTTGTGTGATTTGCTCACTGGCGTATTCCTGTCTCTTAGAGCAATATCTGGTATGTAACAGGCAGTCACTGGACACTTGCAGGCTGAATGAAGGAACCCTCTCCCCAACCCTGGGAGGATGACTGATTTTATGTCCATTTTAAAGCTTCAGAGTCTCAGGACTTCATGCACAAAATCAACAACAAAGTGGCAGAGCTGGGATTCAAGACTATGGTGTTTTCTCAAGAAGAGAGAAAAGAGGAGGAAGAAGAGGGGGCCTTTCCATACTGGAGTCTCCCAGGTCCACACTTCCCACCAGCAATACCAACCAGCACGTCCTTGACCAAAACAACAAAACAGTGGGAGAGGGGACCTCCTCTTACTTGCTGTTGGTCCCTGCCAACAATCTGTAGAAGCCCAAGCTGGAAACAAGGCTGTGATTCTGCTTCTAGGTAAGGAGATAAAAAAAGAGATGCTAATAATCATGAGACTGTGACAGGGGTGAGCCCAGGAGCCAGAGTGCTTTGAGTCCCTCACGTGAAAGGTTCTTTATACATACTTAATGCCAAATATGAAAATTAACAGGTATGATAAGATTGTATCAGTTCGTTGGAAAATTTCCTGTTTGCCCGATACAACATGTCTGCAATTGAGGCTGTCACACCGTCCCAAGTCCCTGGACATCAAACACCACCTGCAAGGTGAGTACTGAGCATTGATGACTCTCAGGTAACAAGTTAGCACAGCCTCTGGAAGGTCATGCAGGCACTTGCCAATTTATTAATTTATTTTTAACCATGGGTTGCATGCCTTCTCTCCTCTAGGGCCTGTGCTAGGTTTCAAGCCATAATATTGAAGCAGAATATTGCTTTCAGGGCACTGGCATTCTCCAAGGAAGACACACACACACATACAAACACACACACACACAGTAAGCATGATGAAAGCCATGTGGCCTTGGGTTTGAGAGAGGTACAAATAGCTGATGGACCCCTGCTCTGGAAGGTTTCTGAAGAAGTTCCTTTTGGAGCACCTAGTTTACCAAGCCCTAAGAGCGCTAAATTGGCCCCTTAGGCTGCAACCTTTGAAGAGGAAATGAGGAGGCTCCCACACTCCACTCCACTTACATGGAATGGATTCCTGAGAAACAGGTGACCTTTAGGTACCTGTTGTAAACTAGGGGTAAATGATTAACTGGAGCCAGTGTCCTCTCTGCCTTGTCCTCAACTCCAGGAATTCCTAACAGCAAAAACATGCACCATTTATTGAACCATGGGCCAAGCCTTAAGCTATATCCTTTTCATTCATTATGTAATTTAATTGTTACAATAACAAGGTCACAAATGAAGAATCTGAAGGCTCACAGGAATAAAAGACTTATGCGAAATGTCTCAGAGCTGAAGGGTGTACAAGAATCCAGTATTTACATCTCAAAGTCCAGGGCTCTTTTCTCCACTTAATGCTGGCATCACTCATACACCTGTGGCCCTTACCTCTGAAATCAACACCTTGGTCAAGTTGGGGCAAGACCTGCTCCTATGGGGCAAAAAAGAGACTGATAGAATTTTGTAACTGAAATAACTCGGGTTTGAATTTCAACTCTCATTAGTTCCACTCGCAACCTCAGAGAAATGGGTTTACTTAGAATCTTAGATTTTCCTTCAGGAAAACGGACTTCGCATTACTGTTGTGTGACTTCAGTGGAATGAAGTCCGTGATGTACCCTGACCTTAGCACACAGGCACCACCAATGAGTAGTGCCTGTCTTCTGGAGAACTTTGTGCAAGTGTTCCTGCCAAAGTTCCATTTGGGGAGAAAAGTGAAGCTAGATAATGACCATATGCCAAGGAGTTGTCATCATGTTCTTCTTGAGTTATTTTTTTTTCCTTTGGTAATAAATAGGAAAATTAAGCATTATCTTGGACCTATCATTATTGAAAACAAACGACACAACTTTTTATTAGCACGTTCTTCACATGTTCCCCAGATATCTTGCTAATGAGCTTGGTAGACACAGAAGACTATGGACCACAGCCCAATCCTGACTCCAAATTAAACTGAGTTCTCTGTTTCTTGACACTTTCTTAACTATCAATTGTGAGCCCTCCATTGCCAAAGGTGTTTTGGCCCTGAATAATTACTAAGGGAATGTGGTGATTTCCGGCCTGGGAAATATAGTGTGAGTCCCTCTGTAATTACTATGGAACCCTTGAGGTATAATTACCAAACAGCCTGCACAAATGACATTTGCTGGCATTGTCAGAGCAGTCTGGGTTTTCGCTTGCAGTAGCAGCTGTCAAGCCCTTTTATTGCATGAACTTGGGTGTTCTAGTTGATCTTTTTAAAAAAAAAAAAAAAACTTTTTTCTTTTCAAATGATCATAGGTTCATATATAGTTTTAAAAAATAATATAGGGAGTGCTCCAAGGCACCTTTCATCCAGTTCCCCTCAGTGGCAATATCTTGGAAAACTGTAGTACATGATCACAAGTAGGACATTGAGACAATTGAGATACAGGACATTTCCACCACCACAAGGATCCTCATATTGCCTTTTACAACACATATCCTTCTTGCTCCCACCACCTCCTTAATTGCTATCAGTCACTAATCTGTTCTCCATTTCTATAATTTTTTCATTTCAAGATTGGTAGGTAAAAGGAATCAAACAGTATATAACATTTTTGGATGGCTTTTTCACACACTATAATATTATAGAGAGTCATTGGCATTGCTTCATGTATTAATAGCCCTTTCTTTTTTCTTGCTGTGTAGTTTTCCGCGGTATGGATATGCCATAGTTTCCATAGTTTAACACTCACCTGTCAAAGGGCATCTGGGTGGTTTCCAGTTCAGGGCTATTATGAATAAATCTGTCATAAATATTTGTCTACAGTTTTTTTGTGCAAGCATAAGTTCTCATTTCTCTTGGGAAAATGCCCAGTAGTGCAGTTGTGTTGTATAGTATTTGTGTATTAGATCTTGAAGAAACTGAAAAATTGTTTTTCAGGATGTCTCACCATAACATACATGAATGATCAGTTTCTCCACATATCTATGTGTATGCCTCTTATTTCCTTTGTTGGCTTTGGCTTTATTGCACCAGAATAAATTATAAATTAATTGTGAGGTATTTCCTCCTCTTTTTGTTGAAAGATATTATATGTAACTGGCTTTTAATTCTTTAAATGTTTGGTAAAGTTCTCCAAAGTAACTGTTTGAAACTTTAGGCTGTTTTTGAGTTTTTAAATCACAAATTCTATTTGCTTAAGTTATAAGGTTATTAATGTTATCTATTTCATGTTGAGTAGATTATGGTACTTTGTATTTTTCAAGGAATTTATCTATTTCTGTCAAGTTGTCAGATATATATTTTATAGTATTCCCTAATTATTCTTTGATTATTTTTAAGATCTATAATATTATCCCATTTCATTCCTGATATTGGTGATTTGCATGTTCTACTTTTTACTCACTTTTTTTTAGTCCTGTTAGAAGTTTGCCAATTTTATTTCCAAAGAACCAGCTCTTTGCTTCACTGATTTTCTCTAACATTTTCCTATTTTCAATTTCATTGATTTCTGCAATTGCAATGTCCATGTTATTTACTTCTTTCTACTTCCTTTGGATTTATTTTGCTTTCCTTTTTCTAGGTTCTTAATGTGGGAATAGAGGTTATTGAGTTGAGCCTCTTGCTCTTCTCTACTTTATGCTCCACTGATACAAATGTTCACTCAGCATTGTTTTAGATGTGTTCCACAAATATTAGTGTTGTTGTATTCCCATTAGCATTCAGTCCAATGAATTTATTTTTAATTTTCTTTGAAAATTCTTTTTGACTCATGAATTACTTAGAAGTGTGTTATTTAGTTTCCAAGTATTTGGAGTGATAATTTTTGACATTGATTCTACTCTGATTTCATGGTGTTCAGAACACTCATTCTGTATAATTTCTGCCCTTTTAATTTTTCCAGATTTGTTTTATGGCTCAAGATATATTTTATAGTCTGTGGGCTCTTAGAAAGAATGTGCTGTTTACCCCTCTGTTATTTGGAAGAAAACTGAAGATACTGATTAACTTTTTAATTTGAAAAAGATATTAAAATGTCTTAAGAAACCATTAAAATATAGAAATGAAATACATAACTTCCAAACAATAGAGTCATCATGAAGATTAAGTAAATATTACAAACTTGTAATAACTTTTGATATGTAATAAGTACTATATATGTGTTTTACATCTATGTATTTTAGAAAAGTCTGGAAATGATATACAAATGTGTAAAAATCTGGGTTATCTCTGGGTGATATTGAATTATAATCTTCGGGATGGTTTTAAAATGTTCTCCATTATGGTTACAAATTGTATTTTAATAAGAAAACACATCTTAAAAATCCCTTCCCAGAGAAAAAAAGGTTGTTGAAATAGAAAAAAATAAAAGAAGCCAACTAAAATTGTCCAGTCAGGTATTAAAAAAAGAACCAAATAGAACTTCTAGAAATTGAAAATGTAGTCATTAATGTAAGAAATATAAGGGTATGGTTTAAATATTAGATTAAACAGAACTGTAGAGACAATTAGTAAACTGGAAAATGACTATGAGAAAAATCTCTCAGAATGCATTCAATAAAAGCAAAGAGTAGAAAGGAAAGAAAGGTTAAGATTAACAGGTAAGAGAGCTATTGTGAAGATTAGAAATAATGAATATAAAGTGTCTGGCATCTAATTGGCACAGAGAAGATAGTCAAGAAATGGTAGCTATGGTTATTACTCAAGATTCTGAATAGTTTCAGAGAGTTGTGCATTTTATAATAGATTCACATCTGCCCAAATTATCAAAGAAAAGGAAAAGGCAGTTTTGCATAATTTTCTGGGGGGGGGAAAGACTAACCAACTCAGACTTCAGACTTCATATAGAAAAAATGCCATTTAAGTTTTAATCCTTTTCCTCTGAACCTCTTTTTTCATGCCCCAAGTTTGAGAAACCTGCTTGTTGCTTATTTTACTGGCATTGGTCAATCTGGTCTCAAAAACAAAAATATCAACACTTACATTGTAAGTTTTTAATTCTTCTGTAGAAAAAAAATTACAGCAATTCCAATTGCTATATGGGATTATATTCAGGAACAGCTTTGAATTCTAAGAGTTGGGAATTAATGCAGATCTCTGCACTAGGTTTTCTCAAAGGAATTATTGCAAAGATTTTAGGATTCTAATAAATAGAAATAAAATCCTCTTTAGACAGTGTTTCCTTTTCTCCATCACTCTCATTTTTTTCTTCATCCCTTACCTGGAAATCTCCATGGCATGGTTTGTTTGTTTGTTTGTTTTTTAACTCTTTTATAATTGCTTTCACCATTAGGCTGTCCTGTCCTATTTAGCCTTTCTGACATCAGGGACCACCAGAATGTCCCTCACCAAGCATAGGTTATACTGAGCTGAACCTGAAGAACAAGAGAATCCCAAGGCTCAATTTTTTTCCTGGTCCCTTCTCCTTCCATGATAAAAACCACACTGCCCCTAGAAAACTGAAGTTTTTCTTTAGTGCTGAATACGATTTTCACTATGCTTTACCACAAGATCTACGCTACCATGTAAATTAAATAACCCACACAAATTAGTAGCTTCTAGTTTCTGCTAACTGTAAAGATAGAACCACTCTCTCTAGCATTGAAGACCATTCCTGTGCATCCCTGAGCAGCCTGTTGAAGGAACATAGGTCTGTAGCCATGAAGGGAAGGACAGTTTACCAAGGTTTTTGCATGGGAAGAAGAAACACAGCAAGTATCATTGTGAAATGCTTTGCTACATAAAATTATTCCACAAAATGCAAATGCATAAGAGATGTCCCAACCACTGCCACTTTGTGAGAATTCCAGAGTACGAGGAAATGTCAAGTCCAGGAATACCTGCAATTATAAAGGATCATAATTATCCCTGCAACAGTCACCAGATGTGTCATCCCTGGAATTACAAAAGCCCTTATTGCTGTAATCAATTAGCTTCATGATGACATGGGTACACTCCCTCATGGGCTTCCTTTCTCTGGGGTCATTCATGTGGTGAGATGACCTAAGACAAAAGTGCAGTTTTGTCACACAAACATCACACAGAACGACCTAAAAATCAAAATCAAATTCAGCCACGTGTAAAGAACATCTGCTCTTCATATGATCCTTAAAACAGACATGTAGATCAACTGCATTTTATACATCTTACCTGCAAGTAAATTAAGGCTCTGACAGGTTAAGCAATTTGTCCAAAACTAGATATCCCACAAGTGTCATAGCTGAGATCTCACACCTGTTTTTTTTTTATTCTAAGCACTATGCTCTTTCCACTGATAAATAGCAAATTCAAATTTGCCAGGAAAAACTAGGTCCCTTAGAAATAGGGAGATGGTACAGGATAAAGAGAACTGCACCCTGTGGACAAGGAGGTAGACTTAGTTTGGAGTAATTAGCTTTGCTCTATTCTAGTGGCCTAACCTCTAACACGTACCAGGGTTTAATCAGATTGGAAACAATGGCAACTGAATAAGAATTCATGGGTGGCTAACAACATTAACATCTTCTCACATATGTATAGTATTTCTGCCTCCTGAATTTTCCTTTCACTCTACTATCTACCTTGAATTTCCACAATCAGATAGAATGGGTTTTACCAACCTCACTTGAAAATAAGGAAGCTGAGGCTCAGAGAGAGATCATGTGCTGAGACTGCCCAGTCTGAAGGCCACACAACTGGTAAGTGATGGTGACCTCAACTGGAACCCAGGGTCTCTGACTCCAAGTTCATTGTTTTCCCACTGCCCTGGAGTCAAGCCAGACTCTCCCTAATGCTTATACCATTTCTCAGTGGTTTTCATAGCTTCTTGATGCCCAGTGGGAACATTTTGGTGGGGAAGACCATACACTCATATCTACACATTGTCCTCCATCACCCTCCATTCCCCTCCTTAAAACAAGTGCCAAACAAATGGTGCCAAATGCCAGGTTTCCAGAGTCTGTTTCCTCAGACATTGACCTACGTAAAATGTAAAAAGTGGAACCCCACCTCTGGATCACATGTGGAGATTTGCTGGTTGTCTATTATCCACTCCTTTCCTGACCCTACTGTGACCCTAATCTGTTTTGAGTGACAGACTCCCTGAAAATATCATGCAAATAACCCATTGATAAGACCAAACAGTATATTATGACAAGGTAAGAGAGAATACTACCATGATAAAATTTTACTAGCATCACAGGGGTAAAAGTGGGATGTTTATAAGATTTTGGCATCTAGTCTAAAATGATTTTTGAGTGGGATGATGTTTCATTAGGATTAGATAAGGATCACAATATAAGTTTGGTATTATTAGACAAGAGTTTTTAGGTAATTTCAGAGAGTAGACAACTACTTAGTACTATTGAAAATACAAGTTTGATGTTCATTTAAATGGTGTTTAATAAAATTGATGAAGACTAAACAGGAATTTCCCAAAATGAATTATAAATAATAATCTGCAACTTTTATCTTTCTGGACAAACATTCCCCAAAAGAGAAAGCTATATTAATGAAGACAGTGGGCCAGTAAATTTACCTTAGAGAAGACAGACCCGAGAGTCAGACTAACGTGGACAGTTAGCTGTGCAAATGTAAATGGATTAATTTCTTTGACTGCATTCACAGGAGTGTGCCCTGATTGTCTTAAATGAATCCACACAGTCTGTTCTCCTGATCAGAGTGGGCACAAATGGGCACAAAACCCAAATCAGACCTGTGGGAACCGATAGAGACATCTTTGAACTGTTGACAAAGCAGATTTTCTCATATTTATTGGAATCGAACTTCAGAGTCTGTACCCCCGAAAGTTGTTGGCAATGACCTTGCAGTCATTAGGAAAAAGGTCTCCTTGGAGAAGAGTTGATAGTAAGGCAGAAGGGTTGAGAAAACAGAGAGAGGAGCCAAGTTCCAGTCTAATCACTCACTTGAGTCACTGAATCAAACCTTGAAGCCAACCACTCCTGGGACTGTGTGTAATTTTGTAAGCAATGTGTTGTCTAAATGAAGCCAGTTAGAGGTAAACCTATTACTTATAATTTAAAGTGCCCAGTGTCTGGCACATAGTTGTTACTCATAAGTGGGAATTCTCGTCAAGACAACTTGACTTCTGGTTCTGCATTTGAACAACTTAGTAACCCAGGCGAGTCATTAATCCTCTTTGGGCCTCTGAGTCTTCATCTGTAATATATCAGGGCCATTTTTTGGTCTTTAAACCCCCAGTCAACTCCTAAATTTCACTACTTTGTCCATTGCCTTTCTATTAAGCTCAAATGGATTAAACTGGAAGACTCCTTTAGGCCCTGCCACAGGATTCAAGAAGCCAGTCCTGGAGGGATGATATTTAATGCCAGCCTGGCTTCTTGCATGTGATAACAAACAGGGCTCTGAGATAACTAACAGTTGGTCACCACTGAGCAGATTCCAAGTATCAGGTCCGATTTGGGAAGCTGACTGGATAAATATTGGCCTTTATCACAACTCAAACAACCTCAACTGCCAAACCAAAGAGTTCTTGGGGAGGAATTGTGTTCCCTCTTCCGCTTTGGAGAACCAGAAATCACAATGTAATTTTGTCACTTTGCCCAGAAGATAACTCTTTTTTAGCTAATAAGTTAAAGTGGGTACCACCCTCTGAGCTTAAAGGTACTGCGTGCCTGTGCTCACTCCCTTTCAGGTAAAGAGGAGCAGGGTTGGATTAACAAGAGCCATTGCCAAGCAATTGGATATGGGTTTTGCCTCTGGCCAACCTGAGAACTCCTGACATCGGAAGGTCAGTCTGAAGAATCAGTAAAAGATACTTCAAAAAGTCACATCCAGGAAAAAGAGTTTCCAAATCGTGTTCTTGGCAGAATTCCTTCTTAAATTTCAAAAGCTGTGTCAACATAAACAACAGGAATTGGAGAATTGAAGTAATCATGTGGGTCATTCAAGCCAAATTGTTCTCCCCTAAGTTATTCCACTGAGACAAGACAGTTTCCCTTCTGAATTACCTAGACAACTATCTTAGCTTTGATATTATCTCCTATTAGTATAGTTCTTTACAGTTTTCTTACAGTACTTTCTCTTTTTTCATAATAATCTCATTTTATAAGAAAGGTGCAGAGGGGTGAAAAATTAGAACAGATACAAGTGATGAATCTGATGAGGTGGCAGGAAAGAGAGAGCATGTATGATTCCTTGTAAGTGTCAGAGCCAGGATTGGAACCTTCATTTTCTAGCTTTTTGTTTCCATCATACAATGTTGCATATCACATCTCTCTTTTAAGGATGTCATTTTGTCAATTATATTATGGACCTCAAGCTTTATCAGCAGCACCTGTAAGCTGACTTTAGGGATAACACAGCAACTTCGTCATGGAAAGGAACTGTTGTTTATTGAAAACTTTTTTATATGCTGGGCATGATGCTAATCACATTGTATATACTAGTTCATTTTATCCTGTCATGAGAATAATTTGCTGACTCTATAACTCCTAGCTTCCACTGAGAGGTATTGCACTTCCCATCAGGAGCTTGGGTCAATCAGTGAAGCCATAGTTGCTTGCCGAGTCCTCTGCATATGCACCTGCTGGTTGGATTCAGCTGTGTCCTGAGCAACACAGTTTCTGAGGCCACTGGCGCATCAGCCTTGAGCAAAGGAGTGCCTTTGCATACCCAAGTGTCTAAGTGATGAGTCCCGCCCTTAGGAATTTGAAGGATTGGAACCAGTGCAAGTTGAACTCTGATGTGATCAAACAAAACTTTGGCTAAGGATTCCAACTTATGAATACCATTTCCAACTCCAGAAGCAAAAGAACTTATATTTGGCTTCTGGCAGTTTCTATTAAGATTTTCGTGTATTTTACAAGTCTCTTGAATTTCCTTTGCCAATAGGTCCCTGTTTATCACCTTCTCTTTCTACCATTCTTTTTGCTAATGCAATCTTCATTTTTATCTTTCCCATGTACTATTCATTCTATGACAAACTAGCTTCAGATCTAAGCATTCTGTCAATCCAGCCCACTCCAGGTTAATCAGTAAGCCTCTTAATGCACTAGTTAATTCAATTGGCCATTTTTATTGTGATTGGCTTGTCCTTCCTGTGGCATAGTAACACTGTAGAGCAACCTTCCTGAATACTTCTCCTCCGTTAGCTTCTATTACACCAGCTCTCCCCAGAAACCCCTTCAGCTATTGCCCTTTTTCAAGTTTGCTCTTTAATCTCTTTATATGATAACCTCTATGATGTTGGAGTTTCTTAGGTTGTATGGTTTGTCCTATTTACTCTTGCCTCTTGCTTCCACCAAGCCTCATGAAGCTATCTGGTGCCTTCTGTAGATTTCATCTGCCACCTGTCTGCTAAGAAACTCTATTTACTGATCTTCATCTCAAACCTCCCTTATGAGCTCCAGATACCCTCAAAGAACTTCAACATTCATGTGTTTCATATTAAATTACTCATGATTTCTCAAGACTGTTTCTTTTCTTGTGATCTCACTCTCCTTTAGCACAATCCAACCACTCACTTTCCCAAGTCAGATCCTAAGAGTCATTCTTGATCTTCTTTTTCTCCCTCAGTGCTTTTTCCATGATCAAATCCAATCACTTATCAAGTTCTCCATATTTTTCCTTTTAAATGTATCGGGAGTCTTCCCCCTCTTCCACATTATATCTGCCCATACTAGATCCCAAATTCTCATCATCTTTGCCTGAATCAGCACAACAATCTACTAAATGAGACTGGAACTTATATCTTCTGCTTCTCTCAACCCCATCATTTTCACAACTACTAGAGGGAGTCAAGCATCTAAGTAATTTCTGAACACACATGATATGCCATATAGTTTCCTAGGTACTAGGAAAACAGCATTGAAAACACACACAGGGAAAGTGTTCCAGCTCCTATTAATCTGGTCCATAAATTTATCAGGAATGACCATGCACTATCCATTAGTGTCTCCCACGTTAGACTCCAAACCTAACTTGTCAGGCAAAGCATTCCACGTTCCTTTATTTTCCAAGTCCTCCATCTCGATCAACTCCAGTTTATCTAACTATGTTAGTTTCTTTAGCAAAGGTATTTTATAACACATCTCTCCACATGTTGCCTGAGTACCTTTCCCTACTTATCACCTCTTCTCAACTATCTTTTAAGTTCAGTTCAGTTGTCGTCTCCTCTGAAAAGCCATGGCAGTAACAAAGTTATCTGATTATAAAACCTTTTTCATATTCTTCCTCCTGATAACATACAAGGACTACATTTCCCAGCTCTCCTTGCAATTTAGTTGAACCCATGTGATTGGTTCTAGCCAGTGGTGGAAGCAGAACATACTTGGATCTCTTCTTGATGACATAGGATGAAAGTACTGAAATAATGATATGAATATTCTGTGCTTTGACTTCTATCACTGCAGTGACCTGGAAGCCATTTGTTGAAATGGCAGCATCACAAGATAGAAGTAACTTGTATCATTGAATCATTTTAAGGAAGAGAAATGCCCTGGAGAGTCACCTAGATTCACACCACTCTTCTATGAACGCAAGGAAAACAAAACCTTTGTTGAGACTGGGGGTTATTTGTTACTGTGGCAGAGCATAACCTATCTTAACCAACACAAACACTGTAGACAAAATAATAGCCCCCTAAGCATGTCCATATCCTAATTCCAGATCTGTAGGTAAGTTATATCACATGGCAAGCAGGGATTAAAGTTGCTACTCAGCTAAACTTGAGGGAAGGGAGATCACCCTGGATTATTCAAGTGAGTCCTATATAATCACAGGAGTCCTTAAAAATGTAAGAAGGAATCAGAAGGGTCAGCCAGAGAGGTTGCAACCTGAGGATTTTGATCAAAGTTGTTAGCTTTGAAGATGGAGGAATGCGGCCATAAGCCAAGGCTGTGGGCAGCCTCTGCAGGCAGGAGAAGAAAAAAAAAAAAAGGATTTACCCCCTAGAGGCATCAGAAAGGAATAGACACTGCTGATAGCTTGATCTTTGCTTTATAAGATCCCTGTTGGATTTCTGAGTTATAGAACTCTAAGATAATACATTTGTGCTGTTTTATGGTATTAAGCTTGTGATAATTTGGGGACAGCAGTAATAGGGAACTAATGCAGAGGCCTGCTTGGACCTCAAGACTCATTTAAGAACTCACACCTGTTTTCATATATTGCTCTAAACATGTTATATTGATATACTGCTATGTGATATTTTGATGATCAGTGTATCAGTTTCTGAAAGAGTCTGAAAGCTTTCTTGAGGGCAAGAGTAAAACGGCCTTTGCTTTTGTGTCCAACCAGTAGTATGTTACATGCTCATTTACAGACGGCTGAACAATGGATGTGCAATATACTATGAAAAGTTTTGTGACCACAATACATGAGAAATGACATGAGACACAAAAGAAGGACAGACTATTCTACCTGGTGGGGATTGCAAGTGGCTTCTTAGAAGAGGTGGCAATGAAATACCAGTTGGAAAGCCTAGAGAGGGCAGGAATCAAACAGTTCCTGGTAAAGACAATCTCTAGATGGGGAAAGCTGGGAAAGCTATTCTAAGGAGAAGAAACAGAATATGCAAACACAATGTTGTGAAAGACAGTGGGAGCCCAGGAGGAGTTGAGGACTCAGGCATCTGATCTGGGCTGAGCCTGTTGAGGTTGGCAGAGTCTTCAACACCAGACTCCAAGTCTTGAATTTCATCCTGTAAGCAGTGGGGAGTGAAGCATGGAAAGGAGTGAAGGAAGGAGAGGAATGCAGTCAGGTCTGTGTTTTGAAATAATCATTCTGGCAATAGGTGGAGGGAGGAGCAGAGGAGAGCGGCTGGATGGAGGTGGAGAAGCCAGTGAGAACAGTGTTGCAGCGCTTTTTATGTGGCATCCAGCAGTGCCTTGCTATAGAAGCTGCCCAGAGTGACTCCAGCTGGGAAGTGTGGGGGTGGGGGGTGGGGGATGCCCAGAACACCATGGTGACCGTCTAAGTGATGGTGGGATTAATCCTAGTACCATACTGGCACCATGGGCCCCAGCACATCTGCAGCCTAATGTAGGTGCTTGAGTCTAGTTTTATTGAGAGAAGAGACTGAGAGGTGTGGGGGCAGGGAGAGAGGGGAGGGGAGAGGCAGGGGTGTGTTTATCTATGCAGATGTGTACACCACAAATTTACTTTTCAGGCTCCTAGTGCCTAATAATCCTTTTGGATGGGATTCAGCTTGGGGCCATAAATCACAGACTCATCATTTCTTTAGGGAGATATTTGCAATAAGCCATGGGTTAGAAGGAATGTAAATTTTCTGAAAGCCTGAAAAAGATGAATAAGCATTTCTTTCCTGGTTATTCATACAGAATATGTAGCCCCTCTCTCTCCTGAAATAAAACAGGACTGTCAACTTCACATACTTCATTCTAGGTTTCTGGAAAGCATAACATGTCAGGGCCCAAGAGATAGGCACCTCCACAGCCTCTCCCTGTGGGACTGGTGACAGGCACTCATCCTGAGTGGCGACTGTCAGCACCAAGGAGAAGGTTTGAGTCAAGCGAGAAGCCTTGTGAGCTGAGCCAGAGGGAGTGAGAACCGCTGCTGGGCATGTGCCTCCTGCCAGGATGCCTGATGCTGAGGGCAGAGCAGGGAAGAGAGTGACAGGGCGCAGAGCGTGAGGGTCATGCATGTCCTCAAAACAAGGTCTGGATGGAGGCTTCAGACCAAGAATGCAGGAAAGGTCTTCCCTTCTCTGTGTCTGAAAGTCTTCATACATAAGACAGCAATAGGACTGATACAGCTTAGAGACTCAGTCTACTGGAAATTGATAATCAGTCGATCAATCTCCAACTCAATGTAATGAACCATTGGTAAATATTTCCCAGGTGCAGGGTCCTTGACCAGAGGCTGGAGTTATCGATGGACATTATACCCTGCGCTTGCCCTCAAGGTCCTCCCATGATAGCACCTGCTTTGGCTAGAAACAGACCAAGCAAGGACATTCAGTTGAAAAATGTGACAAGAAAAGAAAGAGATGGGGAAGAAGGTAGGGATTGATGCTCTGAAGAGCAGGAGAGGGAGATCTGGGAAGACTTTCTGGAGATGGAAAATGTGAACTTGACATCAGATCAGGCAGAATGTCCAGCATGGCTAAAGCTTGTGTGGAGAAAAGTGCTGAGCATGTCAAGTCAGGGAGAATGCCCTGCTGAGGTACCCGAATGGGGTCAGCCCCCTCTCCAGGCTGCATCCTCTTCCTTTCTGTCCTGCATGTTCTCACAGTGACCTTGCGGCTTGGAGCCATGCAGCTGGGGTGAGAGCAAGAAGAAAACGCTCTTAGCAGCTGCCTGTCCTGGGCTTGCAGAAAATGGAGCTAAAAGGAGCGAGCAGAGAGCAGGCTCCTAGCACTACTGCAGCACCGAAGGGATGGGGTAGGGAAGTGTGTTTCAATCCTCTCCTTTTTTATTTCATTTTCTATGCAGTTCATCCTTGAACACTTTGGGGGCTAGGGGTACAGTTAAAAACTTGCCTGTAACTTTTGACTCCCCCCAAAGTTAACTAGAGACATTCTTTGGCATCCATGGAGAAGTGGTCTCAGGACCAGACCTCCCACCACCACCACCCCTGGCGGATACCAGTGTCCACAATGTTCCAGTCCCCTGTAGCCTGCCCTCTCTGTGTTTGGGCTCTGAATCCTTGGAACAAGCACCCAGTAACCCCAGAGGGCTGAAAGCCTGAATGTGGAGGCCACGGCAGTCAAGGACCCGAGTCTGTGTGAACCCGCACAGTTCCAACCCTGTTTGTTCAGGGCCAGTGTATGCCCAGGCCTCTGCTTAGGTGCACAGGACTCCGTGAGGGTGAGGCTTTGTCCTTTTTAGCTTGGCTCCTCCATCTCCCTCTCCTCTCCCCGCTGTCACCATCTCTCGCCTGTGCAGTCCCTTCCTCCAGATACCCCATGCTAATGACCATACAAGCAGGGTCCTTGCAGGCAACAGAGGGCACTCTCACGCAGTGTTCAAGGAGATTTGAATAGAGGGACAGTTTTACAGGTGTGAGCAGGGTTGAGGAAAATTAGCAAAAGATAGTGCAGCAGTTACTGATGGGGCTCTAGTCTTGAAGGATCAAAGATCATAAAACAGAGACGGGTCATATGCGTGCCCATAGGGGTGTGGGGGGGGCTGTGGTCTCTAATAAAGGTGGCACTTTCCTGAGCCACCACCACTAGCGGGGAAGGAGCCAGGGGCTGTCCCCTGCCCTCACATTCTTTGTCCTTCTCATTCTCTGCGTCCTCCCATTTGCCAAACCAACCAGAAGCCAAGGGGTACACTGGACTGCAGACCACGCCCGAAGGTCAGCTCCAGCACAGTTGATTGGGAAGGGCAAGGTGTGGATTTGGGAGGCAACCAACCAATCCAGCAGCCCCCCCCCCCCCCAGTGTGTGTTCTCTCCCGGATTTCTCTGCAAATGTACAATCCCCTACATACCTATATAGTCACAAGCTTTCTACGTGGGGTTTTTGTGCTTGTTTTACAGAAACAGCATCATATTGCACACACGTTTATCTTCCTTTTCTCATTCAAAAATATATCACAGACAAACCCTCCAACTCATCTTATAGAGATATGTCCATTCTTTTCATTTCCTTCTTAAATAACTGCAAAATATCCTTTAAGATGAATGTATGATTATTCAGCGGTATCCTTGTGTTCCAGTTTTTTGTCAATGTAAACAGTGCTGCAAAAAAAAAAAAAAAAAAAGAAAGAAAGAAAAGAAAACCCTGCATTTTCATGCCATTGTGTATTAGTGTTTTGTCGAGGTTATAAATTCCCAGGATGTAGACAGCTTGGTTTAAGAGCAAGTTTGAGAATCTCTGTGTCTTCCTCTCAATTTTGTGCTAGATATGAACTGCTCTGAAAAATAAGGTCTTAAGAGTGTCTTTGAGTATGTGTATTTTTAGCAAAAGCAGGCAGGAGGCTCATGAAGAACAGAAAAGAAGGGGGAATGAGCCAATGGCCCCACTCCTTTGTCCCCTGCTCCGGGAAGTCCTCCCTGACCTCCACACTCCATCCCCTGCATCGTCGCATTGTGCTTATTCTTCTCACCCATCCCCTCCTCCCATCTCATGTGCCAAGAACTTTCTTAGATAACTTCTCTGACCTCTGCCATGAGCATGGAGCCTGCACTGTGTTGGACTTTCCATATATACTAAGTGAAAGAATGAATGACCCAAAGGTGAGAACCTTCCAGCATCATCTTTGTCTTCCCAAGGTGGGGAAAGCAGCATGGACTCAGGACTGCATCTCTGTGTCAATATAGAGGTTGCCACCGAGTGGAACCTCTTCTCGGGCCACTTCTTGGGTCTGAGCTGACCTCAATAAGGTGCAGATGGCAGGGAGCAGACTTCCCACATGGAAGAAGATCATGAGAAGCAACAAGGAGCTTAGATTACTTTCCCAGGTCCGTGGTGTTTGTCTTACTTACTCTCAGGAAGGGAAAATAAAAACAAGACACCAACTCATTAAAAACATCTCACAATAAAACACTGTGCCCACAATGAGGAGGGCCTGGACTCAGCATCTCCCATTTGGGTTCGTTAACTCCCTTGCTCCCCAAGATGACTGCCCAGAGCATGTTGGCTTCGTCACCCGCTGGTGTGGCTGTCACAGAAGTCATTCTTCCCAGGTTGGGCTTTCAGAGGAAAAGGAAATGACAAGGCAACGATGATGTTTCTGCTCTTCGCAAACAAAAGTTTGCATTGAATGTTTTTGTATGTTTCTTTTATTTTTTTTGCATTTTAGTATTTGTCTTTCTGGTGCCTCCAGAGAGCCTGGCTGCTTTGCATTCTGGGAAATGCATTTGTCTTGGCTTGAAATTATCAGCAGTGTACTCAGGGGTCTGATGGAGGAGTCGTGTGCGGGGCTAATCACAACAGATCTTCGCTGAGGGGACTGGCCTTGGTGGTCTGGCTGGCTGACAGGGCCTTGGTTTCTGCGCCTTGTGCCCTGCGTGCCCTGGGAGAGATGAAGCTTGGGAGGGAGAGCAGGAGAAGTAAAGGCTGATGTTAGAGGGGCCGCTTTCATGGAGCCAGATTATCCAGTAGGGGTCATACATGTGCTCAGGTTGGGGGTGAGGTAGAATGTGCTGGTTGGGATGATGGTACACCGGAAGTGGCGACAGACAAAATTCACATGGAGAAACTGGAGTCTAATTAACCGAGGGACCCAAAGACATCGCCAGGGAAAGAGCACCCAGTTCCAGCCCAGGGCTTCTCATCAGCACATTTAGTGCTGTGGACTGTGCTGTAAGCTCAGCAATCACATCCCATCAGCTTTGCCATGTTTGTGAGAATTGAGTCGCTAAGGCTAGGAGGCAGGGGTTACTCTGTGAATTCCGAGGGTGGGGATCACTGGGGGCCATTTCAAAAGTTGCCTCCCACAAGGAGTTAACAGAGCACTAGAGAAGACTTTACTCCTGTGTCAAGGTGTGGACTGGGTGACTAAAGCAGGTTGGCTGCACCAAGAAGGGTCATGAGCTCTGACTCCTCCAGTGCTACCTGCCCCAAATTCCAGATTTGGCTGTGAGCCTTCTCTCTCTCTCTGGCTTATCTCTAGTGTGGCATCTGTGTAATGTGCTGCCTCTCCTGCTTGCCATGTCTCCAGCCTTAGGACAGACCTTGCCCGGGGCCTATTGAAAATGGATCCAAATGTACTGTTACCATCTGGGGCCATAGTCAGGCACAGGGATGTTCTTTCCCAATGGGGTCAGCTTTCTTTGATGGGAAAATGCCCTCCTGGGTTGAAGAGCTACTAGACACCCCCTGTGTGGGGCTTAAGCAGAGAAAGGCACTGGGCTGGGATGGGGGTACAGTTGGTTGGGCTGTCCTGCAAGGGCCAAAAGCCATGAGCAGTGAACAGGACAGCCGTCTCCATTGGGATGGCTTCTGTTCTCCAAGGAATAAATGTTGAATGTCTAAGTGGTTTTGCTTTTTTTTTTTAATAGGAAATTATTCTATCCTTAGAATTTTAAATAGCATTAGAAAAAGAACTCTGAACAATTACCATCCCCACCCCAATTGCAGTAGATATCTGGATTGACACTTAAACCTCCACTGTCACCTCCTGATATTCAAAGAAGTTGAAAAGCCAATAGATAACAGTGATATGATTTGAAGACAATATATAAAGGACAGGTGGGCTCTTTAGCTGCTGGTTGTCACTACTGCTTAGGAAGGCCGTGATTTCCTTGCTTCTGCAAGGTTCTGGGTATTGATAAGTAGCAATGGTAACGCTGGCTACTCAATCTGACTTCTGACCCCTGGATTGCAGCTTTGGGCAGCCATCCCTGCCTCTAGTAGTACAGTGGCTGCCAGGGTGGTGAGTCCCACTTAAGGTCTGCCTAGTGCCAGGGGTACTCTCAGAAGTAGAAGTTCCCCTAGTGGCTCAGTTCTGCATTGTTTGGAGATCTTCCAAGAAGCCTTGCCTAGCCTTGCCTAGAGCCTGCTCCTTCAGCCTTTATGACTATTTTATAAGCATAAGATTGTTTGTATTATCCCCCATTCTGTTAAAATACCTAGAATCCTTCCTCTTTTCAATACTTAAACTGATTGATAGATATTTTGTCATATGAAGAGCCACCATTTTAAAGGCTTCCCTTTGGAATTCAAAGCCATTATCTCCTATGTAAACATAAATAGAATTCTAGAAGCTTCTAGTAATGGCCATACTTACAGAGCTAACTTGCGTGCATGGAACCTGCTCTCCTGACTTGTGAAACGATTCTGGTATTTTCCAACTATGAATGTCTACCTTCTACTAGGTCTGCCACCTCGGAGGCAGAGCAGAGGTTGAGGGACTCCACACTTGAGCTGCGTTCCCCAGAGTTCTTCCTGGATATAAAAGCAGCCTGCAGAGTCCAGGCACAGCCACCTGGAGCCCTCCAGCCACTCCTTCTGCCCTGCCCATCCCTGTGTGCAGCTCTGCCTTGGGGTATGGAAAGGAATCTGCAAGAGGAACAGCAAAATCATCAGACAGCAATTCAATCTCCACTTTTACCTGAAAACAAAGTGGCATTCCAAGTTTCTCAAAACAAATGAATGTATTGAGAAGAGACATCAGAATTGAGTTGTCCTAGGGAGTCAATGAGTCTCTGAGAGATGACCAACCAGACCCAAGTTCCAATTCAGATGCTACACTTAGAACTACAACTTTGTGTATGGCATACAACCTCACTGAGCCCCAGTTCCTCATCTATAAAACAGACCTACCCCGTCACAGTATTAGTGCAATGACCAAACACAAGGATCTCTCTGACGCCTACCAAAAGTTAATTAATGAACGTTCTTTTCTATCCATCCCATCCTGCAAGAATGTGATCAGTCTCATAACACGCAAGAGTTGGAAAGGAACAGCATGGCGACTGGCAGAGAGTTGGCAGGCAGTAAGTGCTTGTTGAGCTAATGAATTAATTGTTAAAGAATGTAATTTAATAATTTTACAACCCCCTATGAAACTCAAGAGCTTGGGGCAACTTGCCAAAGTCACATTACTAATTGGTGACAGGACCAGGGATCAACATATAACCCTCAATTCCCAATCAGTTGTTCTCTGCCTGGATTCATTTTTTTTTTTTATAAAGCCATGTACAGTTCTCAAAATGATTTGTAGGCAAAATAGCACTGATTTATGGAAAACAAATCATAAATTATTTTCAAATACTCATTTCTCAGCATCTGAGACCCATTTTACATGAAGCAGGAATTCAGATTTCCTATTGAAAATCACTTGAGGGATAAAGGATTACAGAGCCTATTTCCCCGAAGCAGACACTCCCGCCTCTTCACAGTAGACTCTAAATAAGATGCTGGGAGCGAAGCAAAATGGAAAGCGCTGGATGTGGAATGCAGAGAGGAGGGGAGAGGCCTCCGGGCTGTGTGCTCTCACCATGTTCAGAAACTTGCTCCTTTTGGGAAGTGAGAAAAGTGAATCGGAGTCTGAGCAGGGACATCCTTAGTGATACAAAAATATTATGAGCCGGCAACCTGAACTGCCATGATTCACAGCAGGAATCCCCATTCAGCAAGTGAAATCACTGAAAGAGGAGACAGGACTATGAGAAACAGCTCAGCAAACACTCTGCAAGAAGGGATGATGAGGTTCAGAGAACGGGCAACTCTAGAGAAAATTGCCATTGATTTAAGTGAAAACAGTTCTGAAATTTAGGAGTAATAGGGTTGTTGGGCTGGCTTCTTTTTCTGGTCCATACTCCACATATCTCCTGCCTGCAACTCCCAAGGCAGATTCTTCTTGTGGATGAATTAGTCCGGGTGAAGAGAACAGGATCCTTGCCCATAATTTTTTCGACATATCTAGTTGATTTATCTGTTGATACCACTGTGTTATGGCAGTTTAAACACTGCAACATTAGAACAAGCTGGAACAGACTTCGGGCATTCAGAAAAGACATATGAAAACCACATGGAGGAGACGTGGGAGAACCGGTCCAGATAAGGAAGGCAATGCAAACATTTGCAACCCTCTGCTTAAAGCAAGCCTAGCGCTGGGCTGGGGAGCTGGGAGTACGCCACGGCACTGGGGTATCACTGCCATGTAGGTGGCAATGGCTCTGCTTGGGGGCAGGTGAATGTCCAAAGCTAGTGGAATAGACACCTTTTCATACACCTCCGAGGAAGCCCCTCCTGACCAACAGAAAGTTAGTAACATTCTTCATTTCCAATCCCACCTGCTTTGAATCTGTGCCCCTCTAAGTCTTTTAGGGAGAAACTGGAGCCTTTCGGTCCTTCTCTGACTAGATCACTGAGTTTTTATTTTCTGAGGCAATAGCTTGGATGGATTGGTGTGAGAGATTAGAACTTGAATCTGTTAGTGCTTAACTGTGTGACCTTGGGTACAAATGGAAACCTCTTTTCCAATTCCTCATCTGAAAACTGGATCAGATCATCACCCACTCACACAATTCAAGGGAGGTGGAAATGTTTCTGTGACTCAGCAGGGAGGTTGAGAATCACAGTCCAGAGTTCCTAACAACATTGTGTGATACATAAACTCTTTCGTGTGGGGAGACAAACCTCCTCTAGACCCCTAAGAAAGTGACCTCAGACGTGGGACATCGTCCCCATCTTGAGATTCCCAAACTGAAGCAATGAATGTCTTCTTTTACTTGTTTGAAATGATAGCTAACATATGTTTGGTTTTTAATGAAAAAACAGGTAAAATGAGATTATTTTAAAGATCATCAAAACAAAAAAGGGGGGAATTTTAACTGTGTAGCCCTGAACTCCCTGAGACTAACTCATAAATTAGTTCTTGTTTGAGAAACACCAGCAGGGCAATGAAGAAGTCAGACACAGAAATAAGGATTTTAATCTTGCCTTTGCCACCTGTGAGCTGTGAGATTTGGTGTAGGGAAGTAATCTCTCTGAAGCCTCAATTTCCTCATTTTTGATTACCGATCTTCAAAGTGCTGATTAAAGGTGAGCAGATCTCCTTGAATTCCCCTCTATAAACAAAATCTAAAGGAAAAGGAATTCTAGCTGAGGGAACTCCCCATGAAGGGTCAGCTGCTGTGCAGTCTGGGGCCGATGCACACCCTTGCTGAGCCCACATTTCCTCCTGATGGAAAGAGAGTGATAATCTCTGAAGAGCTTATCTACCTTGCAGAGCTGTCAGGAGGATCAAAGTGTTTATGTGAAAAGCCTGCTCTGCAAACAGGGAAGCACCACACAGAACACAACTTCTTCTAGAAACAGGACGCCTCAACATTGCTCAAGGCTTAGAAACCACCATCCCTATCTGGAAAATCGAATCCATCTTGAGGTTAGAGTTCTGGTTTATGATCCTCTGCTTCTTGTGCCAGAAATGAGCTCAGCCGAAAGTGCCATTAACTACCCGCTGCTGGGGTGGGTTCCTGTCAAGATCCCTTTTATCAGTCAGCTGGCTGTGAAAAGCCAGATAGCATTTAAATACAGCCATTACCCAGAGTGCCCAACAGTTGGACTTCCCAAGTGCCCACCCTCTCAGGACCAGGAGAAAAGTCCAGAAGGTCAAGGTTAAATTCTGTTCTCCTTCTCAGGCTGCCCTGCAAACCAGTACCCAGAAAGAGTAAATGAGAAGCCAGGGTACCCCTAAGTGACTTATTTTCCCTACTGCACATCTACTGTGAGACTCATAGGATGATGAGTTAAGCTCCAATAAGGATAGACTAAAACAGTCTCCATCCAACCTTCTAGAAATGGAATAGAGGTAGGAATAGTCAGGTAGTATTTCAGCCCATGTTAATTCAGGTATCTCGGACATGCTGGACCAGGGGCAGTGTTATCTGTATTTCATCTTTACCTCCATCCCGATGCGTTAGAATTGTTATTCCCATTCCAAGGCCAGGAGGTAGAGGAGACACTGATACCACCTGTACAAGCTCTTCCATGGATCAATCTGCTGGCCTACAGCATCTGGCTTTTATCCTTGTGACTGTCACTACTCGTAGTCACAGGCCCTCTAGAGAGTAGGAAGATAGTTCTAGTCCCAGCATTGCTGTGTCACGGACCCCCAACTTAACCAGCTCTGAGCAGCTGTTCTCCCTTGTTTAACTGACATTTAGCTGCAGAGCACACGTGTGTTTTCTATACACCATGAGACACTGAGTAACTGGAAAGATTGTTGTTAATGGCTTAATGAACACCATAGCTCTTCACTCAGGCTCTAAATCATCTTTTGAAGGACGCAGGCATCGTACTGATGTCAGCCAAGAATCAAAGAGGGTCCCAAAGTGTGATCCAGTTACTGGAGTCCAGCCTGACAACTTCCACATCCTAACACAGGCAACAAGATGGGGGACGTGTTGGTCCACTGTGATCACACAACCTATGGTATAGAATCCACTATCTGTCTGCCTGGGATGCCATCTACCTGTGTGATTTGAGGCACTAGCTCTTGAAACTCAATCTTTTCACTGAAATACAGCTGGCCATCACTACTGTACCTTACTGGGCCAGTGGAAAGGTTAAGTAAGAGACAGTATGTGAACACATTGGCCCCCTGCCCAGATGTTGGGGATGTTTAATGGCTGGTTATTCCTTCATGTGTTCGTCTTGAGACTCAGTTAGGTTTGCATACATCATATAGTTGCAGTTCATAGAGGAGGATCCACAGGGCAAGAACAAGGACTTCACTTCTCATGTGGATGTGTGGGAAACCATTCAGAATGCTGCTGGAAAGAATATGGGCCCTAAGAAAGGTCTTTACAGAACAGTAACTAGTAGGTACTCTGCATCTAACTTCCAAAGTATAGGAAACCCAAGACGCTGCCATCTTTCGCAAACTACTAGACATGGGGTCTTGCTATGATGAGTAACCACATTGCATTGGGTGGTTAAGCAATGGTACTTTCCAGAGGAAAGTTCACATTTGCCAGGAGTTGCTATCTTCACAGAGAGCTAGGTCTCACCTGGAGAGTTAGTAGCTGGCTGCCAACTGTCATCTGACCTACTTATGGAGCAGATATTTTGCTAGATGAGTTGACTGAGCTAAGAAAGTGACACAATGATTAAGTTCAGGGAAGAGCTCCTTCTGGGAAGCCATATTTGCTTCTCTGCTCATATGTGTCTCGATTTCCAGCTCAATTATGATTTTGAAAGGCAGGCAAAATTTTACCCGTGTAAAGAACACAATTATGCTTCCTGATCCTCCTTCTTAAGGTTTTGATTGTGATTACAAGTTCCACATGTTCCTTTTAGTGCTCCATGCTTGGCGATTCAAATGTTTGAACAAAAAAATTAGAGCATGAAAACAAACAGGTCAGAGGATCGCTAGAGAAGAATAATGAGCTAGAGAGTATAGCTCAAAAACTAAAAACAGGATATAAGAGAAAAGGAGGTGGCATTTAAGATGGAACCTTGAAAAATGGGTTGAATTTGGAACTGTAGAAATGGAAGGGAAGGTCATTCTAGGGCCACTGGAACAATATAAACAAAGTCATAAAATCAGAATACTCAGAAGATTTTAAAGAGTCAGCAGTTTCAGAGGAGTTTGGTGTATATGGATCGTGTAGGACACCCTTTATATGCATGTACTCACAATCTTCTTGTTTCACCTTTATTCATGGAAGGCAGCCCATTAATGGTGGAGTTTGGGTGAAAAATCTGAGTTATGGTCAAGATTGCTGCTATTGCCCTATTTGACTTTCTTCTGGATACAAGAGATGATCTGCTGTCCCACCAGTCTAGAGTTACACAGGTCCAGCTGACTAGTTCTGGCCAATGTATCATGTGTAGAAGTGGTGTCACTTCCTGGCCAAAGCAATTTCCAGAATAATGTCCAGTACCTCTTCCCCTGTCATGTCACCTGAAAAGTTTGTATTTTCCTAACAGTATAGCTGTTGGACCTGGAGGCCGCTTGCATATTGGTGACTGAATCATGATGTGGAGAGTCAATTGAGACATAGAAAGTTATTAATTAAACTTTTCATAAGCAAGAATTAAATTTCTGGTGTTAAGCCATTGAGATTTGGGGATGTTCATTATGGCAGCATAGCCTAGTTTATCCTGACTAACATAGTTTTGCAAAAGTTACCATGAATCTTATGAAGACCATCCTAGACTTGCTTCTCTGAGGACACCAATCCTAAGCATGCTTATATAAGACCAGAGAAAAATAACTATTCCATTGCTCCCAGACTTCCTGCACACATGGAAGCTTCTCTAGACAGCCACAAGAGTTTTGTGACTTTATTCTGAAGCAATAATGGAGGAAAATATTGTTGACAGTCCTTTAGCTACATTGAGATTTGAATAACCTGGAAAATGATCTCATAGTTTTGCATGGTAATAATTACTACCATTTAGTAAATTACTGAGATTCCAACATGTTAGTGGACACCTTAGAGCACTGGCTAATTTTACCTTTATGCTAGTCCTACAAAGTTTACATTATTACTCCCAATTTAACTTAAGAAAACAGACTCACCTATGTCAGTTAGAGGAGAACTAAGGTCCAAACCCAGAAATGTGTGACTCTAAACCCAGGCTCTTTTCATAGGGTTATCTGTGCTGACTGTCTGTGTTGTCCCCCTAAGGGCCATTGTCTTTCAACATAAGAATTAATTGGTCTTCTCAGGTATCCAAGGTCATATATTCCTAGGAGTCAGAACACTTGCTGCTAATATTCTGAGTTATATGATTAAAAAAAATTTTTTTGGTAGTGGTAGTGACATTTTTATTTCCAAATGTATCATTTTTTATTGAGCTAGCATAGGGTTATACCACTACATGACTTAGAAGTAAAGGGTCATACCTTTTCAGAGATGTGTTAACCACCCCATTCCTACCACAAGGTATTCCTAAATTTCAGGCATAGAATATGGGGCCTCTGAAAGACCCCAGTCTGAGCATCATGTTAAAAAAAAATCCATTCTTTAATGATATACCAAGTTCTGAAAAGTGACCACGGGAACAAGTGTAAGGCTATGAGAATCATGGTTTGAAGCAGGGTTCTCAAAGTGTGACCTGGAGGTGATCTAAGGTAACCATGTGTTTAAAATTTCTGTTCATAATAATAACTGGATATTATTTACCTTTTAATGCTCTCACATGTTTGCAATGATTTTTAGAGGTTACATGACATAGCCACAATTTTCTACAAAAGTTATTAAATATTCTCCTTTTTCCATTACATGCCCACATGAAGCCAGATTTTCCTTATACCTATTAACCAAAACAATAGATGGCAACAAATTGCATGAAAAAGCAGATGTAAGAACCACACTGTCTTCTTTTAAGTTAAATATTAAAAAAATTTGCAGAAAATATGAAACAAAGCCATTTTTTCCCACTTAACATTTTTTTAGACTCCATTGTTTTTTTCATAAAATTTTTTTAAGGATAACATATAAAGGGCTTATTATTTTTCTTCTTAAGGGAATTGATAAATTTCTAAATTTCTTGGTTTTAATTTCTAATAAGGTAAATATTGATAGCTATATATTCACATAAAATAAGGATATTTGGAACCCTCAATCTTATTTAAACTCTTGAAGGGGTTTGGAGACTAATAAACTTGATAGTAACTAGCCTAAGGGAAACAAAGAAGTAAAAGGGGGAAAAAGTTATGAAAGTACATGCAATTTATAAAGAAAACTGTAATCTTCCTTTTGGAGCTGGGCGCTGCATTTGTTGGATTTGTTCTGAGTGGAAATAAGGAATAGAAATGGGGCCCATGAGTCAAAACCCAATAAGTAGCTTTCAGCCTAATAAGAACTTTCCAAAATCCTGGCAAAGAGTGAGCTCTCCATCCCTGGAAAGGTGTAAGCCAAGTTCAGCAACCCATCTGATAGCAAGGACATTGCAGAGAAGTCAGGTACCAAAGGAAGCTGGTATAAGGTGGGATGGGCTATCTAACAGACTTTAAGATCCCTTCCAATGTGAGCATCTAACTTGAGAAAAGATCTAAAATGATTTTCACAAAAGTCAAGAGTCTTTGGGTCCAATTATAACCAAAGAGTCACTTCCTTGTCCATACGGGATACTAAAAGGAATGAGTCTCACAAGTTGACTTGTAATAACCCCTCACATTTGCATTGGGCTTTTCAGTTGACAAAACTCTTCACTTCTTTATTTATTGAGGCTCCTCCAACTGCCGCATGAACTAGATATTTCCCAGACAAAGCTCCAAGAGGCAACGTGAATCGCACCAAATGACGTAGCTGATGAGAGGTATATCCTCCTGGCATTCGGCAGCATATTCTTTCCACTGGATCTCAGCCGCCTCCCTGTTGGTCCAAGGATTGGGCACACACCCAAACTCTAAAGCCCAGCTCTGACATCTGCTCACTCCTCCTCATGTGGCATATGCGTCCTGAAACTGTTTACCTAGCTCTGGCCCTGCCAAGGTACCTGGTGCAATATTCTTGCTCATGTAGGGGAGTCTCTCACTCCCAGTTCCACCCACCGTCTTGCAAATTCCATCCCAGGGAAACACTGGACTCTTGCGAAGCCTGAACTGTTCAACTCACCCGGGCACTCTAATGAGTTGTTTGAAGCTGTGTATGAGTTGAACATTCAGGAAACTTGGGAGCTGAGACATCACAGCCCGGCGTGCAGGCGCGAGGAGCCGCCCTTCTCTGCACAGCCTGCCCTCTGCTCACGTGTTACCACCTTCTTTGAGTGGCACTTCCACCCGCCTGCAGTCAACCCTCCTCGGGCAGGGATCCCATCAGATTTTACAAGCCAGGCAGGGTCAGACCTGGTGAAAACGTGAATGGGAATGCCCAGAACAACAAAGGCAGCAGGCACTTTCCCTCAGGAGACAGGGATGAGCCAAGCCACGTGATGGCAGCCCTAGGGCACCAAGGGGAAAGCTGTGAGCTGGACAGGAGTGGACCCCATTCTGGGAGACTAAGGAAGGGGCAGACCTATCGGGATGTGCCCAGAGCTTATAATGGCAGGTTTGGGGCAAATGATTTTCTGTTCTGATGATTTTCAAACAGCTGGTTTACTAGGATACAGATCTTTTTGAGTTTTAGTTATTTCTAGAACAGGGTTGGGCAAATTTTTCTGCACGGAAAATTCTGCATGCAAAAATTACCTGCATGAGGCAGATAATAAATATTTTAGCTTTTGCTTAGTTGCAACTTCTTAAAGTGTGAAAGCAGCGATTATCCATGTGGAAATGGAGGAGGTGGCTGTACCCCAATATAATTTCATTTAGGCGCACTGGAATTTGAATTTGATAGAATTTTCAAATGTCACAGAAGTTGTTTCTGATTTTTAAAAACTATTTTAAAATATTTAAAAGCCATTCTTAATTCAGAGCTTTTAAAAAGAAACAGTTGGGCAGGACTTGGTCTGTGGATTATAGTCCCTCAGATTTTTACAAATTTATAACAACATTGGATCCTGTAAGAAGGGAAAAGAAAACAAAAATGCAAGCTACAAAATATAAGTGTCCAAGTCTACTGACCAATTGATACCATCATGTCTAATGCATATTCCCAAGGCCTCAACTTACCTCAGGACAAAAAAGGCCATGTGGGTGTGTGACCCACACTTTGGGTGACCTGGTAAATTTAAAGTAACCGTTTGTTGGTTTAAAATCAATTAGTATATCAATTAGTACATCAATTATTTAAATTATCACTTCGATTTTTAGTATTTAAAGTTTGTGGTTTTCATACACAGGCACAAAACCCCCTTCCAGTCTTGCTTGTTTGTTCTTAATGAATCTTTTGTTGTTCTGATCATGGGTTGTTGAAGCAGGTTCCTGTAGGAGCTATAATTTTCACAATAAACATTCCTAATCAGTAGTTCCCTGGCCCTGCCCCTAGCCTTTCAGTCCCTTCAAATCCCCAGCCACCCTCTGGGAGGCCTTAGGGTCAGTCTCAGCAGTGCCACTTGGTACCTGCCTTGCCTCCTCTGGGGCCTGGTTCGCACATCCGTCTCTGCTTCTCCGTTGTCTGACATGATGGCTGTTCTTCCTTCCTCGATGGAGACAGCCATTCTGTTCTGCTTTTAAGCTGCCATATGTACCTTGCTTTGTACTATCCTAACTGGCTCCACCAGCCTTCCATGTACAGAAAGTCATAAGTGCCAGCACCCTGTGTCTCATTCTTCCACAGGAATCACAGAAGACCAGACTTTATTATTTGCGCCCATTTGCCTTTATAAAGCCATCTCCTTAGGCTGCACCAAAGGTGGCCTGAATGGCAAAGGGCTTGATCAGACCTCCCTTCCCTCCAGCCTTAGAACAGCCAATTTATATAAAGTTTGGGGACCTAGTTCCCCTTTGTGAAGTATCCATTTCAAGTGCACCCTTGGATGAGTTTTGACAAATTGCACACACCTATGTAGCCATGATAACAATCACGATAAAGCCATTTCTGTCTTTATCCCATCCCAAAAAACTCCCTGGTGCCCATTTGCTATCTTTTCCACTCTAGTCCCAGCCCAGCATCTACTGTTCTGTTTGCTCTGAGTACAGATTACTTTTACCAGCTCTAGAGGGTAAGGTAAATGGAATCATGCAGCATTTATTCTATTATGGAAGGTATTTTCCACTCATTTTTGAGATGCACCCATGTTTTTGCTTGTATCAGTAATTTGTTCCTTTTCATTACAGAGTAGAATTCCCTTGTATGGATAGACCATGAATCCTGTATTCATTCAACAGTTGATTGACATTTGTATTGTTTCCAGTTTTAGGATCTTCTAAATACAACTTCAATGAATGTTCATTTAGAAGTCAGAGGTAAAATAACATTTTTATATCTTTTGGGAAAATACTGAAGAGTGGAATTGCCTTATTTATGTTTAAACTTTGTAAATAATTACCAAAGAGTTCTCCAGTGTTGTTCTACCATTTTACATTCCTACTGTAAGAATTGTTATAGTTCTGTTTTCTATTTCTGTATCATTTCTGTGTCCTCTAAGTACTCCCAGTTGCTCTAAAACCTCACTAAAACACAATGTTGTGTTTACCCATTGTGGTGGGTGTATAGTAGTATCTCACTGAAGTTTTAATTGGCATTTCTCTAATGACTAATGTTATGTGCTGATGGGACAGTTCTCTGTCTTGTGAAGTATTAGTTGAAATCTTTTGCACTTTCTTTCCTAATGTGTGAGAAGTTTCTTTTTAGCTCTTCTGCCCATTTTTTGACTGGAAGATTTAACTTTTAATGAAAGACACCATTCCCTTTTTTCCCCCTTATGGTTTTTTTTTTTGATTACTAAGAAATTTTTTTCCATAGCAAAACTTAAAATGTTTTATCTTACTTTTTTCCACAACACTTAAATTTTTATCTCATATTTAGGACTAAGATTTATTTCAAATTAATCTTTGATTGTCCTGTGAGGCAAGGATCAAATCTCATTTTTTTCATGTGTCTATCCAATTATATTAGCACCTTTTATTTTGTCCTCTTTATTGATCCCTTTGTTGAAAATCAGTCAACCATATACTTTCTGGACTACCTAGTCCATTTTATTCAGTTATATATCTGTCTTTATGCCAATACCATACTGTCTTCATTATAGTTTTATATTAAGTTTAGAAATGAGGTAGTATATATTCTTCATCTTTATTCTTTTTCAAAATTGTTTAGGCTAATCTAGGTCTTGGTATTTTCAAATAAATCTTAGAGTTGAATAAAATAAGGCTGATCTTTTTATTGAAATTACATTTTTATTGTGTCATTTTTATTGCAGTAACATTGATTTTCAATGCTGTATATGATTCAGAGGTACAGGTTCACACCTTCTTAGATGTATGTTACCATACCACACCCACCACCAAAGCACCCATAATCCTCCAGCATAGTCTCTTGGGCCCCTTCTACCTTTGCCTCCCACTCTTTCACTCCCCCTCTGATAGGGTTGGTTTGGTTAAGTTTTGTCTGTTTCTTTGTTTTGCTTATCTGTATTCCACATGTGAGTGAAACCATCTGATACTTATATTTTTAATAGGTCAGTTTTGAGAGAATTGAAATCTGATCAATTCTTCCAATCAATGAACCAAGTGTATTCTTGATTTTTCAGTGCTTTTATTTCCAATAAAGTGTGGTAGTTTTCGATGTACGAGGCACACATACATTTGTTATATTTACTGTCATATTCTTTTTTAGGTATTTGTTATATATTTATAAAACATTGTCAGTACAAGGCAGAACAGTAGTGGTAATAACCTATCTTAGAGAAGAATACATCTAATCTTTCACTATTGACTGTTATGTAAGTGTAAGTGGTTTTTATAAAGTGTAAGTGGTTTTTATCAGATTGAAGAAGTTACCAAAGTTACCACTTATGTTCCTAATTTGTTGAGTTTTGTTGATCCGTTGAGTGTTGGATTTTGTCAAATATTTCTTCCGCATCTATTGAGAAAGTCATTTTTTTCTCCTTCTTCGTGTGTTAAATGTCTTTGTTTGGTTTTTGAATATTAATCCAATCTTATGTACCTGAAATAAACCCCACTGGGATGTGCTTTACTATGTTAGCTACATATCACTAAATTTGATACCCTAATACTGTGCTAAGGATTTTTGTGTCTACGCTCACTGGAGATAATGTGCACTGGGGATACATTATCCAAGATACTAAGGCATTTTCTGGGATATGAGATTTTCAGTGCTCAAACTGGAGGTACTTCAATACCTGGCTAACTCAGATCATTAGTCACCATAGATACTAGTCTCTAGAAACTAGCCTCTTTTTCCTTAATATCTTTGTCTGATATTGGTATCAGACAATATCAGTGTCATAAAATAAGTTAAGAATCTCTCCTTTTATGAAAGTTTGTGTGAAGCATTTTTTCCTTAATTGTTTGATGTAAATCACTAGGTATGCCATTTATGCCCAGACTTTTCTTTGTGGGCAGGTTTTTAATCGCCACTATGGGTTTTTCAGTAGATGTAGAGCTATTTACATTTTCTATTTCTTCTTGTTCCCTTTCTTCTTCTTCTATCCACACCAGTGGTAGACAGAATGATTGCCTCTCAAAGATGTTAACATGCTATTTCTGTCTGCGTGTAGGTTATATTACATAGTAAGTGGGAATTGCAATTAAGGTTGCTAATAAGCTGACATTGAAATGGCAAAAAGACTGACAAAACTGACATTGAAATGGATTACCTGGGTGGGCCCAATCCAGTGACAAGGGTCCTCAAAAGTGGAGGAGATAGAGAAAGAGAGACAGACAAGACAGATGGAGAGGACTTGATCCAATGTTGCAGATTTTGAACTATTCCTGGCTATGAGCCAGGAATGTATGTGGCCTCTAAAAGTGGACAGAGGCAAATATGTGGATTTTTCCTCTGTCACCTATAGAAGAATAGCCCGTCTGCTGACATCTTGATTTTAGCCAGATGAGACCCATTTCAGAACTGTAACCTCCAGACTCTAAGATAATAAATTTAACCCTACAGTTTCATAGTGATTTGTTAGAGCAGCAATAAAAAATGAATGGAGTATGTTATTAATTCATCCATTGTGTCTAAAGTGTCTAATTTATTTTCGTAAAGCTGTTTGTAATATAAATGTATTAGCACATTAATGGTCTCAGGACCTGTACATATGTCCCTCCTTTTTGCTGATGTTGATCATTTCCATCTTCTCTCTTTTTATCGTTATCATTTAACTTTGAGAATTACTCATTTCGCTAGTTTTTTCAAAGAACTAATTTCAATCAATATTTTGCTATTTTTAGATTGCTTCCATTTGATTTATCTCTGTTCTTTTAAATAGATAAACATATAAGTGAGATTCTGTGAGCACTGCTATTCAATAAGGTTTTAATAAAGTCTTAGGAAAGTATAGATATCCGAACCTTTTGTTTTGATTGAACATGGGAGTCAAGGATGATTTCAGAAAATAGGAAGAATTTGAGTAACATTTTGGTGAATAGTACAAGCTCTTAAAGGATAAGAGCAAAAGGCATTTCCAAAAGAAGAAACAGTCCAAAAAAGGCACATTGGCATGAAAATGTATGTGCTGTTCTTTCTGCATCCAGATATAAGTTGTAGAGTGGAAGTATGCTAAGTGATGAGGAGAGGCAGCAGAAGTTCAACCACAGAAGCTAAGTGGCAGGTACTCCATCTTTGAAGTAGTGGAAAATTTTTCTGGCATTTTTGAATGATGCGTCTTGAATCTGGGAGGTATGTGGGAGCAAGAATCCTAGGAGGAGGACATTGTCACGTTGAGTGAGGGGGAGCTCAATGTGAGAGAACTTTGGGAAGGAGAAGAAGGGGCTTAATCCCGGGAAGTGAGGGGGCCCACAGAGGTATTGCAAAGGGCACACATGTGGCCCTTTCACCAGGAGTTTGTCCCATTTAGATCCAGAGTCCCAGGACACAATAAATAGGTTTAATTCTCAAATTTTCCTTTTGCAAACAAAGTAGTATCAGCAAGGTGTAATGACCCCATAGCATGCTAACCTAAGATGGCGGCGCATAGGTCCTGCAGGTGTATAGATCTGAACTTAGTCCCTCTTCCACCTTTCACCCTGAATGAGCCCCAGGTGAAAACCTACAATGAGCATCTGTCTCTCAGGAGTATGGTCAGATGAAGTGAGACCGTTTGTTTCACACCTAGTGTGTGACCTAACCCAGGTCTACTCAGCCCTTCCTGCTCCCCAGGAAGAAGCTGACACTGCGCCCATAGCTACGGAGCCCTGAGTGCCAGCTCCACAGTCACATCACCCCTAGCCCTGCCAATGGACACAGCAAGGCCTGGGCTCCAGCACAGCTTCTATTTTCTATTTTGCCTTTCTGAATAGAACCGCTGCTGCTGCCGAGCTAACCTAGCCAGGAGCAATCTAGCCTTCCACACACACTGCCTAACGCACCACGATGTGTGGAAGGTTCATGCCCTCGGGAAAGATTATGTCTGTCTTTAATCAGGAGACAGGAAAGAAAGGGTGAAGTCACAGCAGCTCTCTGGCCTCTTGAGGTTCCCCACAAGGACAAGCAAACTCCTGTTTTCACTTTTTTTCCTGCTCATTTTTGCTCCCCTTGATACTTGCCAATGAAACATTACCTGCTTCTGACTTACCGTTCTAGAAAATGCAAGTTAAGTTGAGCTGAGCTATGCTGGATGAAGAAGTGATACTCAGGTAATGTCCCTGTTTTCCCTTTTTGCCACAAATTTCCTTCTTGTACTTAAGAGATTTTTGGAGGCTTAGTTGAGATACTACATGAAGAGGCAGTTGGTGAATTCTCTTTGTGACCTGCAGTCAGGCATGTGAGTGTGGGGCATCATTGCAAGCAAATCAGTGCCCCTGGGCTCACCAATCAAGTGACTATTTTCACTCAGTGGACGGCACTTGTTCTGATTCACCGTGGAGGAATGATTAATGTCACAGCCTTTTACCACAGTTGGGCTGTACTGGGAAAGTGACTTCTCTGCTCTGCGGTTTTCTCATCTCGAAAGTGGAGAAAATCATACCTCACTTATTTTGTTGTTGTGAGGATTTCATAAGATCATGGGTATGAATTTGCTTTGTGAACTCTAAAGTGCTATGGAAATGAAAGGGTTATTGTTTGCACCTAAGAGGCAGCAGCTCAATAAATACTGCATGAATAAATGAGGGCTTGTGCAATGGAAAACACTAATATTCAAGCCATGCCCAGGGTCTTGCTGTCAATTAGGCATGCGTCCTGATTCTCAATTTATGACTCTCCCTGAGAACTTGGAGCAAAAGAATGGGAAGTAGAGACTATAGCCTTGGTGAACGCATTAACCATTGCTTCTCTGCACGCTGTGAATGCAGTCCAGATGTAAGGCAGGATAGCAGTGTTGGGGAGTGGTAAGATATATTAGAGCCATTTATTTAGGTAACATAAGAGTGAGTTGGCAACCACCTCCAGGATTTATACTTATAATTCAGATTTGTTGCTTATATATCTTTCGCATTGCTTTTATCAATACATTGTTTAATGTTCCCAAATGTCTTTTGAGGTAGGTATGAATTCCTCGTTTTCAGGTAAAGAAGCTGATATTTAAAGAAGTTGGGCCATTTGCTTCAAATGCCAAAGCTAATGGGTTTGTGGAACCAATATTTGAAACAAACTGTGCCTCGTTTCCAAATTGGGGCTTGTTCCTCTGCGCCGGTCTGCTCTCTGAGGGGCTCAACCTTGCCCCTGGGAGCATGTGGACTTGCCATAAAGTTGCTGTAAACAGATTCTCTGTGAGCAGGAGCAATACTCTTGCTTCTGGTGGTTTCCCAGCAGAGCCCACCCGGAGCACAGCCCCCACAGGGCCCCCACACGCCTCCCACAGCACACAGGAGAGCAAGTCGGCCAGGGGACCTGAAATGTCATGACCGGGGAAAAAACATAAGATACAAGGTTATTAAAATATAGAGAAAAAATGCTTTATCAGCATGGAGCATGCAGTGGATATTTTGCAAATTGAAGAAAACAATCTCAGAATACTGTCAAGACGGATCAGGTATTTAGAATGATCTGTGAGCAGATGAGCAGGAAACCTATTTTCAAAAGCTAATAATAAAGATCCTAACACAAAGGAGGCATAGAGTCCAGGTACTAAGAATAATGAGGCTCACAAAGAAGAGTCAACCAACTTTGTACGTGAAGCAGGAAAACCTGCATAGGACCCTGATTCCCAACACCTGGGCTGGCCTGTTAAGGCCTCCGATAGCTCCCTCTCTAAGGGGGACTTTGGAATGTGCTTCTCAAACCCTGCTATTGAAATGTATTACACACGCGTGTCTGTTGCAGATGCAAGGAAGCAGGTGCAGCGATGGTATGGATTCTGGGGCATGTTTGCTGGGTTCAGGTTCTGTCTCTGCCACTTACAAGCTGGTTGAGCTCAACCTCCCTGTTCTCAGTTTCCTCGTATGTCAGATACAGTACATCTGTGTTGAAGAGTAAATGAGTCAATAGGTGACCATTTGAAAATTAAATGAATCAATATCATGAACATTTACTTCTAGGCCCTTAGAAGTGTACTTGGTGCACCAGAAATGTTACTGGGTGCTTGTTATAGACAAACCAACTGAGATTTTATTCTATAGCATGAATGCAACCTTCCTAATTAAAACCTTTCTCCTCTCTTCCTACTTCTAGCTGGAGACACACCACCACCGCACCTGAGAACTGTTAGAAATAGGCCCTGCCCACCCCGGCAGTTACCTGCAGTGGCATGGCTGACGTGTGCAAGCACAGGAGGGAGTTCAACCTTCAAAAAGTCTGCTTTGCAAAGGCGGATTTCTGGCTTTTTGGTAGTAGGTAAGTTCTTACATGGATTGAAACTCCCAGTCTCTGATTTCTCTGGCTATCCCACCACAGTCTAGTTTGAAAGGCCTCTGCTGTTGCCCCTAAACAGGGGGCCCAGCACATTTGCCAGGAATTGTTGTCTCGTTGCTCCCATGTACTGTCAAATCTCAGCAGTTTCTGGAAGTTTTGAATCAATCTATCTTCTCTTCCAGCCATTGGTCACGGGAAGTTTCTTCCTCTGGGCTGGGACTATGTGTTTTTACTCTGTTATTTTTTTTTTCCTTGTTACCTTAACATCCTTCCTCTGTCACTGCATAAGGGACAGGAGATGGTCTTCCCAAACAACATCACTGCCCACTGATGCCTTTCCTCTATCTGTGTTAGAGCCCAGGGAAAGCACAGAGGTGCGTAAGCAGTAATGAGCATGAAACTGCAGCAGCCTGTCCTGCTCTGGGCCTACAGCCTCCGGGGGCTGCCACGGCCTGTGTGCCCAGACACACTTAGAATGGGGTGAATCAGAGGGAGGTGATGTGGCCATCTCCATGTCAACCTCCTGTCACGGAAGAGCAGCTGATGATTGTCAGAGTTCCCGTGTGACGACATGAATTTCACAAGTGTCCTGGAGTTCATGCGCTGAGTGCACTCATTTTCAACTCTAAGATCCCTTCCTGTGGCACAGTCGTTCCTCAGAGGCCTACCCTGTGAAGATACTTCACCTCAGGAGAATTCACAGGGCATCTACTCAGCCCTACCTCCAAGAAGCAGAAACAGATCACACAGGACACACCTCCGAGTTGCTGAAAGCCACATGGAGACAAATGCACACAGGCCAGAGCACAAGCTGTGGATGACCTAAGGCCTCGTCGTAGGAAAGACGAAGACCGGACTGGGGTTCCTTGGGGTCTGTGCTCCCTTGGGGTCTGTTCTGTCACTGAGCCTGCCAAACTGTGGGCCCGTGAAGTGTGTAAAACATGACCAGTCATCTCTGGGGGCCCCATGGAAATACCCCATGGAGGTGGGGTAGGAGCACTTTGCTGCTGGCACCAAGAATACCAACAGTGATGTGAATTCAGGGACACAAGAATGCAGGGAGATGAGAATTACACCCTCCTATTGGATTTTTTCCCCTGGGCTTCCTTTGGAGATAAAATTGCTGTGTGTGATGCTTAAAACAGAACACATGAGAGAGTATGAATATAAAGACCCACCTGCTTTTCCAAGGACATAAAATAACTTTTAGAATAACACAAAGCCTCCTTTTTCTCCATATTTCATTCCATAAGGCACTTCCTAAATGAGTTGATGAATCTGGGTCCAGAAATTCTATCATGTGACTGAACCAGCTTTTTTTTTTTTTTCCATCCACGCTGATTGAAGCTGAAACATTCCAGGGAAATTTGCTTTCCAAAACTTACACTTCTCCAGAGAGGCAGAAAATAGCTTGCTTTCAAATCCACTGTAAAGATTTCAGTCAAAAAAATAAAATAAAATAAAACACTCCTGGCATTTAATCTGAGTACAAATTGAAAACTATACTAGTGTTTACATGGTTTGGGGTTTTATTAGGAAAGAGTTGCCCGGCGTTAATAATATGATGTTTAGCTAGACTGGAATTTCGACCCTCCATCTTTCCAGACTCTGGGGAAATGAGAACACCCCCTCCATGCTCTGGGCCTCCACGGGCTCCATCAGGGAGGAGGCACTTGAGTTAGGAATTAAGGGAGAATCAGAGTCGCCATGAATTTGACATCATGGATTTACACATAAAAGATCTAGGTGATTTCCCACATCCCCGGTACAGGGTTCTCCTTGACCCCACTGTATAAGTGAGGAAACTGAGGCCCGTGTGGATTGTCTTTCAAAGGAAGAACACACAGGCTTCCAGAAGGAAGCAAAAACTTGCATCTAAGTTTGTCATCATTCATATGTCAGATGTTTTGATGCTTAGATTCATCCAGCAGACATAGAAGTTTTGTGTGTGTGTGTGTGTGTGTGTGTGTAAGAGAGAGATTTCCTCCTCAGGGCACATTTGGCCTTGTCTGGAGACATTTTTTTATCTGAAACTTGATTTTTTTTTAATTGTATTGAATTTATTGTATTTTTGTTCATTTTTGTACAGTATTTGATTTCTTCCCTCTGGTTTGTTTGTCACAACCAGGGGGGTGCTACTGGCATCTGATGAGTAGAGGCCCAGAACAGCAGCCACCACCAGTGTTGATCTGCCGCAGTGTCGATGGCACCAAGGTAGGAAACCCTGAGCTGACTCCATGGAGTGCCAGGCCAACACCCGAGCATGCAATCCCTGAAGGACACATACAGCTGTTATTCTCACAGTCCCACTAGGAAAATGAGAATTCTGTCATCAAGAGACATGTTCTGTCATCAAGAGAAAAGAATACTATATTTTCCATAATATTTAAGGGAGAATGACTAATTGGGGTTGAAATATTTGTGGAAGAAGTGATTTGACAAGTTCCCTTTCCTTTCTCTGAATCATGACAGAATCTTGTAATTCGGAGACACTGTAATATCAGTTAGACTCCAGCCTCAAAGGCATGACTCCCCTTTGGGACTTTACTAGGGAGACCCCCAAGAGGTACTTAAACAGAGGGTCCCTCATGTACATGTAGCATTGAGAACATCTGCGATTAGGGGAGTCTTTTGAGTTGCCTCATATGGGCAGCCACCTTCAGAAATTCCCAAAGCCAGTACTTGATGAGGTAACCTGTTTAGTGGCAGTGGATCTGACAGATTACTTTTATTTATTTTTTTAAAGATATATTTATGCATATGAGAACTGGGGTACCAGAGGTACAGGGGGTGAGAGGATTCACCAGAGAGAGTGGGGAACAGAACAGGCAGATCTATTGAAATACACTGCTAAGGGGAGCAGCGGGTTAGGCAGGAGAGGTCTGCTGCCATGTGGGTTGCTTCCTGGCTGGCCAGGGATTGAACTCTTGCTGCAGTGGCAGGCGATAGCTTGATAGTGCTGTCTTTAACCCCTGCGCCATCAGGGAGGTCCCGATTACTTTTAAAAAGCAACTACAGGATCATGGGAACCGCACCCAAGAAGTTTGCAGAAATGGGAGGTGCAAAGGGCAGGCTAGGCATCAATAAATCACAGAAGTTGATACAAGGGGAAAACAGACAAGAATGAAACAAGGGCTTGTTGTGAGCACAGCCAGGGCTTGCGTGGCTGTCCGTTTGCTTATTTCTGAGGTGCCAGCTGTGTTAAGAATCTGATGAATGAAACAACCCTGCTCTGACTCTAGAAGTGTATCCAGATCTCTTCCCTGAGGCCCTGGCTTTCTCTGTCACCTGAAAGAAAGAAAAGGCCCCCGTGGGAGGCAGAAACCGAAGCACAGGTTGGCCAGGCAAGGCCACTAGGGAGAAAGGCACCCACCATTTCACCTTCAGCCTGGTTCTCACGAGCACTTCAGTTTGGACAAGGCTGCCCGTCAGCCTCATGCCTGCCCATGTGGAGATCAGAAGCAAGAACATGAGGCCATGCTGTGTCCGAGCCACGTAGGCACCAGGCTCCAGGAGAGCACATTCCAACCCACTCGGGCTGCAGTGCTGGGCAGGAGCTGGTCTGTGCCACACTGTACTTAGCCTGTGCTCTCCAATTTCATCATCTCTGGCTCAAAATGGGCCTGCAATTTTCATTTCTTTATGGGCTTAAGTAATCTATTGCAAATGTCACCAGCAGGCTCTAATGCATTCTTGCCGAGGAAACTGTTCTTTCTCTTCAGCAACTTTCTGGTTGAAGATTTGCCGGGCCGGGGAGCTGTTTTACATTAGCTATAATGGTGTTTACATTGGATGCACCGATGTTTAAATCACTGGACATATTTGTTATTAGTAGGGAGGCAGTGGCATTGTTTAGTATGAGTATCTGGGTGTGTGGGGGGGCTTCTATTAGTATTGATAATATTTTACAAGAGACCTCGCAGGGATGTTTATAATAATAGAATGCTGTTTATCTTACCAGGATTATGTTGAAGCAACTTTAATTGTATTCATATTAAACATATCAATGTTAGAACTGATGTAATATGTTTAGCATTAATATGAAGGTTGCAAAGTTGGGGGCTTTTGAGATAGAATTAAAGAACCAGGAAGACAATAAGACATATGGAAAGCATTTGGGGAGTTTCTGTTCTTGTCTAACAAGAAGGATTAGTGCCTTTGCCGAAATACAGTATAAGATGTACAGTGGGTTGTAACGCCAGCATCTGTTTCCCTTACGATCGAGTTCTCTTGGCTTGTGTGTGTGCGCGCGATAGCTCTCGGGTCCTTGCATTCTCGTAAGCTCCACCAAAGCCCAAATGTCAGGGATACTTCAGATGCTTTGCAGCTGGCTGTAGCACCCAGAGATGTTTCAAAATGGATTTTGTAATGGCTTATAAAAGTCCCACGTTGTGCACGGGCGGTTATTGAGTGTGATATAGTGTACGCAAGAATGTTCCAAATTCCCTCCGCGCTGTATCCATCAATCTGGCTCTATTAGGGTTGGCAGGATAATGGCTGGATTGAGGCTCTGGACTTTATCTCCAGCTGAAAGAAGCGTCCTAATTATCTACTCATCAGAGCTACCCCACTCCTGGCTCAGGGAGACCACTGCCAGCTCAGGCCCAGAAATTCCAAATCCTCCCTGTCACCGGTCAGGCCAAAGGCCGAGATGCAAGACTTTGTCCAGCCCAGCTGGAGATCGTGGTCCCAATAAATCCTGGAAATCCATCTGACTACCCAGCTGGAGACACTGTCCGACTTAACCCTTCAAGGCTCAGTTTCTGCTCCTTGTCCTTCCAAGCCTGTTCCATTCTCTGAGTTCAGATGCTGCCAAAATCCAAGGGCCCCCAACTCCAGCAAGAGCCATGGTTTCCCCTAAGATGGGGATGAGCTCTGTATCTCCCTCCTAAGGCCATGGAAAGGATTAAATGGGGGAAAACTAACTGAAACACATTGTGCTCTTATTATTCGCTGAACTAGAAAACCTAGTGGAGACTTGGGCTTTACAGGAAATGACTGGCTCGCTGGATGGAAACTTATCTGTTTTCTAGTAGAACACTCATAATCTTTATAAGGAAATCTCTCCTTTTATTATTTAAATATTTTATATAATTCTTACATCTTTTTTCATCTTTGCACAATGTATGCATTTTCATTTTGGTTGTATTTCCCATAAAATTGCACCGCCCCCCCTTATTTTGACTCTAGTCCTTCCTTTTCCCGCCCCTCCCTCCACTGCCCTCCCCCCTCCCCCTAGTGTGTTTCTGGTTTATAGTTGCTTGTTGATTTGTATTTTTATTTTGTATTGATTAGTCTTTTTCCTGGTCCCTTATTTAGGTTTTCTAAATTCCTGCTATGAGTGAGACCATCCGGTATTTTCCTTTTTCTTTCTGACTTATATCACTGAGCATGATCCCTTCTAGCTCCATCCATGTTGCTGCAAACTGCATGTGTTTATCTGTTTTGAATGCTGAGTAATATTCCATGGTATATATGTACCACATCTTCTTGATCCAGTCATCGATTTTTGGGCATTTGGGTTGTTTCCAAAGCTTAGCTATTGTAAACAGTGCTGCTATACACATAGGGGTGCAGGTGCTCTTTGGAATTACTGTTTCTGTGTCCTTTGGGTAAATACCTAGGAGTGGAATTGCTGGATCATATGGAAGCTCTATGTTTAGTAGGTCCAGAAATCTCCACACAGCTCTCCACAGTGGTTGGACCAGTTTGCACTCCCACCAGCAGTGCAGGAGAGTTCCTTTTTCTCCACATCCTCGCCAACATTTGTTGTTGCTAGTTTTTTTAACATGTGCCATTCTCACTGGTGTAAGATGGTATCTCATGGTAGTTTTGATTTGCATTTCCCTGATTACAAGTGATGGTGAACATTTTTTCAAATGCCTGTTGGCCATTTGCAAGGAAATCTCTCCTTAAGCTAGCACTTTTGACCGTTAATATCCTGTGGGCTTGTATTGTTAGTGTTATTTTCATACCCATTTTTTCCTTTTTTCATTGAAACTTTACTGGTTTGTCATTAGTTTAGAAAACCATATGATTTCAAAAGTGTAACTTCATACCTCAACCAGGGCGCCCCTGCTTTCAACCTCTATCCTCCACCCATTCTCCAGGGCAGATGCAGTCATGTGACCCTTCTAGCCCCTCCTGCCTCCCTGTGCTCCCCTGTGATAAACACTGCACTGTTCAGAGAGTCTAAGAGTTATTCTGGTTGTATTTTGCCAGTATACTTTCTTTGGTTATTTAGATCCTACCAATGAGTGATAACATCCAGTAATTTGTTATTCTCTTGCTCACTCATTTCACATCGTATAGTAGACTCCAAGTTGTCCTAAAAATCATGTTGCTGAGGAAACGAAGGCTTGGAGAGATGAGATGACTCTCCATCTGCTCTGGCAGTGAGATCCAGGCTGTCAGCATTTTTAAAGGCTACTCAGGTGATTTTAATGTGCCACCAAGGTTAAGAAGCACTAATCAACAGCCTATTTTCTGCCAACTTGATTCTACTTCAGCCTTTCTGCCAATCTGCGCCCTCTAATCTGAAGTGAGCAAACCTCTTCTCTCCCCACTGTGCCCTCAGCATGGTTTGTCTACATCATCACAAAATCCTCTCATTTAATCCATCATCCTGGAGAGGGAGTTGTGGGCTGTTAGGATTGTAATATGGGGCTCCAAGCAATATTCTTTCATGCTTGTTCAACATTTGTTTAATAAGGATGGTGAGAAAATTATTTTCTCCTCATACAAATTGTAACCAGGGACAGGTTCTCCTGATAATTCACTCCAAGGCCAACGGAGAGTCAGTGTTCTTTAAAAAAAATAAATAAAGCCTTTCCCATTTTTTCTGTGGTTCTGGAACTCCCTTCAGTTGTCTTTGGTGATTTTCTAAGTCAAACCAACTTCTTGGGAAGAGTAATAAAGGGTTTAAATTTAGATAGTAAATTGAATCACTCGCAGAAAGACACCACATCAAGATACCCTCTGGTTTAGAGCCTCAGCTAAGCTCGAGCTGGAGCACATCACAGAAACACTCAGTGGAGTAAGGCAATTGCCGGCAGGGCATTTTTTAAGTTCCCACTCAAAGGCATTTTCGTACTCGGGTGAAAGAGGCACCAGCTTGCATTTTGCCATTTATATAGTGTTACTTGGGGTTTCTATATGAACTGCAACCATATTTCCCATTCATTCCTGGGAAGTGTGGCCTGCAAAGAATTGGCATCCTGGGAAGTAGTCCAACTAGCAGACCCTCCACTCCCCTTGGGCTTCCATGTTATGCTTTCCATCTCAGCAGGCTCAGAGGTGGATGTGATAACCATTTCTACTCCCCAGAAGGGTCGACTCTGGCCAAACTCAAGGAAGAGAGATTTTCAGATGGGAGGAAGTGATCCCTGATGCCACATGCCGTGAAGAGGACAAGATGAGAGTTGAAAGGCCAGGAGAGAAAAGCATCATTGATCTGAAGAAGAATCTCATGTGAGAACGTGGAGACAGTGAGTTTGGGAAGCTCTTTTTAAAGTTCAGTGTAGGAGAGAAGTGGGGGATGAGAGAAAAAGCTGAGAGGAAGGCAAGGCAAAATGGGGGTGAGGGGTTCTTGTTTTGTTCTCTTTTCTAATTGGAGGAACTTGGAGTCATGTTTATGAATCCCTTGGATTCATATTCACATTTATATGGTGAAAGGAATGGTGTAGACTAAGAGATGAAAGAAGCTACCAGTAACACTTGGGTTTTGTTCCATAAGAGGGTGGAGTCCTGAGCAAAATGTACCAAAGTTGGCTTGCCTTTGCTGCTTTCTGTTCAGTGCTACCTCTTGTTCTCAGCAGGGCAGGAGTGCTTGGCCTCAAGCAAACCCCTGTAGAAGGTCCACATTCCTGGGTGAGGGAGGGTCCCTAGGAAGGGACTCCTTAAAAGAGGTTTGGAGCATAATGATAAATATTACAACCAAATTTCTAAAAAATCTATTTAGGGCATGTTTAAAAAAATTGTCAGGTTTGTTTTATTTTTTTTTAATATTTATTTATTTATTTATACAAGCACTGGGTACAGTCAGAAGCATGGGAGGGTGAGAGAATTCACCAGAGCCAGAGCGGGGAGCAGAGCAGGGAGAGTGACGAAGTACACTGCTGAGGGGAGCAGCGGGCGGCAGGAGAGGTCTGCGCGCCATGTGGGACCCTTGCCGGTGGTGGGGGATCGAACTGGCGCTGCAGAGGCTGTGGGCAGCTTCGCAACCCAGTGCTCAACCGCTGCGCCACCAGGGAGGCCCTTGTTTTACTTTTTTATTGAATTTAAAAAATACATTTTCAGTGAAGTACCTGAATCTCTACTTAGAGCCCGTTGAATTTCACGTACGTGTGACCCATCAGACAAGGGCTGCTCCTGAGCAGCTAAGGGGACTCACTCCCGCCCTCCCGCCTCCATAGCCAATCCTACTCACTAAGACTTCTGACCTTGAACTTCATGTAAGTGAAATTACATATAAGTTGCTTCTGCTCAACATAATGTATGGGAAATTTATCCAGGAAATGGAATCAATATTTTGTTAATTTTGTAAATTATTGTGAAGTATTCTGTTACATTAATATATTGCCCTTTATACAGTGATCCCTCTACTGGTAAACATTTGGTTGCTTCCAGCTTGGGACTTTTATGAATAAGGGTGCTGTGAACATTCTAGACCATGTCTTTGGTGAACATAGGTACCTCTTTTCCAAAAGTCCTAGGCCGGTGTGTGGTTAGCTGTAGGAAATTAGAGCAGGGGCATTTTGAGGTTTGGGGACTTCCGATGGACCTCAGGATAAGGTCAGAACTTACAAGTACCTGGAACCTTCCATTCTGAGGCCCTTGTCTACTTCTCTGACTTCGTCGCTCAGCACAGCCCTGGTAGCCATTTTCTCTGACACTCTTCTTGGCCTCAGGTCTCATGTCTTAAAATCTTGTCTCCTGTGCCCGGGTTGCCTTCTTCCCCTTTTTCCATCTATCAGAGGACTCCTGTTTACAAATAGGTTAAATTTACTCCTTTGCTGACTCTTCCCCTGCCTTTTCCCTTCATCCCTGTCAGTGCTGTTTTCCCTTTACCTTTATTAGCTCACTTACTTGGTTGAAATTACTCGGTGACCTCCTGCAAGACTAGGCCAGCGTCCTGGTCATCCCTCTTACCTCAAGTTGTGCACAGGACATCAACCTAAGAAGGGTCTTAATGAATAGTTTTCAGACTTAAAGAATGATCTAGATTTTTAATACACAAGGATGCTGACTTATTTTTCTCTCTAGAAATATAATAATAAGAGGTAAACCACCCCATTCTATAGGATTCCAAGTAGAATTTCTTGTCATACCCGCAACAAATACTGAAGATGAAAGCAAACAAGAAACAGAAGCGTGTCTTCTGAGTGGCAATTTCCTTCTGTCCTCAAAAGAACGCATTTCCCAAACTGCAAAACACATTGGTGATTCACACTTTGAATGTTTGGCATTATGGGACATAGACAAAGTATTATATCTTCCTTTTTCTTTTTTTGGCAAACTATCCAGATGTTTCCAAATATCCAGATGTTCTCCCTGATATAACCCAAATAGCTCTCGTTTCTTTGTCACATCTTATTAAGATAGTTGGTATCATGGAAACAGAGCTTAGGTTGAGTTGTAAATTCAGTAAAGACAGAGCCAAGGGCAGGAACTTTGACCTAGACAGTGTACTCTAAGAGGTTGCCTGAGCAATGTGACCCACAGATGAATCCAGATTATATATCTGAGATGTGCAAAGTTTGTCACATCTCAACTGTTGCTGAGAACTCCCTGGTCAGTGTACTTCCATTGAAGTTATATAAAGATATATGGAACACCCCACCTCACTGAATCAATCCTTTTCAGTCATGCTACAAAACCAGTGACCTTCCCCCAAACAGGAAGCACTTTATTCCTCTATATCTGAGCTTCTGCCCACAGCTTTGTCTAAAATGCCTTTCCCTATTCCTACCTGGCCCATCCTTTCAATCCCAGCACCCCAACTACCCTCCCAGCTGAAAGTGATGCAGACTGTCCTTTCCAGTAGTCTCGATCACACATCTGTGGTGCAATGGCAGTGCCAACACTAGAGAAAATTAAACTAGGATGTGAAGTGTACCTGGTATATGCCTTCCAGACTTGAGTTTCAGAATTCAGGAGAGAGCTAAATGGTGGCCAAGGCACTCGCCCAAAGGAGCCAGTTGCTGTTCTTAGAACTAGAGACATATTCCCAATAAAGCCACCAACCCACAGCTTCCGGGACTAGAATAACTCACAGCACAATCACTGCACAGCTATGTTGTCCTAAGAACAGAGACAGGATTTACTTCCTAAATTCAGGGATGATTTCCTAAGTAACATTTCTTGTTCTGTGCAATGTTTGTTTTTATGTTATAGAATGGTCCTAGTCCTTGAAAATTCCCTTTGGTAAACAAGTTGGTCTTTATTTGCCAAATATTCACCCACTACTGGTGATTCTAATGCATATTATTTAATTACCTCTAAAAGGCGAGTAAGGTTTTGAGATACGGGCTTTTCATTTTAAGCTGTTAATTTAAAACCGTGGATTAGGGATTGTTAGAAATATCCTGCTTTGTTTGCCCAGCGCCCCTCCCCCCACACTCCTCCATATGCTGGTAAGAGCCATGCTTTCATGGGGGTAGCTGTTGCCTGCTCCATGTGATTGGTTTTGATGCCATGTGGTAACCAACTTGCCAGTCAGCATGGAGTCTGGTTAGAGCAGGATGGGGTAGCTTCCTGACAGCCTTGGTTCACCTCTGTCCTGTAAGGGACTGGAGCACTGGGACTCAGGCTAACTTCTCTGCCCACAATGCCCTGCCTGGCCTTCGTAGGCCCTGTGTCAATGTTTAGTGGCTGAATGAAGGTTTTATCCAGCTGAGACTCAGAGGAAGGCAAGGACATTGCCTCCAGAATTGGGGAGAAGGAGAAAGGCTGGTCTTTTGGAACTGAAACATTCAATCGGGGTCTATTTATCAGCCAGATGAAAATGCCGAGTCACTGGGGAATGGAACATGCGCTTACTGAAATCATGCGCTGGCCCAGATTAGGATTCCTCCTTGAGCCTGGGGTAGATTGGAGCCAGTCACTGGGAGGCAAGAGACTCCAGCTCTTTGGAGAGGAGGGCTGTGCTGTCAGGCACTCTGACAGCACCTGACGCGGGTCCTCCCGGGGCACGTCAGTGACATAGTTCCTATGGGCATGGCACTCTCAAGCTTCCCTGGCGACCTGCTTGCAGCTGAGCAAGGCAGCTCTGACCTCTCTCCCTTCGTCCCTTCTCCCTCTTCTCTTTGTACTCTGCCTCCTTAATCATACAATGGCAGGTTATACCAAAGCCGCAAATTCCAAGCTATATGTAGCAGAGAGCGGCTGTTTGTCCCAAAATACCACGTCGCTGACTACAGCAAACACAAATTACAAGCTTTATCTAATCACAGTTATGTGACCAGTCATTTTTGGTTTCCAAAAATGATGATGAGTAGCACGCTGCTGCAGCTGGTGGCGGCACCAGCTTGGGTTTCGGATCTCAAGTGCACACAGATGCGCATGGAGACTGGTATCCCAAAGGATCGATTCCGAAAGGGCAATAGGAAAGGGAAGAGAGGAAATACAATTCGTTAGATGATCTGATGTGATCTGGTGTGATCTCAAAAATAATTTATTGAAAATCATCAGGTTGCATTCCACCACACCAGAGATTCTCGACCTTCATGTCCCCGGCACACAGGTTACTGATGGAGAAGGTGACGCCACATACTCTGTGGATGGCTGCATGGCTGCCTCACGGACTGGAGGAAATGAAGCTTGTTTGGAAATCACGGATTTACCATGGAGGTTGGTTTGTTTCCTTTATTTTTCTTTTCCCCAAGAGTAGATGGTATTGAGGAAAGAATTCTGGGCTTGGCCACCACGGAAACGTGGCTTGGTTTATGTTAACCTTGAGCACATCAGCCCATGTCTCCGAGGCACCTTGTGAAAAAGGTGAGGCTGACGGCTCCACTTTCATCCCTGGACTGAAACAGGATGGTCAGATGGCTGTCCACGTGCAGCGCCAGCCAGACATCTGGCTGAATGAAAGGGACTTAGCCACTGGCTCAGAGGCACCTGTCTGTGCATCATTTCATCACAGCCACCGACCGTTTCTGAGTCCCTGCGTGTGAGCTTTCATCTGCAAAGAACAGGCAGGAGAGAGGCCCGGGCTCTCTGGTTTCAGTCTCCTGCAGGATAAACATGTGGTTCAGGATGTCAAATAGAGCCACTGGAAATAAATTGGGTTTCCACTGAGATTCCAGGGCACACGTGCACACTCAGAAGGCTCTTTATTCAGCTTTGAATAGCCTGAAGATGTGCTTGCACGGTGCTCTCTGCTAAGACGTAAAGCATTTCATAAAGCACCGCCCCATAAATAGCTACATTCCTCCATGCCAGATAGAAATGGCACAAGGCCACTGTTTCCAGAAACCTGAGTTCTTCCGATGAGGCTCTTCAGCCTGACTTTTCAGGGCCAGCAGAGGGGAGAAGAAGGATGGACAATTCTTCCAGTGGTTGAAAGTCATAACAATGAAACAATGAACGGTCCAAACTCCAACTGACTTTCACTTCCCTAAATTATAAATAAATCAGCGTTATTTTTTTCTTTATTTCAATTCCACATTAGTTCTCCTCCCATGAAAGGGTCCTTTAAGGGAAAGAACTGGAATTTGAGCATCAAACTCTGGCTGGGTAATGCTGGCAATTCAGACCTCGTGTCCCAGTTTGGAAAAGATGAACATGAGGTCCTCTTTAAGCTCCAGCATCCTATTCTGCTGAAACTAGTCTGTCTTGGGAATGGGTCTAAATCAGAATCTGATGCTAGGAAGCATCATTATTTTCACCTGCATCTGACCAAGCAGGCTACCCCATCCCTCCCCTGCCCAGCGCCCACGACTTGCAGCAATGCAGCTAGCCAGAGATCTCATTTCACGCTGGAAAAGGGATAAGCCTCTGAAACAGATGCAATTGAAGCACCAGCTACTAAAGCAGTTAGTTGATTTCTAACTTGAAAACAAAGCCCCCCGGAAGAAATAATAGTCACAGTAAAAGCTAGCATCATGCTCAGTTGCTACTTAAACTTCACATCCCTTACCTCAGTCTGTCCTCAGAAGATCCTGTGCTCCAGGTTTTGTCATTACCATTTTATCAGTGATGAAACTGAGATTTGGAGATAAAGTAACTTGCCCAAAGTATTTTTCTGTTTCTTTAGACTACTAGGAGGCTCAAGGTTAAAATTGATCAGATACAAGGGAAATAGAGCTTTGAACTGTCCTTCCTGGCTCCATTTTTTTCCCCCTGCCCCCCCCCCTTCTTCCTGCATCTTATTGCCGAATTTTTCCTATGGTATAAAGCAAACTGTAGCGGCAGGATGGGCCAGAGCAGGATCTCTATGATCGGGCAGATGGGGTAAAGGAGGAGTCCTGGACCCCCCTCAGTGGCTTTTTAGGCTTTATTGGGGTTTTCCAGGTAGACAGCAGGCAGGGGTGTTGGGGGACAGGGACAGGCCTCCTAGCACATCTTCTCTCACTCTCCTTTGTTGCAACATGGGCTGTTTGCTTGTGAAACATGCATTTGGCTTCCTTGGGAGTCCGCAATAAACAGCTGTGCCTGTAAAAGGGCGAGGAGTCCATTTACAACACCTTAAAACGTGAGCTCCAGAAGGTCAAGTGAAGCTCCCTAGTGCTGATTGGGGGAGAAACTAAAAAGGAAATGATGAAGGCGGCATGAGGGGCCTGGCACACACCCCCCCCCGCCCCCAAGTAAATCAACAAGGGTAAGACAGGATTCATAGCTAGGGACAGTCCAGTGGTTCAAGTTCAGCCACACCAGGCTCCGGGGGGGGGGGGAGAGGGGATAGTGGGGGCGAGGGGAGGGGGTGAGGAAGAGGGAGGAGACTTACAGCACTGAGGGGAGCAGCAGGCAGACAAGAGAGGCCCGCCACGCCTATCTGTGTGTTAGCTCCCTGGCCGGGAATTGAACCCAGGCCCTCGAGGTGAGGGCACTGAGGCTTAACCCCCTACACCACCAGGGAAGCTCTTAACCAGGAAGGCACCAATGGGTATACATCTTAAATAGCCACTTAAGCCCCCAAAGCAAGTGCTTCTACCTACACATTGCCAAATTAATCCTCATGGGGAAGAATAAAAGCATGAGTACACACACAAACACCTGGAAAAGTAAGCAACAGAAGCAGGTCTACTAGGAATTAAACCAAAATCATAAAGCAGCAATGTAATAAATTGTAAAGAATTTTGTAACAGGAAAAAAGCACGTAGGATAATTTAATATATAATCAAGTAAACATCTAAAGCTAATTGGGATAACACACTTATTCAATTATTTTTGCATAACCTAACCAGGTCAGAAGTTGGAGATAAAGTTCTACGATACATGAAAAAGTAAAACCCAATGGATGAAAAACCAAACTATTAAAATGAGGCATAGGAATAATAGAAGACACAATATTTTATCACAATTTTGGAACAGTGAATATATAGGAACAAAAATTCAGCTCTGTAACAACTTTTCAATAAAATACAACTTTAATAAATGCCCTCTGGAATAAAAGAAAAGCTATTTTTAAAAATTGGCACAGCTGGTTTGACTTACTATCTGTGAGGTATGGGTGGGGGTACAATTAGGATCCAATGCAATAAGGAGTAAGCGTCAATTAACACAAGGACAAGGCTACAGAGGAAAGAAGTGAATTTTCAACTTCAAGACAAAAACATGGCGAAGCAGTACTTAGTATTGTGGCACTGTGTTTGGGTTTTGTTCTTTTAGAAAACAGTATAATGGCATATACTTGACAGTATAATGGCAAAATCCTTAACTCTTTGAGCCAGTTAATCTATCTAAAGGAGATCTGAAAGAATCAAAATTTATATACATAAGATGTTCTATGCAACATTAGTTAAATGAGTAAACAACAATCTAATGACAAACACCAGTGAAATGATTGTGGTATAACGACCAGATGGAATATTGGCCCAACATTACGTGATGATGTAATAACAATATTGGGGGGAGGGGTGGAGAGAGGGCTGCTCACAGAAATGTATGTGTATGGAGAGAGCCAGTACATACGTGCATACATATGCAAATGGTGGCATACTGGCAGGGGCCTAAGTGGAAAGTTTTAGGAGGGAGGGATGTGATGAATATTTTCCATATTTTGAATTCCCTTCAATGTTGTTCTACTGAAATTTTAGTAGTAACTTAAAATCTGGTTTAAGCAAGCACTGCTGCATGTTCAGGACACTGTGCAACATGCTAGCAGATACTTCAATTGCACCGGACCTCTGATCCAGGCCAGAGCATTGCTCTGGGAACAGAAGAGAGGACGGAAAGGACCTCCTGTGCCTTTCAGCAATATGTGTCTGGCTGAGTTTCCTAGGATGGCTGTAAAACACAAGCTGGGTGGTTTTCACAATGGAGAGTTCTCTGACAGTTCTGGCCCCTAGAAGGCCAACATCAAGGTGTTGGCAGGACTAGGATGGGGACTCAGGTGGAAGCTTCCTACCTTTTTCACTTCTGGCGGTGGCAGCAGGCCTTGGAGCTCCTGGGCTGCAGCTGCAGCCCCCGGCCTCCACTCCTATGGCCACAGGCCTTCCCTCTGCTGTCTTCACGCTATCTTACAAGGACACATTCCTACCGCATTAATGACCCACCTGTATCCAATCTGATTTTACCTTCACTTGTCTAATTACATCCACAGTGACCTTATCTCCCAAGAAAGTCACATTTTGTAAGGTGCTGGGGGTAAGGAGTTCAACACATCACTTTTTTGGACACAATTGATTAGTGTCTGAGCCCATGAACCTTCAAATCTGACTTGCTCCATCTCCAAAGAACCCAGATTATTATGAACTTTTTCCTACAATTATCCCATCAATATAACAGAGGTAGGAAGAAAGGTAATGCTAATTAAATTTCATGGTAACCACAGGACACACTATTTGGAACCCATAGACACCCATTGCTGGAATTGCCTTGAAGGGGATATCTGAGGATTGACTTAAGTAATACTCTCTGTGGCGGGGTAGGGGGGCTGCTTTTTAAGTGCTCCGATTTGGGAGTTGAGGACTATTGAGGACTGTCAGTCTCTCATTGCTCTGGCCTCATCAACACTTAAATAAAATGAGCACTGGATTCACCCAAGATTTGTGACTGGTCTGTCACCTTAGCTTTGGGGGATTTGAGGACCATGGTATAAAGTGAAAAAGGCAAAAAGCATCAGTAAAGGTAGAAGCAAAATGGGAGGCATGCCTAGCCTTGGGCAGTCTAGAAACATTGAGAAGAAATACAGAATTGTTTAGGGTGACTTAAATATACCTTACAGGCAATTCAAGTATATTCTAGATAAGCTTCAAAAATTTCCAGAAAGAGTCTTTAGCTCCTATGGAAGTAAAGTTCTTGCACTATAATCTGTGTAGCTTCCCTTTGCTGACAGAGTGAAGTTCAAAGACTCTGCATGCCCTGATGTCTCCCACCAGCCTCTCTAGCCTCATGCTTTACTCAAGCCTGGCTGCTGGGTTGGCATTTCCCAAACAGGCCTCTGACTTAGCATACCCACAACTCTGAACATGTGCTCCTTCCCACCGGCATCCACCTCAGACTTCTCTACCCAGAGAAGGGAGCTACTGTCACCTGGAGCTTCTCAGCTCTGATTCCTACCCAAAAGGTCCTCCATGAACTTGGCCACAATTGCTCTCTGCTTCCTCTATTCACCTATTACATGCATTTGATACGTAGTCGGTCACTGATTATCCACTGTCTGCTGACAGTGCCCAGAGGCCATGTACAACACGCAGGGAGAGCTGAGACGGGTGAGTGATGGTTCTGTAAAGTCTCCAGCAGCAGACAGTTCAGGCTTGTGGAAAACAGTTGGAGGTTCTCTGTGAAACAAAACAAGGGCTGGTCAGAGATGCCATGCATGTCCCCTTGCTCATTCCTCCAGTTTCCCCTTCATGTGGACACTGCAGCCTGGGATGAGAGGTGCCGGTTGGAGTGGAAGGTCTGATGCATTAAGGAGGAGTCCGGGAACAGAAGGCATTTCTGGGTCCAGCCTGTCCCCATCTGCGGCAGTGGCCAGACCAGGTGGCATGAAGAGGAACATAAAACTACCAAGAGCAGCTCCCGCCCTCCCATGGGAAGCCCCACACCCCTCCTGAGGGATACAGGGGCACCTCAGCTTTGCCTTCAGACATCTGGCAGGTGTCACTTCTTGACTGAGGAGGCAGGCTGTAGACCCTGAGTGCAGCTCTATGTTGGAGAAATAGCCCAGCTTCCAATGCACCCGGGAAAGGTGCGCATCCCTGGCTCTCGGCAGGCCCCTCTGCACTTCTGTTAGTTTAGAACTCTTATTTCCTCCTTGAGCCTCTATTTTTGATTGTATATACTTCCTCTATTTGCTGCCCCAATGGTCCGAGCCACCCCCTCCATGTCACTTCCATAAGAGAAATAAGCAGAGGTAGATGAACCACTTCTGCCTCAGTTCTCCCCCAGATTCTGCCCTTCCCTTCACCACTGCAGAGCCAGGGCTCAGGGGGGATTGCAGATGTCCCTGTATTTTATTTTAATGTGAGTAGTGTTAGCACAGGTATTTTATTATATGAAATCATGTACCTAAGTTTGTCTAACTTATTGTATGTGAGCTGTACCTCTATTCATAAAGACTTAAAAAATAAATCAAGTCTCATGGGTGGATACAAATGGAAGTCCTGTGCCTTTCAGTCCATGGCTGTTCCCCCCAGCTGCAGAATTTCCTATTGCCAGACTTGTTTTCAAGTGAATTAATGGTTGCACAAATGAATGAAAGACCACGGGACTAGATCGTGTCTCAGAGATCAGCTCAACCAACCCTCAATGTCCAGGTGGACACTGAGACCCACCCTCGCCCCTGAAATGACGTCCTGGAAGACCCAGAAGGAAAATGCAAAGCTCCAGTTCTATGCACAGCACCGCCCTGTATACAACGCTTACTGTCTTCACATCTCTGTGCAACACTTAGAGGAATGGAGGCGGTGGGGGGAGCGGCAGGGGGAGGCTGTCTCCACTAGACTCCCAGCCAAGCAAAGAGGGGTAGCTTGGCCATGACGCTCACCCTTCCTTTATGGATGGGGCCATCAGTGATGGGTCACTGGCTCAAGAAAGAGCACATTTTCCTCTCTGAAGGTGCAAGAACCCATGTCCCCTCTGCTCTGACCCTGCCTTGTTGAACAATGTCCTGCAACACGACTGGACTGTGGTGCAGCCCTTGCACTAGAGGGGCTCTCAGCCCAGCCTACGGTCCAGCCCCTCAATACCTCCCCAGCTGTGAGGTTGGCAGCACTCAGGTTTGGCACCTTGTTATACCCAGGATGCATGCGATGTCCCAGTAAGACCAAATAACCTTGGCAAAGGACATCTGAAAAAAAAAGACAGGAACACATGTCCAAATGAATGAATGAACATGGGGCATTCTGTCTTGCCAGTCTCTTTGTTCCCCGCCCAAGGCCACCCCAAGTTGAAGCTTCCTCCCACCCAAGGAGGCAGAGAGAAACCTGAAGTTCCTGAGGGGAGTTGGGCCACAAATGCAGGAGGAACCCTTTCCTCACTAATGTTTCAAGACTGTTTCACAATCGCCAAACCACTGGCCACACGCAATCACTGGCTGAAAAGCAAAAAATGTAAGTTTGAATTGGGGGAGTGTGTGTGTGTGTGTGTGTGTGTGTGTGTTAAAAGACAAATAAAATAAGGTTGGAAAGACAAGCAGATTTCCGACCAGCAGAATTACTTTCATTAGGCAGTGTGCATTTGGTCAAAAGAAAAGAGAGAAAAGAAAAGAGTTTTATTCGAGTTTATCTAAAGTGCTCAGGCTTAGCACACTTGGAATGTTAAATTAAAAGCTAAAAAATGATGAACTTGGGCAATTTTTTAAATGCCAATAATCTTTGACTCAACTGAAATAGTACATAAAATCCAGTGTAGAAAATAAATAAAAACTAAACTGATATAGGGCTGGGGTGGCAGCCTCCTGTCTTCCCTTTCTCTACTGAAGCATCTCAAAATTGCATCATGGATTCTCTTGACTTCCACTGAGAACCGTGGACCCAAGTACCAAAGGCTGGGTCTACCTAGAAGGTCACCCTCTGATTGGCCTGTCAAGGGTGGACATTCACAGAGCTGAGCCCAGTATCTCTATGCCCCCTCCCTCCACCATTGTCCAGGCATGCTCTTTTGACACTATCCCATGTTGCAATCTGCTGGACCTTCCTCTCTGATGGCTCCCAGCACCCATGTTCCCCTTGCACTGACCCTGCTTTGCTGAGAGCTCTCCTGCCACGCAGCTGGACTGTTGAGCAGCTCTTCATTTCAATTCAACTCAAAATTTGTCGTCCCCAAGAATTCTAGATTGTAGACCCCTGCTTCTTAAGAACACAGTCCATAGCATGGGGAAGTCCTGAGAAGCAAGAGCTTGGAGGGTTGACTTGTACTAGGGAGGTAAACTATTCTTTTTCTTCAAGCCTTTTTTTCCCCAAGTCTTCATTTTGTGCTTCACTTTCTTCAAAGAGTACAGACTGGCCTAGCTCTGTTCTAGAAGAACCTAGAAATGCTGGACATATGCAAAATGGTCTGAAAAATGCTTTAGATGACAGATTTTATATTTCTAATGGCAGCTAGGGGCTTTAATCAACTCTGTATTCACCCATCTTCCTGCTTAGTACACAGTAACTGAACAGTAAATATGTGGTCTCATTAAAGTGAATTTAACTTGTTAAATTAAAATATTTATTAACATACAAAAAAGGGTTGACAATTCAGATCAGCCTTTTTAGTGCTTTGAATAATGGGGTCTGCCCTCTCTGAAGCATCCTAGTGGATTTGTTCTACATGTAAGGCTTTCCTGATTGGTATTCCTTCTGTGGTGCTGGTTTTCTTCTACCAGTGAGAAATACATGACGGATTGAACTTCACCGTGCAGCCGAAATGATGAGGACACGAACAGAATAGCTCGGTCCTCAGTGTGATCGGGAGGAAAGAGGGAAGACGTGAACTAATTTCTTTTCAATAAATAAGCTAGCCAGGACTTTGTGAGACTGAGAGGAAGAGAAATGCATGTAGAAACCTCTACTGAAAAGCCTCTGGGGGGAAAAAAAAAAAGGCCCTATTGAAAACTGTAAACATTAATCCCTGAAGTCTTAAATCTCATGAAGCTATCCCTCAGGTAAGAGGAATCCTTGAGTCTGCAGAGGCAGATTCACATCCAAGAGTAAATATAGATAAGACTGTCTTGGTCTTCAGAATTTTCCAGTGCACAAAAGGATTCAGTGCACTGCTCTTCATAGACTGTTAGACATGGATGGAAGACTTTACTAGGAGACTTTGGGGCAAAGTCACAGATGAGTATTTGCAAATCCCTCCAATTTTGGTTGAGGAACTGGACTCTGAAATATCACTACTTTAGCAGATGGTAAAGGGAGAACAAGTTGTGAAAGGAGAGATCAGAGCATGGAGAAACAGTGGTCTTGTGTAAGCATTTCCATTTCAGATTCTTCATTTGTGTTAACAGGACCTAGTTCCATCCCACAGTCCTTCTGGGTGTCACCCCATTCACTCCAGAGAACTGGGGCTCACCTGCCAACGGACACTCGGCTTCCTAGAGCTGAAAGCCTATCCAGGTCCGTCAGCCATGTTGCATTTGAGTTGGAGGGTTTGGAAGAGTTTTCTCACCCGTGATTTCATTTCCCTCTGTCACCAGGGGATAAACATATTGTCACACCTCCACCCTAGATGAGGCGATCACTCATAGCCTGCCTGCACAAGAGGGGAAAACCCACTCACAATTATGAAATAATATTTAGACCACTTAGGGATAAATGGCGTGAAGAAATTTCCTGTCACATTTATGCTTTCGGAAAACAGCTTTTCCAGAGGGTAAGCAGAACCAAAACTAAGTATTAATTGCCTAATAACCACAGTTTCAACTGGATGGAATGTTATGAGGTGCCCAAATTGGGCATGCCATGTTTCTAAGTGAAAGGACTGAAAATTGGTATTTTGATTTGTTTTTCTCAATAGATTCTAGTCTTTTCATTAATCTTTATTAATGGGATGGGTAGGAAATGGGAAGCAAAGCCAAGAGGATACTTAAATTCCTCAGAATTAGAGAAATGTGACATGTAAATAAAAGTTCCCTCATTGCCCACCCATCCTCTACCAAAGTCTGTCTTGTTTGGGGAGTAAGGTCATTTTTCTCCATTAAGTCAGCTCTATCGAAAATGTCAGCATGGAATTGGAGCCACTGTAGGCAAACCCGCACTGTGAGAGCCTGCAAATAAATTGCTCTGACCTGAGGCATTTCTGCTGAGAAAAGAATGAAGAGGCTGTGCTGGTTGCTTGGCACCCATGTGGGAACACACTCGAGGCATAAACTTCCCCAGGACTCTAAAATAACCAGGAATGGGACCAAATGAGGAAAGCAGGTTAAGGGGTGAAAGATCCTAAGTGGGGACATTCAGGCCATTAACAACTCTGAGGCCAGAATCAAGGACAACATCTCTGGCTCAGACGGTGACAGTGGTGGTGACGGGGTGTGTGTGTGTGTGTGTGTGTGTGTGTGTTTGCATGTATGTATGTATGTTTATGTGATAGGAATGGATTCTTTGGAAGGTGACATCTGAGTTTGGTCTCAGATGATAAGCAGAAGTCATAAAGTTTGGGCAGAGGTAGAGAGAGAGAGAGTGAAAGAGAGTAACAGAGAGAACTGGGGGTGGGGTGGGATAGTAAGTTTAATGAACTATAACAACAGTTACAAAGTGTGACTGGGTGTTGAAGGCATAGCTGCAAGTTCACTTTCTCCATTCCCTGTGGAAATGGGTGGAGCTGGGAGTGAAAGGAAGGGGTCCTTACACTCAGTCTGCTTTATGACAGGGGCTGCTTCCTGCAGAGTGTAGAAGAACACTCTCCTATCGTGGGATGCACACCCGCTGTCTGGATGCCACTGCCTCCTATGCACCAATACCTCTCAGCTTTCTCTCCAGCTAAGACCAGATGTCCTACTGGTCCTGTCACTTCTCACCACTGCTCTTCCACAGAAGGACATGCTGCCAGAAAACTAGAGGAGGGGCGGCACCAGGGAAACAGGTATGCAAGAAGAGGAAACAGTGTGATCCTACACCCATGGGAGGGTCACATGTGGAGGTGTGGTCCTACCAGACATTGGGGATCCCTTCCCACCTCAAGTCTTTGTTGCAGTTCCAGAAGGGTCGAGGGGACCACATGGATTTCAGGCTTGCCGTGGCTGACTTTTGGAGCAAGGTTGAAATTTGTGGGCTCCTTTCCAAGGGCTAGTTCCCTGCTCCCACCCAGCCCTGCAGTTCTCTCTCCTCCCCAATTTGAGTTGCTTAGTCCAGTCATCTGAGATACTTGTATCAATGGACTTGAGCTGGTGAGAGCTATAAGAAGCTGATGACTTCCTACACCCTAAAATGGAGACACTTATATAGACATATAGGTCTTCAGAAAAAGGTGTGCTCTGACTCTGGGAAGAGCAGCCCTGTTTTGCTCTTTGTGTTTCATAATTTGTAATCTTTGAAAGGAGAGTGTTTGCTTCGGGAAAAACAAAGAGTTACAGACGTCTATGACTGTTCTGGTTCATCCCTTGCTGGAGTTGACTAAGGAACATGAAAGTGTGCAACTCCCTCAGCTCCTTGGTCAATGATGTCAACTTGGTGTTGTGACGTCAGCTGCGGTGGGAGTATTAGCATGACACATAGCAGCAAATACTCAAATGTGTCTTTTCTTGGGGGAGGGAGACCCGGCTTACCAGCCTTCCACTAGTGTCATCTCACTACTGGGAAGAACCATACAAAGCCAATACGTAGAGCAGAAAACTAACTTCCTTGTATAGGTGTAGGGCAGAATTCCAATACTTAGGAATAGCTTGAAAAGCAAGAAACATCACACCTTTAACAAGCCTCTTCTGACAACCTTGGAACAAACAGACATCATTTCTGATGTTTTGTTTGTTTTTTCTCCAGGACAGGGATTCTGTTCAGAGCATCATACAAGAAACCTGAATTTGGAATCAGTAGGCACCAGTTTAAGTCTGAGTCTCACCTTTGATTAGATACCTGAGCCTTTGAGCTCAGTTTCTATAGAAAAAAAAAAATACATTAAATACAGCATACTGGGCAAACAGCAGCAGCTAGTAACCAAGGCTAGAAAATGTGGGACCTATCTCTCCACCCAAATGAAGAGTTCCTCTCTTTCTTCAAGGGGAATTCATCCCACTGGTAGATTTGTTACATGGCAACTCCAAAGACAAATGGGATGGCCTGGGTATAAATCCTCGCCATGTGTTTAAAAAAAAATCTCAAAACAAGATCCAAGGCCTGGCACAAATAGAGAAGTTAATAAAAGGTTTATTTACAAGGGAAATGAAGAGAGGTAGCATGGAGTGGTACATATAGACACATGCGTGCGTGTGTGTGTGTGTGTGTGTGTGTGTGTGTGTGTGTGTGAGATGGTTAATACATCCTACCAGCACATCCTACTACTGCCTGAGCTAGGACCCCAGGTATACATAAAAGCAAGCAAACCCAAGGTCCCTCCAGCCCACATGTCCTCCTATCAAGCATGGCTGCTTAATGCCACGCTTCAACCCAGCAATCCCCTTCTAAGGGTTACAGCAGATCCATGGTATGATGGGAGTTGTAGTTCCAGGCACCTGGGATCTCCTTGGCATGGAGGAGGGGATGGATTTCACTCAGGGGATACTGTTCCCCCAACAGTTTTAATATTGCTTCCATATTATCTGGGCACTTTCTCCTGTACCAGCCATTGTCATTTGTGCCTGCTCAGCAGAAGGGCTGGGAGACAATCCTGGGCAGGTGAGAAGACCATCTCTGCCTGTGTCTTTCTGCCAGTGGTACCTGTGATGAATCAATCAGGAGCTGTGACAGCCAGATGTTGGCAAGCATGGTATCTCTTGAAACTTTTCCAGCTGCAGCTTCTTTGATCACCAGGGATTCTCTAGATTCATGAAGAAACAAATCTTATTAACTATGCTGTGATCATGCTTTCTTCCCCCAAGAACTGTCTGTTACTGGGAATCTTAAAGCAGAAGGTGTGAGAGGACTGTTATGGTAATAAAGGCTACATAATTACTCCAGCACGTAGGTGGTTTAAAAACAACCATTTTTGCCTGCTCACAGATTCTGTGGGTTGATGAATTGGAAAGGGAATGAGTTTGACTTTGTTCCTCAACGTCCAAAGCCTCAGCTGGGAAAACTCAAATGTTGAGGGAGACTCAACATCCAGGGTCTGGAATCATCTTGAAGCATCTTAACTCATGTCTGGCTTTCAGCTGGGACCTCAGCGGGGCCAGCCGTCCAGAGAGCCTGCACAGTTCTCTACATTTGGTCTGAGCTGCACCACAGAGTGGGGTCTCAATGTCCCTAAATGTCTGCTCAGGAAAATGTCCCTACATCTAAGGCAGAAGCCCACCTCACATCACATCCCAGCCCCCCTCATTTAGGCCCTGACCTCAAAAGTCATTCAGTTCGCTTTCGCAGCCTTCAATTCTTTCTGAGTAAGTGGAGAGCCCTGTCCAGATCCTCGGGAAGGGGAATTCCCATGTTGATGGGAACGTGGCAAGGTTCAATGTTTGAGGAAATCTCAGGGAAGGGGAGGTGTTGTCAGTGTATCCTTGGGAAGCTGTCTGACTTACTCATGCCCTTCACCTTCCCATCCATCTGCAGAACGTGGGTAGTGACAGCTTGGAGGTATGCCCTGGGCCTTTACCGGGGTCTGCTTCTCAGTTCAAGGCTAGGTCAGGACCACCATTCTTTCATGATGTTCCCATTAAAAGGATTTTGCAAGCAGCTTGGGGACCAAAGTCCTAATGTGCTGGTCTGGAATCTGCCATCCACATGCTTGTCCTGGCACAGAATGTGACCCAGAAATGGCTAATGAATTGGGAGTATGAGAGTTACTCAGATCTTGTTGAATATAATAATGATTTATATATATGTTTATATGTTTTATAAGTAAACATTCCTATAATGCCTCTTAGGGGCCAGGAACTGGCCAGGAATGCTTCCAAGGAGCATTACTAAGGCGAGATGATGTCATCCCCATTTTAGATATCAGTAAACTGAGGCACAGGCAGGTTGAATCATTTATGCAGATCACTCAGCTAACAAGTGGCCAACATTTGAACCCAGAAGTCTGGTTACTGAACCTGTTGCTCTTAGCAGCATCTCAGGATGTATGTGGGGAGTCCTTGTCCAGTTAACAGGTGCCGGGGTCAGACATTGACTCTGCCACCTCTCTGATTCCCCCAGCTCCACGTTTTTTGCTCCTTTCCAGGCATCTGTGCCTCATCAGTAACACAAAAGAGCTGGACTAGATCCCTCAGGGCCTTCCTGCCTGCTGTCTTCACAGGTGGATTAAACCAAAAGCTAAACCGTTTATGATGCAAACTTTTATGGTCTTCTAGAAGGAGCTTAATGGGGACTCTCAAAGGTTATTGAGAACCCAAAGTGCTGGGACAAAAAAGCTATAAACCAGAATACAACATTCAAGTCATTCATCCTAGGAAGAAAGGCTGAGCACCTAAGGATGCCAGATGTGCTGCTAGCCAGGGGCTGTCACAACCGAACTAATAACCTGGGGGTGGGATGAGGCTGGGGACCAGGAATTACAGGATGAGTCCATCCTCACTTTGCCATGAAGGCGCATAGCCACGGGTTCTGGCTTTGAGAAAAAGATCAAAATTACATGATTCTCTTTCATAGTGCTGGCCAACTCGGAGACCTTGTCCTTTGAGGCTATTCAGAGCTCAGCTCAGCTGGGAATCTGCTGAGGCTCAATGTTTCTTGCCACCAACTGTTTGCCCAGCCTACAACACCATGGCCCCCAGGAAAAGGGAAGGCTCCAGGTTCCCTGACCCACCCAAGGGAACGTGGAGCTGAGCAGGGAGGAGAAGAAGCTGGAGAAGAGACTGGGGATGGAAGCAGGATGGAAAGCCAGAAGGAGACCTGAAGGAGGCACGTGGAACAAAGAGACATGAGAAGCTTCACATGCTTCTTGGTCTTGGACTGGTTGAAACAGATGTGGTGAGAGACCATGGGGAGGTTAACAATGGCAGCTTTGATTGTGATTTTGATGTTGCTCTTTTCTTCCAGATTTGTCTGGCCCCTTCCGCCCCTTTCCTATGGGTCCCCACCAGAAGGTGCCTTAGACTGTGGCAGGCTTTCAGGCCTCAGTGGCCCTGCTTTGGAGCAATCCTGTTTGGGTGGACTTTTACCCATGAAGGGATGGGTAACTTCGGGTGCTTGACTTGGAAACTATATTGCCTTTTCTGTATTGCACACTAATCGTATTAAAGTTCCTTCCCATGAAAAGTCTTACTAGAGTATGTTTTGTCTTGTTGCGGCACATGGCAGAACCTATTTAGAGCAGGCAGGTTGTAGGGTTCTGGGGTGCCCCACTCCCTGCCCTGTAAGCCAGCCAGGAGAAAGAGGGCAAATGACCTCAGAGTGATATTCTGGTCCCCTTCTCATTTCATCAGTGGTGCAAAACCAGCATGGCCAATGGGGATGCCACAGAAGGTGGCATTTCTTCCCTCAGGATGGCCATGGCCAGGTGGTTTTGTGCTTAAAATGGGACAGAAGGAGACGTGAGAAGGCCTGGCAAAGTGGGCCTGCAACAGGGAAGCAACTGGCCAGGAAGATACAAATTGGGGCCTTCCAGCCTGAGCGCTTGCAGTTGGCTCTGATCTGACCACCCCATCAAAAGCCAGAGCAGCAGGAGTTAGTGAAAGGTAAATGCCTTCCATTTGTTCCACAGTGTTATTAGTAGCACACGGAAAGAATTTTTGTGTCAGAATTGTATCCCAAATGCCACACTGAGATAGCAGTGTATTATTTTACTTACACAGCGGTCTGCTTCTGATAGGATTTCCCTCACATTTTGAAAACCCCTGCTTCAGGCTTTGACTCATTTTCTTATCCCTTCTCTGTCAACCAGAGTCACAGTCATTTCTGAGCTCCTAAGTGGAGACCCCTCTAGACCTTTGGTGCCTCTTAACAGCTCTCTTCATATCCCTCCTGAATGTGGCTGTGCAGGTTCAGAGAATCAGTCACTGACCCAAGTTCACACAGCTGGGGAGCAGCAGGCTGAGGGAGGGTCTTGCATAAGCCACCAGACCCCCACCCTACTGAGTTCTCCCCATCCCGAGACATGCTGCAGAAACTCCAAGTCACTAGTATCTTGAAGTTTCACCCAATCTGCCCCAGTTTATAACTCCTATGCTTAGGCACTCACTACAGATGTGTCAACATTGGTTTGGGGACAGTTTCAAGTCCTGATGTAGTTACTCTAAAACATTATGACTTTTCCCTGAAAGGTAATTTCCCTAAATTTAATGTGGAGTCAGAGTTTTGCTCTTATTTAATGTATAGTGGACTTAAAAAACAAAAATCTCTTGCCGTATTCAGTATCACTGAGAACTTGCTACATCTACTTCAAGGGAATAAAACGATACCAGAATAGATTTATGGAGAATGAAAACAGGAACTGGCGAAGTCAATGTTATTTCACAACTATTTGCTAAAGGAGTTTGCAACATTCGGATTTAGTTGCTTTGTTATTTTTTTTTGTTGTTGTTCTCTTTCAAATGAATGATTTGTCTGAATTTAAAACATTCTGAACTTGCTAGAATGTCACACGCCTAGCCCAGAGGAAGAGACATCTATGAAAAATCCATGTCTAGAAACTTGAACCTCTCACAAAGCCTCTGCGCCTGTTTCCCCGAAATTGGGAAGCTGATTTCTTTGTAACCCTCAACAAACATAAGCTATTTAGAGAACAGAAAGAACAGTATCCCCTTTTAAAGAGAAGCCGCTCTGCTCTGGGATATGGGTTACCCTACTCCCTGAGAGTCTGCTGACACTCTTGAAGTAGTATCATCCCTTCTGAATCCATACCTTATTTACCAAACAGGATGCTGTGACTGATCCAGCCCACATAGACAAGTATGTGCGAACCAGAGTATAACTTAGTGGGCAGCACAGCCCTGAGAGCACCTCCCATTTTAACTGAAATCATTTCAACAGAAATACTTCTAATCTGATCCTGGCAAACACATGATCTATGGTTAAGACTTTATTTTTATGTGTGATTCCAGGAGTTTGTGAGGGATGACTCAAAGGTTTGGCTTAAAGTGACCTCTGGTACTAAGGGGAAAAAAAGAAAAGACTGCTTTGTCATGTATTCATTCAACAAACCTTGAGTGCTTTTTATAGAGAAGCTCAAATAGAAACAGATAAGAAAGAGCTTAAGCATTTAGAAAAACCATTTACACAGGTTTTTCACATGTTAAATATTCATTTACTAAGAATGGGAGGGAAATTGCTCTGCAAACTGGTCAGGTCACAGAAAGGCGAGAAACTGCTCACTTTTAAAATCATTTTGACCCCTTGCAGCAGATCCCAGGGATTCCTTGCATTCATCTTTGATCCTCTCACTTAGATCTGCCTAAAGAATTTAAAATTGTCAAGCCCATTTTAAAGTTCTATTCAACTTACTATTTTGGTAGAGATTTTCTCCAATTCCTTGGAAGCTGTACGACTTTACAGGAATGGAGATGGAGTAAAGAACAGGATTTCAAAGACAGAGAGGCCATTTCTGGGGTGGGGGCCTGGTACCAATTTGCCTTAGCATAGGCCTGAGATTCCTGGAGGGTCTCAGCTGGTCCTTTTTGAGGTTGAATCATCTTAAACAATTAGGTCCTACCTGCCTCCTCACCTCACTTGTTCCACCAATAGGCAGCACAGGCCATACCCTTTTAGGGGCTATTTGAGAGGTGTCTTGGGACACGTGAAGCTCCTCTCCTTGCCTGACCCTCTCCCCATCTCTATCTTCTTCCTGGATGAGAACTGACATGCACAGGGAGAAGCTTCCTAGCAAACAGGGACTGAGGTTTCCTGCTCTTTCAATCAGTACCCCAGACTTCAGGTGGACGCTCTTCCCCACAAGGACACTGAGAACCGAGGAATCCAGCACCTGCAGAGGACTCCGTCTGTTAGTCTCTAGCTGGGAGGCAATGGGCTACAGAGGAAAAAAGTACATGCTCTTTGCTCTAAAGTGTCCTTAGGTTGAGTTTGTCCCCTTTATGACTCAAGTAACAGTCTCTGGAAGCCTGTTTCCTCATCTGTGAATGGGGATAGTAACTTGCTGGTAGATTAGAAAGACTCCATGTAAAGTAATGCACTGTATTTCTGTACAGAATAATGGGCCTATAAATAAGGGCTAACACCAGGGCCCGTTGCAGGCACAGTCATAAATACTAACACAAGCTTGCAGCAGTCCCACCTGCTAGTAGCTTTCAAAGCAATGGAGACAATGGGAACCAGGGCCCAGCAAGCCTCCTGCTCTATCTGACCTTATTCTGCACCTCCTTGCCTGCCTCCTCAGCTCCAAAACTTTGTCTAGGTACTCCCAGCCCCCTACACCCACAGTCTTCTGCCATCCCTGTAAGCCCAAGTCCATTGCTCAGCCTCCTCATAGGTGCGCTAGTAACCCACTTCACCTCTTTCCTGGGCTGCAGTACTTCTCTGGTTTCCCTGCCCCTGACTTTTCCCCCCAACCCATTCTCTCTCTCTACAGCCTGCCGAGCTCATCATATCCATGATAATCTATATGCATGGTCTCTGGACCAGGGTGCACATAGCCCCAAGGGTGGTTGACATGATCCCCCGAATACACAAATTTTATATCTCATTCATTTTAATTTCTAACATTTATGGAGCACTTACTGAAACTGAAACTTGCCCTCATGGCTTTTTGCAAAAGATTTGCCTCATGTGTCCCTATTTTTCCACCACTTTTGCCTCCTCTCTTCTCATTACAGAGGAAACCCCTCCATTTATTTCACAGAGGCAGCGGGGCTCTACTGGAGAAAGTCTGTTGGAACAGGAACTGGCAGGTCTTTTTGAAAGTGGGCTTCAGGCCACAAGTGTGACCACCAGGGACAATGACCTAAGTGAACCTATGATGTCTGGACCCTCCAAATCCCCACAGAATGCACGCTAATGTCACCCCCACTTCCCACCTAAATATATGCATGTCACCCATGGACAGATATGAACCGCCCGTGTTTAGATGCACCAGGAGCTATTTTCCATCTCTCTTTAGTCTACCTCAACTTCTCCCTGCCTTACACTTACCTTTAAAAACCTGAGCCCCGTAACAGGCGAGACAAGAGATTTGAGCCACATTCCTATTTTCTTGGGTTGGCCTCACAATAAAGTTCCTTCCCTCCCTGGAAAATGTCAGTGTGTTGGTGTTTGCCTTTCTGTGTGCACTGGGAAGCAGACCCACATACAGCTACATCATTATGTGCTGAGGCCTGTTGTATTTATTCCAGTAACTCATGAAATCATCACAACAACATGGTTATCATCTCTATTTTAAAGATGGGGAGACTGAAGCTCAGCTATGTTCAGTAATTTACCAGCAGTTACATAGTTGATAAGTGCCTGAATTTGTGCTTTTAAAATTATCCTAGGGCCCTACTATTGTCAGGCTATATGAGCACAAAATGGTGCCTATGTTAACTCTCAGCTCAAGAATCTAATAAAAACTAACCCAAAATGTTTTCAAGAACTCATTATCTAGAGTAATTCTTGGTAAATGAGAACTAGCTCAAATTTTAATAGTCTAATTTAGAGCATGCCTTTAAAATTATAATATTGGGTGTTAACTTTTATTCTATGTTGAAATGTGCTTAAATCAAATTAGTTCATGATATCTGGCTGAAATTATTGAACTTTTAGACTTACTTTTGGACCCTTATTACAAGGAAATAAAAGTTGATGTCTAGAAGTAAAATGTGTCTTATATCACCTAGAAAAACTGAGAATTTTAGAAATTATGAAAAGTTATTTGTGAGTCTTCCAGGGCTTTAAAAAATTAAACTTTAATAAAGAGTAGTGTTCTTATGTGAAACCAAACAAATTTATTTGATTTGCTTGAGGGACAAAAGTACTCTAAACTGGTAACCTTTTGGTAAACAGTTTAAATAAATAATCTAAAGATCTGGTTGTTTAGGATCTCTGGTTAAAAACATACTACAGGGTTGGAAAAGGGAGTAGGATAAAAACAAGGGTGGGAAGAGCACTAGGGACCATGGTGATCGTTCACGGGTGAATGGGTAGAGGGAATTTTACAGGGCTATAACCAAGATGAAAATGAATACATTGTACAAAAATAAAAAATGATGTAAAAAATATATTAAATATATTAAATAAAATATTAAAAAAACAAAAACAAAACCAGAAAGCCCACTGGTAATTTGTTTGGCCTTGTGAGAGAAATAGGTCTGATCTTAAAATCTTTGTCACTCTAGATAATTAAGTATTGTCTTATAAAAATCCCTGCATTAAGTCTGTCACAAAACTTCCCTGGAAATCAAAATTCTAAAAATAATAATAGTCTTCGATTCATTAAAAACATGGGAGGTCTTGGAAGGCGTCCTACGACATTCCATAAAATTGCTCTCCTTGTGGAAAGAAATTAAGCAAATTGGGAAGAGTTGGAATGTTGAAACTTCCAATGTGGGAAGAATTGTCATAAGGAAAAAGGTTAAACCTTTTTAGCACATATGTGCATATTAATATTAGTGTTATACACAAAACTGTAAAACAAAGTCTGGTATAGTATTATTACTGGTCCATTCTGACTATTCTAAAATAATGGATGTCACAAAAGTGAGCAAACTTCCTTGTCAATTGTGTTATAATCACACCTTAGTTGTAGTCATTTAAAAGTCCTTTGTCATTGACAGAAGCTATTTAATACAAAGCTATTTGCTTTGTATTCAGGGACTTTCACAGGAAAAAAGATTCTGATAAATACTCAAGAAATACATGTTTATCATGGAACTGAGAATAAAAACAATTGCAGTGTTTTGGGGAAAACTGGATTTATATAAATAACTAAGAAGAGATTGGGATTTGCTACATGAAAGTGAATGAATTGCAAAGGACTAATGTAATTTTAAACAACTTTTTGAGATATTAATTTTAAAAAAGACTTTTTGGTTGAGCTGTTTTAGCTACAACAGTGGTAAATTACATCTTTTTGTGAGCAGAACTGAAATATTTGCACTCTCTCTCCCCCCCAAAATGTACACGAAGTATTCCTACTTTTCATGGCAATATGTTTATTTGTGTAAATCAATAAGCCTTTTTTTACCCCTCCATAATAGATTGTTGGAAACATGGTTGTATTAATACTGACTTCATTAGAATGTTATATTTGAAACAGTTTGCTTTCAGAAATGCACAGATCTCAGAGCCTTCACAAACAGCCTGAACACCTTGCTTTCAGGGTTCCAGGGCTATCAAGAAAAGGGTAAATAAGGAAGCCCCCGTAGACCCTGAAACCCCAGGACATTTTGAGACCTCAACGAGAGGAACTTACCCCAAGGTACAAGTGACAGGGGTAAGTCTAATGGTGATACGCGGGGAAGGTCCTGAGCCCTGACAGTTGGCTATTGAGAGCTCAATCTGAGATTCTTTATGAAAAGTTCCAGCAAAGTAGATTTTAAAAAGTGTGTGGTTATATTTTGTTCTTATTGTGCTTGTGGGGAAAAAAGTGACAAAGTTTATTGGAACTAAATTTAATTTGCAAGTTTTGCTATAATTATTTGGTAGAATTGGAGTGAAGATGGAGAAACAAATAAGAATCAGTAACATCTTTTCACAGACATTATATTCTGGAACTCTTAAATCATTTCTGAGGTTTTTGCCTTTTTTTGCTTTGGATGTATAATAATAAAAGTTTGGATTGGATCCTGAAATTTTCTACTAACTGGCTATGACATTCCAAACGAGCATCTCCAGTTTTTCTCCCAATTTTTTGGCTTTGATTGATTGAAAACTAAAATTGTCTTTTCCTAAAACCATGAAATTTGGGAATGTGGAACATGAACTCAAGAGAGATCACCAAGACAGCTGTGACTGTTGCTGTTTTCCTAAATACCTGATGGCATCAAACTGCAAATGGGGCAACAACTGCCGGCCCTCACCCCAGCAGAAGATGCTTCAACCAAAAATCTAGATATCTTCTCCACTGATTTTCCCTCAGGACTCTCAAGTGGATTGGTGATTTGCTTTAATCTTTAATTTTGTTTTTCTAATTATTTTTGTTGATATCTCTCTGAGTATTTGTACCCACCTAAGGACTACCCTTGCATATTAGACACAACTGTTCAATTGGACTAAACTGTTCTCAAGACTAAAAAACTGGATGTTGTGTCTATATCCTTGACTATTCATTCAATATTTCATATCTTTCATAGGATTTGCAGGTCCAGGCTCAGTTATTGTCATCTCTAAATGACTGCCTTGGTTTGTTGTGTGTCTGGAATGGAGTGTGATGACAGAAAATATTAATCATATTAACCCTTATCCTTGGGATGGGCTTACCTCTTTTTTTTTTTTTTAAGCATCTGCAATTTGTGTACAACTTCTTTTTGGTTTTAAGAAGAAAATCCATTTTTACATTGTGGTCAGGCTTGAGCCAAAGGCAATGGTACAAACACTGCCTTAACATTGAAACTAAAAGCTTCATGTAACATATGGTGCCACATTTCTCAGGTACATGGTAATAGCTGCTCAATGCTCCATGAAATATTGCTATTCCTGCCATGGATGCTGATAACATTAGTATGTGAGAAACATCCATGGGCCATTTTAAACTCATAACTCAGAAAAGGGCAACTATTCCAGGAAGGTCACCGATCAATTATCCTGTGACTAAGTGCCCCTAACCTGCCAGTGCCTTCCCTGACCTGATACTGAAGAAATATTTCCCATAACCCATGTCCATTTTTTCCTGTATAATCTTTCACTCACCACTTGAAAGGATGGTTTCTTTAAAAGACTAACCATTCTCCCATGGTGCACCACACATTAATAAAGGACTTCTTTGGGGAAACAACCTCATGGTTCAAAGTCTTGACTTTTTGAGCATGAGGGAAATGACTTGGTTGGCTCCAGAGCAAGGGCACAAAGGAAATCACCCTATTCCCATATGGGTTCTTCTTGTGCTGAATGAGTAATCAAAACAGCATCAGATGGGTTAGCAAAGGAAAAACAATCAATTTAATAACTTGCATATGGAGAATTTACATGGTTGTAAATTTTGAAGAATAATGGAGTGGACTAAGTATTGTCACCCTGGATTTAGGAACCTGGGACATCAAGAGGAGAGGGGAGGGTATTTTTTCATCCTTACTTTGAGAGTAAAGAAGAGATTCTTACAGAGAGAGATGTTCACTAATGAACATACATGTGAGTGAGACCCTCCAAACAACATTCTTCTAGGTCATAAAAAGGAAAAGCAGTGTCTCCTTCTCCAATTAGGAAAAGGACAGAAACTTAGGAGGTGATGATCTCTTCTTCAGCTAGGGAAGGGCAAAACACTTAGGCAAGAACAGAAGTTTCTCCTGCCTTTCAGGGCCCTCACTACTCTCAACGCAAAACCATCTGCATTCTTTAAATCATGGTAGTAGACCTCCTGAAGTTCACAGGGTTTGATTGACCTCTAGCTTCCATACCAAGATAAGAGGCCTACTCTGGACATATTAAGAAAAGTCTATCTGGTCCACCTGGGGGGAAACTGACCCATACTACATGTGCATGATTTATAATTCAATAAACATGCACAAAATGAAATTGACTGCTCAAAATTTTTTTTTGCTTTGAAAGTATAATAAAAGTTTGAATTCAACCTTCCAGATCTACTATGATCTGGCTGTGGACAACCTCTACATTTCTTATTTTTTTTAGTTTATGCATCCAAGAACTGGGGTATAGGCCAGAGGTATGGGAGTGGGGGAAGTGAGAGGATTCACCAGGGAATGGGGAGCAGAACAGGTGAATTGACTGAAATACACTGCTGGGGGCGGGCAGCAGTAGAGACAGGAGAAGTCTGCTGTGCCATGTAGGTCAGCTCCCTGGCCAGGGATCGAACTCCTGCTGCAGTTTCTGCCTACAGCTTCATTGTGCTGAGACTTAACCCCTTGTGCCCTGAACTCTTCTTTTTAGGATCTTCCTTTCCATTACAGAAGCACAGGCCTCCAATTTCCACGCCCTTGCTGATGCTGTTATCTCTGACCTGAATCCCTTTCCCTTACTACATCAGAACAGGTGAGATTTGAACTATAAGGGAAAATTTGTACTTTAATGGGAAACTCTGTATTGTCTAGAAGACACCTTCCAGATTATCTGATTCTGATTCTATGGGAGCTACTTTACAACTCTAGAAATTTTAGATAACTGGTAGCAATGCAAAATCATTCTTGTTTACAGACATGTAAATTTAGTCCTAGACACAGAGGTACAATTGACTTTCACCTGTGAAAGAAACTGGTTTTGCCTTTATTTGCACATTCATTTCAATAGTCCTCATTCATACATGTGCTAATTCTTTGGATTCATTTTTCTGGTTATACCATCTGCCTGGTTCCCTCATTATTAATGAAGTAAATGCTTAGCACATGTTTATTTTTAGCTGTATGAGAGCCATTATGTTATCCTTGTTTGAAAATGATTGTTTAGTCCCTCCTCTTTGCTTTCATTTCATTCATGAACACCGACTTAGTATCAGGCCCTGTGTTGGGTACTAGAGGATTAGGAATGGATCACATATGGTCCCTGCCATGCCATGGCTCCAAGTCAGGCTAATGGTAGAGATGTAATGACACAGACAGAAACTGTGGGATCAAAATGAGGAATCCTTAGCCCCTACTGGGAACATAAAGAGTTTCTTATAAGTCAAAGTAATAATTAGTACAATGAGTTAATTCCATTAAAACAAATACTAAAATTCTATCCAAAAGCATTGTACAAAATATAATTTTATGTCAAATAACATTTGAATTAAGTAAAGTTTGGCGACATATAGTTCCTTAGAAGATATGTAGATAATGATATTTGGCCAGTAATATATTTGAAATAATACAGTATCCTTTTTCCAAAGACATAGTTCAACATTTCCAAACCCTATGAAATTATAAGTTGGAGTTATTAAAACAACAGTCAAAATTCAACACTCATCCTCATCTACATAACAATGAGAACATAAAGTTTTCTTGGCCATTATAAAAAATAGGAACATGTGTGAATTTGAAATAAAAACTAAGACATATTCATATTTAGCTAGTTAGCCATATGCAAGCTTGTCTATACCAATCAACTGATTTTACCTTTGTATTCCAGATCTCTTGCCCAGTTCATTTATTCACTCATTCAACCATCCATCCTTCATTCATTCTAAAATGTGCACTGAACACCTGGGCATTTAACTTTTTTTAAAGGTAAGAATAGATTCCAGGTTGGATGCAAAACTGGTTTATGTCTCACAAGGCAAAAAAGCAATAACCTTTGAGTTAGCTGCAGAACAGACCCTGACCATGGACCAATCAAGTTCAAGATGATTCTGGATATTTGAATAACAAATGGTGTTACCTGGTTTTATTCCTTGTGCCCCATTTTCTTATATTTTACTGGAGGGATGTAATGTAGTTTGCAAGAAAGATATATTTAAGCATTTAGTATTTGGTGAAGGAAAGTACACCATGTATTAAAGTCCACAATGTCACAAAAATAGCCAAAACTTGAAAATGAGCAAAAGAGTTTCCTGGGTGTTCTTTTAGTGTAGTTCTGGGCTTTTGACTTTGATTGGTTTTTTATTCACAGGGTAATTTTAAATTCTGTAGGGACTGAGGTTAGCCTGTGGTTTTTGTGAGTGTGTGTGCATGTGCACGTGTGTGTTGGCAAAGATGCAAACTGTGATGGAATTCACACGACAATGACCTCTATGGTATTTCAATAGCAGTGGGTTGCCCTGGTTGGGGTTTTGTTGATTGTGGCAGCACTGGAGGGACCAGAAAGACATAGTTGCTTTGCAAAATCTCACTGAGGGCCTTTATTCCAGGAGTTCTAAGAAGATTCAACCAGCAAAGAATGAGGGGGAGGCAGGTGTTTTTAGGGCTAAGATAAGTAGTCTGGGGTGGAAGGATGGTGGGGCAAAGTGGCCCAAAAATGTTGATGAGTTCTGTTAAGGAGTGTGGCTTCTGGGTGGAGTCATAGACTTCAACAGAAAGCCAAGGAAAACCCTCAGTGGGGGTTAAGCCAGAGAGAGAGATGGTTCAATCTGCAAGTGAGCCAAACTGTTTTGAAAGATTGGGGTTGTGAGTCTACATGGGAGGCTTGGGAATTATTTAGAGCCAGATGATGAGGGCTTGGGTATTTTAGGGAACCCGTGAAATGGAAGAATTCACAGAGGTGCTCATCAATCGGTGTGAGGAGTGAAAGAGAAGGAAAGTAGAGACTCTCTCTTAGTAGTCAAATTTGAGAAGGTGGTACCATTTTTAAAAAACATGGAAGCAGCTTTAAGGAGTGAATTGAAGACAGTGAATTCAGGCCCAGATACAGTGAGCACTGAGATGAGACTGAGACAGTGAACTGTGGAGAACCAGGGGGCCTGTGCATCTTTGCTTTCCACTGTGGCCTTGACTCCCAGGACATGAGCCCTTGAGAGGATTTATAGACGTGACACAATGGAGGCTCACAGCACAATTCCAGCAGAAGGTGAAGCTCCCACCAGCCTTTGAGTCAATTATTTATAAAGATTTGAATACCTGCTGCGCGCCAGGCCTGTGCTGGGATGCAGATGTTACTCAGACACAGTTTTTGCTCTCTGAGAGTTCACAATATCTTAGAAATTAGCAATATCAAATAAGAAGGGGGTTGGGGGACGTTCCAGACACAGAGCAGAGCCACCCAGCTCTGGCTGGTCAGCAGCCCCTCTCCCCAGGGCGCGAAGTCAGCTGGCCACAGGGTTTGTGTGCTGCCTTCATCTGATGCACAAAGTCACTCATAGGAAGAAAGGGAGAAAGTAACTAAAAATAAAGTGGTTTTCAATTTGAGTACATTGCAACATTCGTTGGGCCATTTTAAGGAACAAGTCCCTGTGTTCTTACAGGAAGAACTTAGATAACAACAGCCATAGATGATTTGCGTCATAAAATCTTTCAAGTCTGAACCAGGCTTCTAGAAATCCTTCAAACACTGCTTCTCCATAAGGGGGAGGGAAGAAGGTAGGACTTAATTTTTCTTTTCCTTTATTTTTTCCCTTCCCATCCCTTTTATTCTCTCTCCTCCTCTCTCCTTTCTTTCTCTCTGGCATGCAGTTGCTAAAAAATAAATTGATCTGATCCCTCTACTCCCTACTCAATGCCATAATATCATTGAAGGTTCAAATTCAAGTCTCAAGCCTTTTATTTTGTTATGGGAGTTTTACTTTTTTTGGACTTTTTAAAATTGTTTTTTTTTTAATTTTCTTACATTGTTGTTCATTTTTGAATAGTAATTGGCTTGTCCTCTTAGATATAGTCCTGGAACAAAGAAAGCCTCTTCAATAAATGGTGCTGGGAAAGCTGGACTGCAATATGCAAAAGAATGAAGCTAGGCTACTACCTTACACCACACACAAAAGTCAGCTCAAGCCTTTTAAAGATTGCATCTCTTTTCCAAAAGTTCTCATTGGAGGAAGAAGAGAGGCTCATTTACCTACCTCTCAATCTCTCAAGGATACTCCACCCAGGAAGCCTCTTTCTTCTTGGCCACTCACACGGGACCTGGCCTGCATCCCTCTTTCTGTCCTGTTTTATATAATAACAACCTACATAGACTGTAAATTTCACCATTGCATCCCTCATGCCAGGCATCATCCAAGGAACATATAGGTATAAAAATTTATCAGCATCTTCATCGCATCTGTCATAACACTGACCTCCTATTAGATGCTCAATAGTTGCTGAATGAATGCAGGAGCATAAATTCATCTTTATTCTCTGATTAACAGGTGTTAGAGATTAAGTGAGTTATTACTGGAGGGTCTTTCCTCCCCCGCTCCCCCATTCCAACCAGTGTAGTTAGCATTTTGTACACAGTTAGTATTGGGCACCTATTGTCTTTGATTAACTAGAAACTCTCTGTACAGTCTCTGCAGCTTTCATGTAAACCTAAAATTATTCTAAAATACAAGTGGGTATAAAAAATTAATTTCATCTTCCTTTGGAAATTTTCTTCTGCCAGATAACCACCACAACTCTTAGGAAGTTATTTTTGATAGCTTTTTCCATTGAGAATGCACTTTCTATTTGATTATTTGCATATGTTTCTATCACACTCACCATGTGCCCCAAGTGATTCTGGATGCTCTATAAATACAATTCAGTGAACTCTACAATAGCCCTCTGGCATAGTAATTGGTAGTAGTATTCCTTTTTTACAAATAAAAATTGAGAGAGCCATCAGAAGACCATGCAGCGTAAAGTCTGGTCCTCTGAGGATGTTATTCCAAGTTTGTTCCATTCAATGAGAACAATGCAGGATATAGGATTCTACAACTTGAACAAGGGCAACATCACAGCTCGTAGACAAAGACCACCACATTGAAGAAAGGACACTTCATGGAAGAAAGAATGATCTCTTTTATCAGCCTGCACATAAAGTTGGCTTCATGTCTCTCCTCAGCCTCTGAGTCCATGTCACTCTCTGGCTAGGCTGACCATAAGTCACCTCTTCGTTCTTGTGGGTAGAAGCAAGAGCATGATTCATCCTCATGCCACAGGGAGCATAATGTATACTTTTACGCTCCTGGTTAGCTTGTCCATTCCCAAGTGTTTTAACTACTCTCTTTATGCTGACCACTCTCCTCAGACTTGGTCTTCAGACTTCTTTCCTAAGATTCAGTCCCACATATCCCCTGCCTTGTTGTGTAGTTGAAACTGCCATCTCCTTGGTCACCCAAGTGGCCTTTGCAGCCACTTCTGATCCTCTCTCCTACCTCATCCACCCACCTGCAAGGTTCAGATACTTCTAACACTTTCCCACCTACAGCCTTTGTTCTTCCTTTTCTCTTCCGGATATAAACTCTACCTGCACTATCTACTTGCGTGTCCATCGGCAGGTTCCTGTCTTTTTATAACTCACTCCAAATATTTTTTCCTCTTAAAAACCTTCCTTGATGTTACCAGATCACAGAGAATTTGCTCCAGGGGATACACTGTCAAATCAAGTTCGCCAATTCCCCATGTCACAAGTTTACTTCCAAGTCTGGTCTAAAATGAATCTGTACAACTTTTCTCAAGTTATTTTTTAATTGATGGACATTTACATAAACTAATCTTAAGCATATACTTTAAATTGCTTTAACAAAAAATAACACGCAGGAAATAAATATGTCAGCAAAGAATTAGAACAGTAACATCAGCCTGGGATGTTCTCCCATGCTTCTTCAGTCAATCCCCATCTGTAACCCCAGAGATAACTATTATTTCAATATCTGTTCCCAAAGGTTCAACTTAGTTTTTTATATAACACTAAAAAAAATAATGGCAAGTACTTAATATTAGCAAATATCCAATCACTGTTCTAATATCTCTGGTTATTGTCTCAACTGCACTTTTGCAATTGGTTTCCATTGGAATCAAAACCAAGTCTGCACATTGCATTTGTTTGGTTTACTTCTTGAGCTTCTTTGAACTGGATGTTCCTTTCTTCTCCTTTTATTTTCCAGGCCATTTATTTGTTGAAGGTCATTTTTCTATAGCGTTTTCCATATTTGGGGTTTGACTGGTTTTATCCCTATAACCTCTTTTCTCTCCCACCTCACCATCCTCTGTGTCCCCTTGACATTTTCCTTCTCTCCTTAACCGCAGAACCCTCAAGATGTTCATTGATGTCCAATAATTTTAAAGGTCTTTTCATAATTGTCAAATTATCTGCCTGTGAATGCCCAGGATTCATTTTTACCCTTCTGATTTGCTGCTATGATTCACTGAAACTCCCTCTATTTTGTTGAAAATGGCTGCATTTCATCCTTTCTTATGGCAAGATAGTACCCTATAATGTGCATGTGCCACATCTCCTCAATCCATTCATATACTGAGGAAGTTGAAGGTGCTTTCATGTCTTACCAATTGTAAATAATACTGTGACTATAGTAAAAAAATATGGGTTTTTTGTTGACAGTTTCATATTCTGTAGACATACGCTCAAGAGTAGGCAAATATTCATAATGCACAGGGTTACTATGTGGCTCCAATTGTCACTTTTAATTTCATAGCAATATAAAATCATACTTTACTGTTTTCCTTTTGTCTGGCTTCCTTCATTCAGCATGTTTTTGAGATCAGTCCACACTGTTGCACACATTAGTAATTTGTTCTTTTGTATTGCTGAGTAATATTCCATTGTATAAAAATACTGTAGTTTGTTTACCCATTTTCCTATTGATAGGCATTTGGATTGCTTCCAGTTTTTGTGCTATGAATAAAGCAGCTGCAAATATTCTTTTATGAGTCTTCTTTGAAAGGTAAATATCCTTTCAAAGTATCTGACCTTGTGTCCACCAATTTATTAAGCTCATCTTCCATCTTACATGTTTTCAGTGTCTCTCCATGGTTTAAAGGCCTAGCCTAGGTTCTTAAGGACCATCTTCACAATAAATCTATGAAGAAGCCATGATTAACCCCATACTCAGGATAGCCAAGGGACTTGCCAAGCTTGTTGCCCAAGAGACAAAGCTAGTTTGGGAGATACAGTTTCTAATTCCAAGGCCCAACTTCTTTACCCCCTGAGAAGAATATCAGTGATAGTACATGTGTTTGGGAATATTCCCACCCCAATTCCATCCTTGGAAGTTCTTCAGACTAGCCCACTTTCCCTCCTCCCAGTGTTTGAGCCCTTAGGCTAGCCCACAAGTCCATGTTCCAGGAACATGGGCAGGAGCCCAAATCCGGTACCCATTTTTCTACTCTGTCCTTTCTACCACTGGCAAATAAATATCAACTGCCCTTCATGGATATTTCAGTACTTTTAATAAACCTGTCTTAGAGGAGAAGAGATAGGTATTTGAGCCATAAATATGATTTACATGGTACTGGAATCTATTCAAAGAAAACTGCTAATGTCTATTTTATATCAGATGCAGGGGACATAAAGATGACTAAGGCCTAGTCTTGAGTTTCAAGGAACTCACATCCTAGTGAAGGTAGATGATTAACAGACATTGCAAATAAGAGAGGACTTGACATCAGTTGTTAATGGTAGAGGGAGGCTTCCTTCCTAGAAGAGGTGAGACTGGAAATTTTCTTGGAGGTGACAACATTTGTGACAATTCTCAATAGTTGATTTATTATATTTCTACACTTGGAATAGTATGAGCAAATAATTAGAGGCAGAAGATGCAATTAGGATAAAGAGACAACAACCAGGGTAGTGTGGCTAGAGTCCCTGGCTCTTTCAAGGCAACAGTGAAAGATAGGCTGATGAGGCTGGCTGGTTGGCACCCCGAACTGAGGGTCCCCTATGCTAAACCCTGTAGAGTCTGACTCTTGCTGGGGATTAGTATCATGTTTAGGAAGAGAGTGGAAAGTTGAGGAGATGAACTGTGGCATAGGAGAAAAGAACAAGGAACCCAAAAAGAAGCACTGATGGCTGAAATATGCTGGAGCCTAGGTTTAGAGCAGGGACAGAGGTAGAAAAGGCAAAAAGTGAAAGACCCTGCAGAGAAGAAGTGACATCATCAAGGACAGTAGCTGATCAGAAAAGAAAGGGACCCTAATGCCAGGCTCTGTGATGGCTCCTCATGCAAGATGTGGGATGGGATAAGTTATGTACGATGAGCGGGGATGGAGACATGGCTTTGGGCTTGAGCATGACAAGCAAGTCGACATTGCTGCTGGCCCAGAAGCACCAGATCTGGCAAAGTTGGTCACAGTGTTGTTAACTTTTTTCTTTTTGTTTGGTTTTTATTTTGCTTTTCAAGTCTGTGTTGTGCAAACAGCACCACACATGCCTGGGAGCAAAAACAAAGAGAATCTCTCTTAAAGTTAAATCAAGCCAACCATTGCCACCAAAATTAAAGTTAGAGAACACATGCCTCTCTGCTCACAGACCCACTTCCAGCAGAAAAGATGCCGGTCAGGAATGGCGAGACCCAAGTTCTGGCACCGACTCTCAGCTAGGAGAACCTTGGATAAGTCATTGTCCCTCTTTCTTTGGTTCCAGTTTCCTTCGTCTTTGTAGTATCTACCTTTCCACTCTTGTAGACTAGTTATGAATGTGATAATGCAAATGAATAAAGTTCCAGAAACTATAGGGTCCTATTTTAATAGAAGATAGTCTTGTTTCCATTATTATTATTATTCTTGCCACTATCACCTGCTGTCTGCAGGGAAGGGGGAATTAATGGTGTGTCGAACACTTTACACCAGGACCTGGGAACAGCAAAGCCACCACTGGCAAGATCTTGTTTGGCTCCAGAAAACTTAAGTGCCTACTGTCCATTGACCCAAAAGCATGACACATTTTATAGCATGTTTCTAAGTAGCAATTTTCCACGAAAAAGAACAATGTCCCTTGGCTTGAGGGCTTTTAGCAAGACTTAATTATTTTTCCCTCTTAAAGAACTTCTAAGGATTTCTGGAAACACCAAATCACCCTTGAATCCTTTCATTTCCTACTAATTATCCACAAAAGTACTTCTGACTAATATAATAGGCTATAACATTCTGAAGAACATTGAGTATTTTTCAGACAAACATTTCGGGAGCATCTAGATGGAGCATGAGCATGAAGCAAGAACCGTGGAGGACCCCTGCCCCTCTCATCCTCATGGGGTGGCTCCCCCATAAAGGGGGATTCTGATAGAAAAGGGCCTTTTAAAATTTTTACAAAGGAGATAATCTTTTCAGGGAGAAAGTGAAAAAGACTATGCAATAGGGGTGAAAAGTTTCCTGTTGTGTCTCTAATACATACATGTTGGCCCATCCTTGCCCCTACTGTCACCAGCCTGAGACGCTGAGACCAGTTCGCCATTTATACGGGAGCTAAGCAAGGTTCCCTATGTTCTAGGAGTCTGCAGAGTTTCTCAGGTCATTGAAAAGCAAGTGGCTGATCATCTATTTCCAAATTTCCATTCAAAGGAGTTTTTGTTGGGAGATCTTCCTGTTCAGTTTCATTTTCAATCAACAAGTGTGACTATTATTTCAACTTCAGCACACTAACATCGTGTGGTGCCACACACACTGCCCCACGTCCTAGGAGACCGGACATACACAGCCCCTGCCTCGTGGTGCTTCGCAGGCTAGTGCACTAAATTGTCTGGGTTCAGGAGCATGATGCGATCCTTGAGAATTCTTTCTATTTTCCATTGTCACACCCTTGGAATACTGCATGTTTACTTTCATTTGTTTGCTTGTTTGCTTTGATTGGGACTTGTAGTTACACTTCGGACAACCCAGAATGAAATAAGGAATTACGAATGAATCAAAATCACCTGACTCCTGTAGACAGGGAAGCCAGACAATCAGAACTCCCCATATCTGCATGGCAACCAGACACTCAGTTCTGCTGTCTAGATGGTCGATGAACCTCTGACCATGAGAAATCTGTCTGTCCTTAACCAGCTCAGCAAAAGCTTCCGCTGCATCACAGGGGCAGGCAGAACAAAGAATAATACAGTGATTATAAGAGTTTGGTGAGAGATAAGGGAGAAAAACCCATTTTAAGTGAGCATGGTGCAGTCTTGCAAATCCGTATGAAGGGCACAAGAAGGAAAAACTCTCAAGGTTGAGTTGGTGACCAGACCAAAGCTTCCTTCCCTTAACAGCACTGGCATTGATTAGCGAGTGTGACTATATGGGCTATTTGGAGCTTCAGTTTTCATTCCAAGAAGCTGGCAGCATCTCTCACCACTGATCTCCCCAAATTGATGGATGGTAGCAATTATATAGAGTTATTTATGTAATGTGTTGTAATAGCAGCACACGCTGCCTGTCATTCTGACCCAGACACCCCCCCCTTGCCCAGTTATAAAAGAAAGCCCATCACAAAACTGCCTTTAACTAGGGGCCAGGGAAGGAAAACAAAAATCTCTTCATCCCACCTCTCAAGAAAAGAGAAACTCTGAAGGCCTTGGAGAAAAGAATGCCAGTTTGGTAGAGAGGCTTGACACTATTATACAACGGTCATTTGTCTTTGTGGTTTATCTGTCCATCTGGCCATTTATTTCTGCCCGTTCTTGCAGCAAAGTGAGATTATTCAGTGAAATACTAAAGACCATCCTTGCACTAAATGCTGTTTAACAACTGTGCCTCAAGTGCAGAACACTGGTATTATGGGGATGCAAGGGGGAGCTCCTGTGCCCAGAAAACAAAGTGCCTGGCATCCTTAAGATGAGAATAAGAATAATAAGCGATGCAACCACGGCATTCACTTCCTGGCTACCTGTGAGGCACCAGACATTGCACTGGGAGCTGTGACACACCATCCCAGCAAGCCCTGGCTGAGACTGGCGAGCTTCTGTCCTCTTGTCTTTAATCCAGGATTTCTTCCTCTCTCTTGAGCCCTGCATGCATTCCTGCCTCAGGGTCTTGCCCTGTCTCCTCTACATGAACTTGTTCTCTGCCCAGATATCCATATCCCACTCCCTCATCTCATTTAGGGTTTGGCTCAAATATCTTTTATCTGACAGAGCTTCCCCAGTACCATGCCAGGTACACTGGCCACATCTTCACCTGATCACTTATTTATCTCAGGGCACCTGTCATTCCTGAGATGTTAAATGTTCACTGAAACTGATTGGAATCAGGTAGGGTAACAGTTGTGCAATATTGTGACACACCAAAAGCCACCGAATTATATACTTTAAAAGGGCGAGTTTTGTAGTATGTGAGTTACAAATAAACATAGCTATTTTATAATAGAATAGAATGAAAATCATTTATTGTCCCTTTCCTCCCCTTGAGGAGGCAGGCAGGACTTTGTTCTCTTCACAGCAGTATTCTTGGGGCCAAGAAAGGCACCAAGCACAGAGTAGCCATCAATAAATATTTGCAGAATGAATGAACATATGATAAAGAAACTTGACAATAAAAATTGCATTGATTAGTTATAACGATATTAGTATTTTTAACCCATCAATGATCAGTTTCTTTGACGTCATATCAAGAGAACATCTGGAGGGCCTCCCTGGTGGCGCAAGGGGTTAAGCACCACACTACAAAGCAATCCACAGCCTCTGCAGCACAAGTTCAATCCCCAGCCAGGGAGCAACCCACATGGCGCAGCAGACCTCTCCTGTCTCGCCTGCTGCTCCCCTCAGCAGTGTGTTTTGGCCAGTCTGCCTGTTCTGTTCCCCACTCTGTCTTTGGTGAATCCTCTCACCCCCCACATCTCTGGCCTGTACCCCAGTTCTTGTGTGCCTAAATAATCTTTAAGAAAAAAAAAAAAAAGATAATTTCTGGAACAGTTTGTCTGCCTTGCAAAGTATTAGTTGGGCTGTTAGATTCCCCTCCTCCTGTGGTCAGGAAAGAAAAAAGCCTATCCCTGTCCTTGTCATCAGCTTTCACTTATTGCCTTGAAAGATGTCTTCCCTAAGTCTCATTTCTAGGTTATGTTGCGTGTCTCTAAGTTTTGAGAATCAGTGTTCACATTGTCTAGATAGAACAACTGCCACATGGATCAACTTTTCTCTTAAAAGCATCAGATTCTTTCACATCTAATAGCAAATTGTTTTTACAACATAATACCGCATGCATTATCTCATTCAAGCTTTGTTAACAATCCTGTAAGGTAGGTGTAATCCTTTTTATGGAGTAAGAAACCAAGACTTACTAATTTTATAAGTAATAAAACCAAGACCCAATGCTAGGTTCTCAGATTGCAAATAGAGTATTCTTCATCCACTCCACAGCATCTCACATTTTCCTAGGGGTCTCTTGGAAATTAAATATTTACATTAATATAATAATTAAATATACAGGTCATATATTAATATATATTATACTAAATATTATACATATCTAATAAAGATAGGTGTGATTGCTCATATTTTCTGGGCAATAATGAGAACTGAGGTTCAGTCTAGCTCTGATACAGCAGAACAGAACCCACTCTTTTCTCCGTCTGGCCCTTTTGCCATAATCCTGAAAGTTTAAGGCAGTTTTAATGAGGTGAGCATTTGTTAGCATGTTCCATGAGCAGTCTATGTTCCATTCATGTTCTCCATCTGAAACATTGGTACGGATTCAGTTTACATTTGTAAGTGAATCACTGCAAGTTCTAGAGGGACCCCTGGGAAGGGAAAAGTTCTGGGGCTCCCAATCATAGTCAGAGTCACCCATGAAGAGTGAGCTTTCTTCAAGAGTATCCAGAGCTCCCCTGTGACATAAGAGCATATATGAGCATCATATGTATATTGTGTATGTGTATATTATATTCTCTTATCTCCTTTCTCTCTCTCTCTCTCTCTCTCTCTCTCTCATTTTCTCTCTCACTCTCTCTCTCTCTCTCCAAACACACACACACACACACACACACACACAAACACTTTCTCTTCATGGTTTTAGTCAATAAACAGATTCTGAAGAACTGCATCAAGTCACTCAATAAATAGTTGTAATAGACACAATCATCTTTTGGAGGGAAAATATGTAACTGTCTTTACACTCACCCTATACTTCTTTGTTCATTATTTTCTCTCTGTTCACTTGTTTAAACAAAAGGAAGACAAGCTATTGAATTTACTCAAAGTAGAAATGATTTCATTTTGTTAGTTGCCATGCCAGCCCTAGACCAATCTACCTTGAACTTATTGTAGCATGAGATAAGTACATTCTTTAATTATCTCACCCACTGTCAGTGGGAATTTGTTATTTGCAAGCAAACATAGTTGTAAATATACACACAGGGAAGTGATGTTTATACTCCCTGGCAAGATTCATTTCAGAGAAGGTCTTCACTAACAGAGCTCAAATCCAATGAACAGCAGAGATCAAGAACCCCATAACCTGGCCATCTAACTCAATTGCAAAGTATGTAGAAGAGTCTGGAGGAAGCTTCTGGAAAATGGACTTATTAACAGCCCTTGTGAAAACTCCTGACTTCCCAAACACAATGTGGTCAAAGCTCAGGAGCAAGGACTGAGGAAAATAATTTCAAGAAGGAAATACCTTGACCATTTTTTCCCCAGGGGCTTCCTCCCTTATGTCCAACAACACAGAGAAATCACTAAAGGGCTTAGATGGTCTTTAGTTCAAGTACTGCATGCATAGCATCGCTGAAGCCTTCCGATGACCCCAGGAAATTTCACAGCAAATGCTGCGTGGGCTTGAGGACACTGGCTTGGAATTGAATTGCTTCAATCTGAATTCTAGCTCTACCACTTACTAGCTATTTGACCTATTATTTGGAAATAATAGGTCAACCTCACAGGACTATGAAGACCAAGTGACTTAACATATGAAAAGTATTTGGGAGGGTCCCTAGTACATAGTAGTAGTCCATAAATGTAAGCACATTAAAGGGGCAGTTCTGAGGAAGTCAGGATGGAGCCTGAAGCCTTGCCTGCTGGGATTTCCCTCCTTGTTCCTCTCCTAGAGCTCCAGACTCTTGTCTCTCACTTGGGTTAATCACTTAGCATGTGTTTTATGTGGGACATGGGGAGGGGAGATTGCCGCCTACATTCATGCTGTGTTCCCACCCTGGTTAATTCCCTCTCTTCGTATTAGACAGTCCATGGCTTTCTTTTCCTCTCCAGTCCCCTGATCCAACTTCACTGAGATGTCAATGTAGCTTTCTTCACTTCCCAACCTGAAATTGCTATAATTTAATTTTCTATAAGAAAAATCCAAGGCCATGATGATGAGTAAAGAAAACATTTCAATAATTCTGCATTTTTTTACTAAAAAAAACAATAAAATTCAACATGCGCACACTTGTCTTTATTTAAGACCTCTTCCACAGAGTATCCGAAATCTGTGACAGCTTTTCCTGCTCATTATTTAAAAGCAGTTTAATCCCCCTTTTAAAGAAAAGCTTCCCTAAGGACCAACAATTCACTGTCAGTGTCAAAATGAGATGAAATATGAAAATAGCTCCAACCAGCAACATGTCCACTCAACATATGTTGGCTGCACAGCAAAGAACACCAAAGGAAGTGGATTGAAAATCAAAAGACAGACTTTCCAGATCCTTGTTTCCTCTATTTATGATTTGCTATGTGATGTTGACATGGCATGTGGAAATTGCTCTGGAACTCAGCTTTTCCATTTTAAAACAAGGAGCTTAACTAGAATGATCCTTCCTTCCTTCCTACCCTCCTTTCCTCTCTTCCTTCTCTTCCTAAACCTCTGTCCTCTTCTCCTTTTCCTTCTTCCCTTTTTCTCTCTCTATTCTCTTTCAAGCAATAGAAGTTTTCTCTCCCCAATAAATGAAATCTCATGCAGTCAGCCAACTTGTTAAAATGAAAAAGGAGTTATACCTCATATGCTCTCCTGATTGTTCTCCTCCTAATCTTCAGGAATGCGTATCATACCAAACAAATAACCTGTCTCCTTAGAACCTAGTTTAAAAAAAAAAAAAATTACAGGATAATTCTGCACAGTGCAAAGTGCATGTGCTTTGGAACAGACAGATCTGGATCCAAATCCCTACTCATGTCTGCACATACCAGGGAGTGACTGTAGACGAGTCACTTAGTCATTTTACATATGTTACTCCAGAAGCCCTCACTTTCTCACCCATAAAATGGGGATAATGTCCACTGAATAAGGTTATCATGAGGATTAAATGGAAGAAATTATAAAAGGATGAATTGAGTCCCTAGCACACAGTAGAGACTCAACAAATATTAACCTACTGTTTATTACTGGGAAGACCAAGTGTCCCGCCCAACACCTGCAGTCCTGGAAAATTAACAGCACACCTTCTCACTCTCAAAAGGTTCTGGTTTGAACAATAAATTATATGATCATTTATTACCACCTCCCAAAGTCATCTTTTCAGTTTTGATTGTGGGACTCTCAAAACATGTAGGAGTCTGTTGGTTGGGTCTCAGAACCCCATGAGGAACCACAGATGATTAAATGTCAAGGCACAAGAATGCAGTTGAGACCATTGCAGAGGGAGGCAAGAAGCAAGCACGGCACAGCGGAAACCCTCACTGCTGTTACTCTTGCCCTCAACCCAACAACTGGCGGAGCCCACGGGCTTACACATTTGGAGTCACAGTACAGAAGCAAAAAAGAAGGCCAGCTGCCCAGGAAACCAGCTTTGCTCATGGTACGAGGACATGTGTGTGGATTAAGCCATTTCTTGTTCATTTCATGTCTCCTGCAATCTCCGTGTTTCCTTGTTGAACATAGTGAGTAATTCAGTCCCATGGTTGGGAAATAAAACACTTGAATTGTGAACTCAGAGCTGAGAGTACCAGATCTTAAGAGTGTGTTCTGATACAAGAAACTGTGTGTGTCGGAGTGGGTAGTGCGTGTGCTCGTGTGTGTGCTTTGTGGTTATGATCAAGCACATCCATCCCAAGCCTGTAAATATTTGTGCAGTCTTTTTAGTGTTAGCAATTCTGTCCCCACACCATTGGCTCATTTATAAAACTGACTCGTCTCTTCATTAAAAACTAACCACTTCAAAACTGTGTGCTAGGCTTCTCCATCAGCTTGAGAACGAGAGTAAACACAAACAGCACTTATCACTTTGGCGGCCCTCGACAGTGTTTTCCAGTGTTAACAGCCCTTAAGAAAGACTCTCACTGGTGTTAGTTAAATAAACAGACAGTAAGCTGAGGAAGACCATCGTGGCCCATGTGCAAACTGGCTGGTAGCTCTTGGTGTCAGCCTCAGCTCACTTGGTGCCCCACCCCCACTAACCCTCTGATGAGAGCCAGTGTTATTCACGACCTAGAAAATGTAGGCCTTTGAAGCAGACCTCTCCTGTAGTGCTCACTGCTCCCCTCAGCAGTGTACTTCGGTCAATCTGCCTGTTCTGCTCCCCACTCTGTCTCTGGTCAGTCCTCTCACCCTCTTGTGCCTCTGGCCTACAGAGTACCCCAGTATTGTATACCCCAGTATTGTATAAATAAAAAATAAATCTTTAAAAAAAGAAAGAAAATGGAGGCCTTGTATCAACTCCCATTTTAAATGCATGCTATCATGAGATGTGCCACCTTCAAATAGTAGAGGTAATCTTGAAGATAAAATTTGCATATTTAAATAATGCCTTTTCTGAGATATTTTCATAACTCACAGCATTGCAGGGGAGAGCAGAAATTGCAGAAGAATCAACAACCATTAGTGACTGAGCAGCTACTCATCCCCAAAGGAAAGGGCTTGTGTTGGTGGGAAGGGTGGGCAACAGAAAGGTTCCCATGAATGTAATCATGCCATGTTAGAGTTGGGTTTATGCCATGTTAGAGTTGGGTTTACCCTTAAATCTGGGCTGCAATTAGCTCTGTTTTCAATAACCTAGAGTTTAAACAGGGGTGATTTGAATCATCTGCCACTCCCTCTTGGTCGACAGTGAGGAAACTCTATTCTCCCAGTTCCACCTCAAATATCTCATGTAGGATGCTTTCACTCATTCCACTAGCTCCTAACCCTGGTGAGAAACTCTTTTCTCATCTGAATTCCCACAATACAAACCTCAGCACCCTATGAATTACTGGAGATGCTTCTGAACACTTATCCATATGCCAGGAATTGGAATTCATGGCTGCATAATTGAATTACTAGGGCCATTTTAAGAAAATATCTACAGGTGACTCCTAAATGCAGAGTTGAAGGGCACTGCTTTTCCCCAAAGAGGTTCTGATTCTGTTTCTGGGTTTGGGTTCAAGGATTTAATTTCTGAATCAGCATCCTGACACAGGAGGCCCCAGTTCACATTTGAGAACTGCTGTCAGGGCTTGGGAGTTCTGAAAGAGCCCGACAGCTGACAGAATTATATTGCTCTTGAAGGAGCATACACTCTGAAGAGTGGAGAGTACTTTAGACTTCAAAGCCATCACCATGCTTTTTGCATATACGAAACTGAATTTGAAGCAGAGGCAGAGATGAACAGTTCCACTCATGAAAGAGAAAGGGGCTGAACATGTGTGAACATGGGGGTAGAGGAAACTGGGCCAAAAAACTGGGGAAAGCACTAAATCCATGACTCTGCCTCATGGCCATGTGCCAGAATGAACTTTGAGGGATGAAAATATTGCAGAAGAATGTTAGCAATTGTTTGCTCTGAGATGTGCAAAGCAATCACCATCCTCCATCTTCCCTCGGAAATCTTGAATGAAGAGGAGCTGGAGGCCTTCTGCAAGTTGATAAGGTGGAAACAGGAAGAGAACTTGAAGCAGCAGAGCAAGAGGATGAAGGGCAGGCAGCACATCTGGTTGACACGTGTGGCCTCGTCCCCTAACATAGCCCGTTACACAAAACAGGTGTTCAACAAGAATTTGTGAAACAAATGAAATAACTACTGGGAAACAGCTCAGAGGGAAGACCATGGTTCTGACCACCACAAAGGGCTGACCAGAGAGGAAGGAGAAACACTTGGCCTTTTCCTTATCAGCTTTCAAAGGTGAATCCCGACCTCCTCAACTTCGTGCTCCCATAATAGACAAGTGTCTCTGAGAAAGCACAGGCAACTTCAAAACCTACACACTCAAAGAACTATCTGTGTGACACTAGATGGGCTTTGTGTGTTTGGCTATTGCTATTGCTTTGGAACTTTAGACCAAAAAAAATGGAAAGGAAGCATTAAAAATACACAGAGAAGCTTCCCACAGGCTGCACACCCCTATTCTGAAGCACACGGCACTGACCTAAAAGCGAGTAGACCAAGGGGCATCCCTATGTCAGCCAGCTGGTGGAGTAAAATATTGCCCCAAGCCAGAGATGCACTGCAGGGGCAGGAGGAGGGGGTGGGATCAAAGCAAAGGTGGGTGGGAATCATATAGGAACTATAACCAAGATGAAGGTGCATACATTGTACAAAAATGAAAAATGATGTAAAAAATATATAAAATTAAAAAAATAATAAATAAATAAATAAATATTGCCCCAAGTCCCATCTATTCTAAAACAAAGTTACAGACATAGTCTGGGAGTTCTACGGACAGTTTATATTATATTCACAGAGTTCAGCAACAATTTCCTTCTTCAGCAAGAGATATGTGTTTTTAACATTGGGATTAAAAATGAGCTCAGCAACACCTGACTGGGGACTATCGCTAACTCAAAGGAAGGGGGCCTCCCTGGTGGTGCAAGGAGCTAAGGTACAACACTATGAAGCTATCCACAACCACTGCAGGACCAGTTCCATACCCGGCCAGGGAGCTGACTCACTTGGTGCAGCAGACCGCTCCTGTCTCTCCTGATGCTCCCCTCAGTGGTATATTTCAGTAGATCAGCCTGTTCTGCTCCCCACTCTGTCTCTGCTGAATCCTCTCACACACCCCTGAACCTCTGGCCTGCACCAGTTCTAGTATGCATAAATAAATAAAATAAATCTTTAAAAAAAAAGAAAGACCCAGATGTAAATGCTTTCTCTAGGGCTCTTGACGTGGGATGGCTTTTTTGTTTTTGTCTGCCCAATATCTTTACTGTCTTTGGGAAGCTCTCCTGTCATCCTGTGTCATCCCAACAGAGCCACCAATGCCCACATCCCCCAGAAGCCCCTTGCTGACCATGTGGTTCGTCATATGACTCTGGATCAGCCAATCTCATAGTTCTGTGCCTCTAGCGAGAGCAACTAATCCATGTTTTATTGTCTAATCTAAACTAAGCCAATCAGGGGCCTCCCTCATGGCTCAAGGGATTAAGAACTGCACTATGAAGCAATCTGCAGCCTCTGCAGCATGAGTTCGATCCCCAGCTGGCCAGGAAACAACCCACATGGTGAGGCAGACCTCTCCTGTCTCATCTGCTGTTCTCCTCAGCAGTGTATTTTGGTCAATCTGCCTGTTCTGTTCCTTACTCTGTCTCTGGTGAATCCTCTCCCCCCCCCCAACAAATCTGGCCTGTACCCCAGCTCTTATATGCATAAATAAATCTTTAAAAAAAAAAAAAAAAAGCTGGTCTTTTAAATAAAGCCAGTCAAAATCTGCCTGGGTTGGTAAATGGCATTATAAAGAATAAATGAAGGGCCTCCCCGGTGGCGCAGCAGTTGAGCGCTGGGTTGCGAAGCTCCCCACGGCCTCTGCAGCGCCGGTTCAATCCCCGGCTGCTCCCCGGCCACTGGAGGAGGGTCCCACATGGCGCGCAGACCTCTCCTGCCGCCCGCTGCTCCCCTCAGCAGTGTACTTCGGTCCTTCTGCCTGCTCTGCTCCCTGCTCTGGCTCTGGTGAATTCTCTCACCCTCCCGTGCTTCTGACTGTACCCAGTGCATGCATAAACAAACAAACAAACAAATAAATAAATAAATACATAAATACATGGGGGGAAAAAAAGATTTATTAAAAAAAATAATAAGTTGGGCCTCCCCGGTGGCGCAGCTGTTGAGCGCTGGGTTGCGAAGCTGCTTGCGGCCTCTGCGGCGCCGGTTCGATCCCCGGCTGCTCCCCGGCCTCCGGAGGAGGGTCCCACATGGCGCGCAGACCTCTCCTGCCGCCCGCTGCTCCCCTCAGCAGTGTACTTCGGTCCTTCTGCCTGCTCTGCTCCCCGCTCTGGCTCTGGTGAATTCTCTCACCCTCCCGCGCTTCTGACTGTACCCAGTGCATGTATAAATAAAACAAACAAACAAACAAATAAATAAATAAATAAATAAATAAATAAATAAAACATGCCTCTATTAAAAAAAAAAAATAATTTGAGAAACATGTGAAGCTGAAGCTGAGTGTGGTATGTATATAGGATAAAGCCAACACCTAGAAGGCCGGATTTCTCTCTTCTGTCAATATGTGGAAGGAATTGGAGGAAAATATCACTTATACATGTATGACTAGGGCTGTCCTAAAGTATTCTGAGATCCATGGGGTTGTGCCTGCATCACAGATGGGGATGCAGAACTTTAGAAAGAAAAAGCAACATTTATCCAAGGTCTTAAAGCTGAGGAAGTGGTGAAGACCAGTTGTGTCTAACTCCAAAGCCATATTTTTCTTCACTATACTGCTTCTCCCTGTGCCCTGGTTACACACAGTATGCCCCAGGTGGACACAGTACTCCACAGTCAAAGAGTCTGGGTATTAGGTGTCAAGGCCCTAATTGTGACCCACATTCAGGCTCCTTCCTTGGCTGTGAAGCAGGCAGACTGTTTACATGGCCCAGGCCTGGGGTGGCCAAGTCCTCAGGGTCTGTTTGTCTGCATTTGCCTTCTCCTCTCACTCAGACCTTTAGTGAGTCAGCTATGGTTAAATCCAAGGACAGTCTGTGCTGAGCTTACTCCAACGTACCGGGAAGGTGTCTGCAGCCCTGAAGGTCACTGGGTGAAAGTGTTAAAGCACACAGACAGATGACCTTTCACCTCCTTGCAGAAGGGAGCTATTTGTTGAGCAAAGGGCTCAAGGGCATCCTCTCCAAGTCCCAAACAGGTCTGAATCACCACCCCCACTTTCCGACCACAGATGTTTTCTCGCTCATAGCCAGGATCCAAATGGGGCAGGATCTGCCAGACTGAGCTCCAGAAGAGACTAAGAGGAAAGAACTGGGAATCTGACATGTTGTTTTCACCACTACAAACCCAGCTTCCTGGTCTATAACCCAATCGCCTTCAGTATTCCCCTTCCAACAGCGGAGATGACTCACTGTTCCCAGAGATTCCTGCTCCCCTTCTGTAGTGTGGAATTGTCACTGGACGTGGCTGCCACGTCAGTCATTCCACTTTCCAGAACCCCGTGTTTCTTGCGGGGAACATGTGACCACTTTTCACTGATAAACAGAGGTGAGGTTTCCCTCCTAGGCTGAGGCAAGCTTTCTCAATCCTCTTTTTCCTCATCCTAGAGAGAAAGCATACATAAGCTCCACGGGTAGGAGCTTATGTCAGTGAGCCTCTTTGTTGGAGACTATCTGGAAACCAGAAGAAAGCTTGATTATTTTGAAGCCCACTGAAACTTTCAGATTTGTTTGTTATAGCAACTAACACTTGCTATTACACCTCAAGGTTGAGAGAGCAATACAAACTCCTGGATCGTTGACACTGTGATAAACACTGTATTCGGAACTTCATCACCAGCATCTTATGAAGCCCTCATATGATTCTGGCATATAAGCTCATTCCCAATTTAAAATATAGAAAACTTGGCTCCGGAATATTAAATGATTTGTTCCCAATCATAGGAAGAGGCAAACATAGGATTTAAACAAAATTCTGTCTGACAGCAGATGCAAGAGGACTTCTCTTTTGCCACCACTAGATAGTATGATCCTCAGGTCCCTTAAGGAGCATCTTCTCACTCATCTCTGTGCAAGAGATCATGATCTGAACTCACTCACTGCTTTATAGGACATATTTCCTATAGTCTCCAATCTGGGATGAGGGGTATTCTATCCTCAGAGGGATAGAAATGCCCTTCCTGAATTCTTGCATCTAGGACTGATACAGATGCCAAAGAAGTAGCAGCATGTTTGATTGAAGCCATTGGAGTGGAATGTAATTTTTGAAAGTTACTCTTAAACTTGCCATTGGCAGGTCATAGTGAAATAGACTCCAGTAAATTTCCCAATTGTTGTGACTCAAAACTATTTAAATTACAATTTGCAAAGGGGACCAAATTGTAAGGTGTGAATTATACTGTACTGAGGTTCAGTCCAGGCTCAGAAAGGACAACTCTGTAAAGCACTTTGGACACTGGCAATAGCATGTCACTCATGTAGGAAAATAATTGAATGTGGAGTAAGAAACTGAAGGTCCAAGAGCAGATTCTCTGGTTAGTCTTGAACAAGACATGACCTTTTATAGCCACAGCTCCTTGTTTCTGAAGCGTGCGCAGGGGTGCTACCTATCTCCTTCACTGTAGTTCAGACTTTCCTTGTCTTTTTCATCTTTCTGCTCAGCATCTTCAGGCCTCATTATCTTGTATCTGAACTATTGCAACAGGCCCCTGGAGTGGGGAAAAAGTGGGTATAGCATCTTCTGTTCCTGCTCCCCTCCTCATGGGACCCAAAGAGGTCACTCTCCTGCTTAAACCCATCAAGTGTTCCCAGTATTCTCAGGGTAAAATCCAAACTCCTTGAACTGCCATTCAAAGTATTCCATGGTAGAACCTTGATCTTCATTTCCATTGTATATTTCTCTACTCTAGTTCTTCATCTTACATTAGCTCCCTATGGCAAGTCTCAGTTTCCTGTGAACTATTTGCTCCTTTTAACTCCCCTGATATGCTCTTCCCATTCCTAATTGTTACAAGTCAAACTGCAATCTTTAAAGGCTGGTCTGTATGACCACTTCTAGAACTCTATCCTAATGTGTACAAGTAAGACTTTCATTTCCCTTTTATGAGCTCAGGAAGCAAATCTTATGAAGCCCTTAGATCTTTGAAACAAGTTGATGCATTACTTGTTACATTTTTTTTTTAAATCTCTCTTCCCACTTCATTAGAAAAAGAGCTAACTGTACCTGCTTCATCTATGCCTTCTCCAGCTCTAAAATTGTGCCTGGTACAAAGTAAGTATTTAGTAAGTTTCCTAAGTTTATTCAAAATCATAAATCAAAGACTCAGAAAATACAACTGATCAGAGAAAGAATTAGAAAAAGGTATGTTGTAGTAACAAGTCAGCCCTGACACTCATGTCTTAGCACAATAAAAAGTTACCTCTCATTTCACTCACAATCCCACATGCATCAGGGCAGATCCCCAAAGCAGAGCTCCTCCAGTGAATGACACATGAATCCAGTTTTCCTCTATCCCACAAAGGGCTCTGCATCTCAAGCGCTTTGTAGATATGCTTGAGATCATGGAAGTCTGCCCAGAACATTGTAGAGCCAGACTGGAGCTGGTATACATTTTACTACTTGAGACCAGCAGCACTGACATCACTTGAGGGTTTGTTGAAGTGCAGAATCATGGGCCACACCCCAGACCTACTGAATCAGAGTCTGCCATTTTAACAAGATTCCCGGATGATGGGTGTGCACATTACAGTATGAGAAGCACTAGTGGACATCATTTCTGGCCACATTCCATTGGCAAATGCTCAGTCAAGAATGCCCAAACTAACTTCAAGGAAGGATGGAAAAAATTATCCTACCTTGATACTTAGAAAGAGGAAATGGGTTTTCTAGCCATAGACACTGACTGCCACAAGTAACAAGTAAGACAGGATGGATCTATTCCCACTTCCAAGTCAATCAAGTTCTACAGTAACTCTGTACTTCAGTTACCTGCTCTCCAATAACAGGTGATAGAGTATCGATTTCTAGCTGGAAAAGGGCAGGGCTGTTTCAAGATGGCAGGATCCAGCAGAAGGGCAGAGACTTACAATACCCATATAGAGAGGTGGAAACCAGATGTAAAGACACATTCAAAACCTCTCAGTCAATGAAGGTGAAAGAAACTTAACACAGTATACTTTGAATTAAAAAGCTTCCCCCTACTCCCACCAAGTCATTCAACTGGCGCCAAGATCTTAAGCGACCACAGTAGCAAGCTGGAACAATCCATTGTTCATTTGCTCTTTTTCTGTGAAGTTTTGACCTGTTAATTCAACTGTTTTTACTCTTTTCCCTTGGTCATTGTTTCTGGTTCTCATTAGTTGAAATTTATTTTAATTATTCTGTGACTCTGTTTTTTCCAGAACACAAGGATTTGAGGTTCACATACTTTCATCTTTTCTTTATGATTGGTTAATTAACCAGCACTGAGTGAGAGGGATGAAGACTGGAAGAAACTTTTAAAAATCCCTTTGCATATAAATGTGTGGAACACTTACAGGAAAACCAAGGTCCTCTGTAATATTTGTACTTGATGGTGTTTTACCTGAGAAGTACTATTTGTTAAGTCAACTCTGATTGTAAGTTAAAAGTCATAAAAAGAAAACCTAACATTTCATAATACGAATTAACTTCATCTTGCATGTGTCAGACACAGAAAAAATTAACCCTGAAGCAATCAAAGTTTCACCATCAACACAGAGCATATAACTTTTATAGCATAATATCCCTTGTCCAAATAGACTGCATTTATTTTTTAAGCCACAGGGAAATAAGTGATTTAGAAACTCGAAGGAAATAAAATAAATCCTTAAGAAATATGTACCAGGGAAAGCATAAATTGGCATTTCATATTCATTCATAAGATTTAATCCATTAGTGGTGAAGATGGTGTCACTTAATTCATTTGTGAGCTATGAGGGCTTAGGTAATTTACATATGTACACCATTGCTCATGGGATCAATTCTGCATTGTTAAAGGCCATACTTCTTTTCCTTTTGCTCTAATTTGAGGCCAGATCACCTCTTTTGATGAGTCATCCTTGTATGGCTTCAATAATTGAATTGATGACTTACAAGCTCTTTCCAGAATCCACCTTGTTTTTGAGCTTCACACTAGTATAACCAATTCAGTATTGGTCACCTCCATTTCCAGAAGGATCCCAGATTTGCCAGTATTAAAATTAGTTCACCAACCCTAATGCAAACTATGGACTTTAGTTAAAAAGATTGCATCTGTTCATTAATTAAAATAAATGTACTAACTAATGAAAGATATTAAGAACAGGGAAACCTTGGTGTTGGGAGTATGTAGGTATGGGGGGAGAGGGAGTATATGTGAAAGCTCTGTACTGTCTACCTAATTTTTAAACAGATCAAATACTGCTCTAAAAATGAAGTTTATTAATTAAAAAAATAGTTCACCAACTGCTCCCCAAAATTATCCCTTCTTATTTTTACTAAGAAAGCATTCAATTATTTCCCTAAAAGCAAAGAAAATGAAAGAAAAGATAAACAGCTGCAACGACATCAAACTAAAAAGCTGTTGTACAGCAAAAGAGACAATAACCAAATCAAAGAGACATTCTACAGATTAGGAAAAATATTTGTACTCCATACAACTGATAAGGGACTGATACCAAAGATCTACAAAGATCTTACACAACTCAACAAAAACAAAGCAAACAACCCAGTCAAAAAATGGACAGAAGAGATAGATAGACACTTCTTCAAAGAGGAAAAATACAAATGGCCAACAGGTATGTGAAAACATGCTCAACATTATCACGGAAATGCAAATCAAAACCACCGTGCGATACACCCCTCACACCAGTGAGAATGGCTCATATTAAAAACTGGTAAACAACAAATGCTGGTGAGGATGTGGAGAAAAAGGAATTTACTTACACTGTTGGTGAGAATTCAAACTGGTCCAACCATTATGGAAAGCATATGGAAATTGTGGAGGGTCCTCAAATTATTAAAAACGGGTTTACAATATGATCCAGCAATTCTACTCCTAGGAATCTACCCAAAGAACATGAAAACATTAATTTCAAAGGAAATCTGCACTCCAATTTTATTGCAGCACTATTTATAATAGCTAAGATATGGAAACAACCTCAATGTCCAAAAACGAATGAATGAATCAAGAAGATGTGAGATATACACACACACACACACACACACACACAATGGAATATTACTTAGTGATTAAAAAAGAGGAACCCATGCCATTTGCAGCAACATGGACAGAAGTGGAAGGGATTACGTTCAATTAAATAAGTCAGAAGGAAAAAGAAAGATAGCAGGGCCTCCCCAGTGGCTCAGGGGTTGAGCGCTGCGTTGTGAATCTGTCTGCAGCCTCTGCAGCGCCGGCCAGGGAGAACCCCACATGGCGCGCAGACCTCTCTGCCTCGCTCGCTGCTCCCTTCAGCAGTGTACTTCAGTCCGTCTGCCTGTTCTGCTCCCCGCTCTGGTGAATTCTCTCACTCTCCCGCACTTCTGACTGTACCCCAGTTCTTCTATAAAAATAAATCTTAAAAAAAAAGAAAGATAGCAGATTGTTGCACTCATAGGCGGAATATAGGGAAACTGGATAAAAAAAGGTCAAAAAAAAAAAAGACACAACTTGCAAGCAAACTATAGATATGAGGAATACAGCAGGGGAGGGAGGAAGAGAACAAGGGACTATGGTGCTGTTTCACAGATGATGCGGTGGAAGATTTATGAGGACTACACCTGAGAGGAGAAATCAAATATTGTACTAAAATGAATGACAATGTAAGAAAATAAAAAGTATAATCAATATATTAAAAAGTATTCAATTATTTGCTGAATGATTGAGTGAGACAGAGAATCATTCTTCATTGTCCTCATTATTATTTCCACATAATTAATATTATCCTTTTGAATATACATTTATATTTATGCTCGCACCATCCCATCTTTCCCACCAAAAAATATCTTGAAATAACTTTTTAAAAACTCTATAATACAATGAAAATGGTCAAAGAAATATATGGGAATGGCAAAATAGAAAAGTTGAATGAAGCTAGATGAAGATTGAGCTCCAACACTCTATAGCAGGAAGTTGGTGCACAAATTAGGTTCTGAGTTTTCCAAAGGCTAAATCAAAGTGGGAAACACTTAGCAAGGGTGAGGGATTTATAGCATCTGTCAGATTAAAGGAAATGCTAACTGTTCAAGAGAAGCCTGATTTTATTATATAGTAGAAACAACACCAGCAAATGTGGGTAGCGTAGACCTTCACACAACATGACTTATGCCAAATGAAATCTCAGTTGCTTATCTTCTATTTAACAATTAGACAATGGGCTTAGGTAAATAAATACCTTAGTAAATGCCTAAATTAAACTTCCCTTCAGGACTGCCTGAAAAGGAGAGTGGAAGAGGGCAGAGAATGACCTTATCTTTGAGGTATTTCTACTTCTCTGCTGATGTGAGTCTAGCGAATAACCTAAAATGAGATGGGAGTCCAGTATAAAACATGGTTTACTGACTCAGCATCCTTGCAGTCATCTTCTCATTATCCAGGCTGCACCTTCTCTGATTCTGTATCCCCCATAGAGCATGCTTTTACCCCAAGTCCCTGCCTCCTCTTCCTTTCCACCCCATATAACCCAAATTTCTTCTGAAAACTTTCCTTGACTCCAGAATTGGCCCAGAACCTCCTTTAGGTTCCTACACCACATACATGACCTCCAACATTAGCATTTATCCATAGCTCTCAAGATTTCCTGTTCACTGGCTGCCAGCACATGTACCAAGTTCATATTTATGGAGCACTTGCTATGTAGTCAGCACTGAGCTACATGTTTCAATACATAACATTTTCTTTAAATTCTATATTAGTTTTCTAGTGCTGAGTAACAAGTCAGTACCAAAATGTGGCCTCTGTAATAAGCTTTTGCTATCTCACAGTTTCTGTGGGTCTGGAATATAGATATGGTCTAGCTGGGGTCACTGACAAGGCCTCTCCTGGGCTTGCAGTCAAGTTGTAGGTTCTGGCTGCATTGTCTGAAGGCAGGAAATTTGGTAATGGGTACATGGAGATTTATCTTACTATGCTTGTTACTTTTGCATATGTTTGAAATTGATCATATTTATTTATTTTTTTAAAGATTTATTTCATTTATTTATACAAGCACTGGGTACAGTCAGAAGCGTGGGAGGGTGAGAGAATTCACCAAAGTCATAGTGCAGAGAAGAGCAGGCAGACTGACGAAGTACACTGCTGAGGGGAGCAGCAGGCAGCAGGAGAGGTCTGGCGCCATGTGGGACCCTTGCCTGGGGGCCGGGGATTGAACCGGCACTGCAGAGGCTGTGGGCAGCTTTGCAACCCAGCGCTCAACCGCTGCGCCACCGGGGAGGCCCGAAATTGGTCATATTTAATAAGATAAAATAAAAGTTGAAAAACATAAAAAGTCTAAGTCAAGTTAGGAACGTATGAAAAAGAAATAAAATGTCTAAGTCAGGTTAGTGAAGGGAAAACTCCACACAGCATCTTTAAAGAAGATGTTAATATCCCAGTTTAAGGTGAAACAGATTAGAAGTTTCTAGATCTGATTCTGAAAAGATTCATAGCCATGTCTGTTTGATTCCAAAGTCAACATGTTCCCCACTATTCTACACAACCAGTGATACAAATTTATTTCTGCATCTAAGATCCTTAGGCTGCACTGAATTCTAGGAATACATGAGGCTACATCAATGGCCTCCTAATAGTGACTCTTGGCCTTCATCATCCCCCACTGTGTTTCCACCAGTGAATGACCTGGGGTGTCTCACCAGGCACTGGGTCTTAATATCAATTTATCTTTACAATGTACCTACTAGGTGTTGTTAACCCCTTTAACATGGAGTCAGAGAGATGAAGTCAAGCCTCAAGTCACACATCTAGATGAAGTAGAGTTCACATTCGAATTTAGGGATAATTGACCACAATGATAATAGTGATAAATAAAATGATAAATAGTGATAAATAAAATAAAATGATAATAGTTAGTGGGTTGGTAGGAGTGCCATTTTAGAATGTTGATTCTATTAAGAGAAAAAAGCTTTCCACACTAGAAAGTTGGGCACTTCAAGTAATGAGCCATTTTTCTAACTGATTACCAGTGAGATCCTTCTCAGATTGTGCCCCGCCACCTACTCTAGCCATGGTTCATAGTCCTCGCTGCCCGCAGCCTCTGCAGCGCTGGTTCAACACCCGGCCGCCGGCAAGGGTCCCACATGGCACAACAGACCTCTCCTGCTGCACCTGCTGCTCCCCTCAGCAGTGTACTTAGTCAGTCTGCCTGTTCTGTTCCCGGCTCTGGTTCTGGTGAATCCTCTCACCCTCCTGTGCTTCTGACTGTACCCAGTGCTTCTATAAATAAATAAATAAATCTTAAAAAAAAAAAAAGAGAGTGAGAAGCCTGATCTCTCTATCCTCTAAGATAGGATTCTCAAAGCAGAGGTCAGATCCATTAACAAGTAATCAAATCAACACAAGCATTAAAAAAAAAAAAGTCAAAGGAAACAAAACAAAGAAAAATGTATTATTTCATGAGAGAAACAAATACATATACTCATACACAGGTGTTGGGGGGGGCATTTATGTGTGAGTGTGTGAATTGGATCATTTATAAGATTAATTTGTTATTGTAGGCTGCTGTCAAGAGTTTGAAAGTTATTGCTTTAAGATACCTTTCAGACTCTTGACTTCAGGTTGCAATAAATCTGACAATTCGCAATTGTAAACCCAGTAGTTTCCTTCAGATTCTGTAGTCCAATAAAAAGAGACGTTTAGAATCAGACGGACTTTGAATCTGAAACCTACTTCTGACTGAATGCCCTTGGGCAAGTCATTTCAACTTTTTTAGGCTGTAGTTTCATTATCTGTAAAATTCAAGTAATGATGCTCATCTTATAGGATAATAGTGAGGCTTAAGTGAGAAAATATAAACACTTAGCAGAGTTCACAGCACATAGTAATGCTCTAAAAATGTTAATTATGATAATTGTTATTAATCTTAATATTTTTTCTATGACTATTATCATTATTTTCAAATTGCATTGAAATGATTTGTTTATTTGTCTCTTCCTAGACTGGATCACAAAGAAATGAAGGTATTTGTTGTCACTGTCTTTCCAAAACACATTTTATTCCATGCAAAATGACTATTTTGATAGTACCTCCCAAATTAGAACCAGGATCAGAAGATTGTAAACACTTCCTCTCACTTACCCTTGCAGCAAATTTCTAAAAACACTTTGGGAAGAAAATGTACTGTCTTGAAAAGCAATAACAAAACTAAGCACCGAAAGCATTTCATCATTACAAGGTGAGATCATCCACATCATTTTATTTCAAATCTCACAACCACACTGCAAGGGAAATATTGTTTCCATGCCCCACTCCACAGATGTGGAAACTGGAGTTCAAAGAGGTCCAATGACTTGCCCACACTTTCTAACCCAGGCTACTGACCTTGAACTCTACATTCTTTCTCTTGCACCAGTGATTTTTAACTATAAGATTATGTACATGAACAACCAGGAATCTAGCCAAAAACTTATTACCATTCCCCATTCCCAGAGATTTTGACTTAGTTACTCCATGGTGGAGAATAGGGATTTGTTTTTTAACAAGCACCCCCAGATGATTCTAATCCAGGTGGTCAGAAAAGAAGTTCTTCTCTTATCCAACAAGTCTCTTAAAGGTATCACTCACAAGCAAGGGAACCAATTAGTACCGTTGCCAATGGCTTCTCAGGCACCATGGGCATGTAGGGAGCTGGGAGTTGGAAGTTGCAGCTTTCATTTTTGTTACTAATTTCATTTTATCTCCTGACCCATCATTAGTCTCTAGTGCTGACAGCGGGGAGAGGAGCATCTTTGCACTTCCGGTGCTTTCACCGGCAGTGCATGCCCCAGGGTGAGGCCAGCCTGTCTCTGCACCCTCATGGTAAAGAGATTAGGTAGGGGCCAGGGCTCCACAGGGCCTTGGAGGCCATCCTCCACTTCTTCAGCCAGGGTTGGTGCCCACAAGCACAACTCTCCCAGCCATTCAGAGAGCAGTGTCACCATGAGTTCATAAGCCTGCTTCTTAGGAAAAAAAAATGCTACAGGGAGGGTGAGTGGAAGAATCACACAACAGTCATTTTTCCGTCCTCAGCACCCCAGCCTGGGCACTCATAAGACACCACTGAGTGTGTAAATGAATGAAGAGCAAACGGAATCATGACTTACTTTAATTACATATATTTAATAAAAGCTTCCTAGATGGTTTTGTCTTATTCTAGTCATTAGGTTTTACTGTTGATAGAAATCAAAGGAGTTCCTTTTTATTTATTTATTTTGACCATGATAGAAATTCTTCTATTTTTCTTGGAATACTATAAAAACATAAAAAAGAGCACTTTTGTGATGAACAATAAACTCTGTGGTTTATGAGACATGAAACACCATAAACTCTTTTGAAAAGATAATTTTACTGGAAACAATATATTTGGAAACTAATTTGCCATCTCAATTGCAAACCCCAGCCTGCTAATCCCCTAGGGGTATATGGGGACTGAGGCTTTGTGGTACAATCAGCAGCCAACACTTCACAGAATGGTTTGCTGGGGACAGGTCTTCTGCACACAGCATCTAGTTCAAGGTTGGAATGGCACCCCCTTAGTTACCCTCTTCCAGAGGGGGCACATTTCCACTTTACAGCTATAAGTAACTGAAGCTTTGCAATGACACAGCTAGTAAGAGGGGGAGCTGGATTTAAACCCAGGTCCTTTGGAGTCTTATTCTCGCAGATTCTGGGTATCACACGGGTTACTGGGGAGCATAAGTGCCATTGTAAACCATTTCAATGAAGTCTAACTTAGATCAATGATAATCCAGGCAGGCAGAGAAAACATGCCTCCCCCTTCCTCAAAGAACTGTCCTGTCCCTTTTCCCAGGCCCCCCTGCCAAATCCTTTCATAGAAACTGTGCTTTTTTGAGGAAAAGGCTGAGACTGTCAGATCTTATGAACCATATAAAATATGCAAATTTGCCGGAATGCTGTTGCATCAGTACTCTGAAGCCCTGAAGTCCTGTTGACCCTCAGAAAAGTCAGGCTGCAACAAACAGACAAAACAAAATTAAGGAATAAATGCTCATCAAATAGTTTATAATGAATGGAAAATAGAATAAAGAAAAGTGCTCATGCTCTGCTACCCAGAGACTGGACTAAATAAACATTTACTTAGAGACACATAGATAGATGTAGATAGATTAGATAACAGCTGTAGGTAGACAGATATAATCATAACATTAGGTACATAACTAGGGATATATTCATAACATGTAGCATGTAACAGTATATCTTTTGCTTTTCTACTTAATGTTTAAGCAGGTTGATTTCCCCCTGCATTGAAGCAGTCTCCTTGGGTTTTACTAAAAACTCCATCAAGGAAATGTCCATGAATTAATCACTTTGTGTTGTATGGATTATATCTAGTTGTTTCTTGCTCTAAGTAATTCTCTAATGAACCACTTTATAAGTAAAGCTTTCTAGAGAACTTCATGATGAGGACATTAGGATATACCCCCAGAACAGAATTATGGGTCTACCAGGCATGAACACCACACCACAGCAAACATGCTTTCTGAAAGTCTGTACAACATGATTCCCATCAGCAGCATGTTTCCCTGCCCTGCCCGCAGCCCTGCCACCCTGGACAGATGACCAGGGCAGCTGCAGAAGCGCCACACTCAAGGGCTCTGTAGGCACCATCCTGAAATTATTAATAATGTTACCCCTGAATATGAGTTTTATGAGTCAAGTCTGATGGAACACAGGAACAGGCATGCGAGCAGAAGAGATACAGGCCACTTGTGTGTCCACTATCTTTGCTGCCAATTTACATAAGGTGAGTCCTCACTGTCATCAGTTGATTCTTGGAAACTGATTTTAAGTGAAATGAATGTTTAGCATAACCAATTTCCCAGCAGGCTAAGTGATATAAACAAGAGTTAAGATCCTACAGCATATTTTTGGCCACAAATGACCAAACTAAATAAAGACCAAAACACTTCTAATATTAAACTATAATTTGTATTCATGCATTCATTTCCCAACCCACTTATTCCAGGTCAGGATTTCAAAGGCCAGAACCTACCCCAGCAGGACGCCCTTCCATCAGAGAGACTTAAGAGCACATCTTTGGGATGTGAGAAGGAAACAGAGGACCCCGAGAAAACCCACATAGTTCTGGGAAGACAGGGGCCCCAGCCAGAATCTGTTTGCTTTTCCATCATGGTTACAACAAAACATTTCTGAAGAGTTTTGGCCATACATCAAAAGTTCCAGTGGACACACAATGTATGAGAGGTCAGCAAAGGTCAAAGCACGTGCCAGGTTAAGTATGTAACTTCCATGACTGAGTAAGCCGGGACAGAGAGGGAAGGGTCCTGTTTGTTCTAAGAGACATTTGATTGTTTTGTCTTTAATGAGTGAGCAGGGGCTTTGGGGTCCACTGTGACAGCCGCCTGTCCAACGGGCCCTGGGCCAGTCCTACATTGCCTGGGAAGAGGTCTTATTTCAAACTACGTGCCAGACCTGTCATGTTTTAGTCAAATAGTTACTCTGTCCTTTCATCATTGAGTCCAAGGTAGAGAATTGGTAGAATGCACACATATAAATGCAAGAGGTGGAGTAAGATTTGTGTGACATTTACACTGTGCTGCTCCGAGAGTACAGACATGCTCAAACTACTGAAAACAGATTTCAAATGCAACACAAATACAGAAAGCATTTTTCGTGATTCCACATACAAGTTTGCCTCCTCTTTGGAAGTGAACCCCATCATGTCAGGAAAGTCCAGCCACATTCTACTAGTAAAATATTCCTTTTTCCTCCTCCCCACCCTTCTCTAACAACCTTCTGGCTTGACAGCCGGCTGATGGCTCTTTTACACAATCTAATCAGGGACAGGCCACCCGGACCAACTTTTCCAGATAGTGACAAATTAATAGCCATGTTGGTGTTGGGGCCAGTGTTTGGTAAAAGGCAAATGCCTTTTACCCTTTATTGCCACATGTTCTGGAACTCTGGGTGCCTTATTTACTTGCTTGCTGGTAAATTTTTACAACCTTATTCTGCCCAGTAGTGTACTCCTTTAGGTTAAGGCCTCATTTCTGAAGTACAACTTTGGACTTTGGACAGCAGTAAAGTCACTCTTGCTCTTAGGAGTTAATGCTTCCTTATAAAATGATTGAGTTTGCCTTTTAAAGGCATTATTATATCAAGGTCCCTTCATACACATTGCTCTCAGTGCACAAAGTCCCCTTGGGCTGTAACCTCCAAGACAGTCCTTTTCAAACACATTTGCACATGACAAGGAAATGAAGAGTTTATAAAGCAGTGATTGGCCTGGTCTCAGCCTCCAAATTCTGATTCAATTGGTCCGGGTTCATTGGAACGTTGAGAGTTCTGAAAGATATTCCAGCTAAGTGGATATGCAGACCCAATTTGGAAACTGTTCAGAACCCCTGTTCTAAAATCCCATTTCTGAGGAAGAAATGCACATAATCAGCCCCCATAGCAGTAGGATCTGGCAAATGGTTACGGAGCCCTGCTGTCTGATAGGCCTCACACTAGGCCTTGGGGATGGCAACGATGAATAAGATAATGCCCCACCCTGCAGGAGTTTTCAGGATGGAGGCCAAGTGAGAAAGTCAGCAAGCTAGCATGAGAGAAGGCGGAGTGCCAGGAGAGTATCTAGAACAGAGGCAGGACCAGAGGCCCATATGATGCTGTGCGTGTTGTCCAGAATGTGGCTCTGGAATGGGGACTTCTAGGGTGCTGTGCTGACAGAGCCTCAGGAAGAAAATCTAAAAAGGCTACAAAGCAATGAGATCCCAGGGCAAGGACAATGTCTTGTTGGACACTGTGTGTCAAAAAACAACATAATGCGGGCCTCCCTGGTAGCACCGGATTTAGGTCTCAGTGCTATCAAGCTGTCACCAGCCATTGCAGCATGAGTTCCATCCCTGGCCAGGTTGCTGATCCACATGGCACAGCAGAGCTCTCCTGCCTCACCTGCTGCTCCCCTCAGCAGTGTATTTCAGTAAATCCAACTGTTCTGCTCCTGACTCTGTCTCTGCTGAATACTCTCATCATCCAGACCTTTGACCTACACCCCGGTTCTTCTATGCATAAATAAATTTAAAAAATCTTTTTTTAAAAAACATTTTATTTGTTTATTTATACAAGCACTGGGTACAGTCAGAAGCATGGGAGGGTGAGAGAATTCACCATAGCCAGAGTGGGAAATAGATCAGGCAGACTGACGAAATACACTGCTGAGGGGAGCAGCGTGCATGGCAAGAGAGGTCTGCCATGTGGGACCCTCACCGGCGGCCAGGGATCGAACTGGCACTGCAGAGGCTGAGGGCAGCCTCGCAGCCCAGTGCCCAACCACTGTGCCACCAGGGGAGGCCCTAAAAAAATCTTTTTTAAAAGCAACATAATACTGGCACAGAATAGATGGCCATCAGCAAGTGTTTCAAGAATAAATAAATGGTCTGATTTGCAGCATAAGATGCTACAAAAAAAGCAAAAAGTGTGGAAAGCTATGTCTGGGCCTGATCATTCAAGTCTGGACAGTTCTTTTGCTCAGGGAGTTCCATCTTCTGATCTGTTCATCAGGAAATATACCTGGTGGTAGATGTAGCTGATGCTTTGGTCAGAGCAAAAGTCTGGAAGTGGTTTAGGAAGCAAGAGCTCAAGAGGGGGCTAGTAAAGATTTGAACTGGGCTGAGGCAAGTGGGACAAAATAGAAAGTTGTGCTAAGAGATTCTTCTCTGACATACTTGGGAAAGAAAGCTTACTTGAGGATAACTCACCCACATCCTCTCCTACCCTGCCAGTGTAGAGGTCCTCCAAGGTCATGGTTACCTGATCTGACTCTTGAGGCAACATATACACATAAACAAGCATCTGCTCCCTGGCCCTTCCCAGACAGTCCCGCCTGCATTCCCAGAGCCCTCCTATAGTAGTAATACTGGGGAGTATTTTTTGAATACCTACTATGTGCCAGACTACAGCAGACACATTTGGGAAGTTCACCCAATTTTGACAATGCATCCACAGCCCTGGTGAAAAGAGAAGGGATATAAGAGGTACTAAATTTGAATTGTACCCCCTATTATTTCCTTGGGGAAATTATTTAAGATGGCAGGGCTTTTATCATTTATAAGTAAGGATAATAATAGGGTCTGTCTTATTTCAAGAGCTAACAGAGGCAACACATGGGCACCTGCACAGCAGGGGGCATGCTACTTTCAGTGTCATCATTTCCCATTCATTTCCCCCTCCCTGGCAGACCACCCAGGTGCGCACTAAATCCCTGACACTGTGGCCCCAGACCCAGAGAAAAGCAACCATTTGCTCAGTCTTCTCAGCACCCCTGGGTGCTCAGAGAGGTTCCATTAACCAGAAATAAGAGATGTAATGCCGCTCAGGGTGTGGTTTGTCAAGTTCTGCTCCCTGCCCCATCCAGCCCACCAGCTCCATGAAGGGCTCTCTGGAAGACCAGACTCAACGTGCCAAGCTGGGAGGATATTTGTTTCCCTCCAGCTTGAGGGACAAAAGCACCAAAATCTCTCTTCCCAGGAGGCATTTGACACAACTGGCTCAACAAGTTTGACAACCTGCTGTGTGCACTCCAATCTAGAGACAACACAAATCAATCTTAAATTTTCTTCCCCCTACATAATAATCATCTCTACTGATAAAGCTAACCCAGAAAATGGTTGACTAATTTTTTAATAGAAATTCACTTTTTAAACAGTTAATCATTGAATGTCAACACATACTCAACAGGGAGAGGATAGCAGATTAGGTTTAGCAATATCTCTTTTCCCAGAAGGTGAGATGAACCAAAAATAGACCTATCTTGGTTCAGTGTATGTAGGAAATTTATTTTAATGTCAATTTAACTGGTGCTGAAGTGCTCAGCTATTTGGTTAAATGTTATTCTGGGTGTGTCTGTGAGGGGAACACTGAGATCCAGGCAGTGCATTCTCTCCAAAGGAGGCAGTCTCATCCAATCCAGGGAGACCTGACAGGAACAAATAGCTAAGTTGGGAAGAAGTCACACTGGCTGACTTTGGACTGGGCGACAGTAATCCCCCCTTGCCTTGGACTAAGACTCAGGCTGGAATTTACACCATCATCTCTCCTGGATTTGTATCTTACTGACTACAGTTCTTGGCCTTCTTAGCACCCATAACTATGTGAGCCAATTCCTAATACTACATATATCCCATTGATTTTGTTTCTCTGGAAATCCATTATCTCACTAGCACACTATCACAAATATTCACATTTAATTCTCATGACTATCTCCAAGGGAGGGAGCTGGTAATGAAACAACATAGACACACAGGTTTAAAAACAGAAAGTTATTCCTCACAGTATCAGGGGCTGAGAAGTCCAAGATCAAGGTCCTCATGAGGCTCTCTTCCTGCCTTCCTGTCTTACCAGATTCTTACCTGTTGGAGAGAGAAATCTGGTATCTCTTCATATAAGGACACTAACTCCATCATGAGGGTGCCACTCTGATGAGCTCACCGAACCCTAATTACCTCCCCAAGGTCCCAGCTCCAACTGTCATGACACTGAAGGTCAGGGCTACAGTGAGTGAATCTTGGAGAATACAAATGTTCAGTCTATAACAACATATGTCCTATTTTACAGATGGGAACACAGAGTTTTGAAAAGGTAAGATAACTTGCTAAAAGTCATCAAGCTTGCAAGAGCAAGAGTTAGAACCTAAGCCACCATCTCCCCTTTAGCCACAATTCTTTCTACCACAACCATTGTTCTTAGTTAGCTACTCAAACATGTAGCAAAGATGTCATCCTTAGAAGCATCCAGTAAAGATATGAAAAGTTACTCAACCTTACTAGTTATCTAAGAATACTCTTTAAAATGACAGATTTCTTCTTTCATTCATTTGATGGGCAAAAATTAAAAGATTAATAAGAGCCAGTGTCAGTGAGGGCAGGGAAGGGGTTGCTCTTAAATACTACTTGTGGGAACACACACCGGTGGACCGCTCAGAGGGTAATTTGGCACATTTAATTTTGGCAGTTAAATGTGCATTCTCTTTGATCAAGCATTTTCATTTCTGGTAGGTACCCCAAGGAAATGCATCTGTGTGGCACAATAAGGTAGATATCCTGTACTTTCTGGTAGCAGCGTATTGCTCATTAATGGGAATGGTAAAAGAAACTTGTTGTGTTCACTGAGGAATGAAACTGATTCATATATTCTAGAAATATAGCACTTTTTTTAAAGATTTATTTATTTATACATACAAGAACTGGGGTACAGGCCAGAGTTGTTGGGGGGAGGTGAGAGGATTTACCAGAGACAGAGCAGGGAGCAGAACAGTTGGCTCTACTGAAATACACTGCTGAGGGAGCAGTGGGTGAGACAGCAGAGGTCTGCTGAGCTATGTGGGTCATCACCCTGGATGGGGATCGAACTCATACTGTAGTAGCTGCAGATGGCTTCACAGTGCTGAGACTTAACCCCTTGCACCACCAGGGAGGTCCCTACCCTATAGCACATTTTTATTCACAAAACTGTAGCATATGTGCAGCATAATTCTATTTATGAAACCAAAATATACCCACCATGCTGTCTATATTATATAAGTATATAATTGCATTTAAAATAGTCAAGGACAAAAAAAAAATAAAATTAATAAAATAGTCAAGGACACATAAACTTGGGGCAAAGGGAGCAAAAGAACTTTTTTTCTCTATTGGTTGAGATTTCACAGTTAGAATACATTCCTTTTATTGTTTGTATAACTATACTAAATAAATACACATATATAAATAAAAACATGCAAAATAAATATTTTTTTCTCCCTCTAACAATAGCCTCATGGGGTACACAGCATAGAATTATTGCCTTAACATTCTAAATGAAATATCAGAGCATGTCAGCAGAGAAGGAACTCATTGGAGGTAGCAGGTTGGGTTAGTGACAAGGCCAGGACTACAATCTAGGTCTTTTGACTTTAGTTCCTGTGTTCTGAGGATTACAACATGGCATCATTAAGTTCCCACCATCTTCAGGCCCTCTTGACTGTGACCTAAGACAGTCAAGTCCTGGTTCTCTCACCAAAACCTCCATGTCTTAAGGAGTTAGAAGGCTTCAAAGTTCTTCTTCTCCTCCTTCTGTTTTCAAACCACTGCTGGCACCAGCGGCAGCTTCCTCTGAATCGCCACTTGAAACCCACAGGTCCAGTATTGCAAAGGGCTTCTCTGATGTTCATTCCGATTTCCATCCAAATAAATCTCATTTTGCTGATGTCTATAAAGTCTGACTTTATAGCAGAGACTTCTCCTAGAACTCTGTCTTTAATAAAAGGGGAAAGAAGTGGAACTACTAATTTAGTTTCTTTAAAAGGCATGTATTTTCATGCACATTAAGTCCATCTGTTGGTGAAATGGATGCCTTTGCACAGTGTATAATTTGATAAAACCCAAAAGAACTCAGAGCTCCCAGCTTGAAGCAGAAATAGAGAAAGTGGCTGGGAACCTGACTAAAGTGGAGAAATCCACCAAACACTATTTTTAGAACCAAAAACTGATCTAAAAAAAAAAATCCATCCTGGAGAAAGAGTAGTATTCTCAGCATAGAGCCCGTAGGCACATTTTCAACTGCTTTAAGGACCAAGATCAAAGGGCCCCCTGTCTCAGCAGCTTATTTATTAGAGATATATTTTTCGGGTGCTGTGCAATATCTCCACACCTCACTTCCCGCCTTCCCATCATCCAATGGCTCCCTGCCGACCTCAGAAGACTTACAAACTGGCAGCCACACTTACTTTGCCAGTAAAAAGTGTGCTAAAATTTGAAATGTTGACATTTAAAGCTTGGCATTTCACATTAAAAATCAGACATTTCACAGGGAAAAAAATTAGAAATCAGGATCTGATTTCTCTTGAATAGTCAGAAGACTATTGTAGGGGGTTCAAATTCCTGCAGAGCATTAATGGGCTGATGCTAAGTAGTGGAGGCATAATATAAGTAGTGTTCACTTCCTGCTTTGCTACAGTCCCCACCTGTACCTGCCTGGCCCCTGTAAGACACTTGAAGGTGCAACACCTGGTTTTGAGGAGTCTAGTTTTTAAAGTCTGAATTTCTCATAAGGGCATTCAAGGTCCCTCACTATTGGCTTCTGACCAGTTCCTCCATCTTTATCTTTCCTAGTTCTTTACCTGTTTATTTACTCAATAAACCTTCATTGGGTAGTAAGCATCTACCAGACTGTACTCCAGGTGGACATGGAGATTAATAGGATGCAAGTCTCAGTCATGGCCCCAGCAAAGGCACACACAAGCTAGGACAACTCAAGCCAGACTGAGTCACCAGGGGATCACCAACATAATACAATACCCATCCTGGCCTAGAAACTTCGGGACTGTTTGTACTTCTAGGCCTAAAGGGAAAGAGTTGCATACCTAGAGAGAAGCTATGACCAGCCCAAATTAACCTGACAGAGAAAGGACTAGGAAAAAGGACATCCACATTCACTCTCCTCTCTACCTCCTGGGGGGATGCCCTCTTCAGCCAGAGTCAGAAGCAAAGGTCTCTTGATGAAGTCCATAGAAGTCAACTTCCCTGGACAGAGAACAGGACAGAGAATGGACAGATGGAAGCTAGACACAAAGACACTGGGTCAACCCCATTCTGCCTCTTTTTTAAAAAAAAAAAGATTTATTTATTTATGCATACAAGAGCTGGAGTATAGGCCAGAGATGTGGGGGGTGAGAGGATTCACCAGAGACAGAGTGGGGAGCAGAACAGGCAGACTGACTGAAATACACTGCTGAGGGGTGCAGTGGGAAAGACAGGAGAGGTCTGCTGTACCACGTGGGCTGCTTCCTGGCTGGCCAGGGATCAAACTCATGCAGCAGAGGCTGCAGACTGCCTCACAGTGTGGTGCTTAACCCCTTGCACCACCAGGGAAGCCCCCATTCTGGCTCTTAAGGAACTCAGTCTAGTGAGGAGAAAGGCAGGTCACAGGCTGCAGTGCTGTGGGGGCAGTTGCGCCAGCAAGAATCATGGCAGGCCAAGGGAACTCATAGCAAACTACCCAGGCAGGAAGGGCAGTCAGAAAGCCTTCCAGGAAGATACGAATGATTGAAGAACATGCTGTTAGCAGGACAGAGGTGAGGAAGGAGAGGTGGGCTCTCCCAAGAGATGGAGCATCCCACAGCTCTGGCTTCAGGGACAACATAATCTCAGCCCTCTGAGTCACTCAGCAGTCCCCAAATATCTTGCCTTTCACATCTAGCTGTGCATAGTCCCTTCTGCTGCTAGAAGAGCTCCCTTCACCCTTTTGGGAAAATGATCTTATCTCATTCTCCCCAAGTCATTCCACTTGTGCGTGTAGCCAATTGCAATGTAAACACTTGTACCAAAAGACACACATTAGCAGGTTCACCACAGCATTATGCAGAGCACCCAAAGGTGCACACATTTTAGTGATGTGTTGTCTACATTAGGTACAAACATATGAAACAATATTATAAATCTAATATTGAGTTAAAAAAAAACAGAAAGAAAGTAGTAGATCCCATAAGATTCCTTTGATAAAAAGTTCAAAACCAGGCAAAATCAATCCATGGTGTTAAGAATTCAGGACAGTAGCTACATCTAGGGAGTGGTCATTACTACAGGCAGCACTCTGTGTGTGAGTGATGCCGTTTTGTTCCCTGGGTGCTGGTTGCAGGGGTTGGTGAAAATCCATTGGGTTGTATACTTTCTTACTGGCTCTGGAAAACCTTCCCAGATTATTGAATAACAAGGACTTCCTATCCAAAGTGCTCAGAAAATCCTTTTGTGAAGTTCACCCAAGACATAAGTTCACCCAAGACTTTTGAGGAAAAAAGAGATGACTTAGGGCCCCCAGAACTAACTCTTTTTTCTGGTGATCCTGATTAAATCCTGTCCCCTCTCTCACCTCCATCAGCTGTTTTAACATGATGCAATAAAACTGATATGCTTCTAGTTCTTTCCAGTGATCAGAAGTTTTATAGGCTTAGAAATCATTGGGTAAGAGAGGTGGCATTACTACTTTTCTACAGATGTTAAAACGATAATAAGAGAACACTGAACAGTTTTATGCCAGCAAATCCAACAAGTTACAAGAAATGGACACTTGTTTGAAAGACACAACTATAAAAGCACACTCAAGAAATAAATACCCTAAATGTTTAATGACTTCCTTGTCAATCCTGAACAGCCTCCACTTACAAAACAACTCTGAGTTGGCTGTATGTCTCACCTGAGTAACTCCCAACTTTCTCATCAAGAAAGGACACTGTCACTAATTTTTCCCATGAGTCCCACATAATCAAAGAGAATGCAATTTTATTTTTTTTTTATAGAGGCATGCTTTATTTATTTGTTTGCTGGTTTGTTTGTTTGTTTTGTTTATACAAGCACTGGGTACAGTCAGAAGCGCGGGAGGGTGAGAGAATTCACCAGAGCCAGAGCGGGGAGCAGAACAGGCAGAAGGACCAAAGTACACTGCTGAGGGGAGCAGCGGGCGGCAGGAGAGGTCTGCGCGCCATGTGGGACCCTCCTCCGGTGGCCGGGGAGCAGCCGGGGATCGAACCGGCGCCACAGAGGCCGCGCGCAGTTTCGCAACCCAGCGCTCAACCGCTGCGCCACCGGGGAGGCCCGAGAATGCAATTTTAAAAAATGTATTATGTCACGATCCATTTGTCTATATGTGACTCTGTGACAAGTATGAGATAATCAATATCCCTCCAATGGGCTAATTCTCCCTCAAAGCAGCCAGCTCCCTACTGAGCCCTGTAGATGCTGACACACTGCTGGGATTATTGGTGGGGGCTCCGTGCTGGGCCCATAGGTGAGGGCTCCCTGTTGGTAGCAATAAGTGCCTCTCCCTTTAAGGCCCTGTAGGTGAAAGCTCCCTGCTAGGTCTACAGGTGTGGATTCCCTACTGGGTCCTGACTCCATGCTATTTTCAAGCTCCCTTCCAGCTTCTAGAATGCAGGCTCCCTGCTGTGCATTTTAGAGCCTACACACTTTGGGTACTGCTGTATATAGGTGTTGGCTCCCTGCCGGGCCCTGTAGGTGCCAGCTCCCTACTGGGTCTATAGGTGAGCAGGTACTTAACATCTCCGAGTCTCCATTTCCTTCTCTATAGATTGGGACTGCTAACACAGGCCATTGAGTTATTGGAGGAGACAGATGTATATAATATATGGAAAACAGGCCCATTGCTTGGCATATAGGAAGCGCTGGAAGCAGTTAGTTATTAATAATACTGTTGACCTTCAACAAGAAGGGTTTGAACTGTGTGGCTCCACCTACCTATACATGAATTTTTTTCTATTTGAGCATTCTAGGCTCCTAGATTCAACCAAGTGCAGGATGTTGGTTGGGTAAATCTGCAGATGCAAGACACGAGGATACGGAGGCCGACTCCAAGTTGTATTCAAGTTTTCTACTAACACCCAACTCCCGGGGCCCCTGATCCCCTTGTTAGGCTTAAGGGACAACAGCAATTCTACTTTCTTCACAGCAACCCTACCTGAAAGCACCATTATCCTCATTTTGCCAAGGAAAAACTGAGGCCCTGAGATGTCCCTATGATCACCCCATGTCTTAACAGTAAGATTGTTAAACCTAGTTGTGTTTGACCTCCTTCCACTTAGCCAAGACTTTGGTGTTAGTAGATATTGTGGCTGAAAGCCTTCACAGATGCTTCCATTCTGTTATAAACAGATAATTTTTGAAATATGGGAAGGGGTATTTTCATTACTTCATTACTTTACTTCATTATTTTAAAGGAAAAATAATTAGAAAAGAGTCTATTCGTCATTAAAACTTAACTTTTCCCCAGAGCAGTTTTCTATGGACACATTCAAGATCGTCAGCCCTAATTTTGTGAATCTGGCCAATCCTGCTTCAGGCATTAGCAAAAGGCTCAGCAACCCCTCGCCAAGCTTCACAACTTTGGCCACCTCCCCTCCCTCGCAGAGGACCTAGCTGTCCCCACTGGAGAAGAGAAGAGTGGATGGAGGCTCCCCGAAGCTTTGGCATGAAACCTCACTTCTGACATCATTCAAGGCCTTCTGCACACCTAGCCAATTGGGCTCCAAGATTTGATTTCTGCTCTGAACTCTGTCAGAGGAAAAAAATCAGCAAAAAAAGGAATCCAACATCTGTTTTCACCCCATGACTAGGAACTCATTCCTAGAACAGTTCTCATTCTTAACCAGCAGGGCACTTTGTCATGAGTAACAGGATCTGTGCATTGCGCCTTGGCCTCCTCTGCGCTTTGCTGATAAGACAGTAATGAATGTGCTGATGTGCATTTCCAGGAATCGAAGCTTCTCCCTTCTCAGTGGCAGGTGGCAGAGCCCTGTGCAAGCAAGGTCTTCCAGGGCCAGACAAGTCATTGTTCTTGGGGCTTTTGTCCCTCCCACCCAGCTCTCTCCAGCCCTCAGGCAGGGTGTGACCCCTCCTGCAAACACAGATCAAATATCCTTGTCCTTGGCTTCTGGGTCTCTGGGCGGTTAGGGGAGAAGGACCCTCTCGGCTAGCTTCTGCATCTCCCAGGCATGGGAGAGCTAAGCATACCCTCAGTTCCCCTGATGACTCAGGGGAGGCACTGTCACCTAGCCCTGGGGTGACTTTGAAGAGGTCCCTTCATTTCTCTGCACCTCCGTAACAGCTAGTATTTATAGAACACTTAGCACTAGGCAGGGTCCAGTTACTAATCTTTGCCTTTGTTTCATCACTGAACAGTATGATACAATTGTAATTTCATTTTTTAAATAATTTTGGGTTTGTTTTTTCACAAATAGATTATCAGAACTTCTAAAATGCCTTACATTAGCTTACTGAAAAGATAAGCTAAGATTACTTCCAAAGGATGTCTAGGATGAAGAAAAATACAAAATTTGTGTGAACTAAACTGAATTATAATTGTGACAGACCTTTTATATCAACAATAACTATGTTTTATGGTCAGCTTCAGCAACACTTCCATTATCTTTGAGAACTTTTGTCTGAAAGAGTGTGATTGGGATATTTTCTTTACTTCATTATTTTAAAGGAAATAAATAATTAGAAATGATTCTACACTGGTCATTAAAACTTAAGTTTTCCCCAGATCAATTTTCTATGGACACATTCAAGAAAGTGAATGAAGATCAAGAACAAAAGTTGATGGAAATTTAAAAATTGTGGGTTTGCTGAAAGGGAGCTTTATATAACTTGATTTATAATAATATGCAAATATCAGAACTATAAAGATGTAATTAAATGTTATGGTTTGGGCCAAAATATAGAGTCAACTCATATTTTAACCACTTAATCACTTCACATCTATTTGACTAGTTTACTGTGACCCTGTTTTACAGATAAGGAAACTAAGCCCCCAGTAGTTATATAGTACACCTAAGATCAGACAGGATTTGAACCTGGGCCCTCAAGCTCCAGGAGGGCTCATCTTTACCACTAAACCAGCAGTCCTCCAACATTATGGTCTTAAGACTCCTTGAGAGCCTTCAGAATTTCTGAGGATGCCAAAGAGGCATCTTTCTGTGGGTTATCTCAATCACCACGATAGAAATGAAAACGGAGAAGTGTTTAGAGCTCAGAAACACACAGCACATTTTCCATCAGTGATCAGAGCAAGGATGTCATCACACACCAGTCATCTCCAGAAACTCCACCATGTGCCCACATAAGAACAGTAGTGAAAAAAAGCAAAGGGCATATTAGCATTATTATGAAACTAGCCAAGGACTCCTAGGGATTCCCCAGATGACACTTAGATTAACCTCTGCACAGCACGGCCTCTGTTATTTTGCAAGAGCATGCCTAAGAACAGCTTCCCTGCCTTTCTATCAATGCAATCAGTAAATATTTACTGAACATCCACTATGTACAAGGCACAATTCTGGGCATAGGGATACAGCACAGACTAATGAACATACTCCTGCCTTCAAGAAGCTTCCAGTCTGGTGGAGGAGACAGGCACTAAACAAACTATCCTTCCAAGAAGTAACTTCATGCCATCAAAATAATTAAAAAGAAAAAAAAAAATGAAACACAATGGAACCATAAATCAGAGACACGACATAGTTTGAGAGGTCAGGAAAGTTTTCCTGAGGAAATGGAGGATCTTGCTGAGGACATCAAAAATTCTAACCATGCTTTGCAATTAGGCAGTCTCCTGACAAATCTTGGGCTCCATTGCAGCTTCCATTTTTGTTTGTTCCTTCTGTCTCTGCAGCCTCCTAGTTAAATCCTTCAGTGCAGACTTACTTGACCCCTAGCTAGTTCAGCTCAGGATCCCTTCCCTCCAGTGTTTGGAACCAACACAACTGTTCTCAAGGCACACCTGTAATAGCAGAAATTGGTGGCCAGGGAGAGAGCAAGCAAGTGGGGGAGTACAAAGAACTCTGGATTTGACCTTGAGTCCTGCTCTCCAACCCTCCCCTTTCAATGCATGTGTCCCTCGTCGAAACTCTCTTCTGGGTTCTCGGCATTCTCAGCTGTGCATATGAAGAATAGGAACACCTCTCTTGTGTGGTTACGTTGATTATCATTTGAGCTGATGTGTGGAAAAAACTTGTGAATGTACACACATAAAGCAATGCACAAATATAAAATGTTAGGCAAGTATAGTGATAATGATGATCTTGAATTAGAATCTCACGATTAGAGATAGAAGATGAAGGAGCTTTATCAGTGTTGTTCTCAATCTCACGTTGAACTCCATGCTTAACTGTAGACCATTTCAAAGTCGGTAATTCAAAATGTATATTCTCTGAAGGGTGCATATTTTGTTTTGTCCCTTGTCTAAACCCAGAGCCACACTCAGAAAAGAATAGCTGTAATGTCGTCAAGGAAAAGTCGTGGTAATCAAGTTTATCTTTGCTCATTTTATTTATTATCTTTGAAATCTGAAGCTTCTTACAGGATCCACTAAAGTGTTTGATAAAAGATCCATTCACTGAGAGACAGCCACTGGCGTCTCATCCTAGCTCAGCCACTGATTCACTGTGGGTTTTTAAAGAAGCTTCTTCTCTTGTCTGGGTCAGTTTTCACATCTATGAAATGGGAGGCATTGAAAGACTTTAACACTATCACTGTTTCTCAGCTATATTGACTATTATCAATATTTCTCAAATATTTCTTTATATCAATATCTCTTCCCTATGAGAGATAATTTTAGAAATCACAGCCTCAAGAGAAAATCGCCTAGTAAAAAGGGTCATCACTTTTCATTTCTCTTTTTATCCTTCAGATTACACATCAAAGAGAAATTCTCACCTTGGTGCTGGTGTGCCCTCATCAATTCTGTACACTTGTTACTTTAACTGAGAATATGACTTTGGCAGGCAAGAATGTTTCACTAGAATTTAGCTTTAGCGTTTTGTTATCTTCATGACTGTGCTTTGGTTAATTCTACTTCAGCGACCAGTTTTATTTTTGTTATTATTTATCACAGTGATAGAAAGTTTCCTTTGTAAATAAAGTCATTTTAGTTTCGAAAAGCAAGTTATTTAAAAAAAAATGTAGCGAATGTTTCAGGAAGCACACAGCTATGGCAACAATCACAGCCATGTCACCAGGTGAGGGAACGCTGTGTGCTGACGTCTGAGCTCACTTCCTTCGCTCAGGGGTGCCTGTGAATGACTGTTACGGAATGTTCCCCCTGCCTTTCATGCCTCTGTTATCCAGGCTCCCGGGTGCTGAAGTTGTTCTAAAGAGGACAGACCAGGCCCGGTAACCCAGGAATTTTATTCTGCCAGAGGGAGAAGAAAAGCAGGTAGGCTCTCCAGGAATAAGCCCACTTTGAGCAAGAGGAGGACTTTGCCATGGCTTTAGCTGAATTCAGAAGAAATTGCTGTATTCATGACCTCAGCACAAGTGCTTCTCTGCATATGGTGAGCTGAGGGATCCTCACCATCCACCCATAGGTATGATTTCTGACTCCATTTTTACAGGTGAGGAAACAGAGGCTCAGAAACGAAAACTTCATTCCCACACCTAAAAAGGGGTAGAATGAGGATTTAAATCTGCACCTGTTGTCACCCAAGTTATGCTCTTGTCACCCAAATTATGCTCTTTCAACTACAAGGAAGCGGAGGAAGGTTTAGAAGTAAATCAGGAAGATGGACGCAGATTTATAGCTATAAATATCCCATTTTATGAACAACTATGCAGCTCAGCCCCTACTTCAGAGCTCATTTCTTGTAGCTAATAAATGAACGAACTGCCCGTGGCTGAACCTTTGCTTATGTCTATATGTTTATAAGGGTTCTAACCTCTTTTTTTTTTTTTTAAAGATTTATTTATTTATTTTTATAAATTTTATTGTTATATTCCCCATACAATTGCAGCCCCCCCATTCTGACCCCAATCCCTCCCCTCCCGCCCCCGCCCCCCTAAAAGTGTCTCTGGTTCATAGTTTTCTGTTGATTTTGATTTTCACTTTCTTATAGTTATTCATTTTCCTGGTCCCTTATTTAAGTTTTCTAGATTCCTGCTATGAGTGAGACCATCCGGTATTTTTCTTTTTCTTTTTGGAAACAGCTGGGACTACATCAAATTAAAGAGCTTCTGCACAGCAAAAGAGACAATAACAAAAACAAAGAGAAACCCCACCAACTGGGAGAACATTTTTGCACCCAACACTAATGATAAAGGACTGATCACAAAAATCTGCAAAGGGTTCTAACCTCTTACTGCTGCGTCCAGAACTCTTCTTTAAGGCTCTCGACACATATTGACACAAACTGGTAAAATGCCTATGAGAAAGGTTACCTCACCCTCCCCATGGCCCCCCAATAAATGAGTGAATTTTCTTTCAAACTTGCCTTGATTCTCAGTATTTTCATTAAATTTCTTAAAATAAGAGAAATGACACTGCGGTGTTTTAAAATTAGCATTTCTTTCATTGTTAGCGAAATGAAACATCTTCCCACCTGACCATTTAGATTTATATTTGAATGTCATGTCCATGTCCATTTTCATTTTTTCAATATTTTATATAGTCATGCTTCAGAATAAAGGGAAACTTTCCAGAAGCTTCTGGAATGCCCTCTGTGTTCCTAATTTTAAAATGAGTTGTGGAGGGAATGCTCACAACACCTCATCTCTACCTAAAGTAGCACCAACGCTGCTGAGAGCCCACTGCTCAGGGCCCTGGGCTGTGCAGCTCCACCAAGCCCTTTTCTACCTGTCTTAGTAAAGGTGGTCCAGGCTGCCAAATGTCCGGGGCCACCCCTGCCAGGATGTCCACTGTGACTCTATTCTCCCTCCCCTGCTTACTTATTGAGGCAATGACTATCTTTTACTTTCATGTTAAACAAAATTATTTACAACTGGAGAAGTGATTTTATTCTTTCTTCCTTCCTTTTTAATAACTCCTCCCTCTCCTTCCATCCCTCCCAACCCCACCAGCCATCCTGTGCTTTGGAATGCAGGTGTGCAGAGGTAGGCCTGCCCTGGGAACTCAATTATCTCCAAGACAACCAGAGGCGATGCCCCTTTTTGCAGACTGACAAGTCTGTAAAAGAATATCCTCAGCTGGGCCTCCCCTGGTGGCACAGTGGTTGAGCGCTGGGCTGTGAAGCTGCCCGCAGCCTCTGCAGCATAGGTTCAATCCCCGGCCACCAGCGAGAATCCCACATGGTGCACAGACCTCTCCTGACATGCCCGCTGCTCCCCTCAGCAGTGTGTTTCTTTGTCTGACTGTTCTGTTCCCCGCTCTGGCTCTGGTGAATTCTCTCACCCTTCCGCGCTTCTGACTGTACCCAGTGCTTGTATAAATAAATAAATAAATCTTTATAGGAAAAAAAAAAAGAATATCCTCAGCTTATAAGAAGGGAACTACAAACCTTGAAGCATAACCTCAGAGCTGTTTTTACCAAAAAAAGTAACTGGAGAGATTAATTTCTTATGGACTTCCTCATAATTATGGTGATGATGATGTTGGAGAAAAATTTCACTATTCATTTTGGGTGGGTATCTGGTTAAGATAAGTTTCATTTAGTTGACTAGACAGGAAACTGAAATTCCTGCAATCCGATCATTGCTTAAAAATGAACATGCAAGCCTGAAAGTGACGATGAGCAAAGTATTGGAAGTAAGCTCCGAGCAGGTCCATGGACTATGCTTCATTCCAGAAAAGGAAGACTTGTACCTTTTCACTTTGGCTTCCCTTCATGTGCCAAGTCTATTCTTTCAGACTCAACCATACATCACACCCATGATGCAGCAAACACACAGAATTAATGGGGTATTACCATCCTGTGTAATCCTCTGCCCCTGGCTGCCCCTCTTCCTGAACTCCTGGCCCCATTAACTGCTCTCTTCCATGGACCCTTATAGTTCTGCTCTTCCTGATCATCTGCTGTAGTTTCTGACTTTGCCAAACCTTGTGTTCTGATAGCGCCTGACGCCTCAGTCATGCTAATCCCCACCCTACCCTCATCCTCTGCTAATGCCTCTGTAGAATAACAGAGGATAGGTGTCAACCTATTCCTGGTGCCACCTTCATAGCAGGGAATTCTGGCAGAGCTGTGTGTGTATGCTTGGCTAAATCATTGCATATATGTTGTTAAATCAAATTGTTGATTTGCCCAATGTCTGTTCCAGCGGCCTTCTGTACCTTTCTGATCACAAACTGTATTTCCGAAAACCCCTTGCATCTTAGAAAGTGTCTCCTAGTCTTCCCCAGGTAGACTTTTGTTGCCTGTTGCACTCAATGAGATGGAGGAGGTGACGGAAGGTGGGCCAAGAAGGAGAACGTGGGCACCCCCACACTCCAGCCCATACCACTATAGGTAAGAGAGTGCTCTGGAGTCAGCAGCCTGGGTTCTAGTCCTTGCTCTTTTGTTTTTTCATGTTTGTTTGTTTTCTCCATAACCTCAGGCAAGTCAGCTTTTGTCTCTGGGCCTCAGATGCCCCGTCTCTAAAATGGGTATAATGCTAATCTATACCGCAAATGTGGCTGAGACAATTAAATGAGAACATTATGTAAAATGCTTAATATGGGGTCTTTCACTTAGAACTCAGTGAAGCTTGCAGTGTCTCTCTTGTTATTATTACTTAATCTTAAGGATGGTTATAGAGTTCCTGAAGTGTTGACTTATATACAATTCTTTGTTTGACATTTGAAAATGTCCTTAATGGAATTCTACATTGTTCATGCAAATCAAGTCAATGCTGCCCAATCATCATGCTTGCAGGGCCACTCTGAGCCTCAGTTTCCTCATCTGTAATCCAGGGGTCTCTGGGCATGCAGGGTTATTTGGAGGATTCCAGGAGGCAGTGGGTGAAAAACATCCTGCACCTGGCTGGACACAGGGGAGGCTGGAGAAATGGGAGCTCCCTTTCTTCTCCTGTTCCCCACCCCCAACCTGGGCAGGAGCAGGAAGTAAGGTTAAGGATCCTTTGGGGCTTCTCTGGCCACCTGACCAGAGGGAAGGGATTAGGGTGCTTGGAGAGCAGGAAGGGGGTGGTGTGGCATGGAGCCAGTATGCTTCTTTCTCCTCTACGACCCAACAATTTGGGAAAAGACTCCCTACCCACCATGCAGCTCTGCAGGCCTTCCAGCCCACTGTTCCATACCAGAACAATGCCAGGGCACAGGACTGTGCTTGCCAATAATGCAGGCAGGCCTTTGAGCCAGGTTGGGATGGACCAAGCCAACCGCGGCATCTCTCCAGCACACACAGAGGGCCAGCAGCCTTGGCGTGCAATGAGGGAGCCCCTGGTGCAGCCTGGGATATACACCTACTGGCTCTCCCCAGAGATCAGATGAGGAATTTGGGAGTTCTTAGAGGTCAGAAAGGAGGTGCCCGGCTCCCAGAAGCAATAATTTGAGATGCTCCCCACTTCCTTTCCCTCCTGCTCATTCTGGACATGAGCTGGTGTTTAGATTCCTGATGTCCCCTAAGTGATCTGTCCCTGATGATAATATAAATTCCCACTGTTTTTTGGTTTTTTGCTGAGCACCTGCTATGTACCAGGGTGAAAGAGGACAGTCAAACCTCATTATTTCCTGGATTCCATCTTCGCAAGTTTGCCTGCTTAATAAAATTTATCTGTAACCCCCAAAACCAATACTTGCAGCAGTCCCTGAGCTTTTATAGACATTCAGACTTGAGCAGCACTGCAAAAATTTGGAGTTGCAATGTATACGTTCCCGGTTGAGATCAAACAATCGACACTCTGCCTTCTTGATTCAATTCTGGTGCTGTACACAAATGCCCTTTTTGCAAATTATTTGGTGCCATGTATGGGCTTTTATTGATAACTTTGCTGTTTAAGAGTCCCTCCAAGCAGTGTGCAGAAGGGCATTCTGGAGTCCCTACACAGACGAAGGTTGTGATGTCCCGGGCCGAGAAAACGCATGTATTAAATAAGCTCCATCCAGCTTGAGCTAGAGTACTGACGGCAGTGAGTGCAATATTAATCAATAAGATGTATTTAAACGGAAACACACAGAACTAGGTTATGCACTGACTGTTGATGGAAAAGCAGAACCTAACCCTATATTTCTTACACTACTCACGAAGTATCCGGGTGACTTTATAGAAGACTGCAACAAAAGCAGCAATTGACTGTATTTATTATCTGATATGATCCTCCCATAACCACAGAGATAAATGTATTCATCACCCCCATTTCAGAGGTGTCGATCAAGGAAGAGAAAGGTTGACATTTAAATTCACACTGCTCAAGAGTGTCTCACACCCCCAGGAACAGAAAGTGGGAGGAGGAAACCAGACCACCAAGACCCCCCAGTCTAGTCCCCACTTGATGGGGAAACTGAAATCAGAGGAGGGCGGGCATCAGCAAGGGCACATCAGGGCGCAGAGTTCAGGAGACCTTTGCACTCACTGCTTGATCTGTTCCCCATGCCCTGCAAAGTAGACTAGTTTTCTAATACCTCATTTTGGAAGCATCCTGTCTTTGAGAAAATTGTTGATTTTTTTTTTTTTTAGTATTTAAGAACATTATTTTTTATTTTATATTTTTTAATCTAATTATAATGAAGTAAAAATCAAAATCAACAAGCAACTATAAATCAGAAATACAATATGGGGGAGGAGGAGGGAGAAGAATGAAAATTGTTGATATTTTTAAGGAAGTGATCTGTGGGTTGTGCCACATAAGAAATGATCCAAAACTGGGTTCTGAGCAAAAGATCAAAAAAGAAGGAAACAATGATTTTGTGCCAATCTCCTGTGTTCCATTCATCCTTCCCAATGATATGAACAGGATTTAGAGATGTCATTTCTTTTGTATCTAAGTACATTATTCCCATATAGATGAGTCTCAGAAAGGCAATCACTGGCAACAACGACTCTCAGAGGTACAACATTTGGAACCTGCTCTATCGGACACTGAGCTTTCACTCTTCCCCTTCACTGACCACCTCTGAGATTCTATGTGGTTTATTCTCTAATGGCGAACGTGCAATGGAGAGCTCTTACGGACTGGGGCATATTGGGGAACAGCACCTTCTCTCAAATTTCACTTTGTAGGCAGCTGCAGATGCTATCAACTTATAAAACAAGCATGCATGCTGCTGTCTAATCCTTAACATTAGCTAGATTCTCCTAAAAGCAGATTCTGTGCTGCTTACCCCTTAGGGGAACCTGTATTCATTATCTCTTGCTCTGCAGCGAAATGGCAGCTTAAAACAAACACAAACACAACACACACACACACACACACACACACACACATTGACTTCATCATTTCTCTGGATCAAGACTTAGCATTGCTCAGGCTGCAGTCAGCATTCTGGCTGGGCTGCATTCTCACTGAGAAGCTTAACTGGAGAAGATTCTGCTTCCAATCTCATTCAGGATCTATTGGCAGAATCCATTTCCTTATAGATGTATGAGTGAGGGCCCAGCCTTCAATAACTGTCAGCCAATGGCCAACCATTGTGAGGGCTTGTCACATGGCCCTTGTCACATGGCCCTCCCCATAGGCAGTTCACAGTAAGGCAGTTTGCTTCTTCTAGGACAACAGGGGAATTTCTCTCTCCAGTCTGCTAGGATAGAGTCATAGCTAATACTACAAAATGATGGTGTTGACATGCTTTGACATATGATGGGTAGATTTGTTCTTTGTGTCCCGCCACCACCACTGGCAATTATTTATTACAATTACTACTAATCGATATTCTGAAATATAGTACTAACATCATCCCATTTACCTTTTGCATAAAAAACCTTCTATAGTAGCCAGTGATGATGGAATAAACTCCATGTGCCTAAGCCCAGCATTCATACCCCTCTATTGTCTTCCTAGTTTCATCTTGGCCCACTCCTGCTTCCTGTCTAGTGGGGCCTGACTTTTTAAGACTCCTTTCAGTACATGCAGCCCTCTGCCTGACCTGCCCTTTGCTTTCTTCTCAGTCTAGTTTATGTGCACATGTTTGCAAAGGATTGGGAAGTTGAACTCGACTCTCCCATTGCTCACACAGCCTCTCCCTTCTCTCGATGCCATAGATCTGTGTCTGCCTCTTGATACCACTGGTCACATCATGCTATGTGATTTCATGGGACAAGGAACTCCCCTTCATCTCTGAATTCCAGGAGAAGACACAGATGAGGTCTCTGTGAACCATGTTGAATGGATACAAAATCAGTATGATTTTGATGCAGTATGATGCGTCGGTGGCCTCAAGTTTTCCTTTATAACTGTTCAAGTTAGGAACTGTTTTTGAGCTGAAGACAGAGAGTATGGCATGAAGACACTGGCCAAAAGACCAGCTGGGTGACCCTACAGGCCCCGTGCAGGTCAGGACCGGATGTCCTCTTCTTGTAGACTGACAGGCTCCCTGAAGGGCCCCTGGCTCAGCACTTCCCGTATTGACGGCTGCTATTCTCAGCGCTCCCCTTCCCCAAAGCCTGCTTCCATATTTTCAGGTCTTTGAATGTTGCAGGCAAACCACTGCTGTACTTCTGAAAGCAGAACCAAAACACAGCACCAGCCGCTGCTCCTCACTGACTTCCTGCTCCCGGGTTCCAATCCCGGCCGCTGCCCCCTCATCTGCTCTGCACTCCCTTACCCCGGAAGCCACTTCCACTTTCTGCATGCTGCCCACTCCTCCTCCTGCTGCAACCTCGCATATCCCTCCTCCAGCCTGGCTCTCCCAGACCTCTGCCTGATCTTAGAAATCTACTCCTCACACTCATGCTTCCTTGAGCCACTTCCGCATTTGAAAGCTGGATGTCCCTCCTCCCTCCATTCTGGGGAAGCCTGTTCCAAGAGCCAGTTGTGACTTCTGAGTGTTAAAGGTCAGGATTAAAATAAGAAGGGGTTGCCATTTCTGTCACTGTAGTTCCTTAGTCACAAAGGCAACCCTGACCAACAGGCTACAGGGGGTGACCCAGCCATCCAGGTCCCAGAAAAAGGAGGGGTAGAAAATCTGAGGCCCTCCAATGGACAGGGAATGAGTTTCAGTCTGGGGGGGTCATTGTTCTCAAGGTAGAATCAAATTGAAGTCGACAGAAGTAAGACTGGGTGAGGGAAACAGAAGAACAACCTAGTGACCCAGGACAAGCCACATAAAACCCAAACTTGAAGCCAAGTTTCTCCTAAAAAATGAGAAAGGATAAGAGGTGACTAAGAGAAGCAAATGAGATAATGCTAAAGTGACTAGCACAGCACATCACATGGAGAAGTCTCGCCAAACAAAGCCAATTACGTTCTCCTTTAAAATTGTTGTTGCTGCCTTCGGTGAGGGGCCCCCTGGGAGGCTGTCAGCCTTGTAAGCTGGAATGCATGTAGTACCTCGGGGCACTGCGTCAGAGGCCTCATGCCCGGCCTGCCGTCAGGCCCGCTGGGGTGGTGGCTAGTGGCCCTATGCCAGCGTCCTCAGCAACTTCAGGAGCTGCTGTGAAGGGGTGGCTTTGATGTGAAGCCAGAGGAGGACATGTTGTAATTCACTAAATTATTCAAGGCCCCCACAAAATAAAGAGCTACAGATTGCTTGCAAATTCTGAATTCCCTGTCTACTCATCACACCAGCTATGTCTTTGCTTCCCCTCAAGTCCTGTGGGTTCAGATCTTGGTGTCTTTGCATGACTCTGAACCATTGCCTAGAATTCCCTTCCTCCTCTCTGTAGCTGCCCAGAAAATCCTCCCTCATGCCTTACTCCTCAGCCCCATGGCCTGTCCCCCAGAGAACCTCCTCTGCCAGTCCCTCCCCAGGGCTCTCTAGACTTGACATTTGTCACTCTGCTGTAATCATCCATTATGTGCCTGCATCCCCAACAAACAGAGCTCAGGAAGGGCAGTAGAAAGCTGTACTTGTATCCACACCTGGTGTTCACACCCTGCCTGCCACAGAGAGGTTCCACCAGCAATTGTTGAAACACACTTCTATAATTAATGAGGTAGAGGTAAGAACCAAAGCCTGAAAATCTAACGGGTCTCTTATATTCTGGCTGCTCAGTAAAAGAGCCTATGACATTGGTTTGAGTACCTTAGCCTCTCTGTTATCCTCAAGTTTCATTTTGTAACACAGGGTAATGAGACAAAGTCTAGAGAATTGTTTGGAGAAAACAGATACACACATACCAACAGTTTGCTGGAGTCAAGTTCCATTGCCAGAAAGAAATGGCAAGTGAGCCATTACACTGACACTGCAGATCAAAGCATATATGCCCACTGCCACCACACAGGGCTACTGTCCTTGATGTCTTGGTACAAAGTCTTCCATATGTAGGTGCTATGGGATTCCACACAAAGTCTTGGAAGGAGTCAGTTCAGCAGACACAACAGGTTACTATAGGGTTTCTGAGCTCTCATCCAAGAACAGAGCATGCCTTGATCCTTAGCCAGGATCAAAGCTCTGTACATAGACCTTAGGCAGATCTACCTCCCTACACATACTCTCAAATGACACTAAAAAGGACACTTCTGATGGGCCCTCTCTTAGTCTAAAATGGACTGAGACTCCTAAACTCTGATTTTGGATCCCATGTTGAAAAACATAAGGGTGCCTGAACCCTTTTGAGAACCTCAAAAGAGTACTCGTTTTCCCAGAGCACAAGTCAAGATTTAAGGCCAAGATCCTTTTCCTGTCTTTAAGAAGATTTGCAGGCGCTGAATATTACTTAGGATAGACTGGGTGATGCTGCAGTAACAAACAATTCCCAGCATCTCAGTGGCTTAGAATCACAAAGATTTCTTGCTTACAGACCTGGTTTCATGGGTCTTGAAGACTGCTGAGAGCAGTTCCTATCCCTGTGATGGTTCAGAATGACAACTCTACATCAGCATGTGCTTTCACATCAGCATGGCCAAGGAAGAACAAACATCAGAGTTTCACTCAGCAATGAAGACTCCACTGGATGTGGAAGTGGGTACCAATGTTAGTTTTGGTTATCCTCTTAGACTGTGACTTCCTTCAAAAATAAAGTCATAACTCTGTATTTTTTCACTGTTCTATGCCTGCTTTGAAGGAGACCCTCAATAAATATTTATTGCATAAGTAAACAAAAGAATAAATATACTTTCATTCATTTACTCTTCATCCAGTACACTCAGTGTCTAATTTTTGCCAGGCTCTGGGGTGCACGATAGGGACACACTGGAAGTTAGACTAAGCCTATAACACAGTGAGCTCCCAGTCTAGAGAGAATGCTGACGTACAAACTAATTTAGTTCAGATAAGTAAAGTTCATCATTGAAATCTGTGAAATTTACTATAGGAGCAAGTTAAGGGAAAAAGAGTTTTTCCTAGGAAATCCAGGGAAGAGTGAATGAGGACATGATAAGTGAACTGGCTCTTCAAAGATGGGTTTTGCCAAGTAGAAGGGAAAAGAAGGACAGGGCTAGGTACAATAGCACAAATGAGAATATGGATGTTACAGCAAGCCTGGCATGTTCGTGGCAGGGAAAACTCCATCTGTTTGCTGGGCTGTTGTGGAGAGGATGGGAATGGGAAGAGTTTAGATGGAAAGAGAAGCACTGGTCATGCTAAGAAGTTTGACTTTGTCCCATAGGAAGTAGTTGCTGACGTAGGTTCTCCATGAGAGCATATAATCTATGAGGAGATGTGGGAGTGTGCTGTAATGGGAGAAAAATGTATTGGCAAGAGGGCACCCAGAGCTATAGAATGGATTCAATTGCTTTACAGTACAGTGGCGTCTGCCCTCTCTTTCTGAAAGGTAGGTTCTCTTGGCCTTGGCTCTGCAGCAAGAACATTCTCTGACATCAATAGATATGTCATATTTCCATGTGTGCACATGAATATATGCACGTATTACAGAACATTTAAAGCATTTCAGTATTTACGTACAAAAATTCTGCCAGGAAAGAAGACAATAAGTAAAACAGATTTCCCAGAGTTTAGTATTAAAATTACTGATGACAATTGTCCTTTTTCTACAAAGAGTGAAAAGCACTGGATTCCATGATCCAATGCTTACATGCACAGAGTGGGGCTTACATGTCTTTGATGATATTTGATGCTTTCTGTTGCTGTGAGGAAATATGTCATGAGGCATTTACCTTGTTTTGTCAATGTCAAAATGAGATGACCTCATAAGTCCCTCCCTGTTCTGGCATCTGAAAAATTCAGGTGTAGAGGGGTAAAGTGACCCATTCAACGTTCCACCAGACCGTGAGGTCTGGTGCAGAAACATTCTTGTTGGTTGGTCTTTGTTTGCCTTGCCATCATGAGCCAGGTCTCAGAAATCCACCTAGAAAGCCATGCTGATTATTTTTGTAGCAATGAGAGAAATAATCATCAGATGATATAGAAACAAGATTATTTTTCAAATCATTAATAGAAGAGGTTTTTTAAGAATTGTTTTATTGACTATTTATAAAAGAGCAAAACGTAAGACCATTATTATAAGTTTACTACTGGTTACTGCTCAGTCTAAGTTGATGAGAACTTTGGTATTTTCAGACTGACTGAGTTAAAAGGGACAGGTAATCATGGAGGACCTCTCAAAACTGGCTCCAAGTTACATCATAGTTGGTTTTAGCTACAGCTAAGTCTAATCATGAACAAAGAATGACTTCCACAGAAGTAAGTGGGGCTAGCCACAGTCCAGAGTGGGGCTTTGGGATTCTACAGACATCTCAACCAATCAGTGAGAACTTTTCAAAATAGCCAGGATGTGGTTTTCAGCTTCATCCCTTTTATGACTGAGTCAAGTTGAACAGCACAAGTGCTTAACAATCAGGCCTACCGTCAGGAGCCCAATCCAAGAACACCATAAAACTTAGGCTAACTGACTTAGGATCAAAGTCTGAATTTCTTGTGGATTGTTTAATTTCACTTATGCCATGGTATCAGTCAAGGTCCACCAGGAAAACAAAACTAACAGTATCTATCCATTCATCCAACTATCTATCTATACACACACACACACACACACACATGCAGAAATATATATATAAATATGTGTGTATGTATAGTTATACCCATATATCTATGTATTTGCATGCCTATGTGTGCACACACATGTACATATATGTGTATCTATATATGGATGTGTGTATACACATATAGATGTGTGTAAGCATGTATACATGTGTGCATGCATGTATATACACATACAGACATATATACATATACCAATATACATACATTCAACTATTCTACATGTAGAAAGGGAGAGAGAGGCTAGTTGGCCTGAAATCTTGAGACAGGCTAGAAGTTCAGGAAAGAGCTGATACTTCAGTCTTGAGTCAAAATTTCTTCTTTAGGAAACCTTAGATTTTGCTCTTAAGGCTTTTCAACTGATTGGGTGAGGCCCACCCACAGTGTCAATGGCTATCTCATTTACTTAGTCTGCTGATTGCAAATGCTAACACATCTACAAAATGCCCTCACAGTAATGCCTAGATTAATATTTGGTAAAGTAACTGGCTGCTACAGCCTATCCAGCAATTTCACATAAAAGGACTAATCATCACACGGAATTTCAACTTGATTCCATTGAAACTGGAGTCAGTTAGCTGTAGGAAACCACACATTTTCCGGTCACTGTAAGCTCCACATGTCAGTACAAATCAGCCACAATTTTTTTTTTCTTTGTAACTTCAAGTTCATTGTGCCCAAATGTCTTGTCGTATCAATTAGAAAGCACAAACTTGTGAGTCATTCTGGCAGGATGAATTTTCAAACCCCCTGAACAGGTTTTTATGACCCAGTCCTCTGATTGCCCTAAAATAAATCAAATTGCCATGCTCTGCTTCACCTTCTCCCAAATACCCCATGACCTGGAGATGACTCAGGACCCAAGAATGAAGAAAAGACTTAGAATCCCAATCACTTCCTCCGTCATATCTTCAGTGAGCCTGACTTAAAAAGAGGAAACTCTCCAGATGAATGAAGCAGTGGAATCTGAGTCAAATTAACCTTATTTTGGGGCATGAATGATCAGACTGTAAAATCCTTTTCCATATGGGTCAAAGAAACTCACTTTCTCTTCATTGCTCCACATTGGCAGTTGGATCTCTCTGCACTTACTTGCTCTTTCTCTCTCCTTTCTTTTCTTTTTTTTTTTTTTTTGCTATTTCTTTTCTGCTAGAAAATTATGTACAGTTCTTAAATACCAAATAAATAAGTAAATAATAAGTTCTATAAAGATGTGGAGCAACCATTAAACAGTGCTGATAAGAGTATGAATTGGCACAACCACCTTGGAAACCTGTATGGCAAAAACTGAAAGCATCTTACTCTGCAGTGCTTCCTCTCCTGGTATGTAGCCAACAGAAATGCACATACTAGAAAGTTCATAGCAATGTTATTTATAATAACCAAAAGCTGGAAACAACACAAATGTCTATCAGCAGCAGAAAGGGCAAGTAAATATATTCATGCAGTGGAATAGAGCAATGAGAACGATAATCTGCAGCTACATGCAACACCAGGGAAGAATGTTATAAACATGATATTAGCCAAAGAGACCAGATGTCAAAAAAAGGACTTTTTGTATGATTCCACTGATGGAAAGTATCTACAGGATGGGAAGTCAGAAGATTGGTTTGAGATAACATTGTGTCTGGGAAGGGTCACCAAGGGACTTTCACTGGGCTTGATAGTGCTTGATCAACTAGTGCTACCTCAAAAATTACCCCCAATCAAGGACTTAAAACAACAACCATACCTTTATAACACATGATTTCATGGGCCAGGATTCAGGCAGGACTCAGCGGAGCAATTCCTCTGTTTCACGTGGTTTTGAAGGAGGCTGCATTGACAGTCCTCAGCAGGCAGGTGGGTCAGTCTGTAGGACTGAGGAAAGCTGTCCTAACAAGTTTTGTGCTTTGGCAGAGATCATCCAAAGTCTGGGCTCCACTGGAACTACTGACAGGAGGTTATATGTGGCCTCTCCAATGTGGAGGTCTCAGGGTAGCTGAATTTCTTATGTGGGTGTGGAGAGCTCCCCAGAGTGCTTCCAAGAGATCCCACTGAAGGATTGAAGTCTTCTTATGCTGTAGTCTTAGGTCATGTCCATCTCATCCTATTGATAAAAGAAGCCACCGAAACTAGTCCAGTTTCAAGGAGGAGGGGAATAAGATTCCACTTCTGTGGGAAAAGGACCTGTATGTACACAAGAGGGAAGGACTCGATAGCGGCCATCGTGGGGACAAATACCACAGGAAATGTTCTCTTTAGATGTTGGCTATGGCTATATTCATTTTGTGGAAAACAACTGGATGTATACTTGTGATATCTGCCATTTTCTATATGTATATATGCCACAGGCGGAATAAACAGTTCGTCTGTGCCTTCCAAAATTCACATATTGAAAATTAATCCCCAGTGGGATTGTATTTGGAGGTGGGGGCTTTAAGGAGTGATTGGGATTAGTGTCCTTATCCAAGAAGATCCAGAGAGCACCCTTCCCCTTCTTCCATGTGGGACGTGGCAAGAAGACAGACATATACGAACCCCAAAGTAGGCCCTCACCAGACATCAAATCTGCCGGTCACTTGATCTTGGAATTGCCAGTCTCTAGAAATCTGCAAAGTAAATTTCTCTTGTTTATAAGCCACCTTATCTATGCCCTCTGTCATACAAGCCCAACTGTATTAAGTCAATGAGATTTTAATACAAAATCTAAATGTAAACAGAACCATCAAGCAACACAACCCTGGGAAAAAGGCTAGTTGCATCTGAGTCCACGTGTGCCATGATGGACACTCTGGCTTCCAGGTGTCACACCAGCCCCTTCCTGCCCTGTGTTCTTGCTCCATGCAGGTATAAACCCTCAGGCCCCTTTCAATGGGGAAGAAAAGCAACCAGGACCTCCCTGAATTACCGTGAGTGAGCATGAGACAACTTGAGAGAAAACACCCAGTGTGTCAGCCAATGAGCTCTGTTTCAGTCCCAAACACTACCTCGGACCCTGATGTCTCAGCCACCAGCGAGTCAACCGCTAAGGCTTCCTAGCAGGCCTGAGAGAGTCCAAAGGGGGCTTTCCGACCCCCTGCCATGGGCCTCACCTTTTGAGAAGAGAAAGGGGTACGTTCTCAGGCACCTATGCCCCATACAGGGGTGGGGTGGTGCCGGACAGAGTCGAAGCTGATGAAAACACCCTGGCTGCCAGAAGGAGACCGAAGTCCCCAAGCAGAGTGACAAGTGAATCACCTCGACTCATGCTTAGTCACTGCAAGGTACTTTCCACACGGACACATGGAGATGGTTACCAGAGAAATGTCTGCTGGCCGCTCTCTCTTCAGCTCAAAGAAAATGTTGTTGTAACCTTTACTGTGGAGGGGGAAAAAATAGCATCACTTTCCTTCTTCCTTTCCTTTTCTTTTTGGAGAGAGATTTGTTGGCCAAATAGTTGAAGTGGTTATTTTTGTTTACCATGGAGAAAATTTCCAGATAGTTCTGAATCCCCAGCCTTGTGTATGGGGCAGGCCCTTCGAGTCTTAAGCACTTAATGTCTAAATATGTAAACAAGCCTCATGGAGGATACAGTCCCGGCTTTCCAGCCTCAGCTCGTCCTGCTCTCAGATCACCAGCAGGGCCCTCCAGGCTGTGAGGCATCAGAGAGCAGGTTCAAATCCTCACTCTGCCCTGTGCTCTCATGGTTTCCCAACTTCCCCTGTCCCCTACTTACCCACCGGGTGGCTATGAGAATTTATTGAGGTGCTATGTGAAAATACCCCTAACAGTGCCTGGTACTCACATAGACGCTCATGTGAGTCTAGAAAATAAGCTCATCCCACCCACCCACCCCCAAAAGAAGTTCATGCCTTCCTTCCTCTTCATGAATTCCCTCTCATCCTCTTCCCGCCACCCCAAATTCTCTCAACCTTCAATTCTCCCCCTCTCTGTGGTCTGTATTTCCCCCCTATTTTCAAATCTCAAGCTCTGTCTGTGCTTGCAGCCATCCCGGGGGCTGGTGCAGCCTTGGCATGGTGGCTGTTGAAAGCCAGCCAGATTTTGGGTAAAAACATTGCGATTCTTGGCCAGACTTACTCTCCTTACAAACGAGGGTGATGTTTCAGGCATGGGAAGTCTTCCCATCCATTTAGGCCCAGCAAGAAAAATAGCAACGCCTCAGTGTGTGGCCTTAGGTGGACAGCGATGTGAGGGCTCGGGTATTGACAGAAATAAATCTGGTGTTTCTGAAAATTGTGAAACATGCGCAGTGAATGTGTCATCCCAGCAAAAGTGAGTCAGTCCCCAGGCCTGAACCCAAATCTGGCTGCATTCACTTTCTAAATAGAAAGTGTCTTCCTGGCCAGACTAACATTAGCAAACTGGCGTTCCCTGTGAGTGGGCAGCAAGGCAGGGGAGGAGGCATGTGGAGCTACACTTTGTAAAGAAGATTTACTGGGAAAACGAAGTTCTCTCTCTGGAATGTAAAGAATAAAAATCATTCTTTTGCCCCTCTTTCCTTTTTTCTCTATCCTGCTGTCTGCACCAAGCCTTTTCTTTTATCGTCTTCTAAACATAAACTTCTAGAGTGGTCTTTGAAAGTAGGAACGTGGCAAAGGCGTGTGGAGGCAGCCTGATGTCAGTGGATGCTGTGATGACCTTTGAAGTAAGACAAACTTGGGTTCAAATCCCAGCCCTACATGAAGCTGGGGTGGGGGGAAGGGTTTTTTTTTTTGTGTGTGTGTGTGTGTGTGTGTGTGTGTGTGTGTTAGAGAGAGAATAGGAGAGACAGAGAGAGAGGGAGAGAGAGACCTTTCTAGCTTCTCTGGAGTCTCAGTATCAGTTGAACCAAATGCAAAAAATCTGCCTCTCCCTGAGAGAGAAAGGGAAGATGTGAAGGGGAACATCAGCAGTACCAGCTATGGTAGGTGCCCTCACCTCTGAGTCACCGTTTTCTCCTTTCCCTAGAAAGGTGAGTGTCCAGCAGGCTGAAGCCTGTATTTCCTGCTTCCCTATGCACTTGGGCTACCCCACCTGATGGGTGTGAGCACCAAGCACCAGCATTGCTGCTCCGCTCCAGATACAGATTCTGGAGAAAAGATGCAAAACTGGGCTCAGAGCCTCCTATGCCAGCATCCCTGGCAAGCAAAGAGGCCTGAGTCACATGGTGTCCCTGGTGCCAGAGGAAGTGATGCAACCACACTCCCGCTTTGGGTCAGCCAGGAGGAAAGTGTCCAGTTACAGTGTGGGTGTGGCTGACTCAGATGCCAGACCCAGCACCCTGGCCCTCACCCACAGCAGTCTGTCTTTTTGCACATACTGCCTGCTGTTTAACCTGCTCTGTGTACCACCATGCAAACCCCACAAAGCACCAAGCCAAGTCTGTCATCCCTGGCCCTTGGCTTCTCCCTCCCCCTGCTCCAGCTCAGCACTGCCCTCACTACAAACACCTGTTTCCTCTCTCGTGCATCCTGTGAGGTACAGCTATTCTATTGACTTCATATGCATAGCAGAAATATAATTTGATTCAATTAAAATAACTACACCCATTAAAAACCTATGTAATGTTCATTAAGCAGCCTAGGTAATAGGCAATTAATAGCATTAACATATGAATTGTGCATTGGGTCACTAATATGCAGATTATGTATAATGTTCAACGTATGTATTAATTATAGCACATGCCAGAAAAACACAGCACTCAAAGCTTTCAGGCCTGTCCCAGTTATAAATCCTTTTGATCTTACACAAATCCCTTTCATGAAACAGTCTCGTATTAATTGGAATATTTGCTTTACGGGTCTTTACACAAAGATGGCTGCTGGAGAGAGGGGACACTGACAAGCTAGTAAGTGCTCAGAGATGAGTAAATCTAAGACTGTATTAGAGTTTATCCTGGAGAAGGGCCATGACCTTGCGGGCAGAGTTCATACCTCTGGGTTCTGTCCCAGATGCTGCCAAGAATTCCCCCTACCAATCACTACCACCTCGGATGGGACATCAATTATCTAGGAGATAGACATAATAGCACTTGACATCACCAGGACATTAAGTGGATTATCTCATTAGAAAGACTAACATGCTTTGGAAATGCAGGATGGCAGTAGCATTGAGCATCCTTGTCAAGAAACTCCTGGTGGAAACGTCTTCATTAGGAAAAGAACTTGCTCCAACACACCTGGCCTGCCTTGATGTGGGTAGGTTTTGTCCGGTGGCACCCAACCTTGAAGAGTGGGCATCAGCAATGGCTGCTCCTTAAGTGGGGTACTCTCATAGTTCTCCTGAAGCACGTTCTTGGCACTGCCTGATGCCTGGAGTTAACATCTCCGTTTGACAGAATTTGGAAAGTGAGTCCCCAATGAGCAAAGCAAGTTACCCAAGTTCATCGCAGAGGGCCTCCCTGGCGTGAAGGAGATGGAAGAAGATAGACAGAGGCTTGTACTCTCTTTCCTGGTTCTGACTCTACATCCGGCCTTCCTCTTCTCAGCTGAAACAATCCAACTTCTGGATGCTCATACCCATCTCATTCTCCTACCATTCTGTAGCTGCCTATCTGGAAAACCTTGGGAACCCTACCTCTAAGGGATTTGCCAGCCCATACTTTGCTCTCCTCCAGCATCTATGTGAACATTCACCCACTACCCACTCTAAACCAGATGCCGCGTGGACACTGGAGTTTGGAATAAGAATGAGCAAGTCAGGCCCTGCCTACAGGATCTCAGTGACACGGTCTTAGGCCAGGACTCAGATCCCTGTTCTTGAACTATGCATGACCTACTGAGTTTGCTTTGGTTCTCATTTTCCAACTCAGCCTTTTCACAGCCACCAGAATATACTTTTTCCCCCAAGCAGAGCTGGGCCTGGAATCATTCCCCTACTTGAATGCCTTTAGGACTCCTGTCACTTCATAGAGTAAACCTGAAATGTGTTTATTTGGACTTTGACATGCATCAGGATGTACCTTTATCTTTTCAGCCTCTTCTTCTCTACCACCTGCCATAGGCACCAAGATCCCTGGACTGTCCTCCTAAACCTTCTTCCCAAGTGTGACTTTCAGCTCCTTCCATGAACAGGTGGAGCTGATTTCTCTATCCCTTGAACGTCAGCTAGTTGTGTCTTCGGTCACCAGGACATCAGCAAGCACAAAGCAGAGGCTGCCAAGTACTTGTGTACTGGTGCTTTCAAGCTCTTCTGTCACAATAGTTACAGCCCAGTAAACTCCTTGAGGATAAGACCCTCATGAAAAGATTCTACCCCAAGCAAAGTTGCTTCCTCTTCCTACCCAAGGGGACTTTGTGGAGACAATTTGTTTGCCTATCTATCCTAATCCACTCCCCTTCTCAGCATACAGAATTTGAACCACATGTCTTTTTTTTTTAAGATTTATTTATTTATGCATACAAGAACTAGGGTGTAAGCCACAGATGCGGGGGGTGAGAGGATTCACCAGAGAGAGTGGGGAACAGAACAGGTAGATCCACTGAAACATACTGCTGAGGGGACCGGCGGGCAAGACAGGAGAGGTCTGCTGTGCCATGTGGGTTAGTTCCCTGGCCAGGGTTCCAACTTGTGCTGCAGAGGCTGGCAGTAGCTTGATAGCACAGTCTTTAACCCCTGTGCCACCATGGAGGCCCAATGTGTGTCTTCTTTATCTATGTATACCCACTCACAAAGCAGAATCACAAAGATTTGGTCTGACTAGACAACTAATCCATCACAGAGGGAGCTCCAGAGAGTCATGCAGAAGTTTGAAGTCAGACAGATCTAAATGTAATTGCTGCTTTTATGTTTTCAAATTGAATAAACTTGGGCAAGCCACTTGCCCTGTAGATCTTCAGTAACTGTGAGCTGTGTGTGCTTGTGGGGGGTGGAGGGGTGAGGGAGGGTTACAATCTGAAGATCATAATCCTCACCAGATGTTTTTGAGATATACCTAAAACACCTGGCCCAGGGGCTGACACCTGGTAGACTATCAAGTCACGTTCCAGTCAGCTTATCCTTTTCTCCAGTTACCCACGAGTTCACCTGGATGGGCCACCCTGGATGGGCGAAATGGGGCAGAGCCATACCAGCCAAATTAGCTCTGGGCCCTGGATGCTTGTTGGATCCAAGGACTGTCTCTTCCCTGCATGTGGATGCCATGAACTCGGTAAGAAAGCAATCTCCCACATTTCCCTTGTACCCACTCTGTGCCTGCTGCATACACACCTTACTTCACCTTCTCTCTCTCTTTTATAAAGGGAAATGAGATGGTGCTGGCTAATGTGGCTTGGGAACTGTAAATCAAGATACAAATTGTCCTTGTTACCTTTCTAAGAGGAAGCAAAGGCCTCAGGTAAAGAATTCAGGGCTCACCCCTCCTCCTTTCACCCCACCCTCCCAGTGCCAGTACCTGCAGGTGGTAAATGGAGGGCCAGGTTTGGTATTGGAAATGTTAGTCTAGGAGGGCTGACTCATGCTCATTCATTCCTTCCTTCACTTGTGCATCGACTCTCACACACACTCACTCATTGATTTACTCTTTATTTGTTTTCTAAATATGTGTGTGTGTTCTGTGTGGGCTCTGTGCTGCAGCAGGGTGAAGACAGCAATATGACTCAGCTGGTCTCCACCCTCAAGGAGCTGAGCCCTCTGCTGACTCTGCTGTGTGCACAGACATGGAAGGGGTGGGCACGAAGCAGGTCACTGCCATGTGTCAGTGTCTTTGAAGACTTCCTTGGGGACCCCAAAGACAGAATCGCCCTTTGTGGGAGGTAGGAGTGAGTATGATAAGAATGAGGGCCAGGAGGATGGTCAAGGGTGGAGAGAGATCTAGAAAGTCATCCTGGGAGCAAGGTTCCCCCCTGATGAATGGGAGCCTCTGAAAGCCTTGAAGCAAAGAATCGGCAGAAGCACTCAGTGGTTCCTGCAGCAGCGCCAGGCTGGGTGGCCTGCTGCCCTCCTGTCATCCCTTCAGGTGGCAATAGTCACAGTCACTGACATCCCGGTTCTGCCAAACTTTCCCTGGACACGTGCAAATCACTTTATTGCTTAGACCCTCAAAATAGGAAACTGGCATTATCGCATGCTCCTCACCAAGTGGGTGAGCCAGCCCTCAAGGTTGGAATTGCTCAGTGGTTAAGGTACAGGCTCAAGTTCAGACTCACCAGATGTGCCAACTCTACTGTTTTGGCACCACTTAACTGACTGAATCCTTGATTTTCCCATCTCTAAAATGTGTCTGAGCACCTTTCCCTTGTGATTGTATGAATTAAAAGAAATAAAATGTGTAAAAAGCTATCCCAGTGCCAGCAAGGCATGCCCACAATACATGATTTTCTTCTTCTTATTTTATACATTTTATAGATCTCTATAGGTTAACTACCTGATGCCTGGGATTCCAGCTGAACTCCAAGCTCATCCACGCCCAGAGATCTCAGGGCAAACCTCAACTCTGGGCCCCTGGAATACCCCTTCTCAGAGTACCAGCATGCATTTGAGAAGGAAAGAACTGCCAAATAAAATCTAACTACAACTGCATGGTTTTCCTATCAAAGAGAAAAATCAAAAATGCAAATCACTTGCTAGAACATACCAGGTTTTGTCCAGGGACTTCCTAAAGTCTGAAGACCTTCCCTCCACACCCCTGGCCCATGCCTGCCACCAGGATATTTCCGGGCAGGCATCACAGGTGTCCCAGCTAGGGTCCAGGAAAGGGCGCAGGGGAAGACCCTGCCAGGTACAGACACGTCCAAGGCCAAGCGGTGCTTGTCTTCCCAGCCTCGCTGGCCCACAGGGAAGGCGCCGCGGGTGTTGGGCTGTGTCCAGGGTTCCAAGGAAGAAGCACTGCTCGTCTTCAGAGCAGGAGATGTGAGGCACTCCACCACCTCCGGTCACTACTGCCCTTTTCCCCGGCGAACCAGACCACCCATTCTTCATGGTGCCTCCCAGCCTCCATCTGCTCTCCCATCTGGGTAGAACTGAGACTTCGCCCCATTTCTCCTCGTGCTCTGGAGGGCGGCGCCTGATCCTCACAGTGAGAAGGGAGAAGGTGCTGGACCCACAGCCGGGGCTCCCTGAGGCAGGAGCTGCTTAGATTCTGGGTGGACTGAGCTCTAGTGACATGGTCCCGGCACGAAGTGGCCATTCCAAAAAGGATAGATACAAGCAGCTTATCAGCTTCCTGAGCAATTATTCGGGAGGGGTGGGGGGGAGAGGAGAAGAGAAGCAACCAGGGCGAGGTGTCCTAGTATCTCACTCATTCCCCTGCTAACCCCGCGAATCAGTGTCTTAGCCCCATGGAGCAGACGCTTCATAAAAAATGAGGTTCAGCAAGGCTGAAAAGATTGACCAAGGTGTTGGGGGGGTGGGGGAAAGGACAGTTTTGGGGCCAGAACCAGGTCTATCTGACCGCAAGGCTCTCCCGCTACAGCCCTGGCTTCTCACCAAGGGGATGTGGGCTCCACATTGACAAGGTGACCTTCAGCTCCCTGGCCTTGCCCACAAAGCGCTGCCAGCACTGCTGCCGGCATGGAGACCAAGCCCTGGACCTCATCACTGAAGCCCAAGGCGCTCGTCGGATCAGGGCCAAGACTGCTTGGGGAGAAAATGCAGAACAAGAATAAAAGAAGCTGCACTGAGGATCAGCTGAGGGCGGAGAAAAGCAGAGGGCACACCATGAACATCATCAAAGTGCAAAAAGACTTTGAACATCTGGGTGTGCAAATGTAGGGCACTGATGATCTCATCTCAGTGGGGTCAATAACACTCCATGCACCCCTGATAAATTCCAAAACTAAACTAAAATAAAAGGTAGCACAAGGAGGGAAAAAACTCTATGCAGGAGGAGGGTCTGGGAAATTCAGATAGGGGTAAAGCAACAGTAATAAAAGCTAGACCTGCCCTTTACAAATTGCCTACAACCCTTAGATATTCTTGTTGGAAACATAATTGCATTTAATCCTCATACCAACACCAAGAGGTGGGAGCTGTGGGTCTGTTTTACAGATGAGAAAACTGAAGTTCAGACCCAGGGACTGCTCACATAGGTAACTGTGCCTGCCTGTGGCACAGTCAGAATCTGTGCCCATCTCTGACTGGTTCCAGTGCCCGGTCTATTTCAAAAGCTCTAAAGGCTGCCTGGGTGTCAGGCAGGTGACACAAAAGAAGAAAGCATGGTGGGCATAACAGGAAGTGGCGGCGATTGCAGGGAGCTAGAGGTCCCCGCGTTGCCTCTCTGAGCCTATCATTCTGAGCATTTGAGAATGTGTACCAAGAAAGGACAGAGCCTCTCATTATAAGATAAGGCAGATCTAATTTCTACTTCTAGGTATCACATCCAGTATTTCAATATTAGAGATTTATACTGTAAATATTTAAACTCTTGGCAATTTAAACAAAGCCAGGTATGGCCCTCAGGTCACCATTCTGCATCTCTGCAGGGGGAGGGGGTGGTCAAGAACACCCAGCCAGCTGAGGGGCCCAAGCATATTCTGTACAGCTGCCCCTCAGGGTGGTGAAGAAGCTACTGGAAGGGGAACTGCTGATGGTGAACTTTTCACAGTCTAAGACTGATGCTATGTGAATCCATGAGTTGGCAGGGTGGAAAAGGGCAAGAAGAGCATGGAGCCAGGAACAGCCCTTTTAGCTTCATTCATTCCCAGCTCTAGAACCTTCGATGGTTCCCCACTGTCTCCTTACCTTGGCATTCCAGGATAGCTCTGCCCCTTATTTGGCCTCACTGACCAATGCAATGGCTTTAGAAAAATCCACCCTTGCTGCTTCCCAGACCAGCCTCCAGACCCTCTCCACCTGCCCAGCCCTGCCTTCTCCTCTCCTGGCAGCGCTCGGGACTCCCATCACACTCAGAACCGTAACTGCCCACCTTAGGCGACTGAGAAGACAGATGCCTGCCAGCTAGTCCGTAGGCCCTGAGCGTTCGCCTCCCCCACCTCCCCGCCATACATACTCCCATGTGGAGCCCTGAGCTCAGCACTGATGACTCTACCATGGAGCAGACAAGACTAGACACTCGCCTTCCCTGCGAGACCACCCAGTCCTGGCCATGCTGGTGAATGAAAACAAATGTTGATGAAATGGAGCTCTCTCCCCCTCTCCCTCCACCCCTCCCTTCTCCACCACCCAAGCCCCCCATCTCCTCTGCTTTGCAACACCCACTCCTCCTGATGCTCCTTCTTTAATCTCTCCCAGGCATATTGGAGGCAATGCAGTGGAAGGAAGTCCAGGGAATCTATGAAGAAAGTCATCAAAAGGTGGAGTCTTTTTTTTTTTTTCCAAATGTTTTTACTCCCTCACCAATCATGGCAAGGGCCCCACTTACGGACACACTCCTCCTAAAGTTGGAAGCTGGCCTTGCCTCTGCTGTGGCAGGCAGCCCTGAGTCGGCTGCCAGGGCCTGGGGTGGAGTACAAATAGCCCCATCCCCCACATCAAGGTGACCAAGAGCCAACAGCTCACCCCTTGGGCCTCCAGCCAAGTTCCCTTCAAGCCAGGGCCTGAGCAACTGGACCTCCCACCCCCCACCTTCTGCAACACGCCAAGGGCTGGCTGTAGGGAGAGCCAGCAGGCAGGGCTGATCTCCTGACTTCCCTGCAGGGCTCCAAAGCTAAGGAGCTGGCCCAGGACCCACACCCAGCCAACATCAGCGGGGTGCCCCGGAAAGGCTGCTGGCTGCCCTTGGGATTAGGAGGCCAGTCCAGAACAGAGGAAGATGCTGACTCTGCTGGGGCCTCGCCACCTCCTCCCTCAAACACCACCTTATCAGGGAGGCTGCTTACACCACCTGTGGCTATCCACAAAGCACCCCACCCTGGCTTTCCCCAACCTGCTTTCTTTTTTGTTATAGGAATTTTGTACCTTCAGATATAGAATGATGTATTCATTTGTATGAAATAAGAATGCAAGTTCTATGAGGACAGGGACCTTTTTGATGTATTCAGTACTATCTTTCCCACTTCCTAGATCCTCCTCGATGCTTTGTAAATATGCGAGGGAGGTTTGGAGGGAGGGAGTTACTGCAAAGGAAAGGCCATGCTTAGCCTCCTTGTCTCAGTTAGCATCTCTCCTTGAGAGCCACCCCAGCTGGTGGTCTTCTAGCTCCCACTTTTTAAACTACCATTTATCCAGAGCCCACTAGTGTCAGGCTGTACTGATGTGTGCTCTCATTCACCTTCTCACAACTCTGAGGTCTGTGGCTGGCCTTTGAGTTAGGCTTCCTCAACCTTGACACCACTGACATGCGGGGTCAGGTGATTCTTGAGTGTGGGGGCCTGACCTGTGCACAGCTGGCTGTTTACAAGCAGCCTTGGGCTCTCCCCGCGAGATGCCACTGTAACCCCCACACACGGTTATGACAATCAGAAATATCTCCTGACACTGCTAAGTGTTCGCTGGGAGACAAAGTCACCCCATTCAAGAAAATCTATGTTAACTCTATAAATGAGGAATATGAGATGCAGAGAAGCTAAGGATGTCCCCGCTAGAATTCACCCCATGTCTGTCTTGCTTCAGACCTGAAGTAGCTTCAAAGCCACTTCCTCTCACTGCCACCAGACCACTGTAGGGCAAGGCCTACAGCCCAGGGAATAGTAACTTGGACTCAGAGGCCTCTGCCCAGTGATGACAGAGTGAGCCCCTGCCATGCAAGCAGGGCCTTCTCCAGCGGCCTGAAAAACACTTACTCACTCTGGCCGTGCCTGGGAAACATCACGCATGATAAATCATATCTCTTAACTAGCTGTGATTCCTCAGGCCAGCCAAGATTTCCTTTTCATGATAAATATTTGCACTGCAATTCCTTTCTCTGCTGAAAGGAGAGTCAAGTACCAAGAGAGCCCTGGGGCTGGTCTCCTCAGCGGGAGCCCAAGCATCTCTGGTCAGCCCACCCGCCCCACCCTGCCCATCTAGAACAGAGCTCTGTGTTCTTGCCCAGGCCTGTCTCTCCCTCCAAGCTTTTAGTAGTGAATCCCCAGGTTTCTGTTTTGTTGGGGTTTTTGTTTCTTTTTTTTTCACAGAAGAGTTTTTGAATTAGATGGATTCAGTGGCTCAAATGAGTCTGCTGGAAGCCACTGGGAAAGAGAGGGGAAGACAGACAAGGAGGGCGGTGGGCCAGGGCAGAGGGTGCAGGTGCAAATCAACTTGAACCTGCTGCAGGAAAAGGTGCTCCACTGGTCTCAGCCTCTCTGCTCTGTAAGGAGAGTGTCCAGGCTTCTCAGCCTGCACACCTTCCAGGCCCTCACCTCCAGGGCCTCATCTCTTCCCATTCTCCCAGAGGCCCCAAACAAGCAGAGATCATTTCTAAGCTTTAAACATGACTTGTTTGGCATGTTTTTGCATTTACAATGAATGCCTTTCCCTCTTCTGTGTCCAGAAAACCCCTCTTCCTGCCTGATCCAACCCGGCTACATTCATCCTTGTGCAGACATCAGTTTAACTCGATTTCTACTCTCCTAGACATATTTGTATAACAGGGGTCCAGGGATAAAGCTGAGTCAGAAAGCAGAGATTGGCAGCAGAGAGGTGCAAAGACACTCAGGCTATTCTCCTCCAGGGCCTGCCTTTCTGTCCAGCATGGCTGTCCTTTGGCCAACTGACATGTCTGCTTTCTGTGGATGTGTCTTCTAGAAGAATTTTCAGTGCCATTTTCTAGCACTTGACCCTCACCCTACTTTCTTCTAGATTCTGAAACAGGTGGCCTGGGTACTCACTTCCTATGAGACATGTCTGGGTTCTGGTGGCAGATGGGTGCCACTGTCATCGAACTAGATGCAACTGGGTCAATTCCTTCTTTTCTGTTGGTGTTAAAATGGAGAGAGGGCAGGATGGGGTGACAGGTTCCAAGGCTGACAGAGCAGACAGTGTCCACCTTGGCAAGTTGGCCTCCCATCGTAAATCCTCCCCTCACCACAGACCACCCGATACCCCAGCTGGAGTAGAGGTTCCCCTTCTTCTGCTCTAGTGCTGCTTGGGGAGAGAAGAATACAGGTGCCTAGACCTCAGGGCAGAAGTCCAGGCTGGAAATACAGCAAAGAAGCTGTTAGATCCAGAGAAAATGATGCACCTGCCTAGGAAGAGTGGAGAAAAAGGAGGTTTGCAGGAGAACCCTATAGACTCACCCTCTAAGGAATAATCAAAAGAAGAGAGATGCCTGCAAAAAGAGAGAGGGCTTGGCCAGATAAGAGTGAGCAAGGAAATGGCAGATTAAGATCAAAGGATCCAGCACAGCCCCTGGCACCTAAGGTGTCCTCAGTATCAGGAATTTTCTACTCACTGGCAATAATGCAAACAATAGTAGCTGTCATTGGGGTATTGAATTCACTAGATCAAATAAATGCTAAGCACTTTCCCCAGGTTGCTTAGGCCTTCTTAGTCACTGGGAGGTAGGTATGATTACTACCCCTATTTTAAAGATAAGGGGAATGAAGCCCAAAGAGATTCATAGCTGTGAGTAATCTCCTAGTTTATTGATAGAGAAAATGAGCACAAGAGGACAAGATAGAGTCCATTTTAGATAAACAGGAACCTGAACCACTGACAAAGTAAGCAGAGCCCCAGGCCCAAACTCCTGCTCTACCCACCCATTTTTGTAGCAACTGCAGATGGTCACTGGATTTGCTGGGGAGTCTAGAGCTCACAGCCCGACAGCCTAGTGCATCTGACTTCATGTCAAAGGGCCAAAAAAAAAAAAAAAAAAAAAAAACACTAGCCTCCCAAGTCCCTGGCTGCCAGACTATGATTGCAAAACCACTTCTGATGATTTAACTGTAAATGAATCTGAAACACACAGACTGAATTTCTCTTGAACTACACATTAAATTTTTTACTTAATCAAGAAAAAAACTTGAAAAAATTGCGAAGAAGAAAAACGAGGCAGTAATTATGTGGGATTCAAAGGGGCCTAGAAGGGAATTTGCTGGGAGAAGGATCTCTGGGATGCCTCTCAAGTGCACAAGTGAGAAATTTTACAAGTGACTGTGAATTTCTTCTGCCTCTCCTTGGGGGTGTAGCCATCCTGATGTGACGCCAGAGTGGGGGTGTCCAGTAAGGGCTGGAGATTGGCAACTTGGGAAGGAGGAAACTGTATACAAGGTGGGCTGTGTGTGTGTTTTGGGTCGGGGGATGGAGTTCACAAGTAACTGATTGGGAAAGTAGAACACATACATGTGTACAGTGTGTATACACACTTATATGTATATGAACCCTCTTCCCTTATATATATATATATAATAAAATATATAATTTAAGTAGCTTTAAGAACCATTCTGTATATCCAAAAATATATATAGCATCTAAATTTTATTTATAGAATCATAGGCTCACTCTTCCTTTCCCGAGGTGTTGTTTGGACTATATGTATATATATAAATATATATATGTTTATATTATATACAAATATTATAAAACTTGAATATCTAATAATGTTCTAAGTAACGTTTTAAAAACGTATGTCCCAAATGTTCATTTAAATATGTGTGTGGTGTAAATACATACATGTATGTTCTGAAAAAATCATAGAGGAGCAGAGACCTGTAGGAGCAGTGGGAGCTTGATAAATCAGCCCCAGCTCCCAATCTCAATCACTGGGAGTTGGGAAGAGGCCAGGGAGAACTATTCGGATTTTAAGAGCTGCCCTTTCCGTGGGGGTCGGCAGGGTGGGGGCTCTAAGCCAGTCCATTCAACCCAAGATTTATTATGAGACCCCACTCCATCAGCCCACTGAGCTAGACATGTGGGTATAGGATGGCGCTGCAGCCAGCCTTACCTCGAACTACATTGTCCTGCATCACCCCTGCGTAAAACTTCACCTCCTATAAGTCAACTGTTGGCTGAAACCTTCCCCACTCCCACCCCCAATCTAACTAAAAACAAAAATTACTTTTGCCAGAGAAAGACCACCAGCTCACAAGCCCTGATTTCAAATTGTGAGGAGCCCAGAGCCACGGTCCAGGATGGTGAGTGGTGACCGTGAGGGAGTGGGGGACAAGGGGTGGTTATTTTGTCTTCTTCCTCCTCAGTCAATTCTACAACCCTATTCTGACTTACTTTCTCTCTTCTCCCAACCCCTCAGCGCTGTTAGGACATAGTCTGGGGAAACACTTGTTCAAAACACACAGCAGAAAATGGGTGAGCAGCCAGTATGTTTTTCACAAGAACTATTTGGCAGCTTGAAGCATATTACCACGCTGATACAAGCTTCGACTGCAGGGTTACAGATGTCAGAATTGTGCATGTTCAGAAATATGCACAACAACAACTGGAATCTCCAGCACAACGCCTGGCCCTATCGACATTGCAAAATGCTGCCCAAGAGGACCATGGCATCGCTGATCATTCCCTGAGCTGAGGTAGGGCTGGGTGTCAATAAGGATGGAAGTTTCCTGACTTCACACAAATGAGCTGGTTGTTTTCATATGTGTCTTCATTGCAATAACTTTCTTTGAGGAGAGCCTGTCAGCAAAAGGGTATGGGAATCTCTGCCAAGGTGGCAATGGGATGGATAATAACTGTGCCAGGAATCTGCCAGTTCTGGCACAAGGCAAGGGTTAATCTTCGCCAGAATGCAGAAAAGAGATAATCATCACCTGCTGCCGTCAAGTGCTATGACTCAGGAGCCAGACTGTACCAGTTCACATCTCAACACTGAAACTTACTTGGTATAGGCCTTTGGACAAGTAACTCTATGCCTCAGTGGCCCCACCTGTGAAATGGGCATGATAACATTTATAACTGTATTGTCAGTACTGCCTGAGAATAAATGAGATCTTAGCAATGTCCAATCCAGAGAAAGTAGATGGTAGTTACTCTCTTTGTTGCTTCATTGTTTTTTTGTTTTGATTTGTTTTATCATTCCAAAATTTATTTGCTCACACATACAAATGACTTACATTCTTTTTTTTTCCTTTTTTTATATATTTTTACATCATTTTCCATTTTTGCACACTTTTCATCTTGGTTAAAATCCCCATACAATTCCACCCCCTTATTTTGACCTTAATCCCTCCTCCCATTCCCCCCCACCCCCGGAGTGTGGCTCTAGTTTATCATTGCTTGTTGATTTTGATTTAAACTTCATTATAATTAGTCTTGCTTCATTGTTTTTAGTAGTTTCAGCTCACCAAAATAAAAAGCAAAAAAAAAATCTGTTTTGTCTAAATTGGCTCTAGCAAAAATTTAGTAAAATCCATGTATGTGGAGCTCTTCTATTAACCATCATCAGAATATTGCTTCACTATGGAGACTCTGCCCAAAATCACTTTATACTTATTTCATCTGCTTACTATGTCACTGATATGATTCATCCCTACATTCATTTACCATTAGCAATGAGGGATAGTCGTCTGAATAAGAGGTGGTTTCTACTCTAACAAGATCTGCAGTCTAGTTAAGGAGAGAAACATGGACAGAAGGATGATACAAGGCACAGCCACCCGCACTAGAAGTCAGGGGGGTCCACATACTCCTGGAGCAATGAGTTTTGACCTAAGGACAGGTTCTTTGGAGGGGTGTTCTTTGGAGGAGTTTAAGCTTGAAGATGTGCAGATATCAACAATTATAGCAGGAAAGCACTCTCTTCATGGAAAGAGATCAGAACAGAGACTCAGGTATACACGAGCCTCCAACAATGACAGGCATCAAGTAACTGGAGAGGCTGGCTGGACCATGGAGTCAGGAACCTTATGAGAACTGAGCCCAAAGAAGAGACAGGACTCAAGTAATGGAAGAGCCCAGTGTCCTGTGGTAGGCAGGGGCCTCCAAGAGAAAAAAGGGTAAAAATACAGGTCAGCTTGATTCTTGTCAATATGGACTCAGTTCAGACATCACCTGTCCCAGGGCACCTTCCCAGAACCTCTCCCCCTCAGCCTGTTACCACTTCTTCCCTTTAGTGCTCATGAACATGGTGGACACCTCCACTACATTTTCTTCTCCTCCACATTGGGTTACCCGAAAGGCAGGGTTGACACCTGTCTTATACATCATCACATCTCTAAGACTAGCATATGGTCTTCATTCGGAATACGTGAATGGATGAGCGGATGAAGGAATGAATGAACTGGTCAATCAACAGAAGGAAGGATGAATTGAATATGGTAATTTGGAATTATCAGCAGAGGCCTGTTGGGAGGCATCCATGAAAAACAGACAAAGGAGAGAAACAATGGTCTATGTACATAATCGTTCTGTCTACATCTCGAAGATGTATGCCAGGGCTACGATCTGAAGATCCCCAGGGTGAGTTAGCACTCTTTCTGCCAGAAATCCATTGAGTTACAGGTCAGCTTGTACTATGTCAGAATGACAAATATATCAACATGGTAACACAGTGTCAATTTTCTATGGAAATAGGCCTTCATGAAACTTGCATAGCATGAGCCATTGAAAGCAGCTCTCTGCCTTCCTTTTAGAATCCAGCAAGCAGGGATGCAAAACAAAATGGGAAGGAAAAGGAGTACTGATTAGAGTCCTACAATATTTTAGGTTTTATGCTAAGTTCTTACCAAAAGATAGGTAGTATAATCTCCATTTTGTAGCTAGGGATCCAAAGGCTCAGAGAGGGCAAGCAACACGCCCAAAGTCACACAATTAGTGAGAGCCAAGGGTGGGAATTGAATCCAGGTTTGCTGACTCCTAAGGTCGTACTGTTGGTTTCAAATTGCACTGTAACTCTTCTCTTTCTTGCGATCACAGGATCACCCCAACTGTCATCATAAGGCACCCATTTCTCAAGGAAATCTTAAATTTCATTTTTATTATCACTTGGCAACTCTACACAGTTCTTCAGGGAAATCAGAGTGTCTAGGAGGAAAATCCTGCCCACAGATTATCTTAAATCGCTTTTCTTTCCCTGAAAAATTCCTTGTGCTGCCAACAGCCCTGGTCTGGTTTCCAGCAGTGACAGGCCTTGTTCAGACAAGAGGCTCTGAAAATCGATTGGCTGTGGTCCCCCGATGGCTGACGCCAACAGGTGCTGTGAATCACAAGTTGCCATCTGTCCATGACACTCAGCTTTTGGGGGGCCTCCAGATCCTCCCCAGGCAGAAAAATCATCAGGACACCACCATGGGGAATGTGAGGGACCAGTGGAATGTAGTCTTCCATTGAGCAAGCCTCAGTAGGTTTTAGGGTCCCGGGTGTGCTCAGCCAGGAGTGGAAGACAAAGGGGATGTGGTGCTCTGAAGGAAACCAAAGGCATGGGATGGGGTTCCTAGCAGAGAGACCCATCCCCAAAAGACACTAAAGTGTAGGAGAAGGAGGAATCTGCAGGATGATGGGAAATGGGAGTTAGCAAGGACAGCAGCTTTGACATTACTTGCGAGAACAGGAATATGGAGACCCTGCATACTGAGCACGCTGCTCCTGACGTGAGCAGAGAGGGCCCTGGATTTGAGATTAGGAAACTGGAATTCATCCCCTACCCTTGCACTGACAAGCTGGGTTAACTTGCCATCACATCCTCTCATAGCCCTTCAATGTCCACATCTATGAAATGAGAATAGCATCAGGCTACTCCTAAGAGTTCTAGTAAGACAAGATAATGATGTCAAGCACCTCGTTGTGCACTCCAAGACTGAGGATAAGTACCAGTTCCATATGAAACTCACCCCTCACTCTACAGTATGGATTGTTGGGTTGTTGGAAAAGTCATGACACATTTTGGGATAGAAAACATAGAAAAAATATGTCATGACTTCTCCAACAGCCCCATGTATCACTATATGAAGTTTTCTTCTCAGACAGCTCTTGCTTCAGAAAAATACTTGAAATACAAACCTCAACCAACATACAAACCTTGACATTCTCTAAGAAGTTTTTTTTTTTTTAAAGATTTATTTATTTATTTATACAAGTACTGGGTTTAGTCAGAAGTGTAGGAGGGTGAGAGAATTCACCAGAGGCAGAGCAGGGAACAGAACAGACAGACCGACAAAATACACTGCTGAGGGGAACAGCGGGCAGCAGGAGAGGTCTATGTGCCATGTGGGACCCTCTCCGGTGGCCGGGGATCGAACCAGCTCTGCAGAGGCTGTGGGCAGCTTCACAACCCAGCACTCAACTGCTGCGCCACCAGGGAAGCCCTCTAAGAAACTCTTTTTAAAAATTTTCCTGTGATCTGCTCTGTGAGCAGCAGAGACACGCACTGGCCTAGATACCCTTTCAGAGAGCAAGTCCAGTCCTTGAGACATTTACCATGCATGCTTCCTCCTCTTCTCCTGACTCCTATCTGGTTTCTCTCTACTGAGTAATATCTGCCTTTATTTGACCTCTTTGTTGCTATACATTTCAACCACAGAAAACACTGTTCATGCCAAAGTATTTTCACTCTTTCCTGGTATCATGCAGAGGAAAAATGGCTTTTTTTCAAACTCAAAGGTCATTTCATAACTGGTGAGTTACCAGGATCCTAACACTCCTCAGACCTTATGCTGTGCTGGCCAAGATTCCTGTGCTCATGTGCATTTGTGTAAATTTGCTGGAAAGAGTTCTTCAATTTCCTCAGAATTCTCAAGGTCTCACAAATCATCCTAGGCCTCCTCACAACATTCCACTGGCCGTGGACAGAAATGAGCAAGAATCACCAGCTAGAGATCTCTAAAAAGTCTTCAACGTGCTGACATATTAAGAGTGGAGACGGGACAATGTCTGGCGGACATTTCAGCAGTCATGGACACCGTCATCAGCAGGGTAAATCTTCAACCCAAAGTAAAGTTTGTTAATGATATCAATTTGGTTGGTTCTGACTTGACATGAGAATGCTGAGTGGTATCCACTGCTGTGCTGGTAGAATCTGGTTTTAAGCCTTTCACTTGAAAGGCTTAAATGTTCTTGAACAGAGTGTCCCAGACTTTGACTCAAAAGAGCTAATGGAAAGCCTGGTCAAATCTAAATGTCTCATCATCACTACCACCCTCCCACCCACCCACATTGTAAGCAGGCTTGCCAAGCTGCCATGGCCTCCAGACTCCTTGGCTGTCCAGACTCCCTGGACTGGTCCTCACGCCCTTTGTAAACTGACCCCAGCCTTTTCGGTCTCATGATCAATTTCTCACTCCTCCCTAGAACTTACGCTGTGGTTGTATTGTTGATCAGAATGGAACAACCATCAAAACAAAGGACACAGAATCTCAGTGATGCAACCAGCATTGCTTTTCTAGCTCACATTGGATCCCAATGGGTAGTTGACTAGATTCCTCTCTCCCCACACTTATTCAAGAATCCTGGTTCTATCCAATTTATGGTTCTATCATCCCCTTGGTCCCTGTAGTTCTTCTCATTAAACCAGAGAATGAGGAATTGAAGAGCATGGGAGACTGCACACGTTTCACTGACTAGAACTTATATGGTCCTGCCTAGTCACAAGGGAGGCTGGGAAACAGAGTCTAGCAGTGTCTAAGAAGAAAAGGAAAAGGGGATGATGAACACACATGTTGTCCCTGCCACACACACATAATTAAGCATTTGCTTCATATTCCTTTAATTTACAAGCACTGTACCCATGGCCTCATCCCTATATATTCCCACCCCGACCCAGGTCATTGTCATTCTCAGCATGATATTCTTACATTCTAGAAAGTCACAGCATTCTCCCACACCTTCCAGGGGACAATCTGTTGCCTTCTTCTCTGCCTTTCCCACCATCACTCATGCCACCAGCAACAATCACTGTGCTGTACTACCTCTATCTGCGACCCCACTACCTCCAGACAAGACTGTGAACTCTAAGAATAGGGATCATGCCTGCTCAGTCTGCATCCCAGCCTCCAGTCCTGCGCCCCAGCCATTGTTGGTAAGTATTAGCTCAACTGCGGGACAAAGATTAAAAGATGTGGTTTGCCAACACTGCATCAAGTAAAGCCTACATGATGACACCTCCATTCTGAGAATTTTCTGAAATAACCTAAACTTCATTTATTTTTTAAATGTCTTAACAATTTTTATTTAAACTTCATTTAATATGTGAAAAATATCTTGAAAATAGAAGTGGCGATCCTCAGCATCACAAGTTTGGGAGAAGTATTCAATGAGGGGCCTCTGGTTGGAGCAGCCAGAGGGTGACCCCAGATCCTGGATCCCAGAGGGCAGAAGGATTGCAATAGTGCAAGGAGGACAGTAGCACCCAGTTGGAAGAGATGAAGCCACTTAGTCTCTTTTGGAGGCTAAAAAAAAGCCCCACCCATGGGGGAGTTAAAGGAAGGATGTTGGGACACTCCCATAAACAAAAGCATGGAAGACATGAATCTCAACCGACTCATTCAGATGGGAGGAAGAGAACGTGTTACTTTACCCCAATCAACTAACTTTTGATTATGAGTTCCTCCTTCCAGGATGGAAGAAACTCAATCCCATTTTCCCTTGGAGTCCCTCCATTTCCTGAGGTTGTAGTGGTGGTTCCTGGGTCTCATCATGGGTGTGCTTCTGTGGTTACCAGGGGTCTGTCCGGTGCACATCCTCCTGGGACACCTCCCCCCACTGTCCATGCATCAAGCCCTTTGGGTCTAGCGTGCTGCCGTGTGACAATAGGTTCTCTGGATAGGGGAGCCCGGGGGTTCAGCCAGCCTGCTGGGTAAACCAGAGTTATTCCCTCTGAGGTTTTGCAGGCTACTTCAGGAATAGGGGTACAGTCCCTCTGCCCAAAGAATCCAAGAGACCTCCTCTCTCCCATAGCCTGGATGAGTCTCTTTCATCTGGGGGAATCCTTCCCTCCTCAAACTCTATATCCCTTGGTGATACGAGAGTCCTGCTTGACACTGTCAGGGAGGGTTTTATCTGGAGCAGAGTAGACTTGCACCCCTCTTAAAAAAAACTTAATTAACACTTAAGTCAAGACATTTTTTAATAAATCCAGCATTCTCTTCTTTTGAAAAGTTAGAAAACCTGGTGCTGCTCAGACAAGGCTGGTAGCTGAGTGCTCCTTTGGGAGGGAGGGAGCTTTCTTCAGTTTGCTCCAACCTGTCCACCACCCCTAGTAATAATTATACACAACCTGCTTCCTTTGTGTTTTGCTTTTACTTCACCTGCCTGAAATCTACAGGAGTTTGGTTTTTCAACACTTAGGCTGCAAACCTTCAATCATGGGCCTCCTGCTATAAACCTCCGAGATAAGGAAACACAGATTTCTCCCTACTTGAATGAGGGAAAGTGAAAGAGAAAGGAAAAGAGGAAAATCCAGGGAGATAAAGACAAATTCATATTTCAAATTATCCTGCCTCAGAAGTATTAACTAGGATCATTCTAGAAGTACAAAATCCTATCTCTGGGCTTCTCAAGTCCTGTCTGCCTTCACGTGGAAGAGGTGAGAAAATTGTCCACATGCCCAAGCTCCCAATAGGATAAAAGGGCTGACTGTGTCCAATAGGATCTGTGAAGCCCCCCAGTCCTATGGGGTCATACTGCACAGAAACTCTAGGGAGATAAGATTTTGCAGGGTGCTGTTTGGGGGTGTCTTGATGTCTATAAATTGGTAGGAAAGGGCTGGACATGCTGGTAACTGATCAGGGGGAGTCATTGTTACCTTGAAAGTCAAAATGTCTCATTTCATCTCACAACAACCCTGTGCGACCAGCTATTCCTGCGCTGCAGGTGTAGAAACTGAGGCATCAGGAAATAAAGCGAACTTGTTCTAGATCCCAAAGCGTGTGAAGAGCCAAGAGAAGAGTTGGGTCAGACTGTCTAGTCTAGTATTAATCTTTGCACCACTTCCATCAAGCAAAAGAACCCATGGCTCCATGGGGGTGGGGGTTCCAAAGAGTCTGAACAGGGGGACGGGGCACCTCTGGCATCCTGGAAAGGGGATCTTCAGAGAGGAGAGGTGTGGGGTTAAGAACACAGACTCGAAAAGAAACTTCTCTGAAGAGGGAATGCAAATGGCCAACAGGCATATGAAAAAATGTTCAACATCACTTGTCATCAGGGAAATGCAAATCAAAACTACCATGAGATACCATCTTACACCAGTGAGAATGGCACATATTAAAAAAACTAGCAACAACAAATATTGGCGAGGGTGTGGAGAAAAAGGAACTCTTCTGCACTGTTGGTGGGAGTGCAAACTCGTCCAACCACTATGGAGAGCTGTGTAGAGATTTCTGGACCTACTAAACATAGAGCTTCCATATGATCCAGCAATTCCACTCCTAGGTATTTACCCAAAGGACACAGAAACATCAATTCCAAAGAGCACCTGCACCCCTATGTGTATAGCAGCACTGTTTACAATAGCTAAGCTTTGGAAACAGCCCAAATGCCCAAAAATAGATGACTGGATCAAGAAGATGTGGTACATATACACCGTGGAATATTACTCAGCATTCAAAAAAGATAAACACATGCAATTTGCAGCAACATGGTTGGAGCTGGAAGGGATCATGCTCAGCGAAATAAGCCAAAAAGAAAAAGAAAAATACCGGATGGTCTCACTCATAGCAGGAATCTAGAAAACTTAAATAAGGGACCAGGAAAATGAATAACTATAAGAAAGTGAAAATCAGAATCAACAAAAAACTATGAAACAGAGACACTTTTGGGGGGGTGGGAGGGGAGGGATTGGGATCAGAATGGGGGGGTTGCAATTGTATGGGGAATATAAAAATAAAATTTATTATTAAAAAAAAAAAAAGAACACAGACTCGAGCTGGAGGGCTTGGGTTTAAATCCATTTTCTGTCTCTTTCTACCTGTGACATGGGGGCAAGTTCCTTGACTTACCCTTGCCTCGGGTTCCCCTGGACAGTTGCCCCATCAGGGAAATGGGAAAAGTGACAGAACCAACCCCCGAGGGATGCTGAGTGTTGCAAAGGAGTTGGACCTTGCAATAGACTAAGTACAGTGCCCGGCTCCAGTAAGTGCTGTGCAGATTGCTGACTGTGTCCTTGATCCCCACACAGAGCAAGGCTGCACCTTGAACCTGGGAGACGTTTGCTCAGCACCATCACTGCCTGGAGACTGGCACTCTCTGCGGCCCTCAGGAGCCTGTCCCTCCAATGTGGCCAGGGCCTTCCTTCATTGGAGCCTTCCTCCACTTACTTCCACCGTCTGGAGAGCTGAGTCATGGAAGGCAGACCCAAAGCAGGGCCCACCCTAGTTATTAACACCAAAGTAGTGAACCAAAACCTCCTATCAACTTGTGTGGAGAGAGCAGTCAGGGTTTGTGAAGTGTGCAAAGGTCAGCCACTGGACAGGCAGCAGGAAAGGCCTTCAAGGAGTGAGGGAGAAGCATTGCTGTGGCATCCTTTAGACGAGGCTCATGCGGGGTGTACAGATGGGCACTGAGGGAGGAGGGAATGGATTTGCAGCTGGAGAGCACAGCAGGCTCAGCGCCATGCTGGAGGGCATGTGCAGGGAGCAGAGTCATCTGTAAAGAGACAAACTGCTGTGGGAACAAGACTGTTGGCTGAAAGCCCAGGAGATAAAGACAAGTGGGGCTGCAGGAGTCAGCTTGCAGTCCAGGGTACACCCAGGGCTGGTGACCAGAGGACCACAGGACGGGGGGTCCGGGGCCCTCTCTGCCTGTCCCTGGCCTCCCCATCTAGTCAGGTGCTTTAGTGGTTTGCACTGTGGAGCGTGGGCTTAGACATCAAATTCACAGATATCTGAGACCCAGATTGTCCATGTGCTAGTTACGTAACCTTCAGCAGGCAGTCCTTTTTTCATTAGATTCAAGCAATTCATCTAAATCAAGCTTTTGGTAGCAGAGAACAAATTATAGGTAAACTAGTAAAGCTACAACTTTTCCCAGAGGACCAATAATGTAGGGCTCACCCCCCAACTTTCTGACCTCACAAGCTGACCTCCCTGACTCCAATTGTCTTTCCCTATTTTGGTCTCTCTGGCTTGCAGACTGGCTGCCTTCTCTGACCTGGTCATAGGACTCCTTTGCCTAAAATCTTCCAGTGTCTGGAAGGCATGGCACCTTGATAAGACTTTGTCCCTACTGCTCACTCAGCAGGGAACACTTTCCTTACTGGTGACCAGAAAACTAATGCAGGAACTCCACCTCATGCTTCTGAGCCACTTCCAAGTTCTCACCCCGTTGGACCTCTTGTGATGGCTTGCAGACGTCCTACAGAGTTACTGGAGCCATCCTCAAGACAGTGGCCCCATGCATCCCTTCCTAAATGCATTTATCATATTCCTCCTGCAATTGCCTCCAGTTTGCCTCCTACTGTATTTAATCACCTTGCAGGAAGGAACTTTTCCTGGAGGATTCAGATCTCCAGTAGCAGGAGGAAGCCCAGCCTATAGCAGGTGTTCAGTGAATATTAGTTAATGAGTGCAGGAAAGAAAAAAAGAATAAATGAATGAACGTTTTGCTACTTGGCTTCTCCCTAAACTGAGTCACATTTCTGGCTCCTCAAGGACTCCTGAGTAGCCCTGTAGCCAAAACACAGGACTTGGTTTTCTGGACTCTTGACTGTACCCTGAACCCTAAAGCCCTTGAAGGCACTCCCACCATTTCCTGGGGAGGTGAATTTCCATAATTTGTGTCCATTAAGAAAAAATAATCTAGGGCCTCCCCCGTGGTGGAGCATTTGCACGCTGGGTTGTGAAGCTGCCCGCTGCCTCTGCAGCGCTGGTTTGATCCCCGGCCACCGGCGAGGGTCCCACATGACGCGACAGACCTCCCCTGCCGCCCGCTGCTCCCCTTAGCAATGTATTTCGTCAGTCTGCCTGTTAGGGCTGTTCCCCGCTCTTGTTCTGGTAAATTCTCTCACCCTCCCACGCTTCTGACTGTATCCAGTGCTTGTATAAATAAACAAATAAATCTTTTAAAAAAAAGAAAAGAAAAGAGGGCCTCCCCGGTGGCACAGCGGTTAAGCGCTGGGATGCGAAGCTGCCAGCAGCCTCTGCAGCACCGGTTCGATCCCCGGCTGCTCCCCGGCCACCGGAGGAGGGTCCCACGTGGCACGCAGACCTCTCCTGCCGCCCGCTGCTCCCCTCAGCAGTGTACTTCAGTCCTTCTGCCTGCTCTGCTCCCTGTTCTGGCTCTGGTGAATTCTCTCACCCTCCCGCGCTTCTGACTGTACCCAGTGCTTGTGTAAATAAATAAATAAATAAATAAATCTTTAAAAAAAAAAGAAAAGAAAAAATAATCTATAAGAGAGGGCGCATCAAAGAGGATTACATTGGAGAAAGAGGTATCTTGTTTCCTTGTGGTTAGAGATGAGGGTGGGTTGCTTCCTTGTGGTTAGAGTAGCAGCTCCCCACAGCAGGCTCCCTCTGTCCCAAAGGTAGTCCCCCCCAGCATGCTACCTGCCATGCTGCCCTGAAAGTGTGACCCAACACTGCAGCTGCAGACCTTTGTTTGTGTCTCTAGACAACTACCTGACCACCCCAGAGACCTCGCAAAGCCAGGGCTGAGTACCCACGTCATGTGAAGGCAGAGCCTTTGGTTTCCCCACACCACTGGGGAGATCCCCGCTCCTCCGGGAATGACAGAGGAAGAGTGAAAGGGAAATCCATGCAATAGAAGCAGAGCAGAGGAGACTCAGCTGCTGGGCTCTGAAGCCCTTACTCTGTGCACAAGTAGAAGAGCAATCCCGTATGAGAGCATTCACTTTCCTGTGTGCTTGGTGAGGAACTTGCTCAGTCCTCACTAGAAGACAGTGCCCGTGCAATGTGAAGCCACAGCTGCAAGCTCTAGCTCTGATGTTCCAGGCTCCTTGTTTGCAGCCTCCAGAGAATCTGATGAGTTCTCTGCCTTTGAAGAGCCTCAAGTGTTTACTGTGGGTTATTTTTCTTTTTGAATCGCAAACATTGACTGAGTTCTCAGTATGCACCAAGCACTGTTGTCAAATATCCCTCAGAGAAGCAGACCATATGGCCCATTTTACAGATGAGAACACTGACCAGTCAGGGGAAAGAGGTGGTCTCCTTGGCAAAGACCTCTGCCAGCCTGGTCCACAAGCAAATCCACAACCCCAAGGAAGGAGACGAGGGCAAAAGGGCTGAGCTTATCTACACCTCACATGTGTTTTCACTCTTTCTCTCCAGCTAGGCTGTGTCCACCACCCAGGAGTCGTGTTTGCAGACCGAAGAACATCTGAGAAAGCCTTTCATCTGCCTTCTCCAAACCCTCCACACATAATAATTCTTGCGGTACCCGCAAGAAGTTACATACTTTTTGATGGGAGAACCTCATGTTCTCCCTTCATTCCAGATGGAGGAATGGAGATGAGGATGTGCCTGGGACCACACAGACAGCAGGCTCACAGCTTCCAGGAAGGGATGTGCCGAGGCACCTTTCAAGTTCCTCTGCCTCCATCAGGCCCCTCCCACCACAGACCCACTACCTGAAAGACAGTGGGCATGCATCTTCCCTCACCCCCATGAGAGGCGCGCGCGCTGCCTCAGACACATCCCGGGCCTTTGTGGACAGTTGGGATTCCCCTGTGTCGGGTGAGATGGAGGTTTACACCAGGAATGCCCGCAAGCTGAGACCGAGCTGAGACCGGGAGCCGCTCCTTTCCTTACCTTTGTACCTAAAGTTCCTTAATTTAGCGAAAGGGAACTTTCAAAAGCCAAATCTAACAAAGCAACTCCTCTCCTTAAAGCCTCCCAGGGTTCCAACCCTCTCTCAGGTTTCTGTCCAAGCCATTTAGTCAGAGGCCAGGAGTTGCTCTCTTCCACCTGCCCCTTCCACCTTGTCTCCTGCCTCTCCACAGAGATACTGCGTTCCCCTGGGACGAGCCACTCACCCGACCCCAAGGCCCCCACGCCACACAGGGACTCTGTCCTGCAGCTCTTTCTCTTCCCCATCACAGGAATTCATCATCTCCCTTCTCCCACCAGAGAACGTGTTCTCAGGTCTCCAGACTGATGCTGGAACATCGCATCCTGCATGAAAACACCCCAAACATATCACCCATCCTCCATCATCAAGACTCCAGAAACCCCACACCCATAGCCTTTCAGGTCCCCTGCCCCCCACATCACACACTAGCTTTTAATGCTGCAGTTGTTACTTCACTTGCCCATTTCCACAGTGACTGCGAGCAGGGGCTGGGTTCAATCAGACAGCAGCTTCCCAGTATCAGCACAAGGCCTGGCACTGGGCTCCACATAGTGTGTCTGCCCACAGATTGAGCCAAGACTCCTTTCCTCAGGCATAGACTGAGATCGAGGATATTTTTTCCTCTGCCAAACCTACAAGATGTATGTTGAGAAGCTGGGAAAGCAGCAGGCAAAGTCTTGGCTACGTGGTCCTACACTTGGAATAAGATTCCTGGCACTGAACTGCTACATCCTGGTTAGAAAGCAGGAGGGACTCGGTTTGTGCGGTAAAACCGCTCCTTTTTCTCTCACACCCACCAATCCTTTAAGTCCTGTGGGTTCCATTGATAAAATACATATCTGGACCATTGCTGTCTTTGAAGCAGTTTGTTGCCTTTGCCACTAAATTGTTCTTCCTGCTCCCAACTTTGCTCACTGACAGCTCACTCTCCACCCAGCCGCCAGAGGGGTGGGCGGAGGGGGGCCTTTTGCAAACTACAAATCTGATCGTGTCTTTGAGTATTCAAAAGCTTCCAGTGTCCTCTCCTCCCACTTAGAGTAAGATCCAACTCTTTCCTAGAGTTTGCGAGACGCTCATCACCCTGCTCCAGCCCCTCTCACCTTGTGTCACCCCATCTTCTCCCTCCCTCCGCTCCAGATGCACTGGCTTCCCTGACATCCCACAAACATCCCCAGATCATTCCCAGTTGGGCATCTTGGTGGCTGCTCTCCTCTCTGTCCAGAAGTTTCTTCCACCTGCAATTCAATGCCTCTCCCCCTCATGAGTCAAGGCTCTTCTAAATGCCACCTTTGGCCACCCTGTCCCAAGCGGCACGCTCCCATCCTCCCGCCTTGTCCTCTCTTTTACTGTGGAGTGATGCTCTCATTGGAAATTATGTGTTGGGTTTTGTATTAGTGGTTTGACTCTCACACTTGAGGGCCAGTGACTCAGTTGTTTTGTCACTGCTGACATCCCAGTCCCCAGAATAGTGCTTGGAGCAAAACAGTCACTCAATAAATACTTAATGAACAAATGAGAAATTAAGAAAATGTAAACTTCACTTCTTACTAATTGGGTGGCACTTGACAAATGATGTAACTTGGAGACTTTCATTAACTAAATTGAGACTAAAGAAAGATTCTGGCAGGGAGATAACAGTTACAGAGGACAGCAGGAGGGACCCTGGTGATATTAGAACTGTTGGGTGTCTTGAAAACAATGGCAGACATACAAATGGTGTGTGAAAAATGTGTGTGGAACTGAATACTCACACACACATAAACACAAGTGAGTATAAGTAAAACTGGAGAAATAGGAATACCTGGAGTAGATGATATCGATGTCATATCCTAGTTGTGATATTCTACCACAGATTTGCAAAATATACTGTGGAGGAACCTGAATTTATGGGATCTTTCTGCATTTCTTTTTACAATTACATGTATTTATCTCAAACAATGCTGACAGTGAGTTGGGCTAGCTGATTAGTGCTGGGTGTTCAAAGAACACAGACCATATTCCCCTCCCTTGAGGATCATCTGGGCTCATGCAGAAGAGAGAAGAGAGAAAACAAAGAATTCCAAAAAGTGAACATGGAGTCATTCCTAGGCACTGTGGGAACATAAGAGAAGGGAAAAAAACGTAAGTCTGACTAAAGATATCAGGAAAGAAAGTCTTAGGCCTGAGACCTGTAAGATATACTAGGGCAGAGCAAGGGACGAGGTGGAGAAGGGCTTTTTTGAAAAAAAGAAGTGGGATCAGTGAGTGCAGAAGCCTGAGAAGGCATGGCTGTTTCTGGAAATAGCTGGAGGTTTATATGGCGGGAGCATGGCTGGCAAAAGCTAAGCATCCAGACGTTGAGAGAAAGAGAGGAAAAAAACAGATCATGGACAGCCTGGGGGTGCCCTTATCAAGAGATTGGGTTTCTAACTTGAAAGCTGATGAGAAGGAAGAATGATTACTATAATGCTTAGATTAAAAAAAAAAAAAAAAAAAAACTTGTACACAGGTTATCTGGAAATGTTAGTAAAATCAGACTACGTGATCCCGTAAACAGCGGTAAAACTAAGCTTAGTTTCACCTGGGTGCTGATTAACATGGGTCACATGACTTCCCACAAGATCCTTATGTTCCCAGGAAGATATTGCTTAACAGAATTGCTCTTCTGGATTGCTGGGGCATAAAAGGGGAAGGAGCCACAGGTGAAGCTCTATGGTTCCTTAGCTATAAACTTGCAATAAGAACAACAGAGTGACTCATGGTAAAAGCACTTCTGCCGTGGTGTGCTTGCTCGAGATTGCCATCACCACCAAGAAAAAACCATCTCCTTGTGGCATTCGTCCAGGGTGTTCAGGCATCTGCATAGCAGATGCACTTCCCTCAGACTGGATGCAATGGACTTCCTAGTTGGCTGTGCGTGAAGGACAGGACACAGTAGGGACATTGGGGTGGGGCACAACTGTATTTACACCCCAGGTCTACCATTTACTCTCTGTTCCCTAGGAGCAAGGGAATTCCAAGCCTCAGTTTCTCCCTCTATAAAACGGAAATAATCATTCTGGCCTCAGTGTTGTTAAATAACGTGAAGCAAGGAAATCAACTGAAAAATAAGAGTTCTTGAAGACAGAGAGGTATCATCATTGTTGGGGGCCAAGCTCTGCCTTCAGATCTTAAGGGGGGTAGAAAATGAGGTGCAGGGGACCACAGGGAGCCATGCTTCCTGCCAGTCACTTGGCTATATATCCTTCTAGGCTATGTACTGGCTCAGTCAAGGAAGAGCTGGCACCACACCAGTCTACCTGGCACAAGCATCTGCTTTCCTCTGGCTCTTTGGCTCACCATTTAGCAACGAGAATGACTGCCCATCCTGTGGACAACACTTTTATCGCTGCCAAGGAACTTGACAAGGGAGCTGAACCTGGAGAATTGATGGGCAATCCTGGGAAGAAAATATTTGCACAGATCTATTTAGAAGTCTAAAGATCCAGTCCTGTCACTTCAATGAAGGACAGAAGCAAAAATCTCCCAAGTCCTTTGCACATGGACTCAACCCAACAGGGAAAAAACAAGGTATGGAAATAGATACCACGTGGATATGATATGTGCATGTAGCCCACATAATCTTGGGCAGGGGTTGACTGAACAAATTTAGCCCTAAGTTCATTTTAAGTCTTAAAGTCAGGGAATGTAAAATACATTATCCAAGAAGTGTAATGGGGCAACAGAGGCATTCTGCCCAAACCTCAGCAGGGAGTCTCTTCCTGCCAAATGAGACTCAAATCCTCTTCCAGGGCCACAGCAAAAGATAGTCACCATGAAGCAGGACATAATTCTCCAACAGAGCATGGGCCAAAATATTTATATTTTAAAAAGACAGCTCCCCACATCCAATGTTATTAGCAAGTAGAAGATGCAGGTAGAATTTTAGAGTTCATTATGGGGAAAATTCAGCTTCCACAGAAATCAAATGATAAAGAAGCAATTTCACTCTCTCCTTTGAGTAAGTTCTTAAGCAAAGGCAAAGAGCTGTCTGTGATAGTGTAAAGACCCTATAAGAAGAAACAGGCATTGCAGGACCCATTGTCTAGATGAGATGACTTGGACACATAAAAGACCACTGGAGAGGTAAAATCAACACGGGAACAGTACTAATTCCTCGCCCGCAGATTAATAACCCCAGTTTCATAATGGACACTGGAGAGAGAACCTAATATCAGTGCCCGATGTATAGCCCTTATGATTGGTTTACTCTACATTCATATAAAGTCTCCACATCACTTTCATCATCATCATCACTACAAAGTATGGAGTCAATCATAAAGTCACTCTCAGCAATTCCTCTTATGTCATCTTCATAAAGTCCTAAGACAAGAACTACTCTGGTTAGTGATAGGAAAAAAAATTCCTAGCTTAAAAAGACCCTACCTAACTATTATCAAGATTCTGGTGTCCAGATAAAACCACACAAGCAATTCCCCTACACGCAAGGACCACTGTCATGCTTATTTTTCTCTAGGTGTGTTAATATTTATCTTTAGGTTAAATAAAAGACTGTGCTTAGTCAATCAGATGTGGCACAGATGTGGAGGGCTACCACTCAGACCTCTATTCAAGAGAGAACTTGCATTTGGTTATATGGAAAGACAGCCCCCTATAACACTGCCACATTGTATCTCAGCTTTCAAGCCAAGGCCATGTTCTTCCTGGACACCAACTAGCCAATGACTGGGCATGCTGGAAATACTAAATCTGGCCATTGCTCCCCAACATTGGACTCCTTTAACAGGTAACCTTTGTTCCTGAGAACAGTTGGGTTGACAAATAGTTGAGGAGATCTGAATTGTGTCATGAGCCTCTCCCTATCCTGTTATTCCCTCTCTCCTTTCATCAATGCCACAGCTGCATCATATTTTGAGACATTCTCTGCCCAATCTTGCTTTCTCTCTTTGGTGTCTGTCATAAGCTATGAACTACTCACATTCCTAACTCCATTTTTACTTCCTAGAGAACACAACTGAAAACCATATGGCATGTTGTTCAACACAACTACCATCTTGCAAAGTAGATGGTAATATCCCTGCTACACAAATTAGGAGATGGAGGGTCAGAGAGGAAGATAGGAGAACTGACATTTAAACCCAGGTCTACTTGACCACGAAGAAAAAAAGAGGTGGCAAGTTACCCTCTTCAAATTTGTAAGTGGAAAGGAAGGTTTTTGCCCGCATTATCTTAATCTGAGTGGAAAGAAGACAGAAACCCAGAAAAGGTGGCCAACTAGAGGTTCATCTAGTTGAAGGGGAGTTGTGTACAAAATTCTGGTCTTGGAGGCTTTCGAGTAAGAGCTGCTTTCATTGTGAGCAGTGTGCATTTCCATGCATGCATCCCTTTAGCAATATGCTAACACCTAGACCCCTCCTCAGAGTGATATTTTTAAATGCATAAAATGAATATGTAAGATTGCAAAGTAAATCAATGTCATTAAAATAAAGCTACCCAAATATTGTTTTATATCTACAATATGGTAATATATGTGCTTCTATATTACTGCATTAAGTAACAAGATCTAGCAGCAAGTCTTCTAAATACTAGAATCTTGAAGTAGTTTTGCACTTGGAAGATATTTTGAGATGTCTGCAATAAGATGTGATATGAAAACTCCATGATTCATACCAGTAACAAAGTTACTACAGTTGTCACTTACATTCATCATTAGAAAACTTACTAGATTTCAGTTAGAAATTGGGGGAAATAAAGATGTAATTTTTTCCCCTAGAAAGAAACCTTTCAAAGAACTCTGGTAATACCTGCTGCAAATTGTAACTTACACTAAGCATCCCAATCATTACCTAATAGTCAGTATGTAGACCCTTAAAGAAGAACCAATAAGCAGTAGGAGCCATAAGGAATCTCCAAGAATAAGTTACAGCAAATAACCCTGTTGTTTTTGATGGGGTCAGAGACTAATGAATTGAGAAGCACCGTATATAGTCAAGTCTGACAGGCCCTTGTCCCAAGCTTTTCTGACATCTTTTAGCTGAGATAAATAGATATGAGCTGGACAATAATGCAGTTGGTTGAGTTCCTCCCCAGTTCAGTCACAGTCTCCAGAAGGCCAAAGCCAAGTTAGGGAGTGTGTTCCAGTTGCATCCTGGAGAACTCAGCCCTCAGCCCCAATTGCTCCAACAGTTTTTTTTTTTTTTTTTTTTTCCAGAGACTTGGATGAGAACCTAGAAAACCAGCTGAGCCAATTCTCAAAAGACATGAAGCCAGAATGCTTGGTAAATACTCTAAATAGCAGTCAAAATTTTTCTGCTAGAAAGCCAGAAAAAAAATGAACAAAATTTCTCAAGAAGGAATTTAATAAAGATGGATGCAAAATCAGACCTTGAAATTTACAAGTATAACTTAAGTCACGGAGGACAGGGAAGAAAATGCTTACAAGGAGTCTATGTGGTGCTAGACTTAGGGACGCTAATCTGTCACAGATGTAAACCCATGCTACCCTGGTGTGAAAAAGCTGTTGTCCAGAGCAAGGGAGGTGAAATTCTTTCTCTTCTGTAAGATGGTCGGCCCCAATCCAGGGGTGGGTTGGGGTGTGTGCTATACTAGGAATTATGCTCAAAGGACTTGTAATAAACAGAATTGTAGTCAGAGGGAAACCTAAGGCTCTTTGAGCCACAACATTTGGTCCAATAAAGAAAACTTTTGGAAAAAGAAAGGGAGATAAGATCACTTTCCTCAAAGGTCATAATGCAGAACAGGGGTCAGCAAACATTTTTCAACCAAGGGCCAGGAGGCCAGGGATACACCAGGAGGAAGAAGAATCAAACATTTACAGTTTTCCAGATCTGTGGCACATCTGTTTTCTGTCACAATGACACACTCTGCATCATATGCAAAAGTAGCCATTCACTCATAAGTGAATGAGTGTAGCTCATTCACTCATGTTGACAAGACTGGTGGAGTTAGATTCGGCCCAGGGACATAGTTTGCCAACCCCTGATACTGAAGAGAAGGTAACATGCACTTGGAGTCTACTCTATGTCATGTATTTGCACATTAGCTCATGGATTGTTCATAGAATGCCTTCAAGGTAAGTCCTATCTTCCCATTTTTATGGATGGGAAAACTGAGACTCCACATATTCCTATATTTGTATATTTCATATATGAATTATTAAGAAAATGTGCCAAAATATCAGTTATGATGTGACAATCCTATGATTCTAACAAGGTTTCACCATAGCATTCCCTTGGGAACCACGGAGTTCTATATCTGTCATGATCCATCACCATTGTAATAGTAAATAGTACATCTGCAAGGACCAAGTCCCAGAAACATCCTGAGAAAGGCAAAGACCATGAATCCAGCCACAGGAGGAGAGCTGGGTCGCTGGGTTGAAAGTGGTGATGAGGTCACCTATGGTCCCCACTCTTTATGGGAACAAACCAGCTAAGAGTTCTTCTATTGCTTTAAGTATTTTTTTATTTGATGATTCATTAGCCACAGAGATGTTTTCCACTGTACCACTTACCACAGCACTTCCTGCCAAGATGAAGGTCAGAGGCAAGGGTCTCTGGATAGCTGCAGCATCGGGGAGAATATGAGTACATCTCCCTATCCAGGCAGAAGACTTGCTTTTCCCCTCCCCCCAATCTCTTCCCACTAAATCAGAAGACTCCGTGGCTCTCCAGCCAATCAAAGGTAGTCACACCTGCTTCTTTTCTCTAGCCACAATGCCATTGTCATACCTACAACCATATTCACTTCTCAAAAAGACCTTCCTGATGGCACCAGCAGCACATTACTTATCTTTCTTCCTGGTGCCCAGGGAATGCCTGATACATAGACTCACTCAATAAACATGTTTGATTAAACTTCGCTGAAACATTTCTCAACCAAATACATTCACCCATTTTTCCCATTTAACCTCAATAGCAGACATTTAACAGGCTTTCACTTTGTCTTACTTTATAAAAGACAGACACTGAGGCATAAAAAGTGCCCGAACTGACGGTTCCTGGTGGAGGCCTGTTCTCCTGTGCTCTCTGTTTATGTCTTTCCTCCACCAAGGGCAGGAGGATATTTACAAGGACATCAGGCATCATGCCAGGCTGCACAGGTTTCTTTAGTGATTATTAGAGACTGGGTTTTTTTTTCTTTGTTTCAAGTCAATGTATTAGAGCAGTCCTGGAACCTAAATAGTAATCTAAAACTAGACGGGCCAATTTTGCCTGGTACCCACTTGGCCACTGTAATGCTAGATTACCCTTCCTCGTAACTATGTATACATTTAATGACTGGTGCCATCATAGACTCAAATAGTATGAAGAAGAAAGCAAGACTCTGAAGTCGGACAGACCTGAGATGAAATCCTGGTTATGTCACCTTTCAGGTCTGTGACTTTAAGCAGATTGCTTGATCTTCCCCAAGCCTTGATTTCTACCTTTTAAAGTGGGGTTAAGTACATGCTTATGAAGTTAAAGACATAATAGGTCAGAGGGTGGGGAAGCATTTGTAAAATTTTTTTTAAAGATTTATTTATTTATTTATACAAGCACTGGGTACAGTCAGAAGCACAGGAGGGTGAGAGAATTCACCAGAGTCAGAGCAGGGAGCAGAGCAGGCAGACTGACGAAGTACATTGCTGAGGGGAGCAGCGGGCGGCGGGAGAGGTCTGCATGCCATGTGGGACCCTCGCCGGCAGCCGGAGATCAAACCGGGGCTGCAGAGGCTGCGGGCAGCTTCGCAACCCAGCGCTCAACCGCTGCGCCACTGGGGAGGCCCATTTGTAAAATATTTATAAAGTTAGGTGATGATAATGAAGATATATAATGATGATGATGACTGATAGAGATAGATGACAGCAGCATACAATATCAAGGCTAGAATTTAGGGAAAGGAGTAATGTTATTATCACAAACTTCTATTCTTTTTCTAGAAGAGGAACCCATTACTCAAAGATATTAGATAAGGCACACAGCTAAAAATTGACTAGGTCTCATTGCATATCCTGCCTTGCATGGTGCCCAGTAGGCATTGTAAGCATTTGCAGGCTAATTAACTGACAGAGTAATAGGATGTGGTCCAAGCAGCCAGCAACATTACCAAGAGTACAGTTCTCTGGTTCACTTCAGGCAGTGTTATTCTGGCTGCATCTTACAAGGGTCACTAGTCTTAGAGGACTTTCAGTGATCCCAATGCATATTGCCTCCACATCCTGGGAATTAACTCAATTAATTGGCTAAAATCTCTCCATGTAAGAAAGACAGGGGCTCAAGAATACAGAAATTTCAACTGCCCATTCTAATGTTGATGACTACTGTTAAACAAGTAAGGCCAAGTTCTCTTCTTGCCTTGAGAATGTTACAGAAATAGAATTCCATTTAATGACAGTCTATTTACCTCAATTCTCACTTGTTTTAATGATATAGAACTAGATTTAGTTCCATTAACATAGGGTACCAAAATGACATAATGGCACAGAATTAGGAGAGGACTTCAAAATCATATTCCATGAACTCTAAAGCATAAATCTTAGCCTCTTTGTTGCTTCATGTATAAAATTAAAATAATACTACTTGTTCCTCTCCATTTCAGTACTGAGGATTAACTGGGATCATGTATGTTATAGGGCCTAGCTTGATGCTTAACTTAGCACATAGACAGTGCTTAATAAATATCCATTTGATGGAATGCACATGCAGTATCTGGCATATTACATGCATGATAAGATGTCATCTGCTAAGTTCAGTCCTTGCATTATACCTGGAACCCTAGAAAGTGCTTAATAAGTGTTTATTCATTCAGTGGAATACTCACCCAGTAACTGGCATAGTAGTTGCTTAATGAATGTTCATTCATTCAGTGAAATCCTAGCAAAATACATAGCACTTAGTCAACACCCAATAAATATTGGTTGGATCCAAGTAGGGAAAATGGAACTTCATTCATTGAATGTGATTTTGCAATTCCATAAATAATGTATGTTGTTGCCAGTGCTTTAGAAAGTGAATCAACCGTTACTAAAATGTTCTCAGCTTGTGCTGGTTAACAAACCATTGTAAGCTATTTTGCAAACATACAACATTCCATGAATGTGCCCTAATAACGCTGGTAATGCTAAATACCTCCCTCCACCCCACAGATCCCAAAGTGACAGGAGAGTGCAGACTATGAATTAATTTAAAAGTCAATAAAAGATCCATCTTCAGAGACAAATGCAACTACACTATCCTTCCTATTCCTGCCCAGAGCTAAACTTGACAGTTGTTTTGGCAGATCACTGAGACACTGAACCCAAATGTAGGCAGAGACTGTCAGGAATTAGAAATGCATATATTTGAATGTGTGTGTATGTCAGAGTATATGTGTGTGTGTGCATACAAGTATACGCATAATCTTATTTAAAAAAATTAGTCTTTGAAAATTTTGGCTTAGGCACTTTGCAACAAAAAGGCAATTCTTTTGGGAAAAAAGGAAGTGACTTTCAATAATAGAATTTCTCCTTTAGAGGCTACATTCTCAAGAATGATCAGCAAGAAAAGACTAAAGAAGGAAGGAGACATGCCTTCAATAAGCATTTGGTTTTCTAGGTTAAGTTGAAGTTCAGGTGGATGAGACAAACTCTAATTTTCTTTGCAGAGTAGGTGAGTTTAGTTCTAAACAATGTGCATGAGTTTTCCAGGCAGGAATGGTGGATGAAGAGGATTCCAGGTCTGAAAGGAAAAGCAATTTTCAGATATGGCAAGGAGTTTGAGATGACTGAGTCTCAGGTATAGAGGACCAAGGTGTTAGTAACAGAAAGTGTGTGGAAGACCTTGAAATATGGTCTGAAACTGTTAGCTGACTAAACCTATGAAAAATGCTGTGATGAATCCCTTTTACAGCATTGTCAGGGCACAAAGGAAATCATCCCATCTCTCTCTTGGTTCTTCTAGTCTGGCATGTAATCAAAAGAGCGTCAGAGAAATTGATAAGAGGGAAAAAAAGCAAAAAATAAAAGTTTAACATTAACATTTAATCTTCCCTATAAACGTGAGAGACTCAGCATGACTAACTGCCCGGGTGACCTCAGATGCCATTTTAAATAGCTTAGGACAAAGGAGGATGGGGTGGAGGGCAAAGGAGAAGGTCAGTTAAGGAGGTTACCAATGAAGGCACAGTAAACCAAGGTACAACTGTTAAGCAAATTATAAGTTCTGCCTTCTCCTCTGAGAAGAGTTTTAAGTCTAGGTCCTCCTAGTACCAAGCAGATGTTTACATGTCAACATCTTTTTCAGAGACAACCTCTGACTAGCCTTCAAAGTCCCTCCCATGAAATAAAACTTTTGCCAAAAAAAGAAAATATATATATTTGTGGTGGCAGATACTTGTTCTCCTAAAACACTATTTCTATTTGTCTTATTTTAGACTCAGCTGTTCATTATGGATTTTTTTCTCTTTTTCATTCTTCCAGGATTTATGTATGGTCACCTTTGTTCAGATCTGCAAGTCTAGTTTAGCACTTTATCCACAATAAGTACAAAACATGTTCCCAAGGAAATAAAAAGCAATGACACCCTTCTAAGAAGTTACTATCTGTTGTTGACCCCCTAGGTTCTTTTTATACAAAGGATCTGTTCTAGTTAGAAGTCAATACAGGGAGGGCCTCCCCGGTGGCACAGCAGTTGAGCGCTAGGTTGCGAAACTGCCCGCAGCCTCTGCAGCACCGGTTCGATCCCCAGCTGCCCCTCGGCCACCGGAGGAGGGTCCCACATGGCTCACAGACCTCTCCTGCCGCCCGCTGCTCCCCTCAGCAGTGTACTTCGGTCCTTCTGCCTGCTCTGCTCCCCGCACCAGCTCTGGTAAATTCTCTCGCCCTCCCGCACTTCTGGCTGTACCCAGTGCTTGTATAAAAATAAGTAAATCTTTATAAAAAAAAAAAAAAAAGAAGTCAATACAGGTAAAAGAAGCCTCTCCAGGTATTTAAACAGAAGGGCATTTAATACAGGGAATGATGTCCAAGCCACTTTGGTCTGGGGGGGCACTACTGGCTCCAGTGAACACCTCAAAGCTAAGATTCAGAGGTCAGCATACTGTTGCTGCCACTTTGAACTTGAACCTCCAGTGCCTCTCATTCTCGAAAAAACTGGTGACTACATCACATGCCATAAATCTGAGTCAATCCACAGATGCATGTGTCTATGGCCTCACTTGCCAGCAGCAATAACAACAGGACCGGGACTTCCAATTCACTTCCAACTTCCAAGTCTCCTGGAATTTCATCTCATTGGTGGAACCTAATTAGTTTCCAGAATTCCAATGCAAGAGAGTGAGGGAAATGTCATCTGTAACCTTCCAGCCCTCGTGGTAAAGAAAGGTCCTTAAGAAGAGGGTGGGAATGGATGCCTGGTTCTAATCAAATGGATCAACTGTCAAGAATAATTCTAATTATTGCCTGCTTAATAATTAAAGTATGTTCTTTGGGAAAAAAAATTCTTCTAGCCAGGGATAAAATATCCTAAGAACTGAAGATTATTTTTAGTTGCCTTATTTATTTATTTTTTTACTAAAATGAGAAGCGCCTGCTCTCCCCCCCTTCTCTTTCCTCTCCCTTTTCCCTTCTCTTCCTTTCTATTGCCCTTTCTGAACAATTTAGTCCTAAATCCATTCACTGGGATAAAACAGGCTTCTTGCTGAAGGTGGGAAACCATGGTGTTAAAAAAGGGAGGCAGAGCCTCAGCCTCTGGAGGGATAGCCTGGCACTTGAAGTCAAAGGTGCTGGCTTCAACTAGGGTGCAGAGGGAACCATGTGGGGGTGAAAGTCAGCCTGGGTTCAGAGACTTAATGGGAGCAAAGACCATGCAGGTGAGGGTGTGGCCCAAATGTGAGTGTGAGAGAGAGTGTGCAGGTGTGTGTGTGTGTGTTTCCTGGCACTGTCTACACAGAGGATCTGGGAATAATGACACCTCAAGGACCAAGCAAGTTGAAGATAGCACCCTCAAGGGGGATGATCCGGACAGGGGTGTCATCCTGAGCCGTTGTGAGAAGACATCCCCGTAAGGGAAGGGGAAGGCAGTCGAAATGAAAGACAGATTATATGCAGGGGCACAAATCAAAAAGGAAATCGGGTAGGGACCATGGAAACCTTATTTTTCACTGTGTGAGAAGGAAGTCTAAGTATGGAAAAGGTAGAAACTAGAATGACTCCTATAATCATGGAATTAGTCTGGTATTAGAGTGTGAAGTCATTATTTTCAATATATATGCAGATATATAGAGAAAATATAGAGATGTGTGTGTGAGTATAAGAATGTCTGAGAGTGTGTGTAGGTTTGAATGTGTGGGAGTGTGACTGTGTGTATGTGCATGTGTGTATGTGTGTTTCCTGACTCTGTATACACAGAGGATCTGGGAACAGTGACACGTCAATAGAAATGAATACCCAGCACCCAAATCTTGGCTCTCAAATGATATTCTTCACAGAAAGGAACCAGGACTCCTTAGAAAAATGGCTAATTCCAGGACTGGGGCAGTGAAAGTACAAGCTGAGCTTGGAACATCTTCTTGTGCCAGGAAGCAAGAAAAGACTCAAAGATTGATGGGGACATGTGAAAGGATGCAGAAACCAAATTGAAAGGACACCCACTGGCCAAATCTGAAACACTTGGAATATCCAAAGAAATAATGATAAAAAAAAGATCATAACTCATTGAATAAAATAGGAAACCACGAGCCCATACTGATAAATAATTTTAAAAATGAACATTTGATCAAAAACAGGATAGTGATATCATTTCAAAGTATCTCCCCACAAAATTACAAAGGAAATGAAGAGAGTAAGTTTCCAGTGGGGAAGCCTGGTCAGTGCCTCCCTGGGATGCGATCATAGTGAGGACCAACTGGAATTCCACACACAGGATGAGAGGCAGACAGAACAGCATCACTTTCATGCTATTCCTGCCTGAGATTCACAACTGGAATAATACGAAAAAGACGTTAGACAAACTCAAACTGAGGTATGTTCTTTGCCAGGTTGGCATATAGACTTTGAAAGTGTCGAGTTCATAAAAATAATGAAAAAATAATGAAAGACTGGGCCTCCCCTGGTGGCGCAGCGGTTGAGTGCTGGACAGCGAAGCTGCCTGCGGACTCTGCAGCGCCGGTTCGATCCCGGCCACCGGCAAGTGTCCCACATGGCGCGCAGACCTCTCCTGCCACCCGCTGCTCCCCTCAGCAGTGTGTTTCTTCATCATCTGTTCCCTGCTCTGGTGAATTCTCTCACACTCCCACGCTTCTGACTGTACCCAATGCTTGTATAAATAAATAAATAAATCTTTAAAAAAAAAAAAGAAAGAAAAAGAAAAACTAGAACTTTAAAAATCTTAAAAAATAAATAATGACAGACTGAGGGACTATTCCAGGATAAAGGAGACCGCTTAGTGGAATCACTTAGAAGCACTCACAGGACATTATAGAGACAATTGACAAATCCTGAATGTGGTTGAAGGATCGGATAATTGCACTGGATAGAATTCAGTGTCCAATCTTGACGCTTGCATGTGGTTGTATAGGAAAATATCCTTGTTTGTAAGAAATACTCTCTTAAATTTGGGGGCCGATAGGACATCAGATTGGTAACTTATCAGTTATCTAAGTCAATAAACTAACTTGCCAAAAAAGTACTGGCAGCCCTTCTGTCAATGTGTGAATATTTCAAAATAAAATTTATTTTCTTTAAAGACGTATACCCAAGTGCCAGGGGAGCTCAAGTTTATGAAATCAATAACCAAAATACTCACCTACCTCACAGCATCAAAAGAACTTCATTTAAAGTTTCCAAACAGATGAGAGTCTATTTTTTCACATTAGATCGGGGAAATAAAAAATGAAACTATTGATGCCTTTACTGGAGGCCATGTGGGACATACCGACCTCTCACCTTTCATCATCTATCATAACGTAGGGAACAAAAACTTGGTTACGAGACAGAAAACTCAAGGTCTGAATGTCATTTTCCACACTTCCTAAATATGCTACTTTGGGCAATTGCTTACGCTCCCTAAGTCTTGGTTTCCTTAACTATAAAATGGAGATAATAATATTTACTTCACAGTATTGTTGGAAGAATTAAATACAATAATGGGCGTGAACTTGCCAACATAATGACTGGCATAGGAGCACGAGGGTTTTGGCTTTGTTTTCCATTGCACAACTTAATCTAATACGGCCCAACAAGTTCCTTTGACCCTGACATCATTTCTTCTGCTTATAACTGGACTCATTTTCACTCATTTATGCACTCAGTGTTTGAGAAATACTTACTGAGACCCTATGACACAGGATATTATGACCCAAGTCAGAAAGAATAAAGCCTAAGCTACCTTTATTTTCCCCTGCAGAGAGCATTCAGTGAGAAACAATACTTTACATACAGCTGTGAATTATGAATTTAAATCAGTTTAATCATCCAACCAAGGGTGTGTTTGCATTTCATTCCCTCTCTGCTTGGAGCTATTGAATCCACCCACTTCTCCATCACATACATATTTATTTTCCAATGAGTTCTGAAAGATTTCCAAGGTAGAGCAAGAAACGGGGAATGCAGCTGACGTCTGCCTCCCCTTGGGAATTAAGTCACTCCTTGATTTAATTCCTCCTGACATTTTCCCCATCATACTTTCTGCTCTTCATCAAAATACATCACTCTCAGAAAACAAATGTACTTATTGACTACCCAGGACAATCTCAGAAATGGTTGCAACTGGTCATATGTAAAGTTAAAATTAAAAAAAAAAACAAAAACAAAAACAAACAACAACAAAAAAAACAGGCAAGGAAAATGCAAAGACCAGTTCCCTGAAGTCTCTTGAGAACAAAAGGGCTGGTTTGGACATATGAGGTACCAGGAGTTTGCAAACCCCACTTCGGTGAGGTAGAGGCATTTATCTTCCATTTCTATACCATTGGCAATTTTGTTTACTTAAGCTTAATTGTTCCCGGATCTTGAGAAGGCACCGAAGGTAAACTGTATGTTTGATTTTAATGACTCTTTTGGCCTTCACTTGACATCCTGGACATCCTCGCTGAAAAAAATGACCAATGCACATGCATGCAAATTGTTAGGAGGGTGGGGGAGGGCGTGTTTCCTGAAGAAATCCCATGGAGGTGAGATGCAGATGAAACCCAGCGGTGCTGTCCATGCTCTCTAAATGAGCGGTGGCCATTCATCGAAACATCACCTGCGAGGGAGTGGGCAGAGGGCACTGCTCTCTGTTTGTCCAAGCAGAGCTGAAAGTAGCTGAGCCCTCAGCAGGCAGGGGACAGTTCTCCCCACATCTGTGGTCTCCCATCTTCCTCTGGCTCACCCTCAGCCCCCTACAATCCCACCGCCACCTCCACAGCTTCTCCCGAGCTGCTCTGGACAAGTGGCTGTGCATTGGAGGCACCTACTCTCCAGCTGCCCAAAGACAGAACAATTTTAACTGCCAGGAATGGGGAAGAACTTTCAGAAGTGCATGAAATCAGCTACGTAAATTGTGAAATAACTGCTGTGTGAGAACATCAGATCCTGCAGCCAAGGTCCCCTCGAGGCGGGGAGGCGACGTCTACCTCCCCACCCACTGGCATTTTCATCCTGTCTGTGAACTGTGGGCAACCAGAACTGCCTATCTCGGCCCAGATGTCCTCACCTGGGGGTCCTCACTATAGTACCTGGCTCAGGTGCCCCACACACACACACCCTCACCCTCTTCCCCTACCCTCCTCCCTCTCTGGCCCTGTCTTCTCTCTGGTCTGGGATTTGTTTTTGGTTTGTTTCATTTTTTTTCTTTTTCAGGCTTTTCTGTCTCAGTCATTTATTTAAAATTTGATGTAACCCAGGCCTGGGGGAGGGGTGGGAGATGGGGAAAATATGCCAGCCACCTCAGAATCACTGAGACAGGGTGAATCCGTTTTGAAAAAGTATTCAATGGTGGTACAATAGTTAATAAAAGAGATAGCTATGTCTTAGTACAAATCACTGAAGGTAAAGCTTTGCAAAATCTCCTTGGATGTGAAGACACATGAATGATGGAGTGATTTTAGTTGCATCCAGGAGCCACAGCCTTCTAGCAGTTTGTTTTTGTTATTGTTTTTGTGGGGGGTATGTTTACCAAAACAGTAGAGTCGCTGTGTTTCAGGTTGGGAAACAGCATCTCAATAACCTCATCCACTCCCACAGCTCCATTCTACTGGTAAGCCGACACCTCCCGGTCCTCTCTCCCCATCCCACACTTCTCCAGGAGCCTCTGATCCAATGTGGCCTGGCCCCTGAATGTGTCCACTTGAAAGTCTCAAGCCTACCAAGATGAAAAGTGAGTTCCCCATCCTCCCCATTCCATCTCCCGTTCGCTGTGAGTGACATGTAGGCGCCACTGGGGATGCCTCTTACCTTGCTCCTCCCGGGCCACAATGGCCTCTAAAACATCCATGTGTCCATGTCCTCCTTGCCTTCACTGCAGACCACACCCCTGCTGCCTCAGGTCCGGCACTCCTTCCAGGCACCAGGCTGGTTCTTGGGCCTCAAATTCCCCCTCTTACCTGTCTTCCACACTATAGGAAAATGGCCCATCTGAAATACAGGTCTCAGCCGTTCACTTACTCCCTTACTTAACATAATCTGGTGGCCTCTTGCTATTTCTAAAGTGGATCTTTAGATCCACGCTGCAGGGCACCATCTTCCCTTCCTCCCTGCTTGCCTGCTCACCTCCTTCAAATCCTGCTCCCAGACTACCTTATTCCTCACTCCTTCTCATTCCTTGCACCTGCAGCCTTTCATGCACACAGCTGTCTCTGCCTAGAATTCCAAGTGCAACCCACTTGGGAGTAGAGTGAACTCCTAAATTCCAGCAGAACCCAGTTGAGTGCCATTCCCTCATAAAGCCTTTCCAGACTCCTCCAGGTAAAAATAATTGATCCCTTTACTATTTCCCTATGCACTGGCTACCAGTTTTCTTACATTCTTATAAGTCTGTAAATTTAATTGTTTACTTACTGTCTCTCCTCCCCCTGTGTACCATGACCTCTTTGAGCACAGAGACTGAAACAACATGTACAGCTATTTCCCCAGAATCTAACACATAGTCAGTCCAGTACAGAGAAGGTAATGCGTGAGAGGTGAACGAAGGCAGCCTGCTGCCTTTTCCCACATGAGTGTCCTTTCAAGGCCTCTGGGACATGGTAAGATGATACAGGGTAGTAAAGGAGCAGAATACCTTTGCATCTTTGCATCAGCTCCCTAATGCTGCATAACAAATTACTCCAAATATAGTCCTTTTAAAAAGTCATCATCATTTATGATCTCTCTGTGGGTAATGAATATGAACAAGATGCTTTTCCCTTCTCCCTAATGTCTGAGCCCCCAACTGCAAGACTCAAAGGCCAAGGTCTGGAATTGTCTGAAGTTTCTACTCTCAGCTGGGGCTGTGAGCCAGTGACTTCACCTGGCCTCAGCTTCTGCATAACAGGGTGTGTGGATTGCAAGGACAGTATCCTAAAAGTGAGAACGCACAGGTGGAAACCATATTGCCTTTTAGACCTTACTTTGGGAGTCATGTGGTATCACCTCTGCTACATTTTGATGGTCAAGGCAATGATAAAGGTCTATGCAGGCCATGTGGAGAGAACACAGAGCCCACTTATTGACGGTGTTGCTATCACATTGTAGTAAGAACTTGTGTGGTGGCACAGACACTGGTGTGGCCATATTTGGAAAATATCTTCCAAGATCTTCATCAAGGAACACCACCCACTGAGACTGTGTGGGCACTAACCTTAATCTCATGAGGCATTGAAAGCACATTACACAAAAAGCCCAAGATCGCTGCCCAACTCTGTCATCAACATTTGTGTCCTGAATCTCAGACAAGAGCTTTCCATCCTATTAACAAGAGCTTCAGATCCTCCGGGACAAAGAACTGTGCTTGAGAGTCTGAGGGGAATGATGGAGGATCCATTTATTGAATTTACTCACAAGAACTAACTTCTCTCTACAGACCTGATGGATGAGGGAATACAATCCCTGCCTTCTAGAAGCAACCATACAGAAAACCACTTCTCCCTACTACACTGCACCATATTCCTTGAACCAAGTTATTGCACTTCCACTTTCTCTCCTCCTTGAGACAGAACTGTCATTTCATGGGCAAAATGGACACAGGATCGGCCTGAGTCCAGAATCAAATACAACTTAAACTCTATTGTACAAGAAAGACTTCTAAGTTGAACTATATTGTGCAAGAAAGACCTTGATAGACAACATAAAAGTAAAGTGAATAAAATAGTGCTAACAACTGGAATAGGCACTGACAGTACTCAGTTTGCTTATGTGAGAAAACTACAACCCAAGGGCCAAATCTTACCAGCAGCCTATTTTTTCTAAATAAAGTTTTATTGGAACATAGCCATGGACTGATATTCTCTGACTACTTTTATATGGTAGAGTTGAATAGTTGCAACAGAGACCAAATGGTCACACAAAGCCTAAAATGTTTACTACCTTGTCCTTTGCAGAAAGAGTTTAGTGACCTTGCCGTGAGGACAAGATTAAGCCTGCTTACTTGCTTGTACACATACAGCAGCTGCCACTTGTCCTGTATCACCTCTGTGCCAGCTTCTGTCAGGAATCCTTACATGCATTATCTTTATTTTTTTTTAAAGATTTTATTTATTTATACAAGAGCTGGGGGCCAGGTCAGAGGCGCGGGAGGGTGAGAAAATTCACCAGAGACAGAGTGGGGAACAGAACAGGCAGACAGACAGAAGACACTGCTGAGGGGAGCAGAGGGCAAGGCAGGAGAGGTCTGCCACGCCATGTGGGTTTCTCCCTGGCTGGCCAGGAATTGAACCCGTGCTGCAGAGGCTGCGGACAGCTTCCCAGCGCTGCGCTCAACCCACTGGACCACCGGGGAGGCCTACGTGAATTATCTTTAAACTGTACATCGAATCAGTGAAATATTATTATTATCATCCTGCAAATAGACAAAACCATACAGAGAAAACCATACTTTACGAAGTAAAAGACTTGCATAAAGCCACAGCTAGTAAGTGGTGGAATTCAAACCCAGGTCACTGTGATTCCCAAGGCCAGGCTCTTGTCAAACTCTGTCACTTTCGGCCTGTTTCTCGGGTGAGAAACTAGTGCTGTTCTTGTTGGAATCTAGAAGCTGCTGTACATGATTATCAGCCTAAGGAATCTGCACTCAAGCAGAACCACTTTTCTCCAGCAATTGCTTGCAGCGGAGATGATTCATCACCCGGCGAGGCAGGGATCACAGAGATTGCCCCTTGCAGCCTTCAGGATGAATGGCGAAAGATGGGCCATCGGCGCCCACAACATGCCCTTCCTGCCAGCTGAAACCAGGGACTTGGCACTGCAGACACACCGCCTCCCTTTGAGCTCCTTGGCTTGGAGGGGTGGGTCAGGGCATGTGGAAGATCAGAAAGAGCCCAGCATGACAGGTAGCTTTTATCTGGACAGGGGCCACTGCTAAAACGAAACTCCCATTAGCTCTTGGCAAATCTTGTGTGTCTCCCGTTGGGAGGTATGGCCTTGAGCATAAGTCTGTATTCTCCAGCTCCATGGCTAGCTTTAGCCTTCTTATAAGAGGAGAGGAAAATGTTGGCGGCACAAGACATCCAGGACCACAAGGAATCTATTCAGACATCCTGAGAACTCACCTGTCACAACCTACTGGCACTGGGCCCAAGTCTGAGTTCTGTTAAAAAAAAAAAGAGCATTTTGGACCTCCCTGGTGGCACAAGGGGTTGACATGCAACCTATGAAGCTATCCACAGCCTGTGCAGCACGAATTCAATCCCCAGCCAGGGAGCCACCCACATGGTGCAGCAGACCTCTCCTGTCTCACCCACTGCTCCCGTCAGCAGTGTATTTCTGTCAATCTGCCTGTTCTGCTCCCCGCTCTGTCTCTAGTCTACTACTCTGCTCTAATCTACTAGTCTACTACTCTAGTCTCTGCTCCCTTCTCTGTCTCTCAGCCTCCACACCTCTGGCCTGCACCCCAGTTCTTGTATGCATAAATAAATAAATCTTAACAATAAATAAATAAATAAATAAACAAATAAAAGAGCATTTCCCACAGTACACTAAGGTATATTTTGGTTGTTGCTGTTTTCTTTTTTTCCATCTCTCTCATTCACTACATACATAATTATTGAGCACCTACTGTATATCAGTTCTAGGCATTAAGGATAAATAACAAATAAGAGAGAAAATTCCTTGCCCTCGATAATAATCATTCAGTACTCAGTACATGCCAGACACTTTTCTAAAAACTGTGCAGGTCATAATGTATTTAATACTCAGAGCAACACTATGAAGTTAGTACCTATTTCACAGAAGGGTAAACTGAGGCACAGGATGTTCATTCATTACATATGTATGTACACGCACAGAGCAAAGGGGGTGACCGCTATGCTAATATTCACAACTGGCATGGATATAGTTGGAACCCTAAAGCTAAAAAACCCTTAACTGTACACATTTGCATTCATTTCTGTTCATTTCACCATCCCTGCTAAGAAGGTCTGAGATTGTGAAGTCTCAGGGCAGTGCAAGGGATTTGTATAAAGTTACGCACTGGAGGGGCCTGTCCAGCCAGTGCTTTTCCACAGGAAGGCTCGGGCTAAGAGATGCTAAGCTTCCTTTCAGTTTCGAAACTGAGGAATCAATTCCAGTGTGCCTTCCTCTCTCACCCAGCCCATGTCCTCCCATTGGGAGACTTCCTGTTACTCCCATGTGCCTTCCAGGAAGAACTAAAGCTAAGCTGCCCCTTCAGTGCAAAGGAAACTTAGGAAACCCCTCTCCCCCAGAAGAAGGTGAAGAGGCTGAGAACCAGAAACCTGGCTTCAGAGAGGCCTGACTGCTTCAGCCATAGGGGGAGGAGTTCCCCACCAAGTCAACCCAATGGGGTGTCCACGTGCTCCCCAGGGAGGGTCACAAAGGCAAAGCCACCAGCAAAGCATATTTGCCTCCTGAATGGCTGCAAGGGCCTCTGAATTGGCCTGGGAGCCACAGCAGGAGTAGCTCCCTCCTCTCTTCCCTGTGGAGGAAAGAGGAAGGCTATCCAGAGAGTTAAAAACCATCTGGGGTGAAGACAAGGTGAGTTGGAGCTGGGAAGAGGCTAATTGGCCCCATAGGACATGTGCCTGAAAAGCAGCAGTTCCATTTTCCTGCGCTATTTGTAAATGCATTCTGAAAGCTCCTGAGAGTTTCTAGAATCAGTGAAGTTGGCCTTCTAGGGAGACTCGAACTACCTCTCATTACCAGCTCCTGAAAAGAGTTTTTAATATCCTGAGTTAAGCAGTGGTTACTCCTTTAAGGGAAAAACAATGCCTAATGCCAGATGTCAGGCAAGGGGCATTTTAAGCATTAAGAGGGGTAGACTAGTGCAAGATTCACTGTGCTTACTGTGCAGATCAACGTGGAGACCAGCCATTTGTTCGATCACTGATTTATTCAGGAGACATCTACAAAGTGCCAGGCATCACCCCTTCTCGCTGCAGGAACAAGGAAGAACAAGGCATGTGCCTGCTCAGCTCTGTGGGACTGACAAGCAAATACACAGCGAACTTAATGTGATGCTGATGTAAGCTGGGACACGGGTGAGTAGGAGAAACAATGGCGACCTCTGATGGGACCAAGAATGGGAGTATGAAATGTCCAAGCATGTGTCTAAACTGTGTGGCCTTCAAGTTACTTCTTTATGCCTCAGTTCCTTGTCAGTAAAATGGGGACTGGTTAGTTCTTTGAAAATATGTTATGAGGGTTGTACATTAATATACAGAAAGTACTTGGAACACTGGCATATCATCTGAGAGTTGTTATTTTTAAATGTTCATGATGCAATAGGTCTGGTTATAAGTGCACATAAATCATAAAACAATCACAGAATGGGGACAAGTAAGTGGAAAGTCATTCCAGGAGACATAATAATGAAACTTGTCTTTGTGACTCTTGATAACTTGAAAGGAGCTAAGGGACAGCAATGTGTCATCTGACATAGGGTTCAAGGCCATTGGCGTGAGACTGGTAATCCCCACTTCACACTTGCAAGCAATATAACCTCAAATGAGTTGCTCAGTATCTACTTTTCATTTTTCTCATTGTAAATGGGAATAACTGTGCCTCTCTTGAAAGGCAATTGTGCAGAGAAACTCAAAAATGTAAAGCACTTAGACCATTATCTGATACATAAAAAGTGTGCAGTAAGTGGAGGTTATTTCTTTCTATAGTCATCCATCTCCAGGTGCCCTCTCATCCCCCCATTCTTTCACCCTCCTGCCCCCAACTACAAACTCTACTCCCCCTGCCCAACATTCTTTTTAAGCAACATTGGTGCTTAGTTACACTTTTGACTTAATTTGTTCAGCAAAGATTCTCTTTATTTTCCTCATGGAAAATGTTTCACCATTTTCTTTGTAGGTTCCACTTGCCTTGTCTATCCTTAAATTTTGATGTGTTGTGTGTTCCTCTGCTGGTTTTCCCCTCTTCCCACTACGTACTCCCCCCGGTAATCGACACATCCATCTACTGACAACTCCCAAATCGATGTCCAAAACAGACCCCTCTCTATGGAATACCTGACCTCAAATTTTCATCTACCACGTCCACTTGGATGTCCCCAGGTGACATGCCCAAATTGGAACCATCCTTTTCATCCCCCAAACCTGCTCTTCCTCTTGACATCCCAGTCTCAGCAATTGGCACCACCACTCACCCAGTTGCCCAAGCTAGAAACTGGGAGTTGTTCTAGAATTGTCTTGCCACTCCACCTCCACATCTAATTAGTCACCGTGTCTTGTTGATTTCACCTTCCCCTTCGAGGCAGCCCCACAGCCCCTACCTAGTCCAGGCTTTTGACTTGGCTCTTAGAGTTTGGGTTTGACTTCCTAACAAAGCTCTTTCTCACCATCTTTGTCCTCCTCTAATCGAACCTCTATATTAGAGGTTCACAATTTTTGTTGTACAGGACCAGATAGCAAAGTAGTTGTTGCAACCATTGATCTTTGTTACAACTGTGCAGCTCTGCCACTGAAGTGCAAAAGCAGCCCTAGAGAACACATAAATGATGTGGCTGTGTGCCAGTAAAGGTCTACTATGATTAAGGGCCCATGTCACTCCTTCGTCAATGTTATCAAGGTAAAGTCTAAAACCATAAATGAATCAATAAATTCCTTTGTGATCTGATTTCTTCTTTTTTTTGGCAAATATGTGTGTATTTGTGTACAGATAACTACATGTATATAGGCATACATTTTTCTTTTTATTTTTTTTAAATAATAAATTTTATTTTTATATTCCCCATACAATTGCAGCCCCCCCATTCTGGCCCCATTCCCTCCCCTCCCGCCCCCGCCCCCCTAAAAGTGTCTCTGGTTCATAGTTTTTTGTTGATTCTGATTTTCACTTTCTTATAGTTATTCATTTTCCTGGTCCCTTATTTAAGTTTTCTAGATTCTTGCTATGAGTGAGACCATCCAGTATTTTTCTTTTTCTTTTTGGCTTATTTCGCTGAGCATGATCCCTTCCAGCGCCATCCATGTTGCTGCAAATTGCATGTGTTTATCTTTTTTGAATGCTGAGTAATATTCCATGGTATATATGTACCACATCTTCTTGATCCAGTCATCTATTTTTGGGCATTTGGGCTGTTTCCAAAGCTTAGCTATTGTAAACAGTGCTGCTATACACATAGGGGTGCAGGTGCTCTTTGGAATTGATGTTTCTGTGTCCTTTGGGTAAATACCTAGGAGTGGAATTGCTGGATCATATGGAAGCTCTATGTTTAGTAGGTCCAGAAATCTCTACACAGCTCTCCATAGTGGTTGGACGAGTTTGCACTCCCACCAACAGTGCAGAAGAGTTCCTTTTTCTCCACACCCTCACCAACATTTGTTGTTGCTAGTTTTTTTAATATGATTTCTTCTTTTTCTCTTTCTCTTTCTTCTTCTCCTTCTCCTCTCCCTCCGGCCCCTCCCTCTGCCCACTCATCACATGTTGTCATACTTCAACTCTTTCCGACTACTACAGATCCTAGAGGAATTTTTTTTTTTTTTAATCTCTGGGCTTATACAGATGCTGGACCTTCTGCCTCAAATGTTCTTTATTCTCATTTAGCAAATTTTTTCATTCCTCTAGGTTCAAGTTAAGTCTCATTTCCTCTTTGAAGTCTCCCATCTATTAAGGAGGAATAAGTACTTCTAGTGTTAAGTATATCATACAATTTAAGGTCTTTGATTATAAAAACTATATCTCATTGATCTCACTTTTTTTTTTTTGATGGCTAAAAAGAACACTCATTTTCACATTACATAGGGGAAAACTAAAGCACAGGAAATATATGCTACAAACTCAAGGTCACAAAATGACCAAAAAAACAAAAAAGATTTTACACTGGAATTAAAACCTGGCACACACAAATTCGGAATCCAAAAATCTCTATTTTTTCATTTCATTTTGAAAATCAAAAAATAAAATACATTTTTCTAGTATCAACCCATTTTATACCATAGATATAATATTCTTTTTCCCATAACTAGGTATACCTTCAACAGGAAAAGAGGAAAGTGGGACCATGAATGGACCATACAGGAAAAAAATGTTGCGGTCTTTGTCTTTTCTCTTATTTTCACATCTTCTAGGGAAATTGGTGAATACACCTCAGAGGTTCCAACTGCCTCTGCTGCCCCAACACTCTGATGATAATTTTTGGAATTCCCCAACAAGTTGGATGAGCTCTTGTCTGTTGTTGGCTCACTTTTCTGGCTCCTTTTGTTAGCTCCCTTCACAGAGCAAGTCATTCCACAAACAAATTAATTATCCTGTCTAATCAGATGTGCTCACAACACAATGGACAATGAAGCTCATCGTTTCCATGGTGATCTGTTCCCATGTCAAATGCATTACATGCAGGGAGTGTACATTTAGCTTGTGGTAAGGGTATTGTTTGATATTAAAAATCTAAAAAGGGAAAAACAAAATTCAAATTCACCTTTTATTTCTGAAGAAAAGTCCTAGAATAGCCCTTGATTCCTACTCAGCAATGGAGTAAAAAAAAAATTTTTTAAGTCTTCAAGATGTGCTGAGTTCACAGGAAGGAAGTCAGCCTCATCTTAAGGCATTTGGTTCTTAAATCTAAGCCTCGACAGATGTGCAAAGACTGACCGTGACCTCCTGGCCTATGATTTTCACCCCGAACTCTACAGAATTACAAAATTCCCAGAGACCTGTAAGAGTCCCACAAAACAGTAAAGTATTTTCCACTAATTGCTCAAGGGTTACATCATGTCCTCTTAATTTCTATGTTGAGTGTCAGATAAGACTCTTGTTTAAAAACACAGTTCTGCTTATTGGGAGAAAATTTTTATTTTATTTTATTTTATTCTCTTCTTAGTTTCATTTTCTTAGTCCATTTTTTTTAATCTCTCATTTTTATTTATTTATTTATTTTTACATCATTGTTCATTTTTAAACAATATTTGCTTCCCCCACCCCCTGAGGTGTAGTCCCCATAGAGTTTCCTTCCCCAGTGCACCCCTGCACCATCACCTCAGTCCCCTGTGCTCCTCCCTCCCTCCCTCGGATCCCTCTCCCTCCTCCTCCTGTGGGAAAAATTTTAAATAGAAACCATTACATTAAACTTGACAGGTTAAATTAATGGATCTAGAACATCTAGGGTTAACTTGGAATATATTTATAGATCACTAGCTTTGTCAAGAAATTATTTCAGAAGATTAAAATCTGGTAATATTTGCAAGATAGTTGAGCAACAGACCTGCTTTTAACTCTTCACATGCCACATGCCAGGGGCCCCTCAGCACTTTTCCCTTGGTCACCTCCTTGGTCCCAGACCCTTTGCCCCATTATCCTGGCTCTGCACTCCAGCCTGTCCACTTCAACCTCCTCTTTCTGCTTCTCTGTTTCTATTCCCATTTGCAAGTTGACATTTGCACTAGGTCTTGATGTTCATTTTAATACTCCCAAGAGACCCAAACTTGTTTCCCCTTGAATGCAATACAGACTTTCTTGATCACCTCAAGTTGCCTCGGGCAACATGTATGCTGGGTTCACTTGACCCCTGAAAACCTTTCCAACATATTGGGACTGGACAGGTCCCATTCAGATTCAGCATAGAAACCCAAGAGGAATAGTAGCCAAACCATAAATAAACCTCAAAATATAAATCACCAAGCTTCTACTAACATCAGAGATACAGTTACCTGTTCAACAAAGACTATGTACCTACTATCTGCCACACAGGGTGCTAAGTCCTGAAGATTTAGAAGCTTGGCTGCTCCCTACAAGATGTTCCCAGTGTAATAACAGAAGAGATAAATAAGGCAGACCCATCTGTGAGACCCACTGAAATGTGACTTAAGCCTACAGGGATATAGTCCAGTTTGCCTTAATTGTGCACATGCATTCACCCTCTGGTGCCTGTCATCTAGACTTGTTCCTCCTCACTCAATGTTTCTTGAGCTTTGGTCACCAAAAAACATCTCCCTTGCCATGATCCTTCATAAGCCCATGTTCCTTCCTCTGCTAGAATTGCTTTCTCTGCAGTCAGCTGACAAGTTCTCTCTTGTTTCATCACATATCACTTAAATCTAACTCATAGGTGGATGGTCTTGACAGCTACTAAATCCTTCATAAATCTTAAAGAATAAATTAAAGGCTCAATTCAATTGTCCACCCTTTTGTGAAGCCCTCCCTGATTTACTCAAGCAGAATTACTCTGCTGCCTTTTCAATAATCCAAAACATTTTGTTCATATCTTCATTAAAGCCTATAGTACAATATATTAAAATCATTGATTTATGTGTTTCCTGTCACAGCTCATTGGTTCCTTAGGTAAAGACAGTGTCTCAGATGTTTGTATAAATCACTCGCTTTCCTAACACCTATGTGCACTCCCTGGAGTTATCACTGTAGTGTGTGTGTGTGTGTGTGTGCATGTGCACACTTGCTCAACAATTAATTGATAAAGCAATAAATGTAAGAGTAAATGAATGTGCAGTTGTATGGGGGAATATAAAAATAAAATTTATTAATTAATAAAAATTTTTAAAAAAGAGTAAATGAATGAATAATGGGTATAACTCATCTTGCAGGCACATGGAAGAGAGGATCCATTCTTACTAGGCATTTCAGAAAATACTGCATAAAGAAGATGGCAAAAGAACTGAGCTTTGAGAAATTCTTAGAAGTATGCTTTCAGACACTGCAAGATAAGGAATAGAATGAGCAAAGGTAAGGAGGAAAAAGGAATGTGACAGATTTGGGGAATGATGACTACATTGATATGGCTGGAGTGGATGAATAAATAGGTCAGTATGCCCCGGACAGATGGAGGAGGAGTTAAATGGTGAGGGACTTCAGGGTCCCTCTGAAAGTATAGATTCAATCATGGGGTCAATGGAGAGTCACTCAGGGGAGTTACATGGTCAGATGTGTATTCTACAAAGATGTGTAGACTAGTGATGGGAACACCAGAGACCCTTCTGAGGCCACTGCCCTTGTCTAGGAGACTGATGGAGAGAATCTGGACTAAAGCAATGAATGTGGGGATTGGGGAGAAAAAGGAATGTTTCAATTGATCTTTAGGATTGATTTAACAGGAGCTCTAATTTTGCAGGGAAAGATACCCAGACATAGAGAGAAAAGAATGGATGAGAACAAGACTAAAAGAAAGGGATCAGATCATCAGGTGATCTGAATTGCTGAAACATCAACCTTCTAGAAGAAAATGGCACAAACTCAGAAGTCAAGGAGGTGTGATTGGAAACAGGGAATCCGGTGAAGGAAATATCACCTCCACATTTTACCAAATTACAAGGCTGAAGAGGAAAGCCAGGTTGCTGGCTGAGGTTCTTACTGAGCTGATGACCAAGAGCAACATGTGTGTGTTAATAACAACCTCAAAACAGACCCTTCCTTTCCAGTGGTAATAGGAGCTGCACTGATGAGTGTTCTCAGCAATTCCCAGTGAATGACAACCACAGAGCTTGCCTGAAAAAACATGGGAAATTCATTCTTGAAATGCCCTAGCTGTTAGCAGGGGAACCCACTGGGACATTCTGGAAGTTTCCTTGGCCCATTTGGAAGGCAATATCTTCTCAGGTGTGAGATCTCTGGAGACCAGTCTCCCTCTTGGGGCTCTAGTTCTTTACCTGTAAAGCAGAGATAAGAATAAAGCTACTTTGAAATATGATTGTGAAAAATTGATGAAAAAAATGCATGTGAAGGTAGATTCTCAGTAAAATAGAAAGCAGTATAAATGTGCTGAGTAGTGTTATTTTACAAGACAAGCACTATACCTGACATTTCTGCATATTTCTGAGAAAAAAAAAGTGGCATTTCTGCATGATGTGTGCAAAAAATATTTTTTTCCTGATAGAGAATAATTTCTTCACATAAAAGGGAAGTGATACTTTGCTAATAGCAAGCAACCTCAGAAACAAAGGACTAGCCCCACAGCATCTGTGATGGCCCTGAAGGGGCAGAAGGCGAACGAAGCTGATCCCAAGACAAAGAGACGACTTCTGTAGCACATTTTTGTCGCCAAAGTTTCCAAAGGAAGCCACCAGTGACTTTTGAGGCTCTACAAGAGCCTCAAGACCAGAGGGAGGAAAAACATCACAACATCTTAAAATGTGCTCTGATTAAAAATGAATCCCTCAGGGGAAAGAATTGCAAAAAATGTAGGCTAGGGGAAAAAAATGTAGGCTAGGGTGAGCTGAGGAAAATTTTTATTTGTTGATTATTCACCAGATTGTTTTTCTTTTGGGTTGTAGCTTATGTTTAGAAAATACTTACCCACTCATTATTCCATGTAGGCTTCATGCTAAGTCAGGAAGAGAGAGATGATGGTCATTGTGGTGGTTGCCATTGAAGAGCCTAAGAAGCAGAAGTTCTGAGTGGCAGGCGCTTGGCAGCAGGAATAGAACACCTGACTCCCCCTGCCCGCTGCACTGCTCTGAGAGGCCCCAAGCTCCCAGCACAGGCCCTTGCCCTCTGTTTACCTCAGTGTCTGGCCTGCTCCTCCAAGGAAAAACTTGTAAATGTCTCCTCATGAAAGGATCTTGCTTGTTCACAGGTATGTATATGTCCATTCTCCTCACATCTGGTGGGCACCACATAGGTGCTGCTATGGGTCATAAGAAATGTAGGTGCTGGAAAGCTGGAAGGGAGGGTGTGAGGAGAAAATGGTGTAGGAACCTACAACCATTTGGGGCTGAACCTCTGGGAAGAAACACAGGCAGAATACAGCCTGTGAAGAGACTGAACTGGCATCTCATGCTGATGGGATAAGAGGGGTCTCAGTCCACTTCCTCTGAGCCAGTGGACCTGAAACCTTGGTGTGTAGCAGACACACCTGGAATGACTGAAGAATGGTACGTGGAGGGCCTCCCCTGGTGATGCAGCAGTTGAGCGCTGGGCTGCGAAGCTGCCCGCAACCTCTGCAGTGCCCATTCGATCCTTGGCCGCTGGGCGAGGGTCCCACATGGCGCGCAGACCTCTCCTGCTATGCCCACTGCTCCCCTCAGCAGTGTGTTTGGTTAGTCAGCCTGCTCTGTTCCCCGCTCTGGCTCTGGTGAATCCTCTCATCCTCCCACACTTCTGACTGTATCCAGTGCTTGTAAAAATAAATAAATAAATCGTTTAAAAAAAAAAAAGGGTCCTTGGAGTAGGATAGGGCCTGGATCTTGATATCTCACTAGAGTGCCTTGGGTGACTCTGACATGGACCAAAGGTTGAAAACCATTTTTCCAAGTGGACTTTGCCCAGGAATGAAATTCTAGAACAAAACGTTTTAGATTTTCCCTGTTTCTTCCCTGGATGACAATGGGAGTAAGTGGAAGTCAGTGGTTGACCCCATCTCTTAGCAATAAGGCCTATGTATATATAAATCCATAGGGCTTAGTCAAGGTTGCCAGCCTCTAGCTCCGAACTTGAGGGGAACACAGCGATGAGGTGAAGCTGGCTGGGATGCTCCATCATCCCTGGGCAGGGTGTTGTTCCAGTTACACTCTCGTGATTTCTTCATCAACTTTTGCTCTATAAACAATGTTTTGCCCAGTGAAGACTGACTAAGCCAGTATCATGGATCGAGAACTGAATTAGACGTGAATGAAGCAGGTATCTACCTTCAAGGGCCTGCCAAGCAGACAGGACAGAGCAGAGACATGTAGAATAATGTTATAAATTATATATGTAGGATGGGAGCTAAGGAGGAAGACTAGTTCAGCTGGGGCCAGGGAAAGGTTCCTAGAGGAAGTGACATTTCACAAGTTGAAGCACAGCAGGCAGGAAGCGGAAGCAAGTTCTTGACAGAGAAAGCAGCTGTTGGCAAGGCCAGAGGACTACTCCGGGCAGAACATGGCTCATAGATGGGTGTGGCAGAAAGACTGGGTGTGTAGGACAGAGAGGAGGAGAGGTGGGGCCAGGGGAAGGGCCTGAGTGTAGTGCAGAAGAATTTAGGTTTAATCTTAAACCGTTGAGAGCCTTCCCTTTTGGTTACCTATTCCTGCCCCCAACTTTTCTCCCTCTTCCCTTCTGAAGACCAGAGAGGAGAGAAAAACAAAGGAAGGAGGAGGTTACAAATGGAGAAGGGAGAGAGGAAAAGAGGAAGGGAGACATTCCAGTTCCTTTCTTTGGCTCCACCTTGAAGTGCTATTGTTGGTGTTTTATAAGGAATTGGCAATTTAATGATTTCTGCCTTCACAAGAGACTAAAGAGCAGAACCTGTGCCCAGGGCGACTGGGCTGAGCTCTGAGCAGCACCACTTAGGGAACCAGCACAGCCTAGAGCAGTGGTTCTCAACCTCTTGACCTTAAGGACCATCCTCATCCTGCTGCGGTTTGACTTAGGGGTGTAGTGTTTGTTGATTGAGAAACTAAAAGGGTGGAAAGAGCTGCTGGTAATTCAGGAGCACACTAGAATGAATTTGTATTTGTTCTATACAATGATTTCCACGTATTTGGAAATCCATTAGGACACAATTATCTGCATGAAAATCAGATAGTACATGGGGAGAAAGATCTGTAATGCATGTGATAGGCCACAAGCCAATGACTTACTGTATGTTAGAGAATGCACCTCCATGCATCACAGTGTAGTAAATGGGCATTTTCCCCAGCTCCACTTATAGCCAGTTGCCTTGGACTACAATTCCCAGCCTACCTGCCTGAAAAGGAAACGGCAGAGAAGAAACTAAGTGGATCAGAGGTGGAACAAAGGAGGAAGCAGAGACACTTAAGAGACACAGGGTAAAAGACACACGGAGAGGCTGTTCCTGGGACTTGAGCATTTTGGCAAAGAAAATGGCAGCCTTTATCTTGTCTTCATGGTAGAGTATAGAGTAACTTTGAATTTCAGGTCTCTCCTTTGCCCCAGCTCTGTGGGAACTGCCTAACCCCTTCATTGTGGTTCCCTGTCAGAAGGCACCTTAGAGTCTGTGGCAAGCTTGTGGGCCTCAGCAGCTCCGCTTTGGGCTAAGCCTGTTTAGCTGGGCATTTGCACATGAGGGGGATGGGTATATTTGGACTTTGATCAGGAGTCAGTTATTTGAAATCCTTTCTTTTCCTCTCTCCTTCTCTCTGTACCTTTTGATTTCTTACCCCAGTTAAAGGCCTTTCACATTTAATGCTGCTTTCTTTGCCTTTGTGCATGCAATTGGCCAAATCCTTCTAGAGCATGTACCCTTTAACAGTTTGGGATGGCTAGCGACCCTCTGTCACATGGTTACATAAAGAGTTCTTACAAATTAATAAACAAAAGCCAGCAACCCAATAAAAAAAAGTGAATAAGAAGATATATTTGCAATGGTGTTCATCAAAAAAATAAAACCAAGAAGAAGAAGAAATGTGTTATTTCATTTCTCTCACAATGAAAATCTCTATGTATGGAAAACCATTTTTTAAAACTCTGGTTAGATCCCTTATAATCAGGGAAATGCAGATAAAAGCCACACTGAGATACCACCTTACACCAGTGAGAATGGCACATATCAAAAAAACAAGCAACAACAAATGTTGGCGAGGATGTGATGAAAAAGGAACTCTCCTACATTCTGGTGGGAGTGCAAACTGGTCCAACCGCTATGAAAGCTGTCTGGAGGCTCCTCAGTCTACTAAGAATGGAGCTACCATATGATCCGGATATTCCAATCCTAGGGATCTACCCAAAGGATACAAAAACATTGATTCAAAAGAGCACCTGTACACCTATGTTTATTGCAGCACTATTTACAATAGGTAAAACCTGGAAACAAACCAAATGCCCAAAAATAGATGACTGGATCAAGAAGATGTGGTATATATACGTGATGGAATATTATTCAGCAATCAAAAAAGATAAACTCATGCCATTCGCAGCAACATGGATGGAGCTAGAAGGAATTATGCTCGGTGAAATAAGCCAGAAGGAAAAAGAAAAACATCAGACGGTTTCACTTATAACAGGAATATAGGGGAACCAAATAAGACATCAGTGTAACAAAAATAAAAAATAATAATAGTGCAAAACACAACAAAGCAAAAAAAAGACAATTATAAATCAGAGACATCCTGCAGGGGAGGAGGAGGGAGAGGGATCAGAGGGAGGGAGGGAGGGGCACAGGGGACTGTAGTGATGGTGCACGGGTGCCTTGGGGAAGGAAATTCTATGGGGACTCAATCTGAGGGGGTGAGGGAAGCAAATATTGTTTAAAAATTTTTTTTAAAATGATTAAACAAAAAACAAAAATAAATAAATAACAAATTAAAAATCTGGTTAGGTAGCAAAGACTAAAATTTTTGATAATCACAATGTGGAAAGAGTATCTTGAGAAAACACTACTTTCATTCATCACTGGGAAAACAGAAATGGGAACACATCATTTGAAGAGCAACTTAACTACATCACTCTAAATTTAAGGTATACTATTACTTAACACAGAAATTTCACTCCTAGGGCCTCCCAGGTGGCGCAGCGGTTGAGCGCTGGGTTGCGAAGCTGCCTGCAGCCTCTGCAGCACCGGTTCAATCCCCGGCTGCTCCCTGGCCACCAGAGGAGGGTCCCACATGGCGCGCAGACCTCTCCTGCCGCCCGCTGCTCCCCTCAGCAGTGTACTTAGGTCCTTCTGCCTGCTCTGCTCCCTGCTCTGGCTCTGGTGAATTCTCTCACCCTCCCGCGCTTCTGACTGTACCCAGTGCATGTATAAACCAAACAAACAAACAAATAATAAATAAATAAATAAGACATGCCTCTAGAAAATTAAAAAAAAAAAAAAGAAATTTCACTCCTAGAACTTAATGCTCTATATAAAACCACATGCGTTCACCAAGAGGGTAGAATGAGCTGGGTTTAATAAGAGTTAATCATAACAAAAATGTTTTTTCTCACCCTGTGCACTCATTCATCTGGTCCTTTAATTCCCACCCCCAAGAAAGTCTCTGTCATTTCAAAGCACACGCCAGTATTTTCCAGAACTCTGAATAAATTTATGGAAAGTTTCTCCCTTGCTCAACTCAGTTCTGCTTCAAGCTTGGATGCCAACTGTGAGAGAACGTGGCAAGATTACCTTCTCTCTTCCACCTCATCCTCTTGCCTGCTTCTCTACTGTATGACTTTGTCAAATTTTTGCACCTTTATCATGATGCATTCATTTTATAAATTTGAAAGCCTACTGTTAAGAGAAAAAATAAAGCAAGCACTGTGCATAGCATTCCTTTTTAGAAAACATTGTTTTTACTTATAAAAATAATATGGTTTCTTTCCAACATGTAGGAAAACACATAAACAAAAAGATATCTACAGAAAATATATATAGAAAGTATACATTCTGTCATTTTTTAAATCCATCTTCCACCCTCTCTCCACCTAAAGGGAAACCCTCTCTCTACATCTCTCTATAGTTAGGTGAACATCTCCTTCCGGGTGTTTCTGTATGACTTTACGATATGTATAACTTTCCTTCAACCAAAATGGAATCACACTATAGGGAATACTCTTAATTCTGACTTGTTTTCACTTTAAAATATACCTGGTACCACCTTCCACGCATAGACACCCACTCTGCTCTTCTTGATAGTTGAAATAATTCGCTTCTGTGTGTCTGTAACACAAACACAGTTTACTTGAGCAACACCTGAGACACCCAGCTCTTTGAATAACTCCCTTACAGGTGTTGCGCGTGTAACTGCAGTCCCTCTTGTAGAGCCTGGAGTCAGAAGGCAGGGATGTGTAACATGTTGGTCAAAATCCCAACAGCTCCTCTCCCTGCCAGCCCCTCACCGCACCCCCGCCTGACAACAGCTGTGGTGATGTGAGTCACCTTCTTGACACAATTATAAACTGAGATGCAAGACCTACTGACTGGGACACGCGGCCCTGAATGTGTCTCTATTGCCGTAGCACTGTCCCTGAAGTTACGCAGCAGCCCAAGAGGGTAGAATGAAAGGGGATGTGGAATTTATACTCCACAGACGACGATTAAATTTGGAGTGAAAGGCACAGTCTCTATCACCATCACTAAGGGAAAACATAAGTCACCCCTGAAACGTTTTGCTTGCACCAGCAGCTTAAAGCTAAGTCTCAGCCTGGAGGCCTGTCCACTAGCTTCTGTCCTTAGATAGCCTTGCTTGATGGAAAATGGAGTTGATAATCAGGCCCATCAAGATTCTGAACACCATGTGAGAAAGGAATGAAAGGCACTTGGTCTGGAGAAGAAAATGGCCTGGGAGTATAAGGGTTGTCATCAGAAATCTCAAAGGGCTGTCCAGAGGACAGAGGAGCAGGCCAAGTGAGAAGAGCAACAGGCAGGCAGGCTTTCAACTAGACCAGACAGAACTTTCTTTCTGTATTATTTTTTATAGAGGTAACATTGGTTTATAGCACTATATATGATTTAGGGGTATAGGATCACACCCCATAAGAATGTGCTACCGTACCTCTTCCACCACCAACATACCCCCTCTAGTAAGCTCAATTCTACAGCCTGGTTTCTACAGCCTGAATTACAGCTTGATTTCTAGCTTTTGTTACTGGTTTGGCTTTGTCTGACCCTTTGTTTTCTTTGTTTATATTCCATAATAAGTGAAACCATCCAATTTTTGTCTTTCTCCTTTTGACTTATTTTATGTAGCATTATTCTCCCCCCTCCCAATCGTATCCATGTTGGTGCAAGTGTAATAAGTTCATCATTTTTTGTCTCTGAGCAGCATGTCATTGGGTATATATACCACATCATCTTTTTTTTTTAATATTTTATTTTATATATTTTACATCATTTTTCATTTTTGCACAATGCATGCATTTTCAATTTGATTACATTCCCCATATAATTCCCAACCCCCCATTTTGACTCTAATTCCTCCTTCCCTCCCCACCCCCAGTAGTGTGTCTCTGTTTTATAGTTGCTTGTTGATTTTTATTTTTACTTTGTATTAATTAGTCTTTTTCCTGGTCTCTTATTTAGGTTTTCTAAATTCCTGCTATGAGTGATACCATCTGGTATTTTTCTTTTTCTTTCTGGCTTATTTTACTGAGCATGATCCCCTCCAGCTCCATCCATGTTGCTTCAAATTGCATGAGTTTATCTTTTTTGAATGCTGAGTAATATTCCATTGTGTGTATGTACCACATCTTCTATTTTTGGGCATTTGGGTTGTTTCCATAGCTTAGCTATTGTAAATAGTGCTGCTATAAACATAGGGGTGCAGGTGCCCTTTTGAATTAATGATTCTGTGTCCTTTGGGTAAATCCCTAGGAGTGGAATTGCTGGGTCATGTGGAAGCTCCATCTTTAGCAGATTGAGGAATCTCCACACAGCTTTCCATAGTTATATCACATCATCTTAATCCACTCATCTGTCATTGGGCAACTTAGGTCTTTTCCATAATTTGGCTATTGTAAATAGTGCTGCAATGAACATAGCAGTGCATATATTCCATATCAAAAAGACCAAAAACAACAAATGTTGGCAGAGATGTAGCAGGAACATAGACTGGTTCGGGCCCTGTTTCAGATACCAAAAAGCCCCTGTGGATAACAATCTGGAGCTTTCTCAAAATATTAAACATATACCTACCATATGATCCAACAATTCTACTCCTAGGTATCTACCCAAAAATTACAAAAGCACATTTGAAGAAATACACATGCACTCCTTTGTTCACTGCAACAGAGAGAACTTTTTACCTATCAAAGTTGTGAAGAAATTCAAGGGGAAGCATTCACAATAGCCAGGTCCGGAGTCAGTGACATCTATAGAAGCCAAGGAGATAGAGGGCAGGACAGTGAGACAGCATTGTTTCAGGTCAGCATTGTCTGGGGTCGAGCTGGCTATTACCAAGGAGCTGCTACCTAGACACTTATTTTGTCATTTTGTGAAACGCCATGACACAAGGATTCAATCTGTGCATTTCCATCTCAGAAATGTAATTTGATTACAATGGGAAAGTCTCTCACAGAAGATTTATATAAGTCAAGCACCAAGTGATGGAGGCATAAACCATTTCTACAAACTCCTCCATTCATTTACAAGAAGGGGCTGTTGTCAGGTAGACCAGAAACTCAAGACAAGCTCATCAAACACCTTCTTCCCCTTGGCAGGTGGAATAAAGGGGATAGTGGTGTCACATGAAATTGTAATTCTCCACATCTTAGCGGATGAAGTCAGGATGGGTTTGAATATTAGACTCTGTCTACTCTGCGTGAGTTCCATCATGCTCACTTGCAAGGTCAGTGAGCTTCCCTCCAGTATGTTCTGTTCCATCTTTTAATATATAAATACCTCAACCCTGTCATCAACAAGACTTTATGAATGTCCGGTGTGGTTTACTGCATGTGAGTTTTGGGTCTGAATTGTCAGAGAACAGATATCTTTTGGTAGGAAGTACAGGGGATACTCCTACACTGGCTTCCTGTGTAAGGTAGAAATAGGCAGTGAGCAGTCATAGCTCAGACACAGACTACCCAGATGAAATTCTAGTTCACCACCCATTAGGTGACCTTAGGCAAGGTCACCATCTCCCTCTACATCAGTTCTCGCTCTGCAAAGTGGAGACAATAAAAATACTGCTCACAGCATTTGAGGTGAGGATAAATAAAGTTGTTAGAATGGTACAGCACCCAGTCTGCAGCCTAGAAGGGTTTGTAACTGCGATTACCTGGCCGTGACATAAACTGTGCCCATCTAATCCTCACCACGACACAAGTCATATTCTTGTCTCCACGTAACCAATGAGAAAGCAGAAGCTCAAGGTCAGGGAGGAAGCTGGAATGGAAGCCCAGGTTTCTCTGACTGTGAAGCCAGCATCCACTGTGTCACCCACATCCCGCTCTCCCCCACAGACCTGGTAGAGCCACTTCTCATCTCTTCACTGGGGTGGGGTGAGGGGCAGTCTATTTTCATCACTGCTACTCGACCTCAAGCAAGGAAAACAAGTGTCCTCTGCCCTGGTCGTGCCAGAGCTAGCCTGTGAGAGACACAGGTTGTGCAACATGACCAGCTGCTTTGCAGATGTGTCCACAGCTAAACATGACATGAGTTTCATTTCCAAAGTTAAAAAAGAACACCTATCTCTCAAAACATCCTCCCAGGCTTACCAGAAGCAGAGGGGGAAGGGGCTAGTGCTCCCTCACAGGCAGCCCTGGGTCCCTCTCTGCTGTGGTAACTGCTCAAGGCACCACTCTGTTTGAGCCGTTGGCTCCTGCCCCAAGCCCCAGGCCCCCTGGGTTCACTGAACATTTGAACATTACCCACAAAATAGTCACCTTGAAAGAGAAGATAATCAGAAGAAAGAAGGGTCAGGAAGAGAAAGTGAGGGCTCTGGAAGAAACTCCCATCCAGACTAAGCAAAGAGCTGCAGCGGGTTTCCACAGGCCTGAGTTTCAAGCCGTCCCTGGTAGTTCTCTGACTTTGACCAAACGATTCAACCTCTCCCACTTCAGTTTTCTCTTTTCGAAATGGAAGAGTATCATTCCCTTGCAGGTTTGTTGTGAGGTAGGGGATATAAAATGCTAGAACTACCCTTATGGAGATGTCAAGGAGCACAATTAGCCTAGGACAATCAAAGGTCAGGATAGACCTTTTATGACACCAAGAAGCAAAGCATTTAATTACACACATGCATACTCCAATCAAAAAGAGAAAAAGAACAAATGTTTTTAGCACTGACTGTTAACCAGAGATCCTACCAGGCCCTTGACCTACATTGAATCTTCCCAACCCCATGTGGTGACTTTCATTTCACAGATAATGAAACTGACTAAGGGGAGGCTTTCCAAGACCACACAGCTAGACTGTGGCACTGTGAGGCCAGGAATCAAGGGCTCTCTGACCCCACTCACACCTCTCTCTGATCCATCATTCCTCTTCTGCTTCCAAAGTGAAAAAGCTGAGAACACCCCAGAGAAGAATAATGCATGACATTTATAGAGGACCCCAGAGGAGCACTGCTCAGAGTCTCTTTGGGGAGAACTCGCTTTATTTTGTTTGGTTTTAATTCTCTAATCCATCACAGATTGTGACATTTGTAAAATATAATAAAAATAAATTACTGGAAATATAAAATTTTTAAGGATATACAAAAACAAACTCTTTTTTATTAGATTCGACACACACAACTTTACTCTGTCAAACTGTCATAAAATTTTCCAAGCATTTGCTCTTGGCTTTTTGTGCATATATCTCATCATGGACCAGCCTGTGGACCACAGTTTGAAGACCATCACCTCATCCACATAGCCTGGAGAAAGATCTCAAAAAGTCATCTAAGTTCACCTTCTATTTCCAGGTAAGGATTGTATGAAACCCTCAAAGCTGCTGGGATTTTTCCTTCTTGAGAACATCTGTCAAGATGCTCAGCAGTGGGGGTAACAATGCTCATAGCCATCTCCTAGAATCTTCTGTGCAGTCTGGGTCAGAACCTTGGAGCTCAAGCTTTATGAGAAGCTTTCTGGTTCAGATCTCATCCCTTCTCCCCTTGTGTCTATATCCCCCATCCCTAGTGTTGTTTTGTCATTGTCTTCTCTTCTCTTCTCTATAAACACCTGGTGCTGTCCAAGTCCCCTCGAGTCACACACAGGCAGAAGGTAGAGCGTCACTGGACAGGTGGGGGAGGCAGAACAGGTAGAGAAGAAAACCTGTGGTAACCACCTCTTGAGTATTTTCAGGTGCCAGCTGAAAATATGTCAGTGTTGTATTTATTATCTCCCATTATCTTCATAAACACCCCATGAGGCTGGGATTATTGCCCCAATTTTATAGATGAGCTTGCAAATCACAGAAATGTCAGAACAAGGACCCACACTCAGGTCCATCTATGACGTCCCAACCTAAGCCCTTCACTCCTACTTTGCAAAGTTTAGTGGAGAGCCCAAAAACCCTCAAGGCATTTCTGCTACAGCCTCAAGCTCTACAACCTTCCAGACCCACCTGCTGTGCCCACTTGCATGATGTCGACAAATGCACCAATAGTACTAGCTCGCTGACATCCCAATGGAAAACATGTCCTCCCTCAGATCCCTGGCTCCAAAAAGCAGAACTAAAGCAGAGGAATGTTTGCAAGTCCCCCCCCACCCCGCCTTTGACTGATCAGCCCACCTCTCCCTTCAGTACTCACCCAGGCTCCACAGCCTCCCACAGATATCACCCTGAACACTTTCTCTCTTCTGCAACAACCATCGCTGCCATTCGCTGCCCACCAGCTCTGCGCCAGGCTCTACAGATATCGCATCTCACCTCTTTTCACAACAGCCTCTTAAGGAGAATGTCACTGGCCATGTTCACTAGAGATGACTGAGGTCTTAAGTTAAGTAACTCACATGAACTCAAAGAGCTAGTAAGGAGCAGAGTTGGGATTTGAGTGGAAGACTCTGTCCCACAGGCCACTATCCCATCATGACATAGTTATAAAACTTCTGGCACCTGGATATTACTCTGTAAGTATATCCCCGACTCCAACCAACATCCAAGTAGTTGGGGACACAGGAAACAGTTGAAACTGTTGATGGTATATGCATATAATTGAATGCTCCTCAATCATGCAAAATGATGTTGTAGAAGAGTAGTCACTGACATGGGAAGATCAGCATGATGTTGAGTAAGGCCGGCTGCAAAAGAAAATGTACAGTATAAATCTTTTCTCTGTTATCCAGCCATATAGGTGAGTATGGACACAAGCATGCACATACACACACACACATCTTGAAAAATCACACGTAAATGTCAACACTGGATATGTCTTTGTGATGAGATTGAGAGTAGTCTTTGTGTTACTATGTTTGTATATCTATATGTTCTCAAATTTTCATAGTAAATGGCCTCTGTAGCCTTGAAAGATGATACCTAAATCTATCAGAGGGACCACCTAGAGAGAGGGTATGTGACAATAATTATAACAGGTTTTATTTGCCTTTTTATTTTTAAATGTCCTATGAGTGACTTAAGTGTATCTCAGTCTTTCAACACTGCCAATCTGGAACACTATTTATTCCAAGAGTCCAATGATTTAAATGTGGAAGGAATTAGGGCTTCCCGAAGCCAGATTTCTGGTGCTCCAAATTGGATTTGCTCAATGTCACTCATTGTTTATTTCCCTTGGATGCACCCAGGGTCTGTTTATTTATGATGACTATGTTTTCCTGATCAGCTGATAATGTGAAGAAGGTAGAAAATCGGCCACTAGTTCTGTATGTTTTATTATTCTTGATGTCAGTGCTGCGCAAGGCTTTGGGGTTCACAGTTGTCTCAGACCCCAAGCTGAAGTGAAGGAGGCTTGTTTAATGAGGTTACAAGAAACCTCCTAAGGATGCCCAGTTGACCTCCTGGCTGAGACTTCCAGTCAGGCTCTGTTACCACACATGTGCACGTCCACGGGGTCTCTTGCAAAATTTACTGAATGTTCTACGTGGCAGTCATGTTTCCTGAACCCCAAATCGACCATCAGAGCAGCACAAAATTGGAAAGAAACATAGCCACAGGCATTAGAAACACTGGATTCCCATTCCCCTCTCACTTCCTAGATGGGTGACTAGTTCTCATCCTCTTCTGGCTTTCGCGTCCTCCATGTAAAATGGGGAATAAGGGTGGCTTGAGATCCTAGCTGAGATAACCGTGTGCGGTGCTCCGGCCTCCCAGCTGCAGCCTGAAGTCAGCTGTTAGATGAAGTGGCCTTCAGGCTGACTGACTCAGGTGGAAGACATCATTGGGATTCTTATTAATTTGGTTCTTGACAAACTGGAGTCATAGGTGGAGATGCAATGACTTACCCCAGGGCTGAGGGACAATTCACAAAACTGAAGCCAGTTTTGAGGCAGATACTGAGATAGATGGGGAAGGAATGCTAGATGGACAGATTCCACCTCCTCCTTGTGAACCAAGGACAGCAAGTTGCTATGAAAACTGCATGGTAGATAATAGATCCCCTCAACTCTGTAGCCTGCTTTACTCAGTCAGCATCAGGAACATCCTTCCCTGCTGGTACCTTTTCTTCTGCATTATTTGGCATCACTGAGATATCTTCAGTCACTCAACAGGACAGTAAAGAAAAACAAAAGCAAAATAAAACAACCTGTCATAATAACGGCCACACCCTCTCTCCCGGGGACTCCTCCGATGTGATCAGGTAGGATCTTCTAAGACTAGAGAAGACAGAGGTGGCACAGGTACCTGAGGCCGCCCGGACCCAGCCGCATGCCCACCCTCAGCCTCGGCCCTCCCTCAGTTGTGCAGATGAATTCGGATTTGGGCAGTCAGAACAGGTCCCTGGGAGGCAACGGTGCGGAGGAGGCTGCAGGACGGAGTGAAATCATGTTCTAAAATACGGAGGGTTTTATGGAATGGCCAGGCCGGGTGGGGGCTGGGAGATGGGCTGGCCAGGAAATGCCAGTTTAAACTTAGCTCTGACCTATTAATCAGCAGCGGGGACAATGATGCAGGAGGGGCGGGAAGGCCGGACATGTGCTCGCGCCAGATTTATGGGCCCAGAACAAAGGGTGGCCTGCTCGTTTAGAGAGTCTCTTTCCCTTTTCCTCTGGCAAAACGAGGACATTGTTTAAAAAGCCAAAAAAGAACAAATATTCTAAAGACTGAGGTCATTTCCAGAGATGCAACAGGTCCTGATGGGGAGCTGTACACGTGCTGGGGGGAGAAGGTGACGCAGGAGTGAGGGGCAGCATGGAGGGGTGCACTTCATGAAGCAGAGACCACAGACTCCTCATCTCGGCTCTTGAAGGAGTGGGGACTCCCTGCCTGGTGCCGTTCTGAAAACATCTAATGGCCCATCTGTGGTGTCTCTGGATAAATCCAGAAGGCTCCTCCATTCAGGCTGAAAACAGTTCCTGTCTCCTTCTAAGCTCTGCCAGCTTTCCTGGAAGGTCTTCCCCAGGTGAGCTGCAGAGGATACAAGCATCTTGGCTTCCTTCACCAGTCCCATTTCATCAGACAAAGGGAGAAAGGGGAAGTGAGAGCAGAAGGAAGAGGAGAAAGGAGAACATGCTTATTACAAGGAAGTCACCCCAAATGAGGCGCTAATGACTCCGAGAGCCCGTGGACTGACCAGCTGAGTATGGACAAGCAGGTTCCTGTGTACTTAGTGTTCCCTCTGCCTGAAATGCTCTTCACCACATAGTTTGCCACCCCATTGCTAGGATCCTTTGTATCTTTCTCTGCAAGTAACTTTCCCATTAAGACCCTTCCTGACCACCTGATTTAAAATTGGAGCCCATGAATCGCCCACCCTCTGCCTCCCCAGGGTAGTCACCTGGACCTTCTAGAAGGACTCCCTGACCCCTTTCTTGCTTTTTTCCCATCTGAACTCTACACAGTTGCCAGGATAAACTTTCCAGACTATATCTGGTTATCTCTTTCCTGCTTAAAAAAACAAAAAATTTGGTGACGCTCCATTTTCTTCAGAACAGATTCAGAACCCTCAGCCGGGTGAGGACCCTTCATGCTCTGGCCCCACCTGCCTTCCCAGGTCATGGCTCATCTCTCCCCAGCCCCCACCATATCTTTTCACCCCACAGAATTATTTTCTGTTCCCTGAATGTGACATGTCCCTCCTGAAAAAATTCTAGTCATTCTTTAAGGCCTAAGCTTCAGTGTTATCCCCTCCATGAAGGTAACCTCACTTGGGTTGACCCTTATTCCATGTACTGACTAGCATATGTTCATGATAATGAGGAGGAGGAGGAGGAGGAGAAACAGGAGGAGGAGGAGACAGCACTTATCAAAGAGATTATACTCTCTTATTGGGGTTCACTTGAACACATGAACTCCATTGGATAACTGCCTGGATGAATGAATGATGTTCTACTGGATGTGGTTACTGCTGGGTATGTGGAGGCCCATATAAACATTGTCATGGAATGTCTGTATACAGAAACAAATGGATTCACCAACAATCAGTGTTTCAGCACCTCTCTGACAGCCCAATTTCTTGTGATTAGGCAAAAGAGATACTCTCTCCCCAGGAGAAAATATACCTTCACAGAGAGCCTCCCTGGAGCTGGGATCTGGTCGTGGGTCACTGAGACAACTTCATGGGCACAAAGCATAAGTCTTAACACTCCCCTGGGCATCTAGTAAACCCCACACACTGGGTAGAGGATTAGAGAACTTGCCAAAGGGGAAAAAGGAGGACCAGGGCTAAAGTGGGTCCAGGTGGCCTCAGAGCACATAGTCTGGAAGGCACTGCTGGCCCTGGCTCTGACCCTGGCTGATCCTGATCACTGGAGAGGCTTGGGAAATGTTGAGGATGGCGTTTCCAAGTTCGGAGACCTCAGAGGCCCAGGAACCGGCAGATTCCTTACTCACCTAGCTTCTAGATAACCATGTGAGTAAACATTCTGTCATTCAACAAACATTTCCTGAGCATCTACTAGGCACCAGGCTCTTCCTTAGCAGCTGAAGTTACATATTCATTGTTATGTATTACTATGAGATAGCAAATTATCTCTGCCAAGGAACAATAATAACACAGCTAGACCTGCAGAGTGTGAGAGCATAGTTATCATTTCATCCACCAGGAAACTGACCTAGAGAGTGATTGTCATATATTCCATGAAGGTCCCATCATGTGATCCACCTCTACCCTTGGGTGTGGTTAGTAATGCAGCTGAGAGGTTTCTAAAAGAAAGCAAAGAGCTATCCATAGATCTGACTTCCTAAAATAAACCGAAACGTGAGGAAAGAGAGAGAACAATGACTTTGAGCCTATTCTGAGGTTGAACTGATGATGGAAGTAATGACTAAAATACCCTTGAATAGCTTCAAAGGTAGTGGCCGCTAAGCAGGTGGGAGAAGCCTCTCGGAACAGAGCAATGGCAAATGGGCAACCTCAGGGCCAGGGCCCAACCTGGCTTCTCCTGCTCCCTGAACTCCGATTTCCCTGTCTATAGACCAGGGATCAGAACTCTCACAGGTTGTTGAAAGATTGAAGTGTTATTAAAGGTCACGAACCACCTGTGTAAGCATTACCCTGGGTGACTCGTTATTAGCAAAAAGGCAGAGAGGTTGTGCTGTGCCTTTCTTACCTCACCACACAGAAGCACATGCACGCAACGGGCTACAATGTGGGGAAGGTAAGAGTGTGCAAGGAAGAGACAATCTCCTTGGAATAGCCCTTCCAGCCCTCAAGCATGAAATGTTATTAGTCATCTCAGCTTTGCATCTTGGTGTTCTCTCTCTCTCTCTCTCTCTCTCTCTCTATCTATCTATCTATCTCTCTCTCTCTCTCTCCCCCTCCAAATCATGGTTCTCAACCTACACACATTTTGCTCCCTAACACATCTGGTGATGTCTGCAGGCATTTTAAGTTGTCCCACCTCTGGTGGGGAAGGGTGGCATGTTCCTGGCAGCTAATTGTTAGTGGCCAGAGATGCTGCTAAACACCCCACAATGCCCACGTCAGCCCCACCACAAAGGACTATGCAGCCAAAAATGCCCACAGTGCTATGGTTAAGAAATTCCACTCAAAGTGTCCTTTTTCCTTTCTCCACTGCTTCACGCTTCCCCCTCCAGAGAGAGGAGTGATGGTATCCCTTGCTGCTGGAGATTTTCAAACCATATAACTTTTTTGGTAATTTGACCACAACTAACAGGATTATAAACACATACCTTCTGAACAGCGATGTCACTGCTCACTCACACAACGTCCTGTGTACAAGGATGTTTACTGCAGCACTGTTTGTGATAAGGAAAGACTAAACACAACCTAACTGGTCCCTTCTGGAACAGTTATAAATCTCAATGTACCTTTAAGTTATAAAGCTTTTGATACAATTAACAAAATGTAGCAATTATTCCTGCCCTTGAAAAGGAGTAAGGTCATTTCCAAAGGATCTGAGGGGAAAGTCACCCAGCTGCGTTGCTAAAGACAAAGCAATGTTCAGGATAGTCCTATTTATAGGTAGTAAATAAGTAAAAGAAATACCACTGGTAAATAAGTAAAAGAAATATTCATAAATATATTGTTGCATATCTATAGGGAAGATCTATAAGCACATGTAAGAAAAGACAAATAAGCGCTTGCTTGGGAGATGAGGACTTGGTCAGGGCAATTAGAAGATTCTCTTGTCATTTTATTAACTATACACAATCATTTTTTTTTATTTGGGAAAAAGCAGTTCATTAAAAAAATATTAATTGATGAACCCAAGTAAAGGGCATACATGAATTCATTGTCATATTCTTATAAATTCCCTGTTGGTTGGAGATTTGTTCAAAATTAAGAAGTTCATGAGAAGTTTCTGGGGGAAAAAATAGGAGAATATCCCCTTGAAATAGTAAAGATTTCTTTAACAGCACACAAAAAGAGCCTTAAAAGGAAAAAAATGCACATACCCTGTTTCCTTAAAACTGAAAATGTCTTCATCAAAAACAACATGAAGAGTAAAAGGGCAGGTCACAGCCTGGGAGAAAAGATTTGCAGCAGATACATCCCACAAAGGACTTGCATTCTCAATATATAAATAACTCTCCAAGTGGATAAAAGACAGTGAACACTTTTTTTTGTGAGAAGACTTGAAGAGGCATTTCATGAAAAACATCTTCAAATGGCTAATAATCATATGGAAAGGTGTTTAAAACCACTGGTCACCAGGGGAAATGCAAAGGAAAATCACACTGAGAGAACATGGCCCCTCCATAAGAACTGCTAGAATCCAGCGACTAACAATATTAAGGAAGCATGTAGTGTGGTCACAGCACTGGAGGAGCATGAAGAAGTACAAGCGCCTTGAAAACTCTGTGGCAGTGTCTAAGAAAGCAGAACAAGAGATGTGGTACATATACACAATGGAATATTACTCAGCAATCAAAAAAGATAAACACGCAGTTTGCAGCAACATGGATGGAGCTGGAAGGGATCATGCGCAGGGAAATAAGTCAGAAAGAAAGAGAAAAATACCGGATGGTCTCACTCATAGCAGGAATTTAGAAAACCTAAATAAGAGACCAGGAAAAAGACTAATCAATGCAAAGTAATAATCAAAATCAACAAGCAACTATAAACCAGAGACACACTGGGGGGAGAGGATTAGGGAGGGATGGGGAGAGGAAGAACTAGAGTCAAAATAAGGGGGGGATGCAATTGTATGGGGAATATAACCAAAATGAAAATGCATGCATTGTACAAAGATGAAAAATGATATAAGAATTATATAAAATAAAATATTAAAAATAAATAATCAGTTTCCTTCAAAAAAAAAAAAAAAAGAAAGCAGAACATTCCAACCTCACCACTATATCCTCCCTGATCTCCACAAATTATCCTTCCCATAATCCTTTTGACCTATACCAGGTATTTACTCCCCTTTAAATTTTACTCTAAGTTCTCAAACTTGTATTGGTTCTATTTATTGAGTATTTGCTAAAAACCTCCTCAGCAAGGTGCTTGGGAACATCATCACGCGGAAAAGAGATGACTTATTTTGTAGCTCCCGTTTATATGTCCTGTAGGAGCTCATGGACTAGATGGGGGTAAAGACCGACAGACATTGTAGAAGACAGAAACCACCTTAACAGCCTTCTCTTTCCAATTTAATTTCAAGTTCACATTCCTGCTTCACATTTCTTCCATAATCTAAGACTGCCCCAAAGTAGTAACTGAGAAAATGTAAGTCTGCTGATTGGATGCAGTGGATATGTGTCCACAGACAGCAAGAAAGATTTGGACTAGGAAATGAAACAGATTTGCCTGATTGGCAACTTCAATAGGTAGACTTTAGGATATTTAAACCCTAGTCCTGTGCTTGTTAATTTTATATTCATTAGCTCAGCCCAGTCTCTCAGAATAACCCTGGGAAGTGGGTGTTATTATCACTATTGGCAGATAAGAAAATTGAGGTTAAAGATGGATTATGTTATTTGCCAAGGTCGTATAATCAAGAACTAGTAGGACTGGAAGCCAAATACCTGATCCCTTATTTCAAACACTGGTTCTCTGCACTGTATCCCAGGCATCAGAAGCAGCCATATTACATGTCCAGAATGTGAATTTCACTCCAGCTGTAGTCTCTTGTACAGTATATTCTGCTCCGTTTCCCAAAACACTTATGCAGCCACCACCTTTTCTCTCTCCTCCCATTTCCCTCCTCATGGCCAACTCCTCCTCCTCCTTTAAATCCCCACTTTAATTTTAGTCTTTCTGAAAGACCTGATCCTCTGGAAAAGTTTTGATGCCATGTTCATAAGCAACCACAGACACCTGTAATTTCCCCACTTTATATTGTCATTGGTTTTCAGTTTTCTTTCCCTTTAAGATTGTGAACTATCTTTACTGTTAGTTGCTGACTTCTCAAAGCCTTGCACATAGTAAGGATTCTTATATATTGTTGAATGAATGAAAGAAATGTGAGTGCCTTCTTCTAGATTTAAACCCTAACTCTTCCTGCCGATTGATCGTGTCCACCAAATAACAGTAATCCAAGATCAAGCGGGGAAGACCACATGCCTTATGAATCTAGTACAGATTCTCATCCTGATCTGAGACCTCTGTGCTGGGATACCCCCTTCCCTCTCTGTAACCCACTTTTGTCAATTGTATAATGGCAGTGCCATGCCAGATTGCTTCCCTAGCCCCGCTGGGCACCCCTTGTTCTGGAGCTATCAGAGGCCACACCTAGTCTTGACCTGTTGTAGGAAATCAACTCTGCCTAAGCCAGTCTATACTTGCAGCTGTGAGAGATCAGCTACTATGGGTCTCATATGGTTTTGGTGAGAATTTCTGTGGCTACAAGGTGATGCTTGGTGATGAAAGGAAAACTCAACCACACGACCCTTTGCAGTCTCCTGTATGCTTTCTTATAACAATCAGTGGTTCAGAACCATTTTAATTTAGTGCTGCCCATTCTGCCACATGAACTTTTGTCCAGTTGCTCTTAGAAAGCCCACATTTTAGGTGGTGGTACAGTTTTGAAAAAAGTGTGCAGGGGAAAATAAGTAGAATTAAATTATTGTCTTCCTATTAAAAAAATCTGCCTTATAAATAATTAAGGCTGCCAGAGGCCATCTGGCCTCACCCTGTACAGTGTCACTGTCAGGTGGTCATGCAATTCATGCTTGAAAGCCCCTAATTATGGGAGACCTCACTACCTGCCAGGCAGCACATTCCATTTTTGACAGATGTAATTGGAAGAAAGTTGTTTATTATATTTAGTGGAAATCAGCCATGCTGCAAATTCCCCCCACCATCACCCCGGACTGTTTCTGTCTCCTTCATACAATGAGTAGATGTCTAATCCTCTTCCATATGACAACCATTAAAAATATTGAAGGATGGAAGAAATGAATAGACTTGGCTGAATGAAAGTTGAAAATCTAGCAAGCAAAAACAATCAACCAAAACATACCAAGCACCATAATAAGTTTAATTGGCACACTGGGGGGAAATGTGTGTGTGACATGTATAAGAAATAAAGTATTACTATCCCTACAAAGTATTCATAAATGTATTCAAAAGAAAAAAGATATTAACTGGCAAACTATAAATTAAGAAATGCAATCATATGAAACATGTGAAAAAGATCCAAATGCACCAAAGTAGCCTAAGAAATGGAAATAAAGCCAAGCTCATTGTGAAGAGCAGATTCCTTCAATCTTTCTGGATAACTGTTTAATAATATTAAAGTTTTAACTGAGCAACTATTCCTACTTGGATGTTTAACTTTTAGGATTTTATCCTAAGAAGATATTTATACAATGAACAATGAGAGAAGTCAAGATGATTGATCCAAATATATGTTTATAAAAGCCAACACATTTAAAAACTAAAATTTCTGCCAATTAAACATTGATCATATAAATTATGGTAAAATCATATAATGAAACTCTAAACAGCCATCAGGTGATGGCTGACACCAAAATATGTCCATTACATAGTGTTTATAAGAAAAAGTCAGTATTACACCTTTTATGTGAAGCTGTACGTATATTTAACGTGTGTAACTTTGCAAAGTGCTATTTAGAAGCTTGTTCATCAAGATATTAATGACACTTCTTTTTTTAATGCAATTAGGGTAATTTGTCTTTCTTCTTTACGCTTTACAGTTATGTTTCTCGTTTTTGTATTGAGTACCTATAAATTTTATAATAAAAGAATTTTTATTTTGAAAAGACCAATATTGACAAATCCACCAATACTGACAATCCACTACCCCTCCTAACCTTTTCTTTTTAAATTAAACCCAACTCTTCTAATATTTCTCCAAATGAAATGAACTGGAGTCCCTCCTTCTCTCTTCAGAAGCCCTCTTCCCACCCCCAGGTTATCAGATCCCCCTTAAAGGACAGTAGCCAGAATGGAACAGTGATGCAGATCTGGTGTCTCCAGGCCAGAATAGCATGACACCCTTCTGGACAGAATACAGCCAGCACTCCAGCACTGTGGTTAGCTTGGATGGCACTACACCTTTACTGACTGACATGAACTTTCAGGTCTTTTTCACATGTGGTTATGATGCCATTGGGTTCCCACCCTGCAGTCATATTATTGCTTACTGGGGGCCAGACTCTGGATTTGACATCTCTCTCTACTGACATTTCCTAGGGCTGGACTGGGCATGTCTTCTGAACTGGTAGAGCTTCATAGCAGCAGTCACACAATCAGCTGTACCCTAGGTGACTGAGAACTCTGAAGTGATATGGTCGTAGGCCATAAGGCCAAGCCTCGGTGGCTTCTTCTAGCTGCTTGCTCTATACACTAGTAGATGAAAAGGTCTACCCTGGAAGTCAAAATCATCTATTTTCTTTATTCCATTATTGGTAGGAACGTAAGCTGGCACAGAGTTTCTGAAAGGCAATTGGAGAATGTTTATATAAATATTAAATGCAAATGATCCTTGGCAAAATTACACTTAATATATTTTATGTGCTCTTATATAGTTTGAATTTAATTATGAACTCCTAGAAGCATCATATGTTAAATTTTTTGATCATTCATCACAGCAGTGTTTAACATGATAAAAAAATTGGAAGCAAACAAAATACTAAAACAATGAGGGATCAGGTATCAAGGTAGGATGGTCTTTTTATAACTAAACAGAATGTAGACATTGAAAATGATGAAGCAATTACCACAACTATTATCCTAGATATTACTAATATGTTACGTGAAAATAGTCTGATTAGGACAATTTCCTTTGGAAAAAAAATATAGGAAAAGAAATGTTTGGACAGGCAGGTTTCAAAGTTGTGAGAAATTATCTCAATAGTGAACAAGCGAGTGACTTACACTATCTTACGTTTTCCATGGTGCCTCAATAGTTTTAGTAATGGGAAGGTGTCATTTTTGAAAAACTAAAAAATTAGTAATCATCATTTATGGATTCTTAAAATACGTGCTTCTCTATTTCTGCATGAACGCAGGTTTGTACCTAAAGCCCCACTTACTCTTCTTTTCCTTATCAATTTGTATTGTAAAGAGACTGTAAACATCTGAGGTTTTGCAGACTGGAAAGTCTTCATTACAACCATTTAAATCTGCCAAAGAGGTCTCTCTGTAAGACTCAGTGCTATCACTGCTATGGCCTAAGTTCGATTTCCAGCCAGGGAGCTAAGCCATATATGGTGCAGCAGACCTCTCCTGTCTCCCCCACTGCACCCCTCAGTAGTGTATTTCAGTACATATGCCTGTTCTGCTCCCTACTCTGTCTCTGGTGAACCCTTTCTACCAGCCCCCTGCCCCTCTGGCCTACACCCCAGTTCTTATATGACCAAACAACAAAAAAAATTAATTAACTAAAAAAATAATTCTGCCAACATCCTAGACATTAGGTCACAAGCGAGTCTGGTTGTGTTCCATTAAAACTTTGTTTCTAAAAGCAGGTGGTCGCCTGGGCGGAGCTAGTGGACAGCAGCTTGCCAACCCCCTGCGCTGCATCAAGAGTGCATTTTCCTTTTCTACTTGGTGTTGGTAATCTGTTGCTGGTACTGTGTATCAGTTCATTTGGGCTGCATAACAAATCACTCCAAAATTAGCAGCTCAAAACAGTGAGCATCGATTTGCTTGAGAGTCTCAGGGTCAGAAGTCAGACTGAGATCAGCTGGGACAGCTCAGCTCCGCTCCATCTGGGATCAACTGGGCCCACACATTTGTCTGAGGTCAGCTGGCCATCCACAGCCTCACACATCCCTGGCTGCCTGTCAGCAGGGATGATGGAAGTAACAGGCCATGTGTCTCTCGTCATCCAGCAGGCCGTCCAGGCGTATTCACATGGTGTGGGTATCAGTGCCACCGAGAGCGGCAGGAGAGGGTTGTCCCGATTCGGAAGTGTTTTCCAAGCCTCCGACTGCATCCTATTTGTTTGTATCTTACTGACCGATCGCGTTCCGTGGCCAAGCCCTCCAGATTCTGGGACTGAAGATCCCACATACAGAGCAGGGACTATTTTGAGGTCATTTTTGCAGTAAGCCTGAACTCCCTCAACAATGTCACCTCTGGGTGTATCTCCTTCCAGACAACATTCCAGACATCTCCCATCCCCTCCGCTGTCACTCACAGGCCTTCTCCACCTCCATCCCTCCTTAGGTGAGCCCAGGCCCTTCTTTTGGCCAAGAAGTGCAATCTCAATGCATTTTTCCAGATACACAACCATAATTCTGCTCACCTGCAGTCAACTCTTACTCATTCTGGAAAAGTGCCTTGAGCAGCTATTTATAAAACCGCTCAAAATATTTCTCTGACTGCTCTCTTAAAACTTATATTTCAATCGGGCCTCCCCTGGTGGCGCAGTGGTTGAGCGCTGAGTTGCTAGGCTGCCCGCAGCCTCTGCAACACCAGTTCGATCCCTGGCCACCGGTGAGGGTCCCACAAGAAAAAAAAAAAAAAAACAATAACAACAACAACAAAAAAACCTTATATTTCAATCACTAGCCTGCATCACTTCCCATTCACTGAATTTTCCCTGCTCCCCATGTGTTCATTTTCAGGACTTTGAAAAATAAAGATGGTAAAACTAGGACAGTTCCCATGGTGACACATGGGTCTCTTTGATCCTCTTTACTCTCACATGGTGAGTGAACCACCCAGCCAGCTGAAGCTCATTATAATCTTCTCTGGGAAGAGAAATCACGCCTTTCTCATTCATCCTCCCTCCCCCCAACAGCACATACAATCCCGCTGGCAACCTTTGAAAGAAAAGACTTTTGCATCTTGCTCAACCAACGTCATTGATGGAGATACTGAGTGACAGTTGAGAGGTAGAGGAAGGAGTACTAAATACGGAGTCAGAGGCCCCACGGACCAGGTCAGAGCCAGCCTCCACCACCATTGTATGACCTGGGACAAGCAATTTTCATTTTTCTCATGTCAAAGCACTGAGCATAATGTACAGAACCAACAGAGTGCTCAACCAATGTTTGTTCATTCGTGTTTGCCCATGGTTGTGTGCAGAAGGGGCCACCAAGGATTGGGAGCTCAGTAAGACCCAGGGTGCCAGCAGGGAACTCACAATAGGGTGGTGAGTGAAAGCTCACAGTCCAAGGCTTCTATTTTTTTATTCTCAATAAAAGGATGAGGTAGAGGGGAAAAAAAAAAAACTCCACTATTTTACAACTTCCGCGCTTCATAGGGAGAAAACACACAATATGGTGACCTTCAAGATTCGTTTTTGTCACCCAGGCCGTCCCCATTCAGCCCCAAGTCCTGATTCCTTTCCTATGGAAGAAACTCCCTGATATCAACCCACTATCAGTGAGGCTTCCAGCCTCCCAGTCTTGCTAGGCAGTATCTCAAAAAGTGTTTGGAAAGTTCAGTTCATCCAAGGAGCAGAGAGAACTGGTCATGGGATCACAGAGTCATAAATGGCAGCTGCTTTGGCACAACAGCCTCAAAGCAGAGAATAAGTGCAACAAGGAAAGACACATATCTTTTTTGAGAAATAAAGGTGATTTCATTTTGGCTCATGTCACACGGTTGTTTATTTTCATACTTAAAAAATGAGAAGAGAAAATTGAAAAAAAAAGCGCTTAGAGTGGATTGCACATATAATGTGTTAGTTGAGTGACCATGAGTCAATTAGTTTAAACTCTCTGCACCTTAGATTATTTATCTATAAAATTAGTAATTATCCTTTTAATCTGATAGCATATCAACATCTAGTAGAGAATACTCCAAAAATAAACAAATAAATGGCATATATTCCTTACTACTTGGTCTTTGTACCCCCTCAAAAGTGATCTTTAGTAGAAAGAGAGAGAATTTTTGTAGCTAAAATATGCTGGGTGCTTCCTATGCAGTAACTGCCATCCTCATCTCTATTGCTCTGCAGTTTTATAGATCAGGAATCTGAAACTCAGAAAAGTTAGGCAATGGGACCAGTGCTACCACACACGGGGTGCTCCAACACCAAAGCTAACACTCCTTTTCACCAACCCACTGCTCACCAAAGTTATAACAGTGTGGCCTGGGCACCCCCAAGATGCCGGATTCAAACTTGGCTGGGGGTCCCCAGAGAAGGGGACCTGGCCTGCCTGGCAGATGTATCTAGCAGGAACCCTGGGGACTTGTGTTCGGCCTGACTTCATGTACGGTCTGAACCAATGAGCAGGAAGAGGGTGTATCTCTGGCTCTAATGAAGTTCGCAGATGCTGGAGACATGTTGTAAACACCAGTGGGTGTGGGTGAACAGAGGGTGGAGGATCGACAGTGGGGCTGCTGCAGCAGCTCAGAGTGGGTAGAAATATGGGCAAGAGGTAATGAAAGGAAACCCTGTGCACTGGGGCTTATTTGGGAACAGAGAACCACCCAGACATTCTCTGAGTAAGAAACAAGGGTCTATGGAGGCAACTGTGTCCTGATGCCAGAGGGAGCACTCCCAGGAAAGGCAATGGTCCTAGGACTTTGAGCTGGAGGTCTTCATGAATCAGCAAGTACTCCCTCCTGGAGCACAGTTCTGCAGGGAGGGTCTGAGGCTATGCTTGCTCCTTCCTGCCAAATCATAGTGTGATTAACATTAATTAATTTAAATCCTGACTCCCCCACTTACTAGTGGGGTGACTTAGCAAATCACTGACAACTTTGAGCTCGAGTTTTCTCATCTGCAAAATGGGTATAATAATTAGCATTTTTCATGTTCAACATCACTTGTAATCAGGGAAATGCAAATCAAAACTACCATGAGACACCATCTTACACCAGTGAGAATGGCACATATTAAAAAAACTAGCAACAACAAATGTTGGCGAGGGTGTGGAGAAAAAGGAACTCTTCTGCACTGTTGGTGGGAGTGCAAACTGGTCCAACCAGTGTGGAGAGCTGTGTGGAGATTTCTGGACCTACTAAACATAAAGCTTCCATATGATCCAGCAATTCCACTCCTAGGTATTTACCCAAAGGACACAGAAACATTAATTCCAAAGAACACCTGCACCCCTATGTTTATAGCAGCACTGTTTATAATAGCTAAGCTTTGGAAACAGCCCAAATGCCCAAAAATAGATGACTGGATCAAGAAGATGTGGTACATATATACCATGGAATATTACTCAGCATTCAAAAAAGATAAACACATGCAATTTGCAGCAACATGGATGGCGCTGGAAGGGATCATGCTCAGTGAAATAAGCCAAAAAGAAAAAGAAAAATACCGGTTGGTCTCACTCATAGCAGGAATCTAGAAAACTTAAATAAGGGACCAGGAAAATGAATAACTATAAGAAAGTGAAAATCAAAATCAACAAAAAACTATGAACCAGAGACACTTTTTGGGGGGTGGGGGGTGGGAGGGGAGGGATTGGGGTCAGAATGGGGGGGTTGCAATTGTATGGGGAATATAAAAATAAAATTTATTATTTAATAAAAAAAATAGAATAGCTCCTAACATGTGATGAGTGCTCAACAAAGACATGTTGAATCAATGGATATATAAATAAATGAATGAACAAAAAAAAAATAGCATTTTTCACATAGAGTCGTTGTGTAAAGATTAAGCGATCTAATACGTGCAAAAAAACAAAATACTTGGCCTGGTGCTTAGCCCAAGCTAAACCATTAAAAAAGGGGTAGCTGCTAATGTTATTAAGCCTCACTAACTTGCCCAGGTGCCAGGCTCCACATCATCTGGGTACTGGCAGGAAACAAATGACACACTGAAAATAAATTTTATTAAAGGGTCTATTTGTTGAGATCGTGGTAGAATTAAGAGAAATAACAAAAGATTTTGCAACTTCTGAGTAATGACAACATTAGGAACCTAGTTTCTCCATCCCCCAGCCTTTGCTGAAGGCTGGAACTTGAGGACACTGGTCCTACCTATGGGTACTGAGGCAGGAGTGTGGAGGAAGAGATGGGACCATTGGCCAGAACCAAGAAAAAGTGGGGTGAGTGGGGAGGGGAGCCTTTTCTCTCCCCTCCCATGTGCCCCTCAATTTTCTGCCACTGCTTCCCACTGGCTGATCTCCAAGGAAAGGGTTGGGGGGCAAGGAATGCTTTCATGGTCAGCCTTGGGGCACCCACAGAGCAGGCCCTGCCTCCCAAACTCATTTATTAGTCTCATTAATCCTAAGAAAGTTTGTGCCACGATCTTCCTTTTTCAGATGAGAGAATATGGCTCAGAAAGGGGCAGTGACTCCAGCCATTTTGGTGGAGTCTTCCCTGGAATCCAAACCCAGAGGACTCACAGTCACGCCAATCATCCAATGGATATATTTGGAGGCCCCTTGTCCATAGGAATTAGGTGGGAGAGTTTTCCCATGTGAAACCCAAAGATTGTGCAGAATTTTAAATCCATCAGGGTTAAGAAGTGGTCTGAAAAAATAGGCAGGATGTGAAAAGTGGAGCCCAATGCATCCGTTTGGGTTAGGAGTTCATTTATCCCTTCAACAGACATGTCCTTGAACACTGCCAGTGGGCCTGTTGGCCTGGGACAGAAATGACAGCTAGTAGGCACAGCCAGCACTGACATAGCACTTCCAGAACGATTCCAAGTACTTTATGTGTGTTTACACAGATTATTAATAGATTTAATTCACGTAATCATCTTAAAATCATTTACTCAAACAAGATGTTGCCCTCGAAAAACTGACACTGTATAGAACAAGAGACTTATTTACAGTTGAGTTCAGCCATGAAATAGTTGCTAATCTGAGAACCAACCAGATGTTCTAGAGCAGAGACGTGGCCAGTGTGCTGGAGATGGCTCTACCAGCTTAACCCAGGGCTAACTCGAAGCAGTCAATGAATTCCCATGGCTGACTTGAAATTGGCCACCATGGATGTCAACCCATAATGGTAAAGAAGATTCTAAAGGACTATTTATCAGCACACCATTGCCCAGAGGGCTTCCCAGAGGAGGAAGTGTTTGAAGCAGACTTACTCATAAGAAGATGGAAAGGTGCTCAGCCTCCTCTCCTTCCACTTCCTCCCACACTCCAGGCTCCAGCCTCATTGAGCTCATCAAGGTGCAACCCACCCCCAGCTCCTATAGGCGGCTCTGCACTTTGCCTTCTGCAGGGAAGATCTTATTCTCTCATCCACCGGATAAGCTCTTACTCCTCGTGAGTCTCTTGCAGACTCTGTAAGTGCAAACACCTGCCCAGGAGCCAATGTCAGCTGAATGACCTCGGATGTCCTTGTCCTTTCGAAACCTTATTTTCCTAGACTTTAAAATAGGGTAAACAGGAGCTGCCCTGTCTACTCCACAGAGTTGTTGTGGGAGTGGCAATGGAATAAGATGGTCCAAAGGCCACACAGAAGAGGTGAGCACCAACAAAGGCATTCAATCAAACGCTGGCTGTCAGGGCTGGGAATCAGCTCAGAAACCAACGTTCTCAACTTACAAATGAGAAAACCCAGGCGCCTTTAGCCTGCGTGTTCCTTGGCTAGATCACTGAGGGCAGTGGCAGAACATAATCCTATGACTGTCCCAGAAGGAGATCTCTCCTGTGTGCCCACCATGGGCTTGTGGGCACACCAGGCCAGACCTCCCAGGAATGAGATTTTGGAATCTGTGCAGAAGCAACAGCTGCCCAGAACTTTCTAGGCTGTGGGCCAGTGTGAGGAGGGCTGCATCTGAGGGAAGGGAGACCCAGGTTAGTGCAGTGCAGACACCTGGTGGTGGTGGGGGGGGTGGGAAGGAGTGGGCGGTTTTGGACAGTTATCTGACATGGCGCTGTGGCTCATAGTCTTACCACTAACCTTTCCTCACCCGGCTGATGAGAGAAAGGAATGAAAGCAGAGGGGCACAAGGAGAAATGGGGCCATGCAAAACTGAAGGAACCAGTCTGCAGGAAGAGCTGTGAGCTGTGATGAGGGCCTCTCCCCAAGACCGAGCCTGGCAGCTCTGCTCAGGTGAGATGAGGCATCACCAGTCTACCAGTCTCAGGGTAATGCTGAGGTGAGGGTAGGGTCAGATCCAGGTTAGATCCTGGGGTCAGATCCTTATTGGCCTGAACAACAGGCCAATAAGGGAGGAGCTTGGAGAGCAGGTGCCATCCACAGAGCCCCAAGAAAGACTTGGAGGGTACTACTGAGGTCCTGGAAGAAGGTCCTAGAAGAAAGGACAGCGGGTGTCCTCATTATTCTCAGGAGTGCAGAGTAAGGATTTTCTTGGGCTTCTAATGATGCTTTAGTTACACAAGTGCTGGTTCAACACATTCTGACTGCAAACGATTCAAACATGACACACAAAGCAGCAGCCCCCCCTGCTACCAGCCCCCTCCCACCGCTCACTGCAGAGGCCTGTTGTGATGTGCATTCGCCTCGCCTTGCTCTATGTGTCTGCGTGCCCATTAACAGGACGTGCAGCTTTGACTAGGGGGTGCGGGGGTGTTACAGGAATTGCCATACTCACCACCGTGAGTATCACGACTTGTACCTCAGATACTGCCACACATACACAAGTCAGAGTCACCCCAATCTGTATAAGTGGACACACAGCCCTGTGGCCTGGAAAAGTGACAAATCCCCCATGGAGGGACACTGGACTGTTCCCAGTTTTTACATTTTCAAGCTACACCCTAATAAACATCCATATCACAAGCCTGCAACCAGGAGGCAAAGAAAACTAGAATTCATCTACTTATAAATTCCCCTAGACATCATAATTCATATATACGTGTTAAGGAAAAAAGCTTCTTTTCAGAGGTAAGAATCGCCTAGGACAAGGGTGCTTCTCGATCCCTGATTTAAAACCAGGCTAGACAAAGGTTTTAAAAGAAGATGATCAGGAGCTATGGTTGCATGAACCCAAGACAGGACACAAAGCATAAGTCACTTCCGTCTCCACTCGCGAGGACTCTGTATTGTGTGTCCCCTTAGTCATCATTTGGGTGAGTTCTACATATTTCTGCTTGTTCTCTTTTTCATCTGCCCTCATAAATCAATCCCGGCAGTCCCCTAATCAAAGCCAGCTTTTCAAACGAAACTGTAGCCGGGTGTTTAACTAACTAAATATTGTTTTTCCCCCAGCACCGACTGAGAGGGGTGCCGTGTGGCCTTGATAACTGTCCTCCCTCCCCGTCGACCCCAGGAAACCACACGCTGTCCCAATGGTCACTGCTGAAGCCCACGTGGGCAGCACTCGGCTTTGGAGGGAGCTCAGCTGGGATGGTTCTCCTCTGCTCCCTGCGCCTTGCTCTCTGTATGTCTAGGATCCCCAGAAAGCAGGTTCCCCTTCCCTGGGCCACCCTTAGGAAAGAAGGAAGACAGCGTGGAGCTGCTGGGAGGAGCGGCTGGCTGGACACGCTACCCTCGGGGCAGCCCCCCGAACCCTGAGCCCCCTCCAGACTCTGCTGCTGTCCCTGAAAACCGGGTGTCAGCTCTGCCTCTTGGCTCCCAAACATTCTCCCTCTCTGGTCTTGGGTAGCTACTGGAGTGGCCTCAAGACTGGGTATGTGTTTCCCTGAAAGCTGCCCGGAGCGTCATCGTGACCCTGACCTCAGTCCTCCCGCTGCCGGCATCACCTGGAGCCGTGCCTCCAAAGTGTGGCCCCTGGTCCAGCCGTATCAGCCTCACCTCCGAACTTGTTAGCCCTGTAAATTCTCAGACGCCTTCCCCAGACCTGCTGGATCAGAATCTCTGGGAGTGGGGCCCGGCCACGAGGGCTTTCCCAGCCTTCCAGGTGTTTCTGATGCCTGCTTAGCTTTGAGAAGCACTGAGTACAGGACGGCGTCCAAGCTCCTCACAGGCACCAGCCTCCATGCACTGGCCCTGCCAGTTCATCTCTCCTCAGTGCCCATACGGAGTGTCAGACATGCTGGGCTTGCTGTACTCGCTGCCCCTTCTGCCTGGCATGTGCTTGCCCACCTGCCTCCATAAATCAAGTACCTCATCTTTTAATCCCATCTCAGCCTCCTCTGGAAAGCCTTCGTTGGCCTCTCTAAGAAGAAATAAAAATAGCTGACATCTATGTGGTGCTGACTAGAGGCCAGGTTCTGCTCCAAGAACTTGACATTTTGTAAAACTTAATTTTCTCAACAATGCTACAAGGAAAGAATTATCATTACTCTTATTGTACAGATGAAGAATCAGGCCCAAAGAGCTTAAATTTAAACTTCCCCAAGCTAGCAAGAGGTGAAACTGGGATTTGAACCTGACTCAAGCCTTTAACCATTTGTCCTATTACCTCCTGGTGGTTTTAGTGCCTCCCTGTGGAGCCCCTCAGAACACTCCTATCCCCCGATTCATGATGGCCCATCAGCTGGATGGAGAGACCCTCATGTCCTGCCCACAACTTCCCCAGGCCAGGCCCCCAGTGTTCGCACCCCTGGCCTCCATGTGACTTGGCTCTGGACCCACAGCTGCCAGTCCAGTGGCCACAGCTGGCTTTTGAGCCATGGGGCTTCCACGTCAGTCTTCATTTCTCTGATTTCCTGTTTCAGATTGCAAGGTCCAAGCGTGTACATCAAGAATGATGACATGACATGCTTTCTGAAAAAAATCTCATTTTCTGAAGGCATTTCCTATTGATTTCCTTCCTCATTGGGGCCCCTCCCAGCCTGACTTGTGTAAATAAGAAAGGGGGGGGAATAAAAGAAATCTGTGTTTTTCCAAGCTCAGACTGTTTGGCTGAGTCCTCCCCACATCCCGCTCCCCCCATCAAAGTTGAGCAGCCCAATCAGTGTTTTCAAAAACCACAAGTCCTGGCACCATCTCTGCAAATCCAACCACCCAAACTCCCTTCAGTTCCCCCCTTCTTCACCTGTGTGGGGTTTCTGACTGAGCCCTTCCTGTTCAGGGAATTCTCTGGAGTAAAAGATCTGCCTGGAACTGAAAGGACAACCTCCCTTTTCCCTGCAGCTGAGGAAGTCTGATTTTCTCATCCCAGGAGACCTCCCTCCACAGTCCTCCAATGCTCCCACTACTTGCTTGAGTGTTAGCTCTGGCATCCAAGGAATAGACCTTGAACTGAAGCTCCTTGTAATCTGTGTGGCTTTGCAGACGGCATTTAACTGCTCTGATCCAATTTTCTCATTTGCAAAGTGGGAAGAGAGATTATTTTGTATTCACTTCCTAGGGCTGCCATAACAAATGAGCACAAATTTAGAGGCTTAAACCAACAGGCATTTATCGTCTCTTCATTATGGAGGCCCGAAGTCCTAAATCAATGTATTATGAGGGCCGCACACCCTTTGAAGGTTCTAGGGGCAAATACTTCTTTGCCTCTTCCAGCTTTGGTGATCCCATTCCTTGGCCCATGAGCACATCACTTCAATCTCTGCTGAACCTCTATGTGAACTTCTTTTCTCCCCAGGAGTCTCTCCTCATCATGTGTCTCTTTTTTTTTTTAATTTTAATTTTATTTTTATATTCCCCATACAATTGCAACCCCCCCATTCTGACCCCAATCCCTCCCCTCCCACCCCCCACCCCCCAAAAAGTGTCTCTGGTTCATAGTTTTTTGTTGATTTTGATTTTCACTTTCTTATAGTTATTCATTTTCCTGGTCCCTTATTTAAGTTTTCTAGATTCCTGCTATGAGTGAGACCAACCGGTATTTTTCTTTTTCTTTTTGGCTTATTTCGCTGAGCATGATCCCTTCCAGCGCCATCCATGTTGCTGCAAATTGCATGTGTTTATCTTTTTTGAATGCTGAGTAATATTCCATGGTATATATGTACCACATCTTCTTGATCCAGTCATCTATTTTTGGGCATTTGGGCTGTTTCCAAAGCTTAGCTATTGTAAACAGTGCTGCTATAAACATAGGGGTGCAGGTGTTCTTTGGAATTGATGTTTCTGTGTCCTTTGGGTAAATACCTAGGAGTGGAATTGCTGGATCATATGGAAGCTCTATGTTTAGTAGGTCCAGAAATCTCCACACAGCTCTCCATAGTGGTTGGACCAGACCAATGGAATCGAATAGAAAATCCAGAAATAAACCCACAGATTTATTGTCAACTAATCTTTGACAAAGGAGCAAAGAATATGCATTGGAGCAAAGAAAGTTTGTTCAATAAGTGGTGCTGGGAAAACTGGGTCGCTACATGCAAAAGAATGAAGCTTGACCACTACCTCATACCATACACAAAAACCAACTCAAAATGGATTAAAGAACTAGACATAAGACCTCACCATGTCTCTTTGAAGGACACTTCTCATTGCATTCAGGACCCACCTGAATAATTCAAGATGATCTCATCTTGAGATCCTTAATTATATTGCATGGCCCTTTTTCCAAATAATTAAATTTCATTTGGAAATGAAATGTCCCTGGGGTTAGAAAACAGACATATTTGGGGGTAGGGGCAGGGGGCGGGGGGTGCTGTAGACAGTCTGGATGGATCCCTGGTAAAGTCTGCATGGCAGGTACTAATCGAGCCCATTTTCCAGATGGCTGAATGACCCACTTGCTAAACCTACTCAGTAGTAACTGGCAAAGCAAATGAGGCTCTGAGATTTCCCTGGGAGTTAATATGTAAACAGAGGGTAACCCTGATGATGAAGCTGAGAGATGAATTGTCTGGATGTCACAGAATTCAGGGAGATAGCTGCCCCAGAAATTCCATTCTTGCAAAGGTCAGATCTGCTTCTGCTGGGCAGTCAGTGCAGACAACACGTCAGGACCCCGCCCATCCACAATTCCATTGATGCCTGAATGAACCTCATAATTGTTGTTGTTTCAGAGTCTTGTCAAGGTCAAAAGGGGTCAAGTGGGAAGTAATCTGAATACCATGAGAGCCTGACCTAGTGCAGGCACCCTGATAAAAACTCCAGCAAGAGGGAGGGAAGGAGAAAGCTCTGCCTCCGTTGTTGGTGCAGCTCATACACTCACTCACATGCTGTGTGATGTTAGGCCATTAGCAAGTCCTCTCTGGGCCTCAACCTGGTCACATGTGGACAAATTAGATTCAGGTAAAATGATGGCCCAGACTTTATCTGTCTAGGAATCCTGGGTTCTAACACTTCTGCACCCTTGTCTATGGTGATGAATGGGGATGGAATAAAGCTGAGTCCAGTTCTGTTCCTCCCTTCTGCTTCCTGAGGTTGCTCTCATTGATCATCATGCCAAGGACAATGGCAGTGAGGACATGTTTTACCAATTTAACTTTGCCAGTTCAACTTTGTAAAGTTAAACAAGTTATCCAACTTTATTGAGCCTCAGTTTCCTCACCTACACATGAAACAATAGCAAGACCTATATTGTTAATGGCTGTGATGGTGAAATGGAGTACTATATACACAAAGTCCATGGCACAGTGTTGGGGACCTAGAAACACGACCGTCGTGACAGTGTTGTTGGACTCCTGGCTTTATTCCACATGTTCTATAACTCAAAGGTAGCTCACTTGTAAAAACCTCCTGTAGGTCATACTGCTGCCTTTGGTCCCCTGAGTCTCCAGGGCTGAGCTAGGAATAGCCCTCCTGCTGCCTTTCTGGACCTGCAATGGTGTGACTGAGGTCAGGAAGTTGCTCTGAGAGCTCCAAGCCCAGAGTAGGTAGAGAGGGAGGTCCTTGGGCAGTCATCAAACCAACTTCTATTGCCATGAGGGAACATTCTGGAAAGGTCCTTCTAGAACTGACTTAATTAACTTAATTAACTACATTAATCTCCATAAAAAGGTGGTTTCTAGATCTGTGTGTGTGTTTGTGATGGGTTTGAGGGAATCTTTGTATCTAAGGTGACCTGTGTCTGGCTCTCCCACTGCCGAGGCTACAAAATCTTCTCTGTTACTTCCTCTCTCCAGACTTGATCACCCTCTTGTGAGCTGGGAGAAAAAAGGTTAGGATCATTCAAAGCTACAAAGGGAGAGGCAGCTTGGAGTTATATGAATAACTGCACTCTCTCCTTAAATCAAGGTTAGAGTAAGGTGGAACCCCAGAGGCTGTGGCTTGGAGGCATGTTTGAGCCCTCAGAGCACCCTAAGACCTTGTCAGATAGAGGATGGGCTGCTGGTTCATTCATTTTCTTATTCATCCAACAGTCACTGAGTCCTTCCACATGTCAAGGGCTTTGCACAACCTTGAGCCACAGAGACAGACAAGAACTGGCTTTTGTCTAGAGGAGTCCACTGACCAGTCAGAGAAGCAAGCACATCCAGAGATCATGATTTGGAATCCAGGGTACTAAGATAGAAGCCTGAGTGGAGAGCAGAGCATGGAGGAGGGAAACAGCTGGTTTTGAGAGGGGAAACCAGAAAGGCCTCAGAGAAGAGAAAGCATTACATCTGGGCATTGAATGGGGGAGAAGGTTACAAGACAGTGACGAGAGGGGAAGGACCCTCCCAGTAGAGTGGATGCAGTATGAGGCCTGCATAGCTGCAGGTATCAACAGAACAGATGGGAAAAGCTTGGTGTGAGTGATCTGGATGAGTGAGCTGGACCTTGCCAAGGAGCATGGACAAAGAGAACAGAGACACAAGCAGATCTGACTTTGTCCACAACACATCTGAGTGTGGTCTGCAGGCAGCAGGACAACGACACAGGGAACTTCTTGGAAATGCAGATTCTTGGGAGCTACGCTATACCCAGTCAATCAGGAGCTCGGAGCTGGCACCCAGGTATCTTGTTTTGCCAAGCCCTCCAGTGCTCCTGTGGCTAGGCAGAGTTTGAGAAGCAACTGACGTGAGGCTCCTGTTTACAGAGCCTCTCCCTGTGGCAGGCACTGGGCCAAGTCTCTACGTGCCTGACCTGATCCATCCTCACAACAAGCCTATAAGGTGGGTTTGCATCACCCCCATGTTATAGATAAGCAAATTGAGGCTCGTAAAGTTGAAGCAAGTGGAAATTAAATCTGGGCATTAAGGTCAAGCTGTAGGACTGTGCACTCAGAGACAGTGATCTGCCTGAGAAACGCTTCTAATTTTTAATGCCAAAAGAGACAGCAAAGCATCAGAGAATCTAAAATTATCTGGGGATAAAAATCAGGATCGTTGACTTTGACAGGTATGGGAAGGGAAAAGAAGAGACTAGAAAGACCCTCAGGTGCCCAGGTGGAGAAACTGAGGGAAGGCGACACCAAGACAGCAGGAGGAGAGGAGAAAGAGAGGAGGCTTCAGAGGCCGAGCGCCCAGCCTGGGGGAACATCAATGACGGGAAAGGTGCCCCTTGGCACTGGGCAGCCACGCTTCTATCTACCTCTTGGTGGGTGGTGTGACCACAGGTATGTTGGATCAGACCAAAAAGTACACTTGGCTCAAATTACCACAGTTTAGGGGCGTCCGGCATGACGGGGGCTAACTCACCGCAAGATTTATGAGTGTGGGGGGAAGGGGTTCGGCGTGAGGGACATTGTTCTTTCTCACCAGGGGCAACAGTGAGGGGAGCCCGAGTCTTTGGCACAGGTCCAATTCCTCTAAGGTTGTACAGACTCAAACTTGAAGTGACCTTTTTTTCTGGGTGTCAGAAAGAAAGGGAACAAACCTGCCCTCAGAGTTGAGGGTGACAGAGCAATTAATAAGGTAGATTCAAAAGCTTCTGAAATGCCCCAAAGCAAGGCCCCAGGTGCTGAATTCATCTGCTCTAAAGATGAGAAAACAGAAAAACTTCTTTTGGTTCCTATTTGGGTAAGGCTGGACATAAATCATTCTTTGAAAAGGTGTCTTGGGTGCCTTTGGTGGTCGGGGTTCAGGCCCTTTCCAAACATTGCCTCATTAATCCTAGCAAACACCAGGAGAGAAAGCCCCGACAGACCGCACCTTCTGTGTCCCTGGACAGACGAGTCCTGGCCTCCAACTCAAAGATGCAGGCAGGTTCCAGATGGACCTGGCACTAGCCCGGCTCTCCGGCTGTTAACTACCCTGCAGCGGACTGAGAGAGACGGAGTATTTGTGTGTGCGCGCGTGTGTGTACAAGCCGTGAGATTCTTAATTATGTCAGAACATGAAAAGAAATTGAGGCAGCAGCATTTGGGGTCATGAGCACGGCGACTTGGTAGCGTTCCTGTGAAATCTATATTCTCCTCTAAAACGGCCAGATATTTGCAAAGGAATTAATCCCATTTTCTTTGGTGAGCCTGTCTTTGATGAATGCTTCTTATTTCTCTATCTCCTGTCCTTCCACGAGTTTGTATATTATGAATGTGCAAGTTCTAACCCATAAAAAAAAAAAAGAGAAGGGAAGGGAGCAATTGAGAAGAGAAAATGATAGCAAGCTCAAACAACGGGCACCAAATTTCATTTGACCCCTTTGGGTTTGTTTGGGAGTTTCAAAGTAAGGAAAAGATGATAAAAATACCCAGTATCTTGGAAATGGAAATCATTTGATGTGGTTTCTCCTGTGCTTTTAAAAAGAGATAGGAAATGTGTGTGTGTGTGTATGAGAGAGAGAGAGAAGAAAAATAAGAGAAGAAAAAGAAAAAAAGGGTTGCGGAAGAGAAAAAGAAAGCAGAGGCTATGGCTGGAGTCCCAGAGCCGGAGTCCAGTGCCCTGAGATCTGGGCTTCCTACCCAGGAGAGCCAGGAGAGCAGAGCAGTTTTCCGCAGCAGCCGTGGGCTCGGAGCTTTTAAGGGTTTCTAATCCTGGAAGGCTGTCTGACATCACCCCGTTTCTTGTCGGCTGATGTTTCGTACAAGCCTCTCATTTCCTCAGTGTTTTCAGAGCCACCAATTACTGCAACAATCTCGTGTTTATGTTTTCTCTCTCTCCTGCCTCGTTGGCCCTCCGCCTGGAGTCTTTGCTTCTCTCCGACGCACGGAGCCCAAGGGGGCTGGGTGAGGGGAGAGGGGTGGGGGATCTGGATCAGGCATTGAAGAAAAAGGGAGGGGTCCCCCTTAATTTTTTTTCATTGACTTCAGCACCATGTGATCAGGAAGTCTGGCCTCCCTCCATTTCCCCTCCCGACTAAAGGGAAACATTGTGTAGCAGCCTCCCGGCCGCTGGTGGGATGGCCTTAGCTGCCTGACGTAGGGAGATAAAAATAACCGGCATATTTAAGGCCGGAGCAGGAATCCCTGCACTCACACGCGGCCTGGTCAGTCCCGAGGCCAGCAGCAGCGCAGCCTGCCCGAGGGCCTTGCGCTCCTGCGTGCACAGGGACCGCCGCCCATGCCTGCACCGGGCCACCTCGGCCCAGACCCGCAAAGCCTCCTGAGCCATGGAGAGCCCGGCGAGGCTGGAGGAGCAGAGCCTGGCTGGAGCGCACTGGGCCAGCCTGGGTTCTGTCTGGGTCCTGCCTCCCTGGAGATGGGAAGGAAGGATGCAGTGGCTGAGGGAGGCTGGCGCGAAGCCTGATGCTGAGGGGAAGGCGCACCAAGTTGCCATTAAAAAAGCCTGCTACAGATAAGCAGCACTGCGTGCATACACACATTCTCTCTCTCTCTCTCTCTCTCTCTCTCTCTCTCTCTCTCTCTCTCTCTCTCTTTCTCTCTCTCTCTCTCCCTCTCTCCCCCCTCTCAAAGCAAGGCCCCTTCTCCATCCCCTTTATTGGTTGGAACTGCACAGTGCAAAGATTTGCAAATCTGCCACAGCACTGTGTATTTAAAATGCTCACCAAGCCAGCTAACAACACTACTGTAACTACCTGCTCAATAAAATCCAGGGTGGAAAAAAAAAGAAAAAGAAAATAAATAAATAAATAAATAAATAAATAAATAAATAAAATGCTCACCAAAGAAAATAGGGGAAATGCCCGCAAATATCTGGTATTTTCAAAGGGAAATATAGACTCCCAGTAGCATCTGCCCAGTCACCTTCCACAATGAGACTACAGGTGTCCTCCCAGCCCCTCTGCTGCCACCACTTCTGGCCTACCTAGCTAGATACCCAGAAAACAGAAACCAAGGAAGTGGCACTGTCCCCTACATGAGTCCACATCTCAGTCTCAGGAGCAAAAACTGTCAGGAACAGAACTTTATTCTGGACTGACCTGTTTCCACATGCAGCGCTCACATGAATCTCAAACAGCCCTGGCAGGATAATAGTCTATTATGGGTACTTTATGCAAAAGGAAACTGAGGCTCAGAGAGATGGAGTGATTTGCCCACGTCCAGGCCATGTTTCCCTCCAGCTCAGCTGCCTCCCTCAGCTATATGGTCACATTGATTTATCCTTCTGGAAACACCTTCCTTCTGCTCCTCTACTCCCTAAATAAAATTAATACCAAACAGAAACATGGTGAGACTTCCGCTGACCTGTGAAATCTCAATTTTGCCCTTGCTCTGGGTCACAAAGAAGTTTTTATTTCCAATAAATAATAAGAAATCTCCTTAACCTTCTGATGTTTAAAGTAATAAGATATTTCCAAATTTCTGGCAGAGTTTTTCACCTAAAGGTCAGATGTGCTGATGAAAAATGCATTGATGCTCTCCCTTAATTTTTTGGGGGTGTGTGTGGCATTACAGAGATAATAAGCCGCTATTTATTTATCTGGGTTGAAGAGGCAAAGAAGTTGATTTAGGGAGATTCAGGAATTTACCCACCTGTGAGGAGGAAGGTGCCAGAGCCTGGTAGGGACACCGCTGAGTTCCCAGTACAATGCCTGACATTTAAAGGGCAGTGCCTATGACCTTGGACAGATTGAATAATGGGTGTGGGAAAGTAAGGGGCAGCACTTAGGTACATATTGGGTGATGCATGCTGGTCACACCTTTAGTGGTTATAGAAGCACAAGCACATTTAGTCCTTATAGCAGCCCTAGGAACTAGGTGCCATGATTGTCCTTGATTTGCATATAGTGGAACCAGTACAGAGAGAAACTTTCCTACAGGAACACGGCTTAGGAGAATGCTAGCTTTGGAATTTGAACCAGGTCATCTGCCAAAAGTCAAGTGCTTAACTGCAAGGCCAACTCCAAAGAGTGCCCTATAAGCCATCAGAGAAAGGGAAGTGCCATTCGCTTACACCCCTTTGACTCAAGAGCCATCTTTCTTGCTTCTAGAAAGGTGAACCAGACACAGCAGGCTCCAGACCCTCAGACAGATGAGTGTGGAAGCTAGACTGCCCTGGAGGCTCCACAAGGCAGCCCTGTTTCTCATTCATCTCACAAATGCTTGTTGAACATCCCTCTTGGGACAAGTCTTCTTTGAGTGTATCCAGCACTCCTGCCTGTGCCCGCAGAAGACACACAGCACATGATACATTAAAGAGCCTGTCGCACCATATTGGAGTCCCTTGCTTACCTGCCTGCTTCACTGATCTGGGAGGATGTGGAGGGCAGAATCCAGGACTGGTTCAGCTGGTTCCCACACAGACTCTCAGGCATGGTGGCCACCCACAAAATTCTTGCTAACTGGTGAATAAATAGGAATGAGATTTCTGCTAATCTCCCTAATAATGCAGACCCCTCTCTCCACCATTCCTGACATTCTGTATCTCAGCACATTTCTGCTGGCCCCCAGATTTGTCAATTTGTAAATTAATCTGTTTCCTGGATCTCCCTCCATACACCCACCAGCACAGGAACTACTTCTATTTCCCCACCATAGCATTCCCACTATCTCCGAAAGCGCCATACACACTGCAGGCTCTCGGTAAACACTTGTAAAATGAATGAGCAATGAGTGGATGAATGAATGAATGAATGAATGGCCATGCCTTGAAGCAATTCTTACCTCTCTATTTACAATAAGTGTATTCCAAAGTCCATCATAATTGAACAAAGCCACTTGAAATAATGTCACTACCCAGATTGTATTCATAAAGTAAGTGCTTTTTGTTTGGTGATCACTTCAAATGCAAGGCTCATCCATATTGATGATAAGAAAGACTTAAAAGGGGGCTATTGAATGAGGCCCTTCTTCTCTACAATGTGGGCTCCAGTGACCACTATAGTCAGAGCGACACACAGGCTCCCTTTATGCCCCTCTGTTTTCATTAGCTCGGGTAACTTGCCAAAGAGTGATCCTTTTGGGCTGAAATTTTCCATGCTGGGTCTTGGCAAAAGGTGAATTTTGGGGGAAAGTTTGAATAAAATCCCTTCAGCCATTTTTTAGTTTGATGAGGATGAAAAAAAAATACAATTTTTTTTCTGGCTTTTAATTGAAGACATTTTTAGGACACAGGAAACTCCAAACCAGTTGAACTTTGAAAATTTGAAACTGATGTCTACTCCCATCTAAGGAAATGATGGAGATCATTTGGGGCTCAAAAAAGTTTTCTTTTAATTTAAAAAAAAAAAAAAACTAAGAAGTAACTGAAAGATCTCTTTGCAGCCTCAGCAATCAAGGCAAAGTTTTCTTCCACTTGGGCTTCGTAAGTCCTGCGATTCTAGCAAATCATAAAAGCTCAGAGCTGTTTAGAAGGGATTATAAAACTTGGACTTCAGCTCCTCTGCCATAACAGGTGATATTGTTCCCTCTTTCTTTTATCTCCAGAACCTGCCTCCAACATTTTACCAGGACTATGTGATTGAAGTCATAGTGAAAAAAATAAAAAGCCTAGGATCCTTCCCTTCTCCTCCTAAGCCAAATATCTTTCTTTCCAAAATTTTCTTAGACAAATACTCAAAATATTTTATCTTACATTGGATTTTCTTAAATCTCATGTCAGTATCAGATTCCTGCTTTCTGATTCACTGGAAACTACCTTAGGCTAGTCTATCATTCTTGCCACAAAACGATTTTCAAAAAGCAGTACTCGGCTGGGAAGTTAGAAAGACCTTGGCTTGATTCTCTGTCCTGCTATTTACTAAGCAAATACCTTAACCCAAGACTCAGTTTGTTCAACTGTAAAAGGGGGATAAACAATATTTGCGCAGTGGTTGTTGTGACGATTAACATAGGTCAAGTATCCTCAACAGTCTCCAGTACAAAGTAAGTGCCAATTAAGCTGCAGTACTGTTCTGTCCCTCCTCGGTCAGTCTTTCACATTTATCCTGTTGTCACGCACCGAGGTGGCCCGCAGGTCTTTCTGCTCTCAGTTCCTCATGGAATTTAGTGTAATCAGAGGCTCGTGTTCCTTGTTCAGTAGAGACATGCAAAGCAGAATCAATGGAGTGTAGGCCTATGTTTCCACCGACCAGCAAATGTTTTTACCTGCTTACTTGTCCTCTCCTACTAGAAAGATCTTTTCCCATCTAAGGAAATGATGGAGATCATGTGTCAACCCAGAATAGATTGGGTAAATGAGCGAACATATGAACAAACCAGTAAAGGCCTCCTGTTACCTTACAGGGTCTGAGGCCTTGGTTTCAATTATCAAGTCACTTTATTTTAGCTCAGATACTGCTCAACAGCTGGTTTTGTTTGAAATGTGGATTAACTTCTGTGATGTACTCAAAATCGACCATATCTCAGGTGACCTTCCTCACATGCAGTTTGATTTAGCAGTGAGAACTTAGAGGGCCTCCTCCTGTGGTCCTTTGCGGGGGTGAAAATTGCGACTATTCAAATTTCCCACTGCACAGATACAGGATCACACCAAGAGAAACACTATAGGAACTCAAAAAAGAAGAAAATAAGGGAGGTGACCGGAGTGGGGGCGATGAGGGGGATCTAGCTTTAGCCCCTTACCTCTACCCCCCTGAAGAATGTTTATCTGATGGCTTGTTGGGGGATTTCCTTCTGTAAGTTTGGCTGGCTTCTCAAATAGTTAATTAAAACACACACACACACAGGTGATTAAGTTGTAACTATGTACCACTTCTTGCATGTAATTTTCATCTCCATCTGATTTTATGTTGAGAAACAGGCTAGGAGAGTTTGGTAGTCCACCTTCAGCTGCACACCTAGCAGAGGTCACTGTACATTTAAAAGCATCCCTAATTCATAAGATTTCACCCACCACTTCATCCAACCCAACACATGTGCTTGTGCACACACGCACATACTCACATTTAATTATGTTTCACAGAGAGATTCAAAAGTGGAAGAAGCCTGACTTGTGAAATAAATGGGGTGCATCTCATTTGCGAAAGATAAATCCCAAATCTAGCACAGGGGGACCTCTGGCAGGCAGAAGGGATATAATCAGAAAAGAGCACAGAGAGCTTCAGCTGCATTGGGTCAAGTTTTATCTGTAAGCTGCATGGTATTTCTATGGCATTTTTATGCTGGACTTTAAAACTGCTCATTTGTCTTAAATGTGTCATAACACATTTGTTGAAGATTTAGTAGCATGGCCTGGAACTTGTGCCCAGTCATTGCCATTCACACACACATACTTACACACACATGCACACACACAGTCACACTCAGCACACACTCACCCACTGGCAAGTACACTGAAGCACCAACATACACACTGCACATAAGCATTGCCCATTCCCTATACACCCACTCATGTGGACACAAACATTGCCAGCCCCAGGCTCCGACCACAACTCCCCTCCCAGACTCAAGGGCGACAGGGTCAGACATGAGGACCCTGAACCCTGGGTAGAGACAAGACCTGATGAGCGATGGGTCCACCTGAAGAGGGGGAGTGAGGATGTGCCAGGCCCCAGCCAGTAGCTGGCACAGGTGAATGCCAGCACAGGCCTGCCCCGTCCCCCTCCCCGGCCAGGGTATCACTGGCTCGGACAGATGCTCTCCCACCGCAGGCTCTTCTGGGAAGGAACAGAGTTAAGGAGTAGAGGGAAGACGCTGGTCTTTCACAGTTGGGGTGGGAAGCAGTAACTTGTGTGGGAAACAACCTCCTCGGAAACCATAGCAACATCCATTTGGCGGCTCTGGATTGGACCCTGACCAGACATTTATTAAGCAGCCTCATAAGCTGTGGTCTCCAGAAGAACAATACCAAACTGATCAAATGTTAATAGCTTCAATCTGTTCCTCCTCACAGAACTCCCGCCCCATCCCCCTCTCCCCACAGACTGCATTTCTGCTTCCCCACCTCAGCTGAAAACTGCCTGTGCTGCTACCATAGAATCCAAGTTCAAGGCCTGGGTCCTGAGATGCAGATGACATAGGTACAGAGATGAGACGCAGGTCAAAGCCCAGTACCCGGGAGACCAAAGGAGCCATTCTTAGCCTAGACTGCCCGAGTTGAAGTGCCAAGAGCATCTGATTGAGCAGTTCATAATCGGCTGCATGTAAGAGTTACCTGCTTTAAGAATTACAATCTTCCTCCTCCCTGGTGGTGCAAGGGGTTAAGACGCAACCAATTAAGCTCTCCACAACACTGCAGCATGAGTTCGATCCCCAGCCATCCAGGGAGCTACCCACATGGTGCAGCTGACCTCTCCTGACTCGCCCGCTACTCCCCTCACCAGTATACTTCAGTCAGTCTGCCTGTTCTGTTCCCCACTCTGTCTCTGGTGAATCCTCTCACCCTCCACACCTCTGGCCCGTACCCCAGTTCTTGTATACATAAATAAATAAATCTTTAAAAAAATAATAATTACAAGCTTTTTTTAAAAAAACGCCACCATGTGGGTTCCACCCTAGTCGATTACATCTGACTCTCTGGGGAACAGGATCTGATCATTTGTATTTTTTAACGCTCTTTAGCGGCCAGTGTTGAGAACCACTGAATCCATTCACACCCTGAAGCAGTGAGGGTGGGGGAGCCCAGAAAGGAAGAGGGACTTGCCCTAGGCCCCAGAGCTGGGGTAGCACCAGCGCGAGGACAGAACACCGGCATCCTGACCACCAGCCCAGGGCCACCGCACTCCATGGGACTCTTACAAAATGTCTCTGTCTCTATTGCCTTATCATGAGTCTGCTTTTTCTACCAGGATTGGAGGTAGGTAGGGAAGAATGGAGAAAATGGAACCAAGGTTGCAAGGAAATGTAATTTAAAAAATATATATATGGGGTTTAGACATAAAGAAATCACTGGTCACACTAATTTCCAATATTTACCATGGCTATGACAGAAGTTATCATGTTTAACTCTAAATCCTTCACGTAGACACCCAAACCCCTAAGCCCCAAACCTAGGAGACACCAACTCCTCCTGACCTGCACTGCTGGGTAGGCCAGGAGCCACTTGCTGGGAGGCGGGAGGTAAGGAAGGGGTGGGGGTGGGGAATCAGATAGAAGGGAGGGTGACAAATCCAGTGGTTGAGCTTGGGAAGATAAGAAGACACTAGCTAGGTTTTTGATTCTATAGGCTGCAGCTGGCGGTTTTTGTAGAAAGATGTCAGTTTGGGAGTTAGCGTAGAGATGGCAATTGAATTATGAAATGAACTAGGCAACTAGAGATGAAAAACTACAAAGCTGATGAGAATGAGATAAAAAAATATAAAGCTGGGATACATCCCAGGCTTGAGGGACCCTAGTATTTAAAGATCTGACAGGTAAGAATGAAACTCAACAAAGGAGGCTGAGAAAGAGGAGCCGAGGCTGTTAGGCAGCAACCCGGAGTGGGGGTGTCTCGGAGCAGGAGAAATGCTGTGTCCAGTGTCCAGGGGCCACCATGTTCAATGCTGCTGAAGAGTCAGATACGACTGAAGTGCCCACTGACGTGGGGGTGCAGAGGTCATGATGACCTCGGAACTGCTTTAGTGAAGCAGTGAGGATAGAGAGAGACGGAGGAGTGAGGGAGAGAGAAGGAAATGGAGACCTTATGCCCAGCATAAAAAATTATTTGGGGAATTTCGCTGGGAGGGAAACTGAAGGGGCAGGGGGAATTTCGCTGGGAGGGAAACTGAAGGGGCAGGAGCTGAGAGAGACATGAGGCGGGGGAAGGGTTACCAGGAGGTGAGGGACCTGAACGCAATCGAACACTGATGCTGAGGATGTAGCGGGAGGAGGATGTAGCAGGAGGAAGAACTAAAGACGGGCTGAGGGCCACAGCACACAATCCACAGCACACAATCCCCGCTTACAGCCATCGCCACCCCCCCACCCCCCACCCCCCACCCCCCACCCCCCACCCCCCACCCCCCACCCCCCCACCCCCCACCCCCCCACCCCCCACCCCCCCACCCCCCCATCCCCCCACCCCCCCACCCCCCCACCCCCCCATCCCCCCACCCCCCACCCCCCCACCCCCCCCACCCCCCACCCCCCCACCCCCGCAAGCACGCCTGCTCTCAGGGGGCCAGGCGCTCACTGCCCTTGCTCCACCTCTTGGGGAAGAGAGGCTGACCCTAGGGCGTCCTCCCCACTCTGTGTTTGCACAGCCCGGTGCACACACCTCCACCGCTCAGCCCACAGACACATCAATTCTTAGCCCGTGGCCTTGGCCCGTCCAGAAACACGCTGGGGAAACAATGGCGGGATGAATAAATGAGCAAGTGGAGGTAAGGATGGATAATGGTAGCTGTGAAGGCAGTCTGGGCTGGCAGGAGGAAGGCTCCTGCCCACTTGGTGTTGTTTTGAAGTGAGCGCTCTGCGCCCTTGGTTCCTGTGCGCCCCATTAGGCGGCCAGGCAGGGTGGGGTGCACTCCTTGCTGAGCTCGCATTCTTCCCTGCCATTGTTCCTGACAGCTGCACATGGAAAGTACAACATCCACCAAGGCCCATGTGTTTCTCCTCCTCCCCTCCCTCAGCAGGGAGGGAACAGATGGGCGTAATTTATGCCCAAACCCTTCCCTGGCAGATCTGGCACTGCGGAGAGGGGAAGCAGGGCAGAGACCCACCCAGGTTCCACAGGCTTCTCTGGGTGTCTAGGCAGGAGAGCCACTGCAGGGGCCAGGTGGGGGCGGGAGCAAGAGTGGACAGGTGGAGGGGGACGGGGAGAGAGAAAGAGGGTTCCTGTCACCTGTGTGGCGCCAGGCATCCCGCCGTGAGCCACTGAGCTGCACAGTGAATGAAAGACTCTCGCACCTGCTTCCAAGGAAACTGAGGCTCAGCGAGGTGAAGGAAAAACTCCAAGGTCACCCAGCAGGTGCCTGGTGGCAGAGCCAGGATTCCAGTCCAGGACTGTCAGGCTCCACCAGACCCCACTGAGGCAGGAAGTGGTATCTCCAGGCCTCCTCCGCCCTCCCTCTCATGAGTCACCTAGGGTGACAGGCAGAAGGGGCCTGAAGGGACTGGACATCAACGCCCAGGCTGTAGGAAATAAATGAACAGAGACAAGCAGAAGACTGTGCTGGAAGCAAATGTGATGGGGCACCCTGGGGCGAGGCAAGGAGATGGGAGCTGTCAAGACAGGCACCCTCCGTCGCCTTTGAGGGCCACCCTCTGCAGGGAGCTGTCCTGCTGCCAACTCACAAGACCAGGTGAGACCTGCCGAGTTCCAAGTCACCAAACATATAGCCCAAAGCAGCCCTTGCCTCTTCACGTGATGGCAATCGAGGCAACTGGCGCAGAAGGCACAGATTTGGGAGTCAGATGCACCTGTGCTCAGAGCCCAGCGCTCTCCCTGCTAGCTGTGTGCCTGTGGGCAGGCCAAAGCACACCTGAACCCTGGTGTCTTTATCCATAAAATGGGCTTGTGAGAAGGCACTGGCTGAATCTGACCAGCAATTGTGTGCATTGGCCCATTTCGTGTTGTTTCAATTTGGTTTGCTTTTGCCCTATGGCATCAATTATTACTTGGAAAAATTAAGAGACTGACTCTGCCTCAAAGCACAGATTTCCGACTGCTTTGAAGAACCTGCACTGGTGATGGCTGCAATAGAAGTAACCTGCATGCTTGTTCCCATTATCTTCCCTCACTTCCCCCATCTGTCACCACCCATGGTGTCGGGCATTTGCTGTCCTGCTGAAACTCTGAGCAACCTCAAGAACAGGGAGCCCAAGTGATTCTGGTTCATCAGCATCGCCCCAGAGCGAGCTCAGCCCTGGCACCCACTAGGTGCTCAGTCATTCATTGGTGTAATAGATCTATACGGAGTCCCTACTCTGTGCAGACACCTCATAAGAGACTTGAGATTGAGCAACAAGTCAGGTATTACAGTATGTGTATGAGTTCTGCATTATCCGCAATGCACAGATAAAGACAGGGAAACTGAGTCACCAGCAAAGGAGGAACTTGCCAAGATTCCAAGATAAGGAGAAGCAGAGGTAGTATTCACACAGCTCAGCTGATAACAACAAACCAAGCCACGTCCTGAACCAGGGGGCTGTGAAGCATGCCTGAGGGCCAAATCTCGCCTGCCACCTGTTTTTATAGTTTAATTAGAGCACAACCACGTGCATCCATGTCCAACGAGGCTGCTTTCCCCCCATGGGGGCAGAGAGGAGCCTCGAAATCTCGAGAGGCCCCTTGAAACCTAAAATACTGGCTATCTAGGCCTTCACAGAACAAGTCAGCCACCCCCTGCTCTCAGTCACAGTTCTAAGCATCCTGTTTTTGTGAGAGGTCACTGCTTTCATTAAATGATACTGGGGGGTGCGGTTGGGGGGCGGGGGTTGTCAATAAAATAAATTAAAATGAGTAAAATAAATAGATCAAAAGGCACATGTTAGGGTATTAAGGGCCTCACTGGATGCCCTACTGGATGTCCAGCAAAAGTCACTGGCAAAGGTCACTAAGCTGAGATCTGAGGGACAAGGAGCCAGTTACATGGAGACAGGGGAGAAGAAACTTCTGGGCTGGGAGACGAGCAGGGGCAAAGGCCGAGGATGTGAGCAAGCACAGTGAGTTCCAGGGACACCAGGAGAGCCAGCTTGCCCAGTGCCCGGAAGGCGAGGAAGTGGGCGCCTGCGTGGACATGGGTCTGGCCAGGGACTTCCTAAAGATGTGGGAACAGATGAGCTAAACCAGGCCTGGCGCAGAGCTGAAGCCTCATCTGACATGTGCTGGCGTTCTGGATCCAGATCCTTCCTTGAACCTGGCAGGCCCTCCTCTCCCTGGGCTGTAAAATGAGTTCTCACTCTGAGCCGCCCTTCTGGGACTGGCGTGGGTGAGAGGCAATAAAAAATATGACGGAAAAGCCCTTTGTAACCACGCAGGGCAGCCCCAAGGCTTGACGGCTGCCCCTGACGTATGTGCTGCAGTGTGCATGGGGGAGAGGTGGTGTGTGGCTCGTGATCCCCACGACACAGGGGCCCCTCAGACCTAGCCACATTCCAGCTCCGGCCAGGGAAGCCTGCTGCTCTCTTTCTAGCTAGGCCAATTCAGAAAGCAGCCTTTCAGTGGCCCTCAACCTGCAGCCTCGCTCACACAGGCCCGGGCTAATGGGGATGGTCTGACAAAAGGTGAGGTGGCTGGAGGAGGGATGCGCTGAGGACCTGGGCCAAGAGCCCAGGAATGTCACTGCAGGGAGTGAGTGAGGCAGAAAGGAGAAAGGGAGGGAGGTAAAGAGGGAAGGAGGGAGGGAGGAAGGCTGTATTTTGGTACTGGGGGGGGTCAAGGCCAGGACCTTGAGGGGTACCTGAGTAATATGTGACCAGAGCAAACCAGGTTTCTTGCTGTCATTTAATTAGTTCCTGGGTCTTTGCCATGGATGATGCCAAATACCTGTTTCAATGACTGACTTGTCAAATCTGTAAGGATTTGAAAATGGACTAAGTGAGCGATGTGAAGGATGCACAGGAAGAAGACTGAGAGGGTCAGTGTCTTATGAGCCGTGTGACCGCTGGAGCATCACATTCCCATTCTGAGTCTGTCCACTCACCTGTGAAGCAGGAATCCCACCTCCTCAACAGTTGCTCTGAGGACCAGCAGGTCAGGATAATGATGGGAAGAGCTCAGCTAAGTGCAGGGTTCACAGCAGCTCTCAAAGAGTAGCCCCTTGCCCATGTAGATGGGGGAGGGGGGCAGGTTAGGGGGTGTCTGAGGTTTCTGCATCCCTGATGAATGTAGAATGGTCTGGTTCCTCCAGACACATAGAGAAGAAAGTCCTGAGAAGGCCCAGTGACACATGGTCTTGTGATTTAGCTCCATTAACGAATCAATTAATTCACTCAGCAAAAATGTATGGGGCTTCCCCCCATGTCCAGTCCTGCAAGAATGCAGAACAGGCTATGATGAGTAAGAGGAGCGGCGCTGGGAGCTGAGTGTCAGGTTGGAGGAGGATCCGCACAGTGGAATGAACTATGAGGATAGAGCACACAGGCCAGTGGCCCCCCGCTTCTCTGTTTTCTGGGCACTGATGAGGCATAAACACTGGTGCGGTGGTCCTCCCTTCTCAGGGGAAAACAGCACCTCATTTGGAAAGCAGCACATGTGAACCACTCATTTTATACACCAGACGGTCTGGATTCAAGTCCCAGCCCCTCCTATATCCAACTCTGCATTTGCTTCTCTCAGTTTCAGGTTCCTTAAAATGAAATTGGCCATAAACACTGACCTCCTCTGGACAAGCGGTTTGGAAGGGTGGAGCAGAGGAAAGGGAGGCTCGAGTTGGTGGTACTGACCCTAGATGCTCTGGTATCAGCTCTCCCCTCCTCATTCAGTCATTGAATCGCCTGATGTGACTTGAGCGCGTGGTCAGCCAGAATAAATGACAGCCTCTCTTGCTGCTATATTTGGGCAAGTGACTATAAGTTCTGATCACTGGAGTACAACAGGAAAAAGTATGTGCAACTGCCGGAAGGTGTGCTTTCCTTATCTCTGCCTTTCTTCCTTCCTGCTTTCTGGAATGCAAATAAAATGGCTGGAGCTCCAGCTGGCATCCTGGGCCAGGAGGCCATCTTGAGAATAGCAACAAGAGCCTAGGCCCCTGATATTATGTCACATGCCAATTGTAGACCAACTTGACTAATCCTGACTTCTTATATGGAAAAAAAAAAAAACAAAACACAGAAATCTCTTGTTTAGAGGAAGGGTAATGCTTCAAATCCCTCCAAGCAAATCTAATTCCTACTAACCAACTTTCATTAATATTGACAAAACCCAAGTACCCCACGTTCTTGGGGCTAGTGGGCACTCATGTAGTAAGCACGTATTCCAAGGCTCATGGTTTCCGCTTCCTCCTGACTAAGGACCCATCTGCATAGCACTGTAATGCCTCCCATATCCCCAGCCCCCACCTGCTCCCGCTCTCCTTCAGCAAGGCCACCGCCTTGTAGGACACCCTGAGTATGCTCAGTCCATTCACAGAAATAGTGGCCCTGCTCTAGGGGTCAGTGGCTATAAGATCAAGCACATGGGATTACATTTATAAATGTACAAAGATGAGAACATTTCCAAAAGCAGGGTCTAAATTTGTACAGACCAAGTCCAGCTGGGTGATTCAGCACCAACAGTCTAAAAAGAAATCCATGTATGCACTTGTTCAGTATGTACCCACGGAATGCCTTCTCCAGCCAAGGCACCAGGCCAATCCCTGCAGGGAAGAGGGAAGGAGAAGGCCCTGTCCCTGAGAAGAGGGAGCCAGTGTCCAAATGAGGATCTAAAATTTCCACACAAACCAAACCACAGTGCAATTCATTTCTTCATTTAGCAACTATTTATTGAGCAGCTACTATGTACCAGGAAATGGACCGAGCAGCAAATAAATAGGGAAGGGAATCGGGAATTCAGCAAGGGCAGCCAACTGAACATGAAAACACAACCATCCTCATCCTGTCAGTCCCAAATAAGCCTCACAGCCCCTCAATCTCCTTCATCTTGAAGTCCAAATATTCTGAACAATGAAGAGGGACCCAGGACTTCACAAATGAACTTGAATTTTTAGGAGCTGACTGCAGGTAGCCTGGGGAAAGATGGTGGTTTCCTGTGTAGCAGTCGTGGATTTGAGTCCTGGATCAGCAGCTGTCTAAGGCAGTAAGGCCCTCCAGGCTCTGAATGTGGGCTGATCTTTAAAATCATATCCTATGAGGATGAAGAGAAAGTTTTGTATCTGGCACACCAGAGATGGAATCCTGGTGCAACCACTGCACAGCCCACTAAGGCTGTGTGGCCTTGGGGGGTTGCTTAATTTTTTGTAACATGGGAACAATATGTGACCAACCTCATTTGGTACTGGGAGAATAAAACTGCTCTCTATGGGGGGTGAAAGGAGCAGAAGAGACAAAGAGGAGGGTCTAAGAACTCCCACCCAGCAGAAAGCCCTAGCCTGTGCTTTATCTAGTCTTTTTTTAATATTTTTTGTCATTTTACATACATGTTTATGTGTCACATAATATACAAACCATCTTTCTAGGCCTCAATCTCCCCATTTACAAAGCAAAGGGTTGTTTCCAGAAGGATCCTGCAGTATTGCAGCAGGAGAAGCCAAGTGACCCATTAACCAGAGGATTTCCTGGACTTCTCCCCAGGGCAACTTCCCAGCATAGTTTGATATCTGCAGGGCATCTAACAGTCAGGCATCTCAGAGCACTACAGGTGAGCATTTTATTGAGGAGTAGGCGCAGGGGTGGGCAGGGAACACGTGAGCCGGCCGCCTGGCGAGCCTGAGGGGCAGCGTTCCAGCCTCGCCGACACCAGACCAGCCAATCCCAGGGCTCCAGCTGCATGCAGAAGTCTTGTTAAGTCTGTTTTATAAGTCTTTTTTGACAAATGAGGCCTTTAAAACATGTTTCCTCATTGTGCAGAGGGTGAAGTTCAGTCCAAACATTTGTCTGCAGAAGAAAATGGGCGGACCCAGCTGCCTGCGGGGAGGCCATCATAAACCCACTCACGCTCTCGGGCGCCTCTTTGAGATGGCCCCGTTGATGGCTCTGCTAAAAATAACGATGCAATACGAAGAATAGAAAGCCCAGTGTCCACACACCTCCCAGCTGTCTATACTTTCTATCATGTGTAACCTCACAAACCAGTGTCTTTATCCCAGATCCTCATCCAAAGCCACGCAGCAAGACAGGGCTAAGCCGGTATTTAAATGTTGGCCCCTCTGGTGCCAAAGCCTTAACTCTCCCTGCTCCAGTGAGAGGCAGGAGTGGACTCCTCAACTGCCCAGCTTTTTATAAAGAACCTTCGGGAGCCTTAATCATCACACTTGCTGTGGATCCCAAAGGAAGCCCTGTGTCCTGTGCAGCCTCTTTGTGACCTTGTGAGTGGCTGGGAAAGCTGAGTGTGGGTTGAAGTGTCCCTGCTGGAAGGAAACAGGTCCTAAACTTTGATGGTCTTGCCTGCAAAGTTTTTTAGAGACAGAGGAGGTGAGGTGGGTCATCTCTGACTCCTGAGTCCCACTAGAGCTGCAACCACCCCCTGGAAAGAGGGCAAGGTGAGAGAGGCAGACCCTGAAGGAGCAGGTGACAGGACAATCAAGGAGAAGCCCAGTTTGAAAGAGATTCTCAAACTTGCCTGCCTGAGTCCTCAAGGCCTGACTTCAAGGGAGTTGGGATGCCCACAGCAAGACACACAAGCCCTTCAAAAACTGACCTTGCCTCTTGGGGCAGCCACTCCCAGGCACCCCTCCCCACCTGCACAGGGCCAGCACAGGGCCACGTGGAGCCCGAGCATGGGCACTCGCAGGCACCCCATGTCACATGGACCATGCTCTTGTCTCCATCTGCATTGTCTGCTCTACCCATGACCAACATTTCCTCATCCCTGAAGGCCAGCACAGCTCTCCCCTCCTCCCAAGGCCTTTCTAAGTCCCTCTGGTTCCTCTTTCTTGTGGCTCAGTTCTGCCCCATGTAAGTTACAGATAATAATAAAAATCGTGCTGTTAAGAAAAGACTGATGGGCCTCCCCAGTGGCACAGTGGATTGAGCGAGCGCTGTGAAGCTGTCTGCAGCTTCTGCAGCACCGGTTTGATTCCCGGCTGGCCAGGGAGTACCCACATGGCATAGCAGACCTCTCCTGTCTCACCTGTTGCTCCCTTCAGCAGCGTATTTCAGTAGATCTGCCTGTTCTGCTCCCTGCTCTGTCCCTGGTGAATCCTCCCACACTCCTGCGCCTCTGGCTTGTACCCCAATTCTTGTATAAATAAATCTTTAAAAAAGAAAAAAAGAAAGAAATGATTGATGTGAGGATTCAATGAGCTGAAATAAGTCAGTGCTTACAGGAGCCCGGCCAGACTCAACATCACACACGTAGGCATGTCCACCCTTCCCAGCAGGCCTGGATTCCGAGGAAGCTCGTGGGAGTTCCAGGCACATGACTCAACCCATGCCTTCAAGGGGACTGATGTCTTGTTTCTTTCAGGATGCAGCTCTTGCTTCCATACTTGCTGCAAAAGCCTCCTTGGCTACCCCAGCAGATAAGTCCCTACCTTCTTGGGGCCCCCGCTTGACTGTGTGCGTGCCCGGGGTCGCCTGCACAGCACTGGTCTGATTATCTCTCTCGCATTACACTGAGACAAGGGCCCTCTGAACCATAATGCTGACCACTGCCATGATGAAAGAATGCCAACAGGAAAACAGTTTTCTTCTACTGTTTCACTTTCCTTGGTTTTAGTTACCCATGATCAACTGTGGTCTGAAGATATTACATACAATAAAATATTCTGAGAGAGAAAGAGAAACCACATTCACAGAACTTTTATTACCGTATGTTGTTATAATCGCTTGATTTTATTATTAGTGATTGTTGTTAATCTCTTAGTGTGCCAAGTTTACACACCAGGTTTCATCATAGGTAGGTAGAGGAAAAAACAGTATATATAATACATGGTTTGGGACTATTTGCATGTTGGGGGTCTTGGAACATGTCCCCCATGGATCGGTGGGGCTGCTACAAATGCAAAGCAAACTCCAGTTAGAGAGGAGACAGATGAGAGCCACAATTTATATCGGCATTATTTGCTACAAGCAGTCGTCCATGAAAGCAGGAAGGAGATAAAGACTGTTTATGCATGTTTGCTCTGCCGTGACCTCAGACTTTCACAGATTTCTCCCTCAAATGTGGAAAGATCCTCCAGTCCAACCAGCACTGGATGCTGGAGCCACTGCTCCAGCACACCTCCTGTGATGGGCACTCCCATCCGCCAAGATAACCTGCTCCATATTTTCTATCTCTGACCATTGTAGGGTTTCCCTTGCACTGATCTGCAGTTTCCATTAGTCGTGCTTCTAGCCCTTGAATCCCATGGAATCCACCTGCCTCCTCTTCCCAGGATAGTGATTTTGACATAGGGTTTTCATACCCCTGCCCCTTCCTTCCTCCAAAGCAATATCCCAGCTTCCTCTGCCAAGGCTTCAGGCCCATCCCCAGGCTGGTCAACCACATCCATTTCAGTGGATTTCACCAGCTTTCATGCAGAGCTTCTGGAAAATCTGACCGACTCCCACCAGCACAAAACAGCAGTTCATACTCTCAGGTCCAGAGAACTTTAGAGATCATCAAAGAAGTTCAGTTCCCCCACCTTCCAGATGAGGCTGAAGGTCACAGACATGCAGTAATTTGCCCAAGTATTCTTATTCCCGGTAGAATAACAGAACCACATTTGCCAACAACAACAAACAATATCATCATCATTGTTGTTATTGTTTTTATTAGCAGCGATATCACAGGATGAACTCATGTTGGACTTTGGTCTTAGAATTTTGATATTTTCATCAGTGATGTCAACATGAATCTTGGAATCCCTCCTTGTAAACAAGTCAGTGAAAAAATATATAGAGATGGTAGGTAGGCAGATAGATAGATAGATAGATAGATAGATAGATAGATAGATAGATAGATAGATGAAATCCTTAGAAACAGGAAGTAGATTAGTGATTGGGGGGCGGTGAAGGAGAAAGTGGGGAGTGAACATTAGTGAGTAGGTGTCTTTGGGGGATAATAAAAATGTTCTGAAATTTGATAGTGGTGATGGTTGCACAACTCAGTGAACATACTAAAAGTAGCTGAACTGTGCACTTATAAAGGGTAAATCTTACGGCACGTGACTATATCTTAATAAAGCTATATATTTTGAAAAGTCAAGGAATAGCTGACTGTCTCCAATTTTCTCCAGCTCAGTAGTCTTTCTTTAGTGCCCTTGGTCACAGAATCTCAAAAGAATCCTAGGGATCTGGAAGATTGATGTCACTAGACAGAACAAACCTTGGAACTTCTCTTATTGGATCTTTTCTGAACTTTTTATTCCAAGTCAGCATTCCAAGAAATAGACTCCATCAAAGTTTGTTTTGGTCAAAGATGTGAACTCCCAGGCTACAATTTATGAACACTGGGTGTTAAATGCCGTAAGTAATAATCTTGCTTGGTCTTTCCAGAAATCCCTAAGGCAGTGGTTCTTAAACTTGCGTGTTCATCAGGAATACCTTGGAGGGCTTGTTAAAACACAGATTGCTGGACTGCCCCCTCAGAGTTTCTGATTCAGTAGTTCTGATTTGAATTTCCAAGTGATGCTGCTGCTGACGTGAAACCATGCACCCCAGTTATTCTCCTGTTTTACAGATGAGAAAACTGAAGCTCAAGAAGATTCAGTAAATTGCCTAGAATCACATGATATGGCAGATACCAACTGTGTGCCGAGCCAGTTGCATCTCCCTAATCACCTCTCTCTTGCTGCTCTCAAGAACAGAAGTTGGATGCTGGGCTTCCCTGGAGGCACAGGGGTTAAAGACAGCACTATCAAGCAATTGGCAGCCACTGCAGCATGAGTTCGATCCCCAGGCGGCCAGGGAGCAACCCACATGGCACAGCAGACCTCTCCTGTCTCGCTCACTGCTCCCCTCAGCAGTGTATTTCAGTGGATCAGCCTGTTCTGTTCCCCACTCTCTCTGGTGAATCCTCTCACCCCCCACACCTTTGGCCTGTACCCCAGTTCTTATATGAAAAAAATAAATCTTTAAAAAAAAAAAAGAAGTTGGATGTTATAATCCTTTCCCAATATTTCTTGCACCTATAGATGACTACCCTTTACAAGTGCATGATTCAGTGTCAACCAGTGTCCCCTTCTTTCTGCTTCAAAGACTGACAAGATGCCAGATGCAGTTTCTTCCCCATGAGAACTACATGCAAGAGATGTTGAGCAGGACAAGATAACCCTGGGTCCTTGATGACATACAGCTGATCCCACATGACCAATAGACTTCTCTGTTTGAAAATTAAACCCCTATTATGAAGTCACTATTAATCATTCTCTTATTTACAGCTGATATCACCGCTAATGGTACACAAGGATGATCAATAGTGGCGCCAGGATGGATGCCTAAGCTTATTTAACACCCAACTTATTCTTTCTACTCTCCATGCTGCCACTGGAAGTGGGATTTGGGGCGGTGATATACTCAACACTACCTAAGAAATCTCTTAACTTCCCTCTAATAATGGTCTTCAAAGGGAAGTGGCTTGAGTAATTAGCCTCAATCTCAAGCGGAGGAATTGGATGTGGTTTGAATCTAACCAATGTCCCATGACTGACCCAAGCAAAATGTGCCTTTAGACCCTCCCTACTCAAAGATCAGTCCACCCATCCACAGCAGCAGCAGCATTCCCAGAGCTGGTTGGAAATGCAGGCTCTCCATCCCCATCCCAGTCCTGGCTGTCAGAATCTGCACAATTGTCTAGATCCCCAGGCACTTCATATACTACTGAAGTTTGCAAAGTGATGTTCTAGTTCAAGCCTACAAGGCTGAGTGAGGACTAGAACCACTTGGAAAACTAAAATTCAGCAAATAAGCCAAAGACAAGAGTCTTGGGCCTCACCCCAGCCCCACTTAATCAAAACTCAGCTTGAGTAGCAACCAATAACTGTATCACTAGTTCTTTACATTATTTTGTGTAGGAACCATTTTTAGAAACTGATTAAAGTTATGCCCCTTCTCCCAGAGAACTGTACATACACATGCGCACACACTTCACACCCAATTTCAGGGATTCTGCGAAGTCCCCCCAGGAATGTGAACTCAGAAAAGGACCCCTCTCTGCGTGTCTGGGCAGTCATAGAAATGCACTCAGGATCCTAATGAGAAAAGGCAGCCCAGCTCCTGTGTGCTGGACTAGCCCTGGTTAGTGCTACCTGAAGATGGCTTATGTAACCGACTGGAGCCAGAGGACACCACTCCGTGAGCAGCTTCTGCAATAAGTACACTTTTATGCTCCCCAGGTTTTCCCATCATCACAGATTACAAGCTCTCCATTTCATTTTCACCAAATTAACCTAATTCACATGGCAGATGACTTCCTGTTCAATCAGTACCCACAAGGATGCCACAGAGGCAGGTGCCTCATTCAATTAGGAAGAGAGTTTCAAAAATACATGCAGAGCACATTCTTCACGGCAAGGTGTTCAGCACGCATGCAGGATCAGAGAGAGAATCACCACCTCCTCCAGCCAACTGGGCAGATGCATCTCCCCCACCTACACATTTCTACTGCCACACTTACTTCACATCTTGTCATGCGGTCCACCACTGTGTTTTGCACAAAATGGATTACTGGGGGCAAATAATAGGCTTTTCATTACAGTATGATACCTAGATCTAGCACAGGACCTGGTAAAAGTAGGCATGAAAGGATGATGGAAAGAAGGGAGGGAGGGAAAGGAATTCTGTTTTTTAAACAGAATGAGAAGAACAGGAATTAGAATCTAGAAAACTCAAGTGCAAGTTCTACCATGCGCAGTGCAAGACACGTGGGGTCTCAGCCTAGGTATTTAACCTTGAGTCTTATTCCCCCTCTACAAGATGGAATCACTAAGAACACACACCAGAATTTCTAGTTATTGTGACAATTGGAGAGTACACATGAGCAGATTTTTGTAGAACACATCACCAGGCCAGGGCAGTGCAAAGGGCTGGGTCCCGAGCTCTGGCACAGCTGAAGTAACACCCAGTCTGACTGCAGCATTGGTAGCCTTCTGACCTTGGGCAAGTGTTGCCAACTCCCTGCAGCACTCGCTCCCTCCTTTTAGTAATGGGGGTGGCTCTGAGACAATAGGCAGAGTAAAGGTGCCAGCCAATCTCGTGTCCCCCTTCCCTTGGCACCTTGCCTTCTTGCTGGGTGGCATATATAAATGTGTGGAACGACCAATAAGAACTGACTAGAAAAGAAAAAAAAAAATGCTGTTTCCATCAATCTGATCAAGTAGTGTGGGAAAGCGTGATCCAACAACCAGATCGCTAATTAGAGGTCAGGGGGAAGAGAGTGCTGGGGAGAATTCTCATGGTTCAGAACGCTATAGAACATAAAGCTTGCATAGTCAAGTTTCTCAATTTTCCATCACATGAGCAAACTTCATTTGCCTAGATGGAGCAATAACTGCATGCATTTCTTTATATATTTCCCTTTTCCTTCCCTACCCCACCCTCCTCGCTAATCCACTTTAACGTCTTCGTAGCTCCGCTTTCCAGCCTTTTTCCCTCCCAGCCTCCAAAGTGGCTAAGCTGTTTGAGGCTTTGTGGGCAGAGTTCTGGGTTCAAATCCCAGCTGCTGCCTTTCAACTCCTGACCTCACACAGATCAGCTTTAACTCAAGGGGTCTGGGTTGCCTCTCCACTCCAGCCAACCAGTCCAGCCAGGGGGCAGGGCTGTCAGGACTCAGTGACATGCACTGCTGATCTGGAGGGGGCACGAGGCTCTCCCTTCCTCTATGTGTGTGGAAGGATCCAGCTTGAAGAAGCTCATGAATCTGATTCACTTGTTCAAGAAGAAAGGGAAATGAGAAATCCCCAGACCCGAACCAGACTTGGCTGAAAGTCAGGGAGTGGAGAAAGCCCTTTACAGCAAACGCCTATGGAAACATCCCTGTATTTTACAAGCCTCTGGCGCCTTCCACCAGGGCTAGGAGGCTGATTCAGCCGGAAGCGCCAACAGCTGTCCTCTTGAAGTTCTGGTGGTTCTCGTTCCCTCTCTGCCTGCACGCCTATGTGTCCAGAGATTGCTCCTGTGCAGCTAATACCAGAAGAGACATCATTTGGTCAGAAAGATTCTCCCCAAACCCCCCACCTCAACTCAAGCCAAACTGGGGAAGCCCATAATCAGGACGAACTGAGTGGAAGATGAGTGAGGAGGCTTTCAATGGGCCACTTGTTAAGCCTCCAAAGCACAGCCCCCCGGGTCAGTGGCCAGCTGCCCATTCACATTACGTGAGGAACAGGCCTGGGAATGAGGGAGGGAGGCTCCCACAGCACCCACCCTCATAAGCTCTGGCACTTGGAGACAGTGCCTGGAATCTTCTTCTGACTCTCCAGTTGTTCTCAGGACAGAGAGAGAAGAGGCCTTGTGCAGACCGAGAGCCTGAGCATGGTCTGTGCATCTCAGGTCTCTGCAAACGAGTACTGGGCTCTTCCACAGGCAGTCTCAGACCACCTCTCCCCTGTGCAGTGGACCCTGCTGAGCCCATCTTACAGCTGAAGAAACTGAGGCCCATGAAGATGTGAAGTGCCCAAGTGATCTCCTTGCACAGAGCAGACCCAGGTTTCAAGTGCATGTCTGCCTGACTTCTACCTGGTGACCCTGACACCCTCCAGGAGCTGTCAGGTACCATCTCCCTGATCTGCAATTTTTCAGTCTTTCTCCACCCTAGTTTGTAGTGTCCTTGTCCCAACCTGAAGGGTAAATGGAAGGAGGCACAAGGTGCCAGGCAGCAGGGTACAGCTAGCAAGTAACCCATGTCTTTCCTTTTGCACAGTCCTGGAGCAGAAAGACCCAGTTTACACCTATGATGTAAGTGGCCAGGCTTCCAGAAGTCATTCCATGCAGAACAGGGCATTTCAGCAGTCCCAGCCAATGCCCCAGTGTTGCAAAGTCCACTAGTTGTTACTGATGAGGCCTCAGATCTAGCTAGCCTTCACTCTGCCAACCTGGGCAAACAAGGGCCTCTTGGAAGCTGAGTTCCAGTAGAGAAAAGAATGACTAGATTGGGCTTATAGGCCAAAACTCTAATGTTGAGGAGCAGGCTACGGGGATTAAAAAACTTGTCAGTGTGATGACAAGAAGTCCATGGGTAAAACCAGAACTGCATTTTCTCACCGTGGAGAGTGGATGTGTCATTGCTCCCCACTTCTCTGTAAATAAGGAGCTGGTGCTATCGGTGGAATAATTTACAACCCACTGTGCTTCAGTGAAAATGGCTGCTATGTTTACTGGCTGTAAAAAACATCTCTGAACATACTGACCTTCAGCAGGTGAGCCCTTGAGTTTATGGCACTGAAGAATTGTTTTACTGCCCCAGCACAGGTAACAGTTAGGCTGGACACCTGTTGGAGGTGAGCATTAAGGGACTGAACCCCCTGAAATTTCAGAAAGATGAAACTCTTGAAAGAGCAAGGTGCCCCCATGGAAGCAAACCAGATAAAATAAACCAAGTCCCCAGTTAGAGCTTGGTGCGTGGAAGACATCTGAGTCCAGGATGAGCCAGCTGAACCAAAGAGCAAAACCTGGAGGCAACTACTGGATCAGAGAATTCAACTGGAGGACAAGAGGATGAAGTCCAAGATAAGTCACAAGGGAATGCCTATGACCAGGCTGGGATAAGCTACATAAATTGGTAATTATGAGTGCTAGAAACCAGACAAAGATCAAAGATGATGTAGTAGACAGGGTCCTCCTGAGAGAGAACCACCAGGAGATGTGTATAAGAGGAGATTAATATAGGAGCTGGCTCCATAGTTTGGAGGTCAAAAGTCCCATGATCTGCCAGGTGAAGGAGGAGGACAAGTAAAGATGGAGGCTCAGTATGAACCCAAAGATTTGAGAACCAGAAGTCACTGGCATAAATCTTTGTCTGAGTCCGAATAAGTAAGAACTAGACGTGCTATGTCCAAGGGCTAGGGAAAAGGGCTGTCTTAGCTTAGGCAGAGAAAGCATCCTTCCTGCACCCTTTTTGCTCTATCCAAGCCCTTGAAGTATTGTCTGATGCCCACCAGTGGTGAGAGTGGCCTTTACTTAGTCTACCAACTCAAATGCAATCTCAGAAGACACCCTCACAGACATCCCAGAAATGATGTTTCACCAGCAGGCTGGGCATCTCTTAGCCCAGGCACACAGACACATAAAACTAACTCTCACAGATGGGAACTACAGTAAAGGTCTGATCTTGAACAACTCTAGAACAGAGGCAAAGCAGGAATTACTCATGAACCAAAGAAGCAGGGCATGGCAATCCCCAGATGGGTAGATCCAGATGTCTGGAAAGAACAAATTTAGGATAAAAAAAATATTCTTCCTTTTTCACCCTTCAATATACTGTAAGAAGCTATTCCTTTTCTCATGAATGCCTTAGTATGGAGATTTTCAGAGATCCTAATGTGGAGCTCACTTCCCCAAACATCAATCACCAAAGCATCCAAGACTATACCAACCACAGCCAGACAGATGCTCTTTGAGTCTTTACCAGAAAGTTAACGTGACAGGTTACAAACCCTTTAGAGAGCTGCACTGCACTGTCAGGCCCATACATCTTGGGAACAGACAGAGGGTACAAAATAAAGAACAGCCAGCTAAAAGACACACTGGGAGACTTGAGACATTACAGGCAGTGATGAAATTGAGGAGTGTGTAGCGCTTGCTTGCATGAAGAGTTCTGGAAGAGGGCTTCACGCTCAGCAAGCATCCGGGACAAATGAGGAAAAATCTAGTGGCTGGGCTGCAATTGCCCAATACCCTGGGCCTCTGGGGAGAAATAAGGAGGAAGCAAGCCATTGTGTCCAGACCAAGTTAGAAACCTAGTGATTTCCATTCCTGGTATTTTTAAATCTCTGCCTTTGAAGGTCATTTTTATTTTTTAATTGAAAAAAAATTGCTGTTGATGATCTGCCAGTTCTTCACACATACAATTATTGTTGAAAGCCAGAGGCCCCCACCTTTTTCTAAATAAACAGGCAGAACAATATCTGAGAAGACCTGAAGTTGCAGGGGGGCAGGGTGTTCTCATTCCTATCCCTGTTATCCCTACTACACATATCACACACACACTCACACACACACACACACACACACACACACACACTCCTCAAGCAAGGCCTGTCCACCACCACACCCCAGCACCTTATACTAGGACTGAGATACTGCAGCTACTCTGTGACTCTCTGGCAAATAAACTGATTAATAAATTAGGATATAAATCAGAGCTAGAAAGCAGGCACACAAGAAAAGTAAAGGGTACAGAGCAGATATGGGGTCCTGCACCCAAGAACTCTGAGATCTATTGACAGTAACAAGGCCTGACATTTGTATGACACTTGTCAGATTACAAAGGTTCTCCACATCCATATCATTTTTGATCTTCACCAACCCCCTCCCAGGAGTTAAGGGGCTTCAATGCTAATGTCCTACAAGAAAATAAAGCCCAGAAAGGACAATCCATGCTGGCTTGCTCAGGCAGAAAGAAAGAGAACTCAAAACTAAAACTTCTGAATTCAAAGCTGGAACCCTGGTGGCTGCTAATCTACAGGTGTGGTTGTAAACTACACTATTTAAGCCAATGACTCCAATGCAATCCAGGAAGACTTGAGAAATTAACAACATCAATCCATCCATTCCTTTACTCAGCACAAATATAACAAGCACCTGTTATGTTCTGTGCTATGTTTAAGGAGACAGAGCAGCAAATAGGACAACACAGTCCTTGTATCCCCCAAGCTTACATTCTGGTAGGATATATAGAGAACAAAGGGGTAAACAAAGAGATTAACAAGAAAATTATAAACTGATGAGTGCTAGAAAAGAGAACAACATAATGGAACATGATTGGGGCAGTCCTTGGATGGACAGAGAAGCTTCTGAGAGGTGATCTGAGCCAAGAACTAAAGAATGAAAGTGAGCCTGTCTTTGTAAGAACACTCCAGAAAGAGGGAGGGAGCACACACCATGTATGGGTGCTAATAAGGAGTCCAGGAGTTCCAGAATGAGACAGGATGCCACCACGGCTGGAGCATGGGTGAGTAAAAAGACTCCTGCCATGAATGTAGAGGTAAATGCAGATATAGAAATAGAAGTGCATGCAGCTGCAGAGGTAAGTCACTGATTTTTTTTTCCTGCCCAGAATCCCACCCTCTTCTTCTGTAAGCAAAATGTCATTTTTCTTTGAACAATTACCTTTCCAAAATTGTCATCCCGTGAGACGTGAATGGTATTGAGCCCACTCCCAGCACAGAAATAGGCACACAATCCATACTTAGATTCTCATTCCCTCCCTCTGTCTGTGTCCTAGCATCCCACCAGCTCATCCACCCACCCCCACCACCACCCTGGTCACCAAGTAAATCACCAGGCCAATAAATAAAACTTCAGCCAGAACTGTTAGTCAGGCTATCACCATGAGATGCTGGTGACTGTCCTGCCACAAAAGGCAAAGTTCCCAAGAGTGGAGCCATCCCAGAGGACAGCTGAGCTGAGCATGGATCCTGCAGCTATGGTTTGAGTGGAACCTGGACTTTTCATCTATGTGAACTACTAATTTTATTGTTCCACCAAGTTTGAAATGAAAGTTCTGTAACTCGCAATCCATGCATGATCCAGACTTACACAGTTATGCAGGCTGTTGAGTGGCAAATTGATGGAGAAGGGACAAAAGTAGAAACAGAGACATCCATTAGGAGGTTGCTATAAGAATCAGAGCAGAATCGAAGTGTTCTGCTAAACAGGATCCAGGTTTTTGGAGTGATTTTACTGAACTGTGTGGCCATCTGCGTCTTATATAGCAATACAGCTCACACACCAAGCTCGCTTGCGATGTGAGGTCCCGCATGTGCTCCCCCTCCATCTGGATCACTCTCATTCTGGGGTCTCAGCTCAGTTGACTTTTCACAGTGACTTCCAGAAATCTATCCATGTGGTTCCCCCACTTGTTTTCTACCTGATTACCTTGTTTACGCCCTCAAAGCATTGTCACCATCCATGATTATCTTGTTTATTTATTGTGTTCCCCTTGGCCTCTGTCTTTCCCAGGGAACTGTAAGTTTGGGGAAGATGGGAAGGGAGAGTGTGTCTGTCTCAATTACAGTTGTCTCTTAGCTCCTTAACACCACCCAGAACACAGCAATGTTCTGTAGATACCTGATGGCTACCCTTTGACACAATAACCCCTCTCCTGACAATTATTCCAAAAAGGTAACTCAAAGAAAAATCTCTTAAATAATGTAACAGATAGTCATTGCAAGTCAAGCCTCTTTGAGTAAGTAGAGCTCGTTAAGTGAACAATGCCCTGTCCACAAGGTGTTACTGCAGACAGAGAAAATAGTAACGATGAAATTTAGAAAAATGTCCCCAAATAATGTCAAGTCATAAAGGAAGGATAAAACATTGTATGGATTGTACTTATGGTTTAAAGCAAATATACACCTGTCATCAAAATCTAAGCACACATGGCTACATACCAGGAAGAAGGGTGCAAAAATAAACAGGTGATGTGGAAGGCAGATTGACCCCTGGATTGTTTTTACAGTGTTGTTTTACTTCCTTACAAGTGGACTCAACAATAAATAGATGATATGGTGCACAATGATGAGATTCAGTATAAGATGCTGTGGAATGGTAGGCTGTAAGAATCATGCTAGTCTCGCAGAGCTATTGTGAACTTGAAATGGAATCCTTTCTTTACAGAGTTAAAATTATAAATATTCACATGGAGGTATGAAATAGCAGTACATGATATATCTGGATGCGGGATCTTTCCATAGAGAGTGGTTTCTGGTCTTCAGTTGGGCAGCTTTTCAGCTTCACGACCCAAACTGATGACAGTGGAGATAATCCTCGTTTCCCTGCACATGTCCTAGTGACATCCACTGACTCTTGTGTCCTTATCTATAAAATTTTGCAGAAGAGAACAAATAGATCTCATCTTCAGGACAATGTCTCAGCAGGATGAAGCTTCTATCAGGCCTCTTGTTATTCTGCTCCAGTTCTATCTATAGAACTGGGCAATGCTGGCTATTCCTTTATTGTTGAGCAGCTGAGTGCAGGGAAAAGGGCTTCTGTGGACAAAGAGGTGTAGAAAGAAATGAATCACTGGATCCTTCAAGAGAGGGGAATTTTATTATTACTCCTATGTGACATCAAAAGGGTACTTATTAACTGCAAAATGGATTGCAACCACTTATTGGCTACTTGTCAGGTGCCTTGTTGGGAAAGCCTGTCATCTGCGTTCTCTTCTGAAGGCCTCTGTGCTTCTGGATTCTGGGATGAAATGAAGCAGCAGGTGCCATCTGCACCACAAGGAGCTGTCTCTCAAACTGTGGAGAAGACGGAATGACCAAAGAGCAGGAGGACTTCTTCCAGGACATGGTGCACACAGACTCAGAGAGCTACTTAATCTGTCATGCTCCAAGACGCGCCCTTCTCGAGACCACTTACACCCACGCGTTGCTTTTCACCCCTTCACCTAAACCTCTGATAGGAGGCCCTCGACACCCCCTCCTAGTAAGGGAAATAGGTTTCAGTCAAATCATATCTATATAAAATTCTAACTCCACCTCTTCCTATTCGTGTGACTTTGGGGGGGTTATGTAAATGCTCTGAAGCAGTTTTCTGAGGAGACTACTATGAAGACAAAGTGATATTCAAGATGGTGGCTGCACAAGGCTTGGAGCACAACGCATGCTCTAAAGGTGGTGACAATTACTACTATGACCAGCCCTGTCACAAGGAAGAGGGAGGGGATTAGAAATAATAAAAAAGGAGAAAACAAAAGGAAGGGGGAGGAAAGGTAGCAGTATCACATCCAGACAGCAAAACATTCAGAAGCAGCAAGGAAACTGAATCTTCCAGTTTCTTTCCCCTTTTGAAGAGTTGAAGAAACCTTTTCCAGATGCCTCCCATCAGCTTCCCCTTTACATCTCTTAGGCCATAGAAAATGATCCACCCATCCTAAAATCCACTGCTAACAGAGGAAAATGGGGTATAGTGACTAGTTAAAGTAGTAGTAGCTCTGCCCCAAGCTGGAGACCGAGCCACCCTTCTTAAACTGGTTTTGTTAGCAGAGAAGAGTGGGAGGAGGCCAAGGGCAGGTAACTATCAGCATCTGGACAAAGTGATCTCCTGTCAACAGGGAACTCTTGGGATTCCAGAGGCCCCTTCAGGCAGAGAAGCATGGAAGGTAAGAGCTTCAGCATTAGGGTCACAAATGATGTTTACTTCTAGCCCCTCTTGGGACCTCAGCAAAGCACGTTGGGGATGTGCTGACATGATGATTTATGTCCCGGCTGCCATCCTTGGTCATCTGTCTGCATTTGCCACTTCCCGAGGCTTCCAAAGCCCAGAGGATGAAATAGAAAAAATAAAGTGTTGGGAACTACCTTATTTGCTACCTATTGGACACAATGGATTTTTTGTACATGCTAGATCATTTAATTCTCACAATAACTGAACTGAGAGTCAATGGAACTCTGTTATAGATGAGGAGGCTGGGTTTGATCCAACAACCTGTCCCACAGCCTACAGTTAGTAAGTGGCAGGGCCAAAACTCAAGTTCAAAGCTGCCTGACTCTAAAACCTGCAACCTCAGATATAGACATGTTACCTACCAGTGTAACCTTGAAATGCAGATAAGCTACCTTTCAGAAGGCAGCAGAGTCCAAGCCACAACAATGAGAAAAGGACTCACCAGAAACATTAAGTTAGTGTAGGAATGCAGTCAGAAAAGCTGAAGGAAGAGTTAAGTATATTCAGGAAGAAAGAGATCAGCATCACATTCTGATCCCAGAAAGACCACACACAAGCTACAGGTATAAAGTACCCTAGGCCCCCAATACTCTATGCATGTGTTGCCACTACTGGATTCCATAAAGCCCCTCAACCAGTGTTACAATAGTCCACAGGCTGGTCTGCAAAGTGCTGATCTGCAAAGTACTTGTTTCCAGTTCACAAGAAATGTAGCAAAGAAAATGAGTGGTTAAAAACCTGTGTGACACTTGCACATGGCTAGGGCCACCAAGCACCTAACCAGTGAATAGTCTCAGGGAATATGGTCTAGACCATGTTGGGTGTTGTTGAATTTGGTTGCTTAAGACACAAGCTGCATTATAGTATCAGTCTGTAACAGACTGGAAAATTAAAAATTAAATGAAGAATTTGTTCTTAACCCTGGGACTTCCCCCACAGGAAGCTGGAAAAGAACCGCCCCTATAGTCCGGCTAGGTAGATACAATTACTCCCATTTTATAGGCGAGGCGAATGAGACTCAAAGAGACTGACTCACTTACACAAGGTCAACATGACTGGAAAGAGGCAGGAAAGGAAAACACTCAGGTTCAGTGACAAATGAGGAGACCTATGCAGTCTCTCAGTTCCTGATAACAGAGAGTGTTGGCAAGAGGGGACTGTAAAAAGATCAGGCTTATAAAAATAAAATCATTTCCTCTCTCTCTGCAGTTGCCAAAGTGTAGCTGAGATAAGATGCCTCAGGTGAGAACTATCTGTGAAGAGAGGACAGGAATCAAAGGGAAATGCATGGGTTCATTCCTGAGAAAGGCCAGTCTTTTCATATCGTGGTTTATAAGCCAACTTATTGACTTACTGTGTTTTCACTTCCATAAATCATGAAGGACTATTATAAAGCCCTTCCAACCTAGCTCTAGAATTCACAAATGCCATCATTGGTTGTAGGCACAACCAGATTGAATGAGACACCTCCACAGGGCTTGACCTTTTCTATAATGTTCCAACATGACTTCCTCCCCTTCCCCAACTGGAAAAGCTCTGCTCTAGCTGAAAACGTTTTTGGAATTGAGTATTTTTATAGCCACAACTCTGCAATTCAAGAACCAAGACTCATTAGAGCTCATTTTTAAAAGGGAGCTTTAGTGGAGCTGTTCAGGGATCTCCCACACACATTCTAGGACAGAAGCAGGAGTAGAGAAGCACATGAGAATGGAAAGGTGTCATGGCCCCTCACATCACTCAGTTGCTGTCCTCCAGAAGCCCCTGGACACTCTCATCCTCATGATCTCTCAGATCCTGTCTATCTGCCCTAACCTCATTTTTCTCCTTTCCATTAACTTATTACTTTAGCACCTCTCTACCTTCGCACACACACACTCAACCTCAACTCTACCTTGCAACTTTGCAAATGCAGCACCAGAGCTAACTAATCCATTGCTGTTCCCAGATCAAATTCCCAAAAAAAGGGATCTGATGGGCTGAGCTCATCTTCTCAAGCCAGGCCTCTTATCAGTGGTCACCTGACTACTCAAGATTCAGTTTTCTTGAAGCCCAAGGTTAACCTCTGGTCTCAATAGCTATTGCCAGGAAAGGCCAAGTATGTGACATGGGTCATGGCTGCTTAAATGAAGGAGATCGCCACTAACAGTTTCTGCCCAGTAACAAATGAAAAATAAACTCCTGTTTCCAACTGAAGGATTTCGGAGACTGATATCTTCTCTGGGAAGTCTCCCATAATTTCTACATGTAAGTTTTTATTCCTTGTGTTCTCAGATGACATTGCAAATCCATTTCCAGGAATGCTCTCGTTATTAACTATTAATGTGTGCTTACTTCTCCAGTAGACACCGAGGTCTTTGGGGAACTGAACCACACCACCACCATCTATGGACCGACCCTCGTGCATGGCATGGAACCTGGCGCTGGGCATGGAAGGAGCTCAATAATTGTGCAGGGAGTGAATAACCCAAAGAACAACTGAGCCGGTGCCTGGATAAACGATGATCAGAGAATTGTGCTACTCAATTTGACAATTTCAAGTCCCTCTGTGTCCACTTTAGATAAACTAAGGAGGCTACTGGGGAGGGGAGAGAGGAGGAGCTAAGAGGGAGATGAAATCCACGTGAAAAAATTAAAAGAAAAAAATTAGTCTCCCAAAGAAGAGACAAAAAGTATATGAACTTCTGGCTTTGTTGCAGCATCTTTCGCTTCCAGAGGTTCCTTTAGGTGCTATTGGATTCCTTGGTAGAGCAGGTGAGGATAAGGGATTAAAGTTTGGGTTCAGTATCCCTCCCTGTAAAATGGAGAGAGTGGCAGCTACTTGACTGGGTGGCTAAGAAGATAAAAATGAAATAACAAATGAAAATCACCAAGCAGAACACCCCAGGAGCAGGTTGAGGAGGCTCAGGGATCCCAAGGGATGGCTCTGGAGCTGCCCAGAACATGCCAGGAAGCTGTCCATGGCAGAAGATCGATTGCACATGCAGGGACTTTCACAGGGAAGCACCAAATCTTTATGAAATGGTTCTTCCTCCTGGGGCTTAGCGCGCAAAGGCACCAGCCAGCAGGGTGTTGCTGCCCACTGACAGCTGGAGGCCAGCTCAGACCAATAGCGACGCTGGGGTGTTAATCATTAAAATGCTGTGTCTGTTTTTGTCTGGGGACAAGGCATTTCGATCTTTGTTCTCCCTCCATAAAGATGAAAGGTGAGGTGCTGCCAAAGGTGAGGTGCTACTCCCTGGATGGCACGCCTGCCCAGCCACCAGGATGGAAGGCTCCAGCTGCCAGCCCCTGCTGAGTCCCTGAAGGGAAAAGCCCGAATGGGGGCTGGGGAAAGGGAAGGCAGAAGCCCCTCCCAGGAGAGCAGGCTCCATCCATTCAAATGAGAGTCCTCACTAGCTGGTTGGCAGAAGATAGTTCAAAAACAAGAAGGTCTGTACCCCAGAGAAATGAAAACACATGTCCACACAAAAACTCATACATGAGTGTTCCCAACAGCATTATTCATAACAGTCGAAAGGCAGAAGTAACCCAAGTGCCCACCAAGTGATAAACAGATAAACCAAGCTGGTCTGTCCACACCATAGACAATTATTTGGCACTAAAAATGAATAAACTACAGATATGAGGATGAAGCTTGAAAACATTATACTCAGCACAAGAAGCCAGTCAACAAAAGACCACATGCGATGGGATTGCATTTGTATGAAATGTCCAGATAGGCAAATCCACAAAGACGCAATGGAACGTAGATGAAGGTTGCCAGGAGTGGGGGTGGGGTGGGGCAAGGGGCTGGGAGTGACGGCTCACAGACACAGCATTTCCCCTCGAGGTGATGACAATACAGTTCTGTGAATACACTAAAAACATTAACTTAACACTTTCAACGGGTGAATTGTGAGGTATGTGCATTGTTATTTCATAAACTGTCATCTAAAAAAAAAATAGCAGTGTGAAAAGTTGTAGTTCACTTTTTTTCCTCTCTTTTTTTACATCATTGTTCATTTTTAAACAATATTTGCTTCCCCCCACCCCCTCAGGTATAATCCCCATAGAGTTTCCTTCACCAGTGCACCCGTGCACCATCATGGGGTCAGATTCTTAGCGCGCATATTTTCATTGAGAGAATGCTGAAGACCTGGAGAAATGTCAAGTGAACCCGAACACCATGGGTACCAGTCAAGCACTGCCCTAGGAGCTGGGGCTACAGCAATGGATAAGACCGACAATGCCTTACTCTATAGACAGCTATAGTTGACTGGAGAAATCTGCAAATTAAAAAAAATTAAAGATAAATAAATCAATCATTGGCAAGGGTGCAGAGATCATGAAGTAAATATGAGCCTTAAAGAAAAACTCCCTTCCGATGCAGAGCATGCCTACGTGAGTGCTCAGCAGACATTCCAAGCAAGGAGGTCAGCATGTGCAAAGGGCACGGGGTGGGAGAGGACCAAGTCACTCTGCCACTTCCCAGTGTGGTCTGTGGATAAGTCCCTCCAGCGCACGAAGCCACTGCCGAGTGCACTGGGAGAGCAACACTTCTGGTCATTCGTGGACCCAGCTATTTTCTCCTCTCCATTCCCAACTCACATCCTGATTTCCATCTTTTCCTCCAACTCGGATCACATACTCTTCCACTTTCCCTAACAAAAGGATAGCCATCCCTCTAAAAGGATAGACCTTCCCTGGAAGAGTCTATAAAAGTTGTAAATGTCCACTCAATTCTCTTTGTAGGAGACAAACCAGACAGTTTTCCAGAACATCCACATTATGTGGGCCATGACAATAGGCCGCGATGGCGTGTGCAGTGTTCTTTGCCCAAGCATGAGCCATCAGATGCTTGGTAGGTCCTCACTGACCAGTACCCTCCAGCTCTTTCAGCAGGCTCTGGGCTCCATTTGGAACAGGTCTGGGTCAGGAAGCTCAGTGAAAAGAGAAAATACGATGCTGTTGATAACGGCAGAGGCTTTTAGACGCAAGCATATCTGGATCCCAGACACACTTACTTCTACCTCTTCCTGGCTAAGTGCCTGGGTGCGGGAATTTCCCTGTGTGGTCATTTTTCTGCAGCAGCACCAGCCTTCTGTTACCAGTTGCGGCACATCACTCAACAGCTAATTGAATTCTCACCCTCACCCATGAAGTCTGGCATGGGTACAGCATGCTACTCATTATTCCCATTTTATAGGAGGACAAACTGAGGTTCAGATAATTGAAATCAAGTATCCAATAGTTAAGAGTATGAATTTAGATCCCAGAAGTCTGGCTCCAGAGCCTATGATCTTTACAACCATGTATTATGAGATCCCTCAATTATAAAGTGAAGCAATGACACCTGCATTATGGGATTTTCATAAGGATGGATTGAACTGACGAATGTATAAAGCTTCTTAGTGCTTAGAACATAGAGTGTACAATGAGTGCTACCTGGCCCATGCCCTGACATCTCAGGAGTTTAAAGGAAGCTCTGATGTCCAATGGAGTGCCCCAGCAGTCACCAAAGTGTCCATCTTGTCCTGGAATTCCCCCTGCAGAACAGATCCAGAAGAGATGATCTGAGTTTTCCAGGGAACCTGCAGGGTCAGGTACAGAGGAGCTGGCAACAGCTCCGTACTGAAGCCTGGGAGACTGCCTGGAGGCATCAGTGGGGCTACCCAGAGGTGGGCTGGACCTGTTTGCTCCCTTAATGTCAGTGGCTGTAGGACTTGACGTTGAGAGTCACATAGAGCTGTGTAGATGTAGCTCACAGAACCTCACAACCATCCTGTGAGAGCTGTAATATGCTCATTCCATGGTGCAGAGGAGGAAACTGAGGCAGACAGATGACATGAATCATTCAAAGTGACAATCAGGCAGAAAGAAGAGAAGCTACAACGCACTGCAGCCCTAGACAGGATTCCAGGGAAATTGTTATTAGATAATAAATTATCTCACCTCAGGGAAGCCAGGCAGTCTTATGTCCACACAGAAAAACAAAGGTAGATAAATGCAGGAATTCACGGCCCTATAAAAAATGAATTAAGATAAAATATGTACCCTTACTACTTAATGAGGGAGGTTTATGAACACAAATGCATGACAATGACTCAGAGGCATATATTATCTTATCGTAAGTTAAAGGCAATCAATTTTCATTTCTAAGTAAATATCATATTTCCCTGATGCTAAAACACACCTATTTTTTTGTCACATTTGGTCATTTCTGAGGTCCAATTACACATTGAATATCTTTCTTTCTCCCTTGTATTGCATTGAGCATGTGACAGACAACAAAAATTGCCTTAGAACTGAGGTCCCTGATCTCATGTCTGTCCTGGTAAAGCACCCACACCCTTACCCCTGCCTTTCTTTGCCTCTTTCATGTCAGGAAAGGAAAACTGCACCCCTTGTTAGGGACTCTTACCGGACTCGCGGAAGAAGTGATTGAGGAAAGAGAAAAGGGAGATCTTCTCTCCCCCAGCCCAGGACTACTCACACTCTGGTCTCCAGGGCAAGGGCGTGGGAATGGCTGGCTAAATGGATTACCCACCCCTAGGCTGGAGGCAAGTGGTCAGCGGAAAGGGCATCTGTGCAACTGGAACACACAAGACACAGGAAGAGTCCCCCTCGCAGACCACACACCAGCCCACGGTGGAGCTGGTTGCAAACCCAAGGCTCCGGGCCCCTAGAAGGAGTGCTTCTACTCTGCTGCCCCGGTCGGTCTCTCAAATTCCTTGCCTTTCCAGAGCCCTCAGCTAGTGGGCAAGAAGGGGTTCTCCTGCCTGGAGAAAGAGCAGGCTGTGTGCCTGTGGGCAAGTCACTTCAACTCCTGCTGCAAGCTTCCAACCTTTTCCTGCCCTGGGCTCTTCCTCGGAATAAGCAATTGGCCTCTTCCGAGGACTTCCATCCTCACGCGTGGAATTACAGTCATAGAGGCTCACTGAGCATCTCCTCTCTCCTGAAGCTTTAAATGTAAGACAAAATATAAAAGGGAGAAAAGAATCAAAGAAAGTACCCCATCAGGAGTCAGAAGTGCCGGTTGAGGCCCTACCCTTTACTCCTCTTTTCTGTGAACTTGATTTCCCAGTTCCCTGCTAATGGGCCCCTGAGGGCTGAGACCCCCCATTACTCCAAGTAGACTCAGCATTGAGGGTGGTTGTGTGGGTAGCCAGGACCCTGTTGTTAAAACCTCTGGCTGTGGGCCTCCCAGGTGGCGCAGCGGTTGACCACTGGGTTGCGAAGCTGCCCGCGGCCTCTGCAGCACTGGTTCGATCCCTGGCTGCTCCTCGCCGCCAACCCCCCCCTCACCCCCACCCCGCTACCGGAGGAGGGTCCCACATGGCGCACAGACCTCTCCTGCCACCAGCTGCTCCCCTCAGCAGTGTACTTCGGTCCTTCTGCCTGCTCTGCTCCCCGCTCTGGCTCTGGTGAATTCTCTCACCCTCCCGCGCTTCTGACTGTACCCAGTGCTTGTACAAATAAATAAATAAATCTTAAAAAAAAAAAAAGAGTTTAAAAAAAAAATAAAATAAAACCTCTGGCTGTGAGTTGAATGGGGGTCAGCCTCAGGTCTGCCTTGCTAATGTCTGTTAAATCAAATCACTCAGAAGCCATACTCTGTCCTTCTTTTAAAGGGCAGATCCCCAAAATAACACATACAAACTTCAATTTAGACCTCTTAGTGAAACTTTGATCTAAGGTGCTTGCCTCCACCCCTGGGTGCAGATCTGAGAAAACAGAGCCAAGGTCTAGCCCAAGATACACAGGAGGGCATATGGGACCAAGGGAGAGAGGGTAAGAAGGATTGGGGGAATAAAGACCCCAACCATAAGCCTCCTCAATTCAATGGCAAGCAGCTCCTGAATCAGCCAGGAGCCACAGAACCTAACCAGTGCTCAACAAGCAACTATCCCCACAAGGTAGAAGGATACTGGCTCAGAGTCAGGCTGCTGCATTCACAATCCCAGCTCAGCTTCCTGCCACCTGTCTGACCTTGGGCTTCAACTTAACCTACCTATAAAATGGGGCTGAATAGTACCTACCTCCCAGGATCATGGACTGCTCAGAACAGTGCCTAGCACAGGTCTAATTCTATGGTCTAATTCACTGCTTTTACCTGCCTGGAGGTTTCCATACATTATCATCTCATACAATCTCCATAACAAGCCTGGGAAGAAATAATTATTTTCTAGATGAAAAACCTGAGGCTCAAGTCATGCTACTGCTTAGTAGCTGGACTGAGATTTCAAGGCTCCCTATTCTTCCTTTTTTTTTTTTTTTTTTTTTTTTTTTTTTGTGGGACCCTCACTGGTGGCCGGTGATCGAACTGGCACTGCAGAGGCTGCTCAAGGCTCTCTATTCTTTCTAAGTTCAAGTCCCACTGAGCCAGAGGGAGGGGATAGAAAAGTACAATATGAGGGTAAGAGGAAGATGAATGACAGAACAGGGAAAGTGACGCTGCTGGGAAAGACTCCAAGTGGGAGAGGCTGGCTGGGAGCAGAGAGATGGCGCCTCTTTTCTCCCCATGAAGTGCTCCCTCCCAGGGAGAATGCTGGCTGCAGGAAGCCCTAGTTAGTGCCCCAGATCTTCCCCAGCAATTCACAGTCTCTGAGCCTCAACTGAAGTCCCCCTGCAGACCATGCCATATATCAACAGCCACCAGAGAAGGCAGAAGGGAGACCAGCCTGGGACTGGCACAGGCTCTGGGCCTCTAAGATAGCCAGAGGCTAGGCCCCCTGAGGGCTGAGACCCCCCATTACTCCAAGTAGACTCAGCCTTGAGGGTGGATACCCCATCATGCGCAGGCCCCTGACACCCCAGGCATCTCATTCTGGTGAAGAGAATGGGGAGGCCCAGCCAGGCTCACAGAGGGCAGACCCACACAGGTGGGTGGGTAACCCACACCCCCATTCATCCCAGCAGGCAGCAGGACAGGCAGTTGTACGACAGGAACAGGGCACTGAGCAGGTCTTCTGATCCAGCAGACCCGGTAAAGGAGGAGTCCTGGAGACCTCAGTGGCTTTTGCAGGTCTCTTATTTAGATTTACCAGGCATATGGCAAGCAGGGGTGCTGCGGGCCGGGGGGCTGGCAGGCCTCCCAGCCCCCAGCAAATCCTCACTCTATCTGGGCTCTCCGGCCTTCTCTCTGCTTCTCTTCTTCACTCGGCTTCCGTTCACTCTTGGCTTCTGCTGGCATCCCCGCGACGCCACCCTTATAAACTCGGGCTCTCAGTCCAGGTGTACCCACTTCAGGTGCCCGCCATCAGGCATGCATTCAGGACCACAGGGTTCCCTCATCTATCCTAATGGTGGGAGGGCAGAAAAGCCTGATACTTTTTACCTTACCCTACAGCAGTGCAGAGCCCAGGGAGCTGGCAGCTGTGACCACGGACCAGGCACCTTTCTGGCCACAAGGGTTGGCACAGGAACTCCTGTCTGCCTTCTGAGGCTGGAAAGAGGAGTTTCTTCAGCTCAGAGAAATTCCTGCCTAGTGCCTCTGGCCCATTCCCACACTCGCCCAACGTTAGAGCAGGAAAAGGGCTCCTGGAACAGCCAGCAGGAACTTCTTAGGCTGTAGTACACAAGCACAAGGTCACACCAGTTGGAAGATATAAAGAGCTTCAGTGCTCCAACATATACCCCTAGTTCCTTGGTCTTTGGGGGAAGCAAACAGGACTCAGAGTCAGGTCTCCAAGGCTCTGGATCTGCTCCCAGCTAGCAATCTGTATTATTCCGGAAGCTTCCTGCAGCTTGTGGATTCAACAGTTCTGAGATACAAAGTGGCATGCATGCATCGTGTGTGTGTGTGTGTGTGTGTGTGTGTATTCATTCCACAGCAAATATTTATTGAGTGCCTTGAGCCAGGCTCCATTTTGGGTCCTGGAGATAATTAGCATCTCACAAAACAGGTGAAGTCTCTTCTCTCAAGGGGCTGATGTTTCATAGGATAGTCTGTGGGACCTACGAAAGGCCCCTTGTGTGTGTATAATGTGTGCCGGGATTCTGGTAGACAGAGAATGTCTCGCAGATACCATCAAGAGCCACGACCCTTCTTTAGGTCTCCTTGTGCTTTGCAAGGATCTTGGACAGACCTTGTGGAAGTATTTCCTGAGCTCCTACCCCACACCCTTGCTCCCAGCTCAATGCCCCAGAGTGCTGCTTCTGGCATTCTGTGCCCTCCCTTGCAATCACTGTTTTTTTCTCTAACTTTCTGAGCAACCTTACGAGGGATGGGGTCTAAGTCACCTCTAAATTCCCACCACCTCATAGCTGGGAGCTCCCCATTAACTATGTTGAATGAAAGGTTGATTAAATGAAGCCATTGATTCTGAACTCCGTTTGCACATCTGTAAAATAGAGCTGATAACTATCTCCATGACTCCCGATTGTCCTGTAGATCAGATGAGACTAGCAGATGAAAGGACCTTGGAACCAGCAAGCTGTTCTCCAGGCAATAGTTCTTATTATCCCCCATAAAAGTGGCACCAGTTAAGTGCCTCTCTCTGGGAAAGATCTCAGCAACAGTCCTGGCATTAACTGGAAGCGTGTGGTTGTGTGTGAATATGTGGGTGATCATGAGTGTGTGTGCCAACATGAGGGCCAGAGTGGCCCCAAAAGATCTCTGGTTTCAAGGAGGCTGCAGGGAGCACGACTTGGCTGGCCCTGCACACAGAGACACAAGGGTGCCCAGGCCAGTGGGGCACCAGATGAGTCAGCCCAAGACAGAGGGCAAAGGGGAGAAAGGGAAGGAGAGAAGGCACTTCTAAGTGCCTGTGCCCAATCATCTGTCTGTCTGTCTGCTACAGCCAGAGGCTCGCAGGTCAGGACGGAAGCACAGCCCCAGCTGTAAATGACTGCTGGCTCCAGGCTGGCCGCCCGCCCTGCCCACCCGCACGGAAGAGCCGGACTTTACCCAGCAAATCGGGAAGGAACTGGAACCTCTGAACTTGGGACTTGGGCTCTGTCGATAAGACTAGTGGACAAACAGAGGGCAGGGGCTGAACTCCCCTTTATACACACAGAAGCCCGGCTCCAGGCTGATACTGCTGAGATCTTTGCCCTTTAGTTCAAACAGGAAATCTTAAAATGGAAAATGAGTCGCGTAAGGAAGGGGCGCGGCCGCCCGCCAACAGGGAAGACGGAGCAGGTTGTTGGAGAGCTTTTGGGCTTGAGGAGAGACCCAGCCATCCTGGGGTGTTTGGGAGAAAGAAGAGTCACCTGGGAAGGGTAGAAAGCAGCTAGTCAGATGAGAACACCCTTGGACTGTTCCCTGTTTTTTGTTAGCCCTGTGGGCAGCCAGAGGGCCAAGGAGAGTCAGAAGCCTGGAGATCCTCAACACACCTTGGATTCATCCTGTAGCCTATGAGCAGGAGACTCCCCCATAGGAACCTCAGTTTTTCCATCTGTAAATGGGGCTAATGATACCATCCACCTCAGAGGGCACATGAGAAAATCCAAGGATGAAATGAGTGTGGAAGCGCCCTGCAAATCACAAAGGGCAATTGGCCAAATCGACATCCTGGTCGAGCACCCCCCACCCCAAATATTTCACAATTGAGAGGGGAAATCCAAAATAACATCTCCTGCTCCCCATGCCACCCCCGTACACCCCCATGCTAGCAGTTCAAAGAAGAGAAAATTGAGAGAAGATAAATAATTAGAGAACCCCAGAGTCTCCCTGCTGAGGTTTCCAAGTAATTATTCACCTGTAAATTACTCCTCTCACCTTAATTCTATCTCCAGATCCTTTTGACGAGGTAAATTCATTTATTTACATCTCTAACTATCCTCCTTCAGTAAACATTCCAAACAGGCTTGGATAGCCCATTAAAGAAAAAAAAAAAATTGAAGAAGTGAGGCAGGCAGGAGAGAGAGAGAAATTAACTCCTGGTCATTACTGGCACTTACAGAATTAAACTTGGAGGATAATTAATGAGGAATCAAAGCCAAGGTAAAACCTCATCCTGAGCCAAGAGGGAGTCCCTTCACATCAGGGTGGGGACCCAGCAAACCACGTTTCCACCTCCCACCTGCAGCTAACACCTCCCACCTGTAGCAGGGGTTGAAGTCTTCCAGAACCTCCCAGTAATGCCCCTTCAAATCCTTCTGCCCCTGGCAGTGGTGTGGGCTGTACTTTCACTTTCAGGAAGCGCCCTCCTGCAACCACCCCGGCTAGGTAGGTTCACTGCTGGTTCTCACAGCCTAAAAGAGAGTTTTGCAGCCCTCGGGATCATTTTTGCAGGTCTTTAATATTGAACAAGGGAAACCAGCCGGCAGGGAGACAGCAACTTAAGCCCCTCACCCTCCAGAGGGACACCACCCTTGTATGCCTCTCTTCCAGGCCCAGCTGTGTGCACCTACACATGCGTACACCCATGCTCCCTGGACCCAGGGTCCATGATCACGGGAGGACAGCAAGACCACAGGGGCCGGTCACGGAAGCTACTGGCAGGAGGGTGGGAAAAAAAGCCCGATTTAACTCATTTACTCTACAGCTCATCATCTGAGGGCTCCTCATATGGTGGAGTCACTCTGGATTCCTGTCTCACTCACAGGCCCCAATCCATCCAGATTACCCCCAGCTAAGGGCTGGCCATCTCTGGGCCTGGCACATTTAGGTGCTTGAACAGCACCTGCTGGATGAAGGCATCAGTGTACTCTTCATCCTGGTGTCTTAATGCCTTTCAGATTTCTTAAACTCCATAGTTGGTTTAGGAACCCACTATATCTTTTACCTAGAACAGGGCCTCTGATTATTCTGTAGTCTCTTCCTTTTATCCTTCACACTGAATTATCTTCCATAAAGGCAAACTGAAAAAGTGAGCGAGCTAACACTTCAGCAATAACAGTTAAGGAGAAAGTTAAGGTTAAGCAGTGGCCCCAGGAGCCAGACAGCCTGGCTTTGAAGTCTGGGTCAGCAGTAGACCACCTGTGTGGTCCTGAGTAAGCTACTTAATCCCTCTGAACCTAAGCTTCCTCATCTATAAAAAGAGAGGAAGAGTAATTTCTGCCCTCTTGCAGCTGTTGTTGCATGCAGTATGAGTTAAGGAAGAAAGTTGCACTGAGTAAATATTAGCAGCTAGCAGCAGTATTATTACTGCTGTCATCATCACTATCATTGCTTAAAATGCCTTCACTGGGCCTCCCTGGTGGCTCAAGGGGTTAAGTCTCAGCACTATGAAGTGATCAGCATCCACAGCAGCAAGAGTTCAATCCCTGGCTAGGGAGCTACCCACATAACACAGCAGACCTCTCCTGTGTCACCCATTGCTCCCCTCAGCAATGTATTTCAGCAGATCTGCCTGTTCTGCTCCCCACTCTGTCTCTGGTGAACCCTCTCAACTCCCACACCTCAGGCCTATACCCCAGATCCTGTATGTATAGATAAAATAAATCTTTAATAAATAAATAAAATGTCTCACTGTGTTCCCTTTGTCCTTAAACAAGAAGCCAAGCTATCTAGCTTGGCTCATGACAGGCTCTGCTTGCCTGTCAATCTCAATGCTCACCCCTCCCCCACCACTTTCCCCCTCTTTATGGTCCAGCCATAAAAGTCCTTGCAGTGCCTCCAATGCTCCATTCTCTCCCCACCTCAGCTCTCTGCCTCCCAGGAACTGCCTCCCAGGACCCAGGCATGCACAGACAACCCTTACTAGGGTTCTGCTCTGAGGTCTACTGAGGTTTGGACAGAGACTACATATGAGGTTCAGTGTTGGACCCTGCAGCCCGCCTTTCCAAGTTCACATGTCTTCTTGGAAAGAAAAAAGCTTTATGGCAGCTTTGAAACACCCAACAATCCTATAACAAGGGAAGGTAGATATGAATCTATCCAGCTTTCAGATGAAGGAGCTATGGTCCAGAAGACCAGTGACTTGTCTGGGGTCATTGAGCAGCAGCAATAAGAAAATCTTCCATGGCAGCAGAATAGAAGAAAGAACCACCACTGGGAGCGGACCTGAGTTTGCATCCGCAGGCAAGATCTTGGGCAAAATTTCATGTCTCTGATCTCCCAATGTTTTTATATATGTAGGGGTAAGAATGACCTTCCTGCAAGGTGGTTTGGGAAGATGAGTTAAGAGACATATGCATGAAAAAGTACCCACTCCCTACCTAGTGTTGGAAATGAAGAGCAATGGGGTGGTAAGGAGTGGGGGGCTGCAGAGAGGCTGATAGGCCCCAGAAGTAGAGTGGGAAAGCAGAAGAGACAGCTTCTGCCTCCATCCCTGGGCTCATTGAACTTCACAGACTCACCAGCAAAGATCAAGGGCAAATGGTGTCCTCAGTGGAGAGGCAGGGGTCAGTTAAGGCAGGAAGTGGAGGCAGGGTTAAGGACTGGAGACGTACATGCTGGGGGGCGGGAGTTGGGGGCAGTGAGTGAGATTAGGTAAAAATTCCCAGGGAGAGAGGTGAGGATGGAAACCAGTGGTACACATGGACCAGGAGACAGAAAAGAAACCTGGGAAGTGAAGGGACCTAAAATACAGGAAATAAGAATCATGGCCACCAAGAATAAACCGCCTAGAAGTAGCAACACTATTCAAATTTTCCTCCGAGGGTTTCTGATGAGTTTTTGTTTGTTTTTGATATTTCACTAAAAGAAGAAATAATCTAGACTTACTAAGAGTCATATTAGGAGACGATAACCCAAGTTTGCTTCCCTTCCAAATAGGACATGGAATTCCCAAGGACAAGATAGAGATCCAGAGCCCAGCACATGGTGGCCTCAGTAGGTATCACAAATGGAGGGAGAAATTAATGAAACTAACCCTAATAAACCCTGGAGTTTATATTTTGCTAAACTGACTATTATTTTACCTATTTTCCAAATCACTGGCTAGCTTATTATATCAGCAGAAAGACTGTTGGGGCAGCCACTATGGAAAACAGTATGGAGGTTCCTTGAAAAAATGGAAAATTCCACTTCTGAATAGATATCTGAAGGAAAGAAAATCACTATCTTGAAAAGCTATCTGCATTCCTGTTATTGCGGCATTATTTACACTAGCCAAGAGATGGGAACAAGCTAAGTGTCTATGCACACATGAGTGAATAAAGAATATGTGGTCTATATTCAGCTATGCATCACTTAACCACAGGACTTATTCTGAGAAAGGCATCTTTCAGCAATTTCGTCATTGTGCAAACTTCATAGAAGGTATTTACATAAACCTAGATGGTGCTCAGCCAATACACAGGGACCACCATTATGTAGGTGGTCTGCAGATAATTCAAACCCATGCAGAGAACCTTAAGGAGAGAATGACATCCATACTCATTTGATGAGGAAATTGTAGTTTTGATATCAAAGTGAAACAAAAAAGACAATAAAAAGGAAAATCACTAGCCAATAAAACATACGAAACTAGATGCAAATTTCCCAAATGAAATGTTAACAAATCTAATCCAACAATTATAAAGAAAGAACATCATATGACCAAACTTGGTTTAATCAAGAAATCCCATGTTGGATTAAATTATGTATTTGTTTGCTATTCATCATAACATAAGTGAGATAAATCACAACATGATATAAGTAGACACACACAAAGCTCTTTAGAAATTCAACATTAATAAGTACTCTCTTAAAAAACTTAGCAAACTAGAAATAGAAACAAATTTCCTTAACTTGAAAAAGGATATTTACAAAAATCCAAAGTAAATATCACACTTAATGGTGAGTTATTAGAAGAATTTCCTTTACAGTCAACAAAGAAGCTGCTATCCTGGTTTAAGTTTGATTTTTTTTTTTTTTGATGTCTAGCTCATGCAATCAGTACAAGTAAAAGAAATATATAAAAATTTTATTTCCAAATATAAGGCTGTCTTTAGAAAAAAACACCAATAGAAACTACAAATTATTGGAAAGAATAAATAGAATAGCAAAATTGTTATCAGTGAACAAAGCTCAACTGTATTTTTATAACCAAACTACTATTAGTTAAAAATGAAATTTAGGCCTCCCTGGTGGCGCAAGGGGTTAAACACCACACTGTGAAGCAATCCACAGCCTTTGCAGCACGAGTTCAATCCCTGGCCGGCCAGAGAGCAACCCACATGGCGCAGCAGACCTCTCCTGTTTCGCCCACTGCTCCCCTCAGCAGTGTATTTCAGTCAGTCTGCCTGTTCTGCTCCCCACTCTGTCTTTGGTGAATCCTCTCAGCCCCCACATCTCTTGCCTGTACACCAGCTCTTGTATGCATAAATAAATAAATCTTTAAAAAATATATAAAAATAAAAATAAAATTTAAAAATATGTTGTTATAGTAATAGAAAATAAGTCTAATAAAAATACGCAGTACTTCTATTAAGAATGTTATAAAACTTGTGAGATGACATTTTAAGAGATTTAAATGGAAGAAGAAATGGTACTGTATTCTTGAATAGGAAATTTCAATATACAGATATCAATGGTCCCCAAATTGATCTGCAGATTCAACACAATTGAATCAAAAGTCCAGCAGCATGAAATTTATTAGCAAGCACAAAGGGCCAATAATCATTCAAACAATTTTGAAGAATGACATGACAAAACTTGCCCTTCCAGATATGTGATCTTATTACAAAATGTAAAAAAATTAAGATAGGGGCCTCCCTGGTGGCACAGCATTATCAAGCTATCACCAGCCACTGTAGCACAAGTTCAATCCCTGGCCAGGGAGCAACCCACATAAGACAGCACACCTCTCCTGTCTTGCCCGCTGCTCCACTCAGCAGTGTATTTCAGTAGATCTGCCTGTTCTGCTCCCTATTCTATCTCTGGTGAATCCTCTCACCTCCTGCACCTCTGGCCTGCACCCCAGCTCTTCTATGTAAAAATAAATAAAATCTTTTTAAAAAATTAAGATAGGATATTATTGATATATATAAAGACTTATTTAGAGAATTGGAAAATATCTAGAACAGGCCCACGCATTTATAGATTTCTATGATAGGAAAGAGTAGATAAGGATAGATATTCAGTAAATCGTTATGGAGCAATCAGTTATTCATACGGAAGATATAATAAAAATTTCAATCCCTACTTCACCCACGCAAAAAAAGTATTTCAAGGATTTTAGTGACTGAAATAAAGGGAAAAACTTTAATAGGTTTTTGAAAACCTAAGATATACTGCTGATTTCAAGGTAGGGAAAGAGTTCTTAAATAAGGCACATTTTAAAAAGTATTAACCTATATCAAATTGATAAACTCATCAAAATATGTATAGAAAAGTAAAAAGGCAAAAACTGGGAGGAAATATTTACAAAACTGACCAAGTAGATAAATAACTCTCACCAAAAGAATAAACAACAGAAGAAATGGTTGTTAATAGACACTTGAAAAAAAAAGGAGAACACTTGAATGATAAAAATAAATAGGGGCCTCCCTGGTGGTGCAAGGGTTAAGCACCGCACTATGAAGCAATCCGAAGCCTCTGCAGCATGGGTTCGATCCCCGGCCAGCCAGAGAGAAACCCACATGGCGAAGCAGACCTCTCTTGCCTCACCCGCTGCTCCCCTCAGCAGTGTATTTCAGCAGATCCGCCTATTCTGTTCCCCACTCTGTCTCTGGTGAATCCTCTCACCCTCTACACCTCGGAACTGTACCCCAGTTCCTGTATACATAAATAAATAAATCTTTTTAAAAATCATAATGTGATATCACTTTTATCCACTAGAATGGCAAGAACTGACAATTCTGGCAATACCTAGACTTGCTAAGGATCTACAACAACAGGAACCCTTATGCAGTTGCCAGAAGGCTTCAATTATTTGCGCAATCATTTTGGAAAACAACTTGCCATTTTTCTAGTACATTGGAGGATACACATATTCTATAACCCAGCATAGATGCAAGCCCTATAGTTCTGCATAGATGCAGAACTCTTAGAAATACGAACCAAGAAACATGCCTAATAATGTCCATAAAAGCCTTGTTGAAATAGTAAGCTACCCAAGTCCACCCACAGGATAATGGTCAAGTACTGTAACCTGTGAAATACTATATAAGCAGTAAAAATGAATGAACTATTCATGAACTAGCCATGAACAGCATCATGGTTGAATCTCATAAACTTATGAAGAATCAAAAACAAAAGCAATGGTTTCCTAAGTTTCTCTGTCTTGACTCACATAGAATATGATAATACTTCTACTTCCTTCACCATACACCAAGATCAACTTGAAGTCTGGGATAAGCCAACCCAAGTCACCAGGTGACCAGTTGCCATGGGATTTCTTGGCACTCCTAACATACACTGTCCTGGCATTATAGCAAGTTCAGAAGAATACCACCTAAGCCATTTCTGTTCATCAAAATACCATGTAGATTTCTTTACATGGTCACTAAGATTAATTTAACTGTTACACAACAGATTTTTACCTTACAAAGAAAACAAAATATTCCTATAGAGATTACATTACAATATGAATACAGGTTTGCTGTTGATATTGTTCTAGGGAAAAAAGTGACTCCAAATACACATGTAAAAACCTTTAAACAAATCAGATGAACTTAAAAAAATGAAAATAAACTGATAAGACCTATTAGTGGTTACCAGAGAGAAGGGAGGAGGAGTGGGGGAAATTGCGACAATGATATGGTGACAGATTGACTTAAAACTTTTAGTAGGAAACTTAATGCAGTAGAAAGACATGTTCACGCTCGGTGAGCACACCAAGTCTCAGGAAGCCCATATTCCTACAGGTGGGTCCTGGGGTAGCTGAGGCTTGTCTGTGGTCTCTCACATGGTTCCTGGTGGTCTCTCAGTCAGTGTTAGCAACATTCCCCCCTGCCTCCAATTTTTCCAGGTAATTTCTCTTGCTCATCTTGGTGATCCCTGAGGAACCACAAATACTGCAGAAAAGCCTTTCTTGATCTCCCTGATAAGTTTCAATTGTTTACTATTTCATTCATAGGGCCATCACATAGTGATTGCCTAATACAACTTAATCAAATGACTGAGTTCATGAATTAGTGAACTAAGAAAAGGCTTCTTGGGAGAGCTGGACCATGATTTACTGATTTACCTTGATTTTACAGGAAAGAAGATAGTCCAGGAGACGGGAGCAAGGAGAGGAGCTCGCTGGCAGTGAAAGCCAGAAGCAGATAGTGGAAGGTGAAGGCAAGTGTGAGTGAGTGAGTGAGTGAGTGTGTGTGTGTGTGTGTGTGTGTGTGTGTGTGTGTGTGTGTGTGTGTGTGTTGGGGGGAGGGAGACCAGACATCCTGTACAAACTTGGAATTTGGGCAATGGGTGGAGGTCACCTTGGGAGAGACTGTAGAGGTAGACAGAATTCTGATAAATAATTTCCAGAAATAAGGAGTTCCCAAATGTTTGGAGGCAGCTGAGCCACGTCTAGCTGTTTATTGTTGTTGGTGGTGTTTCTGTTTTAGAGAAATATTAACTCCTCGAGGTTCTGCGATGAGTGCAGGAGGAATCCTAGTTACGATGCAAGCTTCAAAATCATATTAGTAGGATCAAGTCCTAGTTCCCAGTCCGAAATGGCACGTGACAGTGGGCACGTCCCCTCACCAACTTGAAGCCATTTCGTTCTTTAAAAAATAGTCTATAAACTCAAATAAAACAAAACCACCGGATTCATTGATGTGAGGATTAAATGAGATGATACAGACGAGCCATCTGGGGTAATGTCTGGCATGTGGCAGGCACTGCAGTCAGACTAGCTGTTGTTATACAGATGACTTTCCTCTTGTCTCGCCTTCCTTCTCCTCCGCTGCCCACGAAAAAATTTATAAGGGCTCTTGGGGGAACCCTAGAATTGCTCTTGGCATCCATGCAGGTGGGATATCACTGAGGCATGGCAGGGCCAGCACAGACAGAGCTGGTCAGGGAGGTGGCTTTTCCTTCCAGACCTAGCCCCCGCCATTAACAAAAAAGCAGATCATCCACCCTTGGTGTCTGTTTGGACGTCTGCATCGGGGGACCATAATCCCAGCTGACTGTCATTAATACTATTATTCTCCTCTGCCCCCATCCCTAATCTCCCAGGAAATCATTTAGCAACTGCTGAGACCAGCAAGGGGCTGTGGCCAAATCAGATGAAAGCCAAGGGCACATGCTAATGTGAAGGGAAGTCCCTGCCTGCAGCGAGACAGCTTCGCACTCACCTCCACAGAAAACAGAAAAGCAAATGACGCTTAAAGAAGGAGAAACAAACTTTTCCAGTTTACTTGGCTGCAGAGCCCTTAGGAGACTGGATTACAGGCAATCTAAAAATAAGGGCTGGGAAGCCCCTGTGTGCTTTTTCCTTAATGCACAAAAGATTTCTCTTTTCTACCTGACTAGGGAACCATATAGTTCAACAGTCACATTTTGCCTTGTTTTGTTCCTTAAGACCCAAACAAAGCTCAGGGGAGAAAGAGTTCCTGAGATTGCAGCTTGTGGCTTGAAGATCAAACCCAAAGAAAGTTATTTTTATGCCTAGTGGGCTCTCCCACACCCCCACTTGCTTTCTCCTTTCAAGTGCCTGGTATTTATCTACACAATTAGGGGGTTTGTCTTGTTAAACAAAGCATTTTTTTTCTTTCTTTCCTTGATTATAAAAGAAATACATGGTCATCATAGAAAATTAGAAACTACCTATATATATATATATATCTATATATAGGTAGTTTATATATGTAGTTTATATACACTCACATATATAGCTATATATAAGTAGTTTATATTCACACACATCTCTCATTCAAAAATAACCATGGTTAAGGATTTAATACATTTTCTTCTGGTCTATCTTCTATGATTCTTTTAAACAGTTAAATCCAGGGCCTCCCTGGTGGCACAAGAGGTTAAGCACTGCACTATGAAACAATCCACAGCCTCTGCAGCACAAGTTTGATGCCCGGCCAGCCAGGGAGAAACCAGGGAGAAACCCACATGGCGCAGCAGACCTCTCCTGTCTCAGCCGCTGTTCCCCTCAGCAGTGTATTTCAGTCACTCTGCCTGTTCTGTTCCCCACTCTGTCTCTGGTGAGTCCTCTTACTCCCTGTATCTCTGGCCTGTACCCCAGCTCTTGTGTGCATAAATAAATATATCTTTAAATAAATAAATAGTTAGGTCCAAAGGATACACACAGCCACAACTGCAATGAAATATTTCCAACACAGAGCAGAATACATCACATACCCCCTTCCACCGCCTCTCCTACCCTGTTGCCCCAGAGCTGTTTGTTCATCATTCCCTAGCTTTTTCTTCCTTATTTTCCTCATATCTGAATTTTTGTTAAGGCTGTAACCTTTTAAAGTACGTATATATGTATATATAAGATCAAACTAACACTGTACTAAACTTTTAACTAAGCTTAACATAAAGCACATAGAAGATGTGTTAGGGGGAAATGATGTCCTGAGCTAATCCCATACAGGCTTTGTGGACCCCACCCCCACTCCAGACTAAAGCCATCAGGACATTGGGAAAGACAAATCCCGTCACCACCAAAGGGAGGGTGACTGGGACCTGAGGGTGGAGTTGGGCAGCCAGGTTAGATATAAAAACCAAACACCTGGGCCTTGGGCTGGCTCGCTGTCACTCGCCTCCTGGCTTCACGGCTCCTGGTTTGTGGCCAGCTCTCAGAGTGCCATTTTGGGATTCCTGATCAGCAGATCGGGTAGGACTCACTTAAAACTTTATTTCCCACTTTTCTCCCTGAACTGTACATTTCCTCATTTCCCCTTCCCTTGTAAATAAACCTTTTATTAACCTTTCGTGTGTGCCTGCAGTAGAGCATTGATAAGTCCTTTTAAGCGTGCGGGTGAGGACCCACAGTCAGGCACCCCGTTGCTCTACAACAGATGCTCCTAACATTTCAGAATACAATATGGTCATCTTTGTAAAGCCTCTGGCACAAAGTATGTCATATAGTAGGTTCTTCATTAAAAGATATATCCCTTCTGATAGATGTTTCCCTTAGGAGTAGAAATAATCTTGGCTGTTAAAACATTGGCGTAGATGTTAAACACTGTGTCATATGTATTTATAGACATCAGAGTTTTAGGACAAATGGTAGGACATTATTACCAGGTCAATTCCAGATCCCTGAAATTGCGACTGTCTGTTCTTCATGTCCATGTTCAAAGGCACACTGAAGAATTGGGCCTCACTTCTCTTGCCCACCACTCTATCCAGCACTAAAGCCATGCCTGCCACAAAGTGCTAAGCTGGGGATGTTTGTTCAGTGAATATATGAATATTTGGTGGTGTTACCCATCTAGTAGACAAGTGGTTCTCAAAGACTAATTCTCCAGGTAATAGCAACTTGAAGCTTACCAGAATGAAAATTGTCAGGTCCCACACCAGGCCTACTAACTTGGAAACTCAGATGGAGCCAAAGATTCAGTGTTTTCACAAGCCCTCCACGTGATTTTGATGTCCCAAGGAGTTTAAGATTATTGGTCTAGAGGTGAGCTCCTACAGAGAGGAGGGACTAGCTTATCAGTTCTAAGCATATAGTGAACTCCTCAGGACTGAAAATGGATTGTTCCTGCTGGAACTCAACTTCCACTATGAAACTTGAGCCAGCAAATAGCACCAAGTCAGCTTAGGCATTAGGGTGTGGCCCTATCACTAGCTCCCAGATAGGTGCACCTTCCTTTGTTAAGGATGCATTCCTTGACAATCACTTCCCAAACAAATGCCTGCCTCTGGGAAGCCTTCAGAAGCAATCCTCAGTGAAATGCTCCCTCCCCAGTGCTCCCAGGTACAGACTATAGGCTCTCATGACCAACACCCCATGTTGGTATGTGAACTATATTAGAAATATCTCACACATCAAGAAGGGGTTAGTATCCAAAATTTATAAAGAACTCATAAAACTCAACAACAAAATATCAAACAACTCAATCGAACAACTCAATCAAAAAATATGCAGACTATCTGAATATACTTCTCCAAGAACACAAAGATGGCCAACAGTTCATCACTGCTTATTATCAGGAAAACACAAATAAAATCCCCAATGATATATCCTCTTAGACCTGTGAGAATGGCACATATGAAACACACACACACACACAAGAAGCAATAAGTGGTAGTGAGGAAAAAAGGGAACACCTATACTCTGTTGGTGGGAATGTAGACTGATAAAGTCATATGAAAAACATCATGGCAATTATCAAAATAATTAAAATGGAAATCCCATATTCCACTTCTGAGTACTACAAAACACCCATGATGTAAAAAGAAAATAGGAAAACACTAATTCAAAGAGATATGTGTTTACTGCAGGATTATTTTCAATAGCCAAAATGTGGAAACAACCTAAATTCCCATCAAGGATGAATGATAAAGAAAACATAGAATATATACACAATGGACTATACTTCCCAGTATTCCATGTGACATTATGATGATGATATTATTAATACAATGTGACAATGTGGATGGACCTAGACAGCATTATGTTAAGTGACATAAGAGAAAGACAAATATACCATATGACTTCACTTATGAGGAAGATAAAAGAAACAAAACAAGCCAACAAAACAAAACAAAAACTCTTGGATTATAACAAAACAGTGGTTGCCATATAGGGCGGAGAAGCGGAGTGGGTCAATTGGGTAAAGGAGATCAACTGCATATTAATGGATAGAAACTAGACTATTGGTGGTGATCATCATGTAGTACATACAGATGTCTAATGGTAATGCTATACACCTGAAACCTATACAATATTTTAAACCAATGTTACTTCAATTAAAAAAAAAACTGAAGCAAAATAAAATAAATCCCAGAATACAAATTAAAAAAAAAAAAAATATCTCTCCCTAGATACGTGCTATTCAATATGGTAGCCACTACATATTGAGATATGCTGAAAGTGTAAAATCCATACTGGATTTTGGAAAAATGTAGTACCAAAAAAAGAATAATCTCATTAACAATTTTCATGTTTCTATGAATTTCACATTAAATTCGTAACATTTTACATACACCGGATTCACTAATATATTATCAAATTAATTTAACCTGTTTCAGTTTTCTGTTGCGGCTGCAAGACAAGTGAAGATGCATATGGGCTTACATCATAGTTCTATTGGGCAGATGATCAGAATTCTGTGGTGGAGGACACATACACCCATGCCCTTTCCTGCATCTAGTAGATGTCCAAGAAATGAAAACCAAAAATAAAAAACTCATAAAAACCTCAAAGCCTAGAAAGAACTGTTGATCTTTTCGAACACAGATGCATTGATAGCAACATCTGGGATTGATTCCATTTGTTCCAAATCAAAAGTCAAAGAAAGAAGATAAGTTTTGGGGGGTGTGAAGGCCCTAGTTCTGATGCTGACCCTTCATCAGTCAGATGATTCCATGTAACTCCATCTCCTTCTTAACTCCAACATTCACAGTCACCACTGGCTCTGTTGGGAGCTGAATGAGAAAATAAACAGCCTATTGCAGAGGCTATTAGTACTGGAGGCATGTGAGAAATTAGCCTCATTTCCTCACTCTCCCCACCCCAACCCCTCCAATTGTCTGGCTTAAATTTTCTAGAAGAGCTACGTATGCAGACACTGTAGTCCCAGGAGCTATAGCTCATTTTAATAATGTTTCGGGTGAGGCCAGAAGCTTACACACATTATTGTTTCCCTTGTCTTAAACTAAAGATGATTTCTCTCCAAGAGAAGAATTCGAGTAAAGGGCAATGGGAGGTGGCTACTGGAAAAGAAAAAGCTTCTTCCTGCCTCCCAACCAAGTAGGGACTCAGGAAGAAGATAGCCATCTAGAAGCCAGTAAAGAGTTCTCATCAGAAACCAAATTGACAAGCACCTTGACCTGAGACTTTCCAGGCCCCAGAACTGTGAGAAATAAATTTCTGTTGCTTAATCCAGAGAAAAGGAAAAGAAGCCTCCCTCCTTCTTTGTTACCTAGATTGTGTGTTTCAGAATATGTCTAGGAAACTGGGCGATGTTAATTTCTTAGAGTTTCAAGTTTATATCAGATCACCCTTGCCAGTATCAAACAAATCAACAACTGCCAGATACCTAATTCAACAGTGTCATAGCTGCAATTAAAGTCAGTCCTCATAGTCCCCAATTTTCCCATATTTATGATTCATCAGATCGCTAAAATGTATTTGAAATGAGGACTTAGAGCAGACCCTAATCCAATCTGACTGGTGTCCCTATAAGAAGAAGAGATTTGGGGCCTTCCTGGTGGCACAAGGGGTTAAGTCTCAGCATTATGATGCTATGGGCAGCCACTGTAACACGAGACCTCTCCTGTCTCACCCACTGCTCCCCTCAGCAGTGTATTTGAGTAGATCTGCCTGTTCTGTTCCCTACTCTGTTGCTGATGAATCCTCTCACTGTCCCCCCACCCCCACCCCGCACCTCTGGCCTGCACTCCAGCTCTTGTATGCAAAAATAAATCAAAAAAAAAAAAAAAAGAAGAAGAAGAAGAGGAGGTTTTGGACACAGAGACAGAGAGGAAGAAAAGATCAGTGACCATCAAAACACCATCAGCTACAAACTGAGGATGGCTTCAAGAGACACCAAACCTACCCTACCTTGACCTTAAAACTTCCAGCCTCCAGAACTGCAAGAAAAGACATCTATCTCTATTAAAAACAGAGAGCCTGTGGCATGGCTCTCAGCACCCCTACTGCGCCTTCACCCCACGTCCCCAGCTGATCTGGGATAGGCGATGCTCTCTCTGCCTGCTTGGTGCAGCTCTTCTACTGTCAACAAGTGTTCTTTTTATCTTGTATTTCATACCCTGTCCTTTCCCATTTTTGTGCTTTTTGAGGGTGATTTTACTGTTTGAAAGGCCCCCAAGAAGGCCTCTCTGGTGGCCTAGAGGTTCAGTCTCAGCGTTATCATCACTACAGCCAAGAGTTCAGTCCTCAGCAGGGAGATAACCACATGGGGCGCAGCAGACCTCTCCTGACTCGCCTGCTGCTCCCCTCACCAGTGTGTTTCAGTAGATCTCCGCCTGTTCTGCTCCCCACTCTGTCTGGTAAATACATACGTGCACACACACCCCCCTCTGGCCTACACCCCAGTTTTTCTATGCGTAAATAAATCTCTTTTTTTAAAAAAAGGCCCCAAGGATTATGCTGTCTACTGTTCTAAAGCACAAGAATGCCAAGATATGCCTGTTCAATAACCCACCTTCAAGCCTGGGGTAGAGTGCGAGTGGCTGAGCTCAATGTTAATGAGTCAACAGTTTATAGTCACTCACATGTCTCTCAACAGAAACACACAAAACAAGGTTATGTATTGATCTCTGGATAAAAATGTGGTGTCCTGGCTCCCAGGAACCTAGCATATATTCCCCCCAGGAACAATGGTACAGTAATCATTCATTTGGGGTTCCCAGAGACTTTGATCATAGTTGCTTCCAATAATGAAAATTGACAGTAAAGGTTTCCAAGTAAATGAGTTATGAGTTCTGTTCTTCGGATGCATTTCTCTTCCCACACATCTATCTCTCTGGGCTGGCCCCTCTCCTCTCTTTAGGATTGACACTCGCCAGCACTTAACCTCATGAAGTTCAGCAGGTAAGTTTGGGGAAGACAAGATAAGGAAAAGCTGATCAGCCCAATGCCAGATAGTAGGAAAGCATCCTGATTTTTTGCATATTTTCCAGAGAAGGGGTTCTGTAACTCAGGCATCAGTATGTAGACTAAGGAATAGAAATTAAACTATTACTTGAGCAGACAGGTTCCAAACATCCTGTTATTTAAAAAAATAAAATAAAAATGCCATACCCTTTACTAGTGTACTAGCACAAGGAATCCAGATGATCAAAATGAAAATGGGTGACTTTTATTAGATACCTGGCATGAAAGGACACTTGCCTTGGAAGGTGGAAATCTTTGGCCCTGTTTCCTGAGTCACTCACCTGGCGCCTCTACTGCCCTGTGGATAGGTCAGGGGTTGTGCAGTCAGACAGACAGATTCGACTTCTGTCTGCCCCACTCACCAGCTGTACAAACTTCAGCCTCAGTTTCCTCCTCTGTAAATTGGGAATAGTACTTTTTTGTGGGTTATTGAAAGGATTGAGGAATATTAAGTATCTGTTGCAATCTCTGGCAGCACATACTGGGTTATTCAATACAGATCTTCAATGTTGCCATCAGAATTTTCTAAGTTGCACGTTTATTTGTAAATATCGTCTCTACACTCCTTCTCCAAGAGGAGAAAAGATTCTGTGCTAACTTTTCAGCAAAATCCTTTAGCAATGTTTCATTATGAATGTACTACTTTCTACGCCTGTGATATGAGAAGCAGAAATGTGAAGTTCATACAACTTGTCCCGAAGGAAGTGGCTTTAGTGCCAGTGATAATGTTTTCATATTATAACCTAGTAATACCTTAGTATCTTATATATTCCTAATGCACAGAGTGAGAAGAGTCAAGGAATTGGGTTCTGGGGTATAAAAATTCTGCAGAAGGCATTATTTTCATGTTGGTGGGAACAGGAAAATCTGAGAACACTTCCTAGAACAAGTCATTAATAAAGTCTAGATTTAGAGACGTTCAGACGAAATGAGAAAGAAAGAGGATAGGAAGAAAAAGAGTAGTTTGCTTTTCCTGGGAGCATATACCTGAGGCCTGAATACCTGAGTGGAAAATCAAGTAGTGGAAACAGGTAAAGTTCAATTTCTTTCAACAGGTCCTCACTTTCAACAGGTCCTCCCATGCAAAAGCCAATTTCCCATCTTGCCTTTTTTTTCTTTAATGAAGTTAGAGAAAATTTAAAGTTTAGTTTATAAATTATATAAATATTGAATAGTTAACTAGTAAATTTAGAAAATTCAAACGAATGAAATTTAAAAAAAAAAAACACTCATATTCTTACTCCCCAGAGATCACTATTTTAGAATATTATATAAGATTGTGTGTGCAAGCACAAATGTGTGTTAGACTAGAACATACTGTTTACATACTAGGATCATCAGGTGCCTTTTTGAGAGCTGACATTTTGTCACTTGCTTAACAAGTTGCATACATGTTTTCAATATCTACAAATAGGGCATGATATTATTATCTTTAACAACCATGTACAATTCCACTGAATGTACATGCCACAATTTATTTAATCTATCCTTTAAGAGCCCATTGAGTATCTGTGTATATTAAAAATTATTCTAATTATAATGAAATAATTATTTGGTAAGATAGAACATTTGGAAAATGCATAAATAAAGGGATTTTCTATTTTAACTTTCTCATAAAAATTTTTGACCAAATTAATTATCAAGAATAACAAGAGGGCCTCCCCAGTGGCGCGGCAGTTTAGCGCTGGGTTGCGAAGCTGCCCGCAGCCTCTGCAGCGCCGGTTCAATCCCAGGCTGCTCCCCGGCCACCGGAGGAGGGTCCCACATGGCGCGCAGACCTCTCCTGCCGCCCACTGCTCCCCTCGGCAGTGTACTTCGGTCCTTCTGCCTGGACTGCTCCCTGCTCTGGCTCTGGTGAATTCTCTCACCCTCCCGCGCTTCTGACTGTACCCAGTGCTTATATAAATAAATTAATTTAAAAAAAAAAGAATAACAAGAACCCAATAGAATACCTGTACCCCTATGTTTATTGCAGCACTATTTACAATAGTTAAAACCTGGAAACAACCCAAATGCTCAAAAATAGATGACTGGATCAAGAAGATGTGTATATACACACGATGGAATATTATTCAGCAATCATAAAAGATAAACTCATGCCATTCACAGCAATGTGGATGGAGCTAGAAGGAATTATGCTCAGTGAAATAAGCCAGAAGGAAAAAGAAAAATATCGGATGGTTTCACTTATAACAGGAATATAGGAGAACCAAATAAGACATTAGTGTAAAAAAAAAAAATAACAGTACAAAACACAACAAAGCAAAAACAGACAATTATAAATCAGAGACATCCTGCAGGGGAGGAAGAGGGAGAGGGATCAGAGGGAGGGAGGCAGAAGAACAGAAGAACAGGGGAATGAGATGATGGTGCATGGGTGCATTGGGCAAGGAAATTCTATGGGGACTCAATCTGAGGAGGTGGGTGGAAAGCAAATATTGTTTAAAAATAAAAAAAATAGTACTAGTGAAAAAAAAAAGAATAATAAGAACCTAGTCAACAAATTAATTTAACTCCATATTCACATTTACTCATACTCAAGATTTCCAAGAATTCCAAAACTTGCTAGTAATGCCCTTCTGATAAAGCACAAAGCCAGGGCTAAGTTTCCTGTGAGCTGACCGCATCCTTTTTTATAAAGAAAAATCCAGATATTATAATGCTGAGTACCCCAAAATTGTACTATGTAGAACTTAAATTGTCTTAGGATACATGTATTTTTTTAAAGCAAAAGAATTCTTCAAGACAAATATAAATGTGTGCAACTGCTTCAAAAATAGTCTGGTTCGACATTCTCACACAAAACTCATTTTGCAAACACATGTTTTAGATATATGCAAAGAGAATAATAACAAGGTTAGCTTTCTACATTGCATATTTAGCAATTGTAATTTCATTCTATTGAGTATTAACATTTTATCAGAAGGAAATAAACTTTTTTTTAAGATTTATTTATTTATGCATACAAAAGCTGGGGTACAGGCCAGAGGTGCGGGGGTGAGAAGATTCACCAGAGACAGAGTGGGGAACAGAACAGTCAGACTGAAATACACTGCTGAGGGGAGCAGCGGGCAAGTCAGGAGAGGTCTGCTGCGCCATGTGGGTTGCTCCCTGGCCAGCCGGGGTATCAAACTCATGCTGCAGAGCCTGCAGATTGCTTCATAGGTTGCATCCCAACCCCTTGAGCCAACAGGGAGGCCCCCAGAAGGAAATAAACTTTAAGACATGAGATGTTGAAAGAAAAAAATAAAAGCAGTCCTATTTCTACCACTCGCTATTAATACTTTGGTATATTTCCCTCCATCTTTTCCATGCAGACTTAGTAAACTATTTCTACACAGCTGGAATCATAGTATAAATATAATCTTACATCCTGCTTACTTCGGTCATACTGTAAACATTTTCCATTCATAAACTTTTCATAAACATTTTTAATGGCTGCATAATATTCCATTGCAGGGCTATGTAATCATTTATATAATGTTTTCCCTATGTTTGAACATTTACATTATTTCAATTTTTTCTCCATTACACATAAAGTTTCAATCTAGATGCAGAAATCCATGTCTGCACTTTAGATTATTTCCTTATGAGAGATTCCCAGAAGTGGAATGACGAGCTCAAAGGCAATAAACATTTTTCAGGCCTGTGGTACAGATTGCCAAATTGCTTTCCCAAAAGAGTTGTACCAGTTCACACTCCCACTAACAGTGTTGCTCATTCCCTTTTTAATAGCATCATGTGACTGAAATGGCCAATAGTTAGGTTTAAATAAGCTATCATACATAAAGCCAGTGAATTATAGTGCCCATGAACTTGATTATGAGGCCTGCATAGCAACATGGAAAAATAGTTATGCTGCAATGTCAAGCAGAAAACAGAATTAAATGTAATTGCCACTACATTTTTTAAAAGTCCAAATAATGGTGAGGATTGGTTAAAAAAAAAAAAAAGCAGGAAACATTGACACATAAGGATAAGTGTGGCAGGATGATTATTTCAAGATTTAGCACTACCTCTTCAGTTTTAATTATTTTCATTCTCTGTGTTAATTTCACTATCACACCACTTAACATTTCAAAAGTTTTAAATACAGGTCACATATTCAGGCTACAAAACTGCACAGTGCAGGATTTCTCAAAAGCTGCTCCTGCAGAATTCTAGTATTTCCAAGGCCGGCCCAAACATGTTCATGGCTCAAGGATCATGGTGGTCTTTTCTGACTTCCCAGAAATAATTAAGTCAATGAATGGAATTTTCTCAAATGTAAATTCTCCCATGATTTTTTTCCTCAAACCTCTGGCAACTGCCACCACTCTTCTGCTAGCAGACAACAAGAATGAAGACTTCACAAATAGTAACAAAAAAAAAAAAACCACTGAAACAGCTGGTCACATTCTATAATCCCACACTAGCGGCTGTCTTCTTACCAGCATGGGAGAGAGTCGCATTTTCTGCTAGCAAAACAGGTCCAAGTGCTGTGATGGCGTAAGATCAACAGGTGATGATGATCACCAAGAACACTGAGATATCAGTGACTACAACTCGCCATGTGAAGAGAGTTGAGCAAAATTTAGTACCGATCCCTCCTGTCTGTGTTTAAACACAAAGGGTGATTTAACCCAAGCTGCCGGGGTCTGACTGCAATGCTGATGTGAGAAGCCACTAACTTCTCAAGCAATCAGCTCCCTTCTCCCCAAAGCCATGTTTAATGCTTCCCCGACTCCCATCCAGTCTCTCCCTTCCTCAGGCCATGATTGGAAGCCTAGCTACTTAAAGTCTTTCTACTTCAAATATGCTTCAGGGACCAGCAGCATCAGCACACCATGACCCCCAACTTGCTAGAAATGCAGACTTCCAGGCCCCACCCCAGACTTTTTGAGTCAGAATCTGTATTTTTAACAAGATAGGTGATTCACATGCTCCGTACACTTGAGAAGCACTGGGCTAAACCACCAGCTGATGTCATTCTTCTCTGCAGACACTTCAGGGCCTCTTGTGGCTTGAAGGAAAGCAACCAACCTCAGCAACCTTGTCCCAGCCTCATCTCAGTGAACACCCACCGGGTCAATATTCCCTGAGCACATGGGGCTTTCTGAAGCCCGATGAAGCACAGTTATGCAGATACTTCTGCAAGATCTCAGATGGTGAGATCACATACAACCTTCAAAACCCAGCTCAAACCTCCTCCAGGAAGCCCTCTGAGATTCCTCTTCCCAATACACTCCCTGCCCCACTTCCTCAAGATGCATAGGTCTCCTATATTAAGTGGTCTATGTAAAAATGTGAAGACCCAACTGGGTGGCAATTTCCTCGTGTGTGTCTCAGCAGATACTTAACCCATGTTTGCTCAATAAAAATGAGTGAACAAATCAACAGAGATACAACTGATTCTGCCACATAGCCCTCTGCTCAGATTTTCCCTTCAAAAAATGCCCTGTCTTAGGGGACACCGTGTACATCAAATAGCTTTGTGCTAGAAGAGTGTTTTGTAAACCACAAAGATCTGGTGGACTGGGACTAGTCCCAACATTTCCCAAGGGCCATTCCTGGACTGACCTGGAATTGGCCCCAGGGAAATGGCCTGAAGGGATAGAGATAGGAGCAGATTTCAAAGCCCCACCCCAGCGGTTCTGGTTCAGAGGAATTCTGCATTTTTTAAAAAGATTTATTTATTTACTTATGCATACAAGAACCAGGGTATAGGCCAGAGGTGTGTGTGTGGGGGGGGGGGGTGAGAGGATTCACCAGAGACAGAGCAGGGAGCAGAACAGGCAGATCTACTGAAATATACTGCTGAGGGGAGCAGCTGGCTAGACAGGAGAGATCTGCTGTGCCATGTGGGTCAGCTTCCTGGCCAAGGATTGAACTTGTGATGCATTGGCTGCCGATAGCTTGATAGTGCTGAGACTAACCCCATGCGCCACCACGGAGGCCAGAGTTCTGCATTTTAACAAGCTTTTCATGCTGTTTCGGTATGAAAGCCAATGTAGGAGCAGCTGGTGCTCTATGCAGCTCCACTCGCACACACTCCTTGACCTAGAGCCTGAACGAAGCTGAGGTGAGGAGACATGCGCAAAGTTTAAGCAGGTCCCCATTCCCAAGTTCATGCAAGTGCAGGGTCTAGATGGCCTTCAAGAAAGGGTGTCCTTAAAAGCCACTCCCTGGATGCCTTTCCTGTTGAATCTAGAGCTGATCCTGCCCTGACTGCCCAAGCAGAACAGGCCGGATCCAGTGCATACCCCCATTTATTCCCACAGCAAGCCCAGCCCCAGAAGAACCTTGCCTGGGCCTGCGGCAGGCAGTACTCCCAGCCCTGGCCACAGGCAGGCCCAGGTGAGTTAAGGACAGGCCTGGGAATTCCAGGCCAACCACTGGAGCCCCATTAATGCTCTGTTTTCCCTTAAGTGGGGAAGAGGCAGACTGATTCCAACCTCACACCCCACGATGTCTGACCACCTCAGGGTACCAGGATCCTTTGAAGAGCCTGAGGCTTGGAACTCAGGTGAGCAAGATGTCCTCAGTTTCCCAGATGCCGAACACTGGCCCTGAGTTGGTGTCAGGCCCGATCAGGCTCCGGGGGACTCTCTCCAGGCTACTCATGTGTGAGGGCAGGGGTGGCTCACTCTGCAAGCTGCTCGCCACCCTCCCCTCCACAGAGGGCACAGAGGCCATTCCCTGACCTCTTCATCTCTCATGGACTGGCTATAACTGTGGTCAGACTCAGCGGGAAGCACGCCTCATACAGGCAAGCATGTTCAAGGAAAGGGAGACGTTTAGAGAAATGTATCACTGGGTCACTTGTCACCATGGGAACATCGTAGAGTATCTCAAACACACTCAACACCATGTACAAAGCATTGTACATTCAAGGATGGTCCCACAGGCTCTAAAGCTTAGGTGTGTAGTAGGCGCTACATCTGGGTTTGTGTGGCTATGCTCTATGGCATTCACACAAGAAATCACCTAATGATGCATTTCTCAGAATTATCTCCATTGTGATGTGGTAAGTGACTGTAGTGGTGAGCATAAGTGAGCATTAAGAAATCTGCAACAGGGCCTCCCTGGTGGTGCAAGGGGTTAAGTCTCAGCACTATGAGGCAACATGAGTTCGATCTCCAGCCAGGGAGCTAGCCCACACGGCACAGCAGACTTCTGTCTGGCCCGCTGCTCCCCTCAGCAGTGTATTTCAGTCAGTCTGCCTGTGCTGTTCCCCACTCTGTCTCTGGTGAATCCTCTCACCCCCACCCCTGCACCTCTAGCCTACACCCCAGTTCTTGTATGTATAAATAAAATACTTTTTAAAAAGAAAGAAATCTGAAAGAAATTATCTGTGACTTTTAGATATGCCACATATGTACACATACACAACCACCACACATCAGCACCACACATACACAACCACCACACATTGGCAGAGATTAAATGTCAAATGGAATGGAACATACCTTCAAGAAGGTAATGGCAAGGCCAAGGGGGCTGCCTTAGGTACAGCAGAGTCCCACCTGACAACATTTCCTTAGATGTCTTCATTCAAAGTGCTTTTGTATAAATTCTCTAGGATCCCCAGGATTGCCCAGACAGAGGGTAGTATGATTCAATTACCCAAGCAATCCTACATACAGGCATCACCAAAAACAGACCAAATCAGAAAGAATGGCAAAACAATCCAAGGGACGGCATTGGAAGGCAGGAAGCCCCACACTTGTCGGGCTGGCCACATGGGCACCAGGGACTGGACAAGTGCAGGCAGGAGCAGATGCCAGAGTGTTTAAGGTAGCAAAGAACAGGGTTTAGAATATCTCTGACTCGCAGCAAATGGGGAGCCACCAAAGGTTTTGTAGAAGAGGAGAAAGCTTTCAAGCACTAAGCTCAGGATCACAAAGCTCAGCTCAGGGCAAGAAACGCCTCCCAGGTATGAGACACACATCCTGTGCCAGCACCAGGCCAGGGGTGGGGAAAGTAGCTAGTGGGTGGAGGATTAGGTTACGGAGTAAGGAAGAGAAAGAAGACCTAGTTCCTGTCTCCAGCGAACAATCAATCCCACAGTAGTAGAGCCATCCCTTGATCCCCCTGGGGGGGTTGATTCTAGGAATCCCTCTCCATACCTAAATCCATAGATGATCAAGTCCTTATACAAAATGGCATAGGATTTACATGTAGGCACCTCTATACTTTAAATCATCTCTAGTTTACTTATAATACCTAAATCAATATATATGCTATGTAAATAGTTACTACACCATGTTGTTTAGGGAATAAAGAGAAAAGGGCCTATATATGTTCAGTCCACGTGTGACCATCGCAGGTCTAACTCACAGCACAGATTTTCAATCCACAGTAACTGAATCAGTGGTTGCAGAACCCTGGATATAGGCCTGACCGTATCACAACAGGAGTTCCAGGGAGGCCTACTGGGGGAGATGGGACAGGAATAAAGAGCTGGATGACAAATAAGAGTGAGTTTGATGAACAGGGTGGCTACAAGGGTATCTGTGGCAACAGGAACAACTTTGAAGGGGAGAGGCAATGTAGGTGCTGGGGTAGGGCTGCTTTGACCCCCAGATGCACTATGTTCACTTCTTCACTTGGCTTAGCACCCCAGGAGTTAGACCTTCATGGACTACATCAGTGAAAACTTCAAACTTGGCTTCTGGTCAGGTTCAGTCTATGGCAGGCAATGGCAGATGAGATCTGCCATCTCCAGAGGGGGTGGAATAGGTGGCTAATTGGGCCCCTGCCTTTCTCGCCAGGACCTACCAAGCCTGGGAGAGTGGTAAGATGCCTACTGCTACTTGTGCCAGAGTATTGCCTGAATGCTTTTGGGTTTCCCCTAGGCCTACCTTTCCCTTTGTAAAAGTCACTTTATTAAAGATCCCCAAGTGTACTGTGTGCTGCTAAGACTGACTGACAGAGGACGGTGACTATTGTAGCATGAGGACACTGTCCTTTATCTGGATACGACATGATCACACACACTAGGAGACAAGCAGAAATGTTAAACTGTGAAGACACAGTGCTCTACGGTTAGCAAAGGTCTCTGACAAGCATGGATTCATTCATAGCTCACAACTACCCTATAAGTATCAGGTAAGTTGGAGCTACCAATTACATCTTGAGATGAGCTAGCAGAGGCCCAAGAGTATGTAGTGATCTGGCCAAGAGGCATGGCTGGTCAGCAAGAGAGAGCCAGGTCTAAAATATTTTTTTATTGCTAATCTAGTTTCTTCCAATGCCCTTTAAATAGGCCAGGAATAGAGAAAAAAAATTCAAAAGTCCTTTTGCACACACATACATATACACACACCTACCACAGGAATTAGTGATTCATTCGACAAACATTTATTGAGCTCTGACTGGGTTTACAGATCTGTATTAGAAATAGGCTGAATGAGAAAGATTAGATATGAGAAAAAGGAGAATGAGTCAGCGGGAGAAGGGGTGGCAGAGAGCAGTAACCCTGGGGTCAGGCAATCTGGTGCCAACAACATCTGTGAGTCGTGGATCTGAAATCATCCCTCCACTGAATTTCAGAAGTCTGGAGGTATGTATAATCACTTCTCACTTTAGACAAAGGATGTCAAGTCAGTTTCAGATGTAACTACAAAGCATCCCCTTAACAACTCTGGATGTCTTAGCCTAATACCCAAGACCCTTCATCACCCAGCCCTATATCTCTCTCCAGTCTAGAATGCTAGAGGCTCGGTGGCACCACCCTGAATCCTGGCATCACCAACTATGTGCATTAGCAAGTGCCCATAAGCTGTATTTCTCTCACCTGTAAGATGCTGCACCAGCTGCTCCCTCTGCCTGAAAGGCCCTGTCCCGCTCTCCACTTCTTCACTTGGAAAATACTCAACCTCAACATTCTATTCAGGCTAGTTACTGTAGATGCAGTAGTAATAACCAGCACTATACTGGGCACAGAGAAGTCCCCAATTTTTTCTTTTCTTTTTTTAAGATTTATTTATTTATTTATACAAACACTGGGTACAGTCAGAAGCATGGGAGAGTGAGAGAATTCACCAGAGCCAGAGCAGGGAACAGAACAGGCAGACTGATGAAATACACTGCTGAGGGGAGCAGCGGGCACAGCAGGAGAGGTCTGCACGCCATGTGGGACCCTCACCAGTGGCCTGGGATCAAACTGGCACTGCAGAGGCTGTGGGCAGCTTCGCAGTCCAGAGCTCAACCGCTGCACCACCAGGGAGGCCCCCAATTTTTTCTTAATGCAATGATTCAATTGATTAAGTAATAACAATAATGAAATAGTATATTCTCTCTCCGTGGAATATTAAGGATATTCTCCATGGGATAGTAATAGAAATATCAAACAGTCTTTGGAGACTAGAAACTTGAACTTGATTGAAGAGTACATGGTTGAACAGCAACTGGATGAGAGGATGGATGGTTAGATGGATGATGGATGACTTGAGGATGAGCGAGTGAGAGTAGGTGGATGGATGGGGAGGTGAATGGATGAGGGACTTCATAAATGGATAACTAGACAGGTGAAATGACTTACATCAACTTGTTCAAAAGAGATTTGAGGACTTAGTCTCAAGATGGTGAGAAAGAGCAGACTGGGACTGATCTTGGTTTTAAAAAGAACATCATTATCCTGTGGACAAGTAGTTATCAGCATGACGCCCTCAGTGACTCCAAATCTGCTATTCCAGGTGAATCCCTGAGGATGGTGGCAGCACTGAATATGTGTTGAATGACCAACTGACAGAACTTAATTTGAAGGGAATCCATCGGATTGTCGAGATATAGAAAGACGACCTAAACCTCGGCTTATGGGTGCTGACAAAAACATTTCTGTAATTCCTACAAAAACAATGAAGAAGTAAACAGGACAAGAGGGAAGGGTCTGTGAACAGCTATTAAAACAAGATGGAGATTCCTTTCCTAGTGTTCAGAACTTCAACATGCCATTTCTGCAGAGAAAATAGGCACCAACCCAGCCTGCGTCCCCCACCATGGCTTTCTTGAATCACAAAATGTTCTGACACTACACTACTCCCTGGGAACCTGTGCTTCACATTATTCCCCTGCCCTGAACCCTCCCTTGCACCCTTCCACATGGAGCATGCTCAGTGTTTGTCAGGGGGCTGGAGTGTTCCCTGTCACACCAATGCTGCTTTGCCCAAGAGAAGACTTACTGGCATGATTTTATTAGGGTGAGACTGCATTGCCTTTAGAGACAAAGATGAAATATTGACAAATGTCTGCTTCCTCTGATGACCTGAACTGAAAGAGACACTTAAAAAAAAAAGTAAAAGACTTACTTTCTTTTAAAATTAAAAGACACATAGAATTTGGAGCTAGAACAGGAAAACAGTAAGAAGGTTTCAGAAATACCTCAACATCAATCAATAAAGCCCTTGCACAGTTCATTTTGATCTCTGTGAGAGTCTTCTAAGGAAGTTCTCCCCTTTGGCTGCACAACAGAATAACCTGTAGAATTGTTTGTTTCTATCCTGATGCCCTGACCTGACCCCAGAACATTGCAGTAGGAACAAGTGCCAAGGCTTGGGAACCTCCAGAGAAGTGAAATAAGTAGGTCCCGGATCTTTCAGCTCATGATGGAGATGAGATGAGAGTCCTCCATTCACTCTCAAACTCATCATCCCCTGTGTTCTTCCAGGAACCTGAGAAGATCTGTCATTGAAATGTATTGATGCCTTGCTCCATGCCAACACTCGGTTAAGTGTGTTATACCAGCTAACCCCTTTCATCCTCCATGTAGCACTCAGCAATTATGGTAACTATCTCCAACTTACAGATAAAACAAGGCGCAGATTGTTCAGACTCTTACCTAACACCCCACAGGAGGTAGGGAGATTGCAAGGATCACCTTTGGCCAGCAGTAAATAGCCCAGTTCCCCAGGACTTAGTTTACCCTAAGTGTTCTTCTCTTACTCCACATTCCCCAAATCTCATGTCTTCTGGGGTCATCCTCTCACTAATAATTCCCAAATCCTGTCTTTGGCCAATCAATGCTTTCATACCCAACCACCATTTGAATATGTTCTATAAGTGCCATAAAATCAACACATTCCAAATAAATCATCTTGTTCCCCAAATCCTTGTTCTTCATATGCCACCTCTCTCAGAGATCACAACAACCAACCACCTCTTTGTTCAAGCCAGGCGACAGCATCATCCTTAATCCATCAGTTCCTTCATCACCCACAAGTAACTGGCTGCTTCTCCACCATCTTGTCACATGAGGAGGGTTGTCTGCATGGCCACGCTGCCTTGAGTCTCCCTTTGCCTCTCTATGCCATGACCCATTACTCTAAAACACAACTGGGACCAGGCCGTCTCAAAAGGACAATTATCCAAAGCCCTCATCTGGCTTTCAAAGGATATTAAGCCTTCCTGGATACAAAGAACTTAAGTTCTTTGGCCAACAACCAGGACGAGACATTGGACCAGAGTCTAAATATAAAACAATGTGACTCCTAGAAAGAGGGGCCCTGGTGTAAGTGGAGAGATTACTGACTTCCGGTCTGCACTGCAGGTCTAAGGACCACTTTTTCTATAGGACTGCGCCAACAACTCCCATAAAACACACCTATCTTAACAGTAGAGCTTCCAGCCTCACCTCCCACCACCCCTGATCCCTCAGAACTGACACTAGATGGACTCTTTAATGTTTGTATCACCCTCTTTTAAAGTGCTGCGGCCCTTTGCCACATGCTGTTCTTTTTGTTTATTTTGTCCTTCCTCTCTCCCTTTCCTGGAACACTTACTGGGAACTCAAGATTCAGCCTGAGTTCCTGTCTTTGGGATGTCTTTTCCAGTTCATGGAGCAGATGGGGCTTCTCCCTCCAGATTCCAATGACTTTGCTCCGGCCCTATCCCAAGGCACTGGTACACTGCTACTCATTCACACCCCTGCTTCTCCCCCAACTGACTTACCTCTGCATCTATGACCACAGGCACCTCCTGCCCTGGCCTGGCATGCTGTAGCGTGAAATCCTACCTGAATGAACATTTTCTGAATGAATATATGTAGATAAATGAAGAAAACCACTTTCATCCATATCTTTGAAAATATTTTCCAAGTTTCCCTGACTGAGCCAATTATTCTTGGAGTATGGCAAGTTTCTGAAAGTTTCACAGGAAACCCTGAAGTCTGGATGTAGCATCACATACCGGTTGTATTGGGTTGCCGGGAAAGTCATGACGCATTTTTCCTAGACGTCACAACTTTTCCAACAGCCCAGTGATTCTTCAGGTCCTTGATTTCCAGGGATGAGCTGTTACAGCTACTGTCAGAACAAGTGCTTACAGTTTCAAGCTGATATTTTTAAGTGGCCTTTGGTATCAGAGCAAAAATTACACATAGGAATGATAAAAATAATCATAATTAAAATAGGCTCTGTGAAGTCTTCACATTATTTTCACATTATTTTGAAAATCTTCACAAATTTTCTTGTTATTATCAATACCATTAAAGTCATGTAGTGGGGGAGATGAACGTTTCTTCAATCAACAGATTGGCTGGCAGTCTGCTTCTGTGTGTTTTTATTCTACCACGTTTTTGCCTATCTCAGCAACATTAAGATAGTTGAGCTATAACCAGATCAATAGCTTTCTGCTCACCAATCCTTACAAAAGTCCAAGGGACACAATGAATACTTCAAAGGCAACAATCTAAGAAAATGCAAACACTTCACTTTCCTGGAAGCTTTTCAAGCTGTTCCTACATCATACAGAGCCTGTGACTTCACCGTGCGCTTCCAACCATCATCTGAAAGCATCAGCACCAGCTCTTTGCCATTTCTTGGTATAGAAGACAGTCACACAAGAAACACTCCTATTACCTTGGTAACAGTTCAGTTTGCCAGGTACTTTTCATTTCATTGTTCCTTAAAGTTTTATCTCAGAACCTTTCTTAGAGATTCCCCTTGAAGGAACCTGAGCTGAACCACTGAACTGGTTCACTTTTATTTATTGTCCACTGTGACCTTAAACTCATTATTTTACATTCCCCCTGGACTGCTAGGAAACTCGATTCTAAGTTTGGGGCATGACTACAATAGATATTTTTACCCTGTGTATCTGAATCAACCAACTCCCCATTACATTTTATAGCTCTTGATCTGTCTTCCTTATTTTGTTGGTTCTATTTTATACCAACCTCAAATCTCGGGGTGGGGGTATAAAAGCAGAACACAATGATTGCATGATAAATTAAAGAAGATACCAATGCCCAAACACTTTCTTAAATGTGATCACCTTGGCCTTTAAGTTTAAGCGAAT